>NC_138551.1:62168478-62889728 GCF_964273705.1 Natrix helvetica | reverse complement strand
CTGCCCCGACATCTGCAACATCCAATCCTGCCACACAGTCAAAGATCACAGAACTGATGCAACCTAAGAGCACAGAGATGGATTTGCAACAAATGCTTCAGCAACTCATACAGGGCCAGGAAGAAATTAAGAAACAATTAAAGGAAATGAAGGAAGAAATTAAAGAGAATCAAGTCCAAATTTATAAGAACTCACAGAGACTGGACCTTGTAGAGGGTGGGGTGGCGGAGGTGAGGGGGGGGGTAGAAGCAGTGCAGAAGGGAAACAAAGAACTTGATATCCAGCAAATGAAAACAGAATTTGAGAGAATGTCCTTTTATCTTAGATTTCAAAATGTTATAGAAGCAGATGGGGAAAATATAAGGGACATTATGACTAACATTCTAGCTGAATACATACATAAAGAAAAACAACAGATGGAATGGGAGATAGACCTGGTCTATAGAGTGAATTCAGCTTATGCCAGAACACACAATGTACCTAGGGAGGTCCATATCAAGTTTCTTAGAAAAAGCACAAGAGACGAAATTCTGGGTGTACAAAGGAGGCAAGCATTGACATATCACGACAGGGAGATAACCATCTTGAAGCAGATCCCCCAAAAAATTAGGGAAAAAAGGAAAAATTATTCGCAATTGGTGAATAAATTATACCAGAAGGGGGTGTGGTTTAGATGGTTGATGCCTGAAGGTATGCTGATATTCTGGGATGAGACAAGAATTAGAATCAATACACCCATAGAGGCACAGGCCTTTATGGAAAAAAACAAAGCAAACCTAGAAAAAACAGAAGACTCTACAACGGTTATGCAGGACACGGGAGGGGCCGGAGCTCTGCCAGCGGGGGGAGAAGGGGCAATACCAAGAAAGCTCAGATCACAAAAATGAATAAGAAATTATATGTAGATTATATATTATAATATATAAACTGATTGAAATTTTTTCTAGAATTAATATGCTGATTTTATATGATTATGTACTAATGTTTTATACTTAGATGTATTTTATGAGTTTGGAGGGAGGGGGCGCCTGCCACACTTGCAACTGCCAAAATTTGTACACCCTTCCATTTACCCTTTTCCCTATAAATGTTTAAAAAACCAATAAAACTTTTTGAAAAAAAAAAACTTGGCGCCTCTTATACTCCGAAAAATACGGTAATTTTTTTTTGCCCATCTTTGCTTTATTACAATTATTTATTTTAATTCATCAAAGAATAACAATTTTATAGCAGGTGGGACATTTTTTTCACTTTTGATGATTCAGCTTTGTTTTATTTAAAATATTAACGAGAGCCATCACTGAAATGGTAAAAAGCAATGGAGACAGTATTAAAATTCTCTTCTTGTACTTAACTTCACAATTTTTCACCATTTACTATCAAGGTTTTTGTAATAGTTCTTTTGCATAATTTTGCATGTGCGCCCTAATATCAGAGATTTCTATAACCAACTACAATATATAGAAAAATAATCAATTTCCTTTTTAATTGTGATGTTTTTAGGATTAGAATATATTTATTTCTTAGTACAGCCTATCTCCCCCTCCAAATGTATCTTAAATGTATTTTTATTATTATGACCGATTTTATGGTATTGACTGTACACCGCCCCGAGTCCCTTTCTGGGAGAGGGGCGGTCTAAAAATCTAAGAAATAAATAAAATAAATAAATAAAACCAATTCAAACCATTTATAATTTGTTTTTTCTTCGCATTTATTCTAATGAAGTTTGGCAGCTACCTTTCTGTTTTTCTGTTCAAGTGGATACAATGAATTTTGGAATATGTAACTTGAAATCACATTTGCTAACAATACAATTAGCAGCTTAAACATTGCTGAACTAGCAAGAATTGGCCTATAAATGCTTGCAATTATACCTTTGTCTCTGTCTCCTATCATTAAAAATGTTCTGCCTCTTGTCGTCTATTCTTCAGATTTTCCAATTTATACTATTTCATTAAACTGAGTAGTCAATCTTTCATGGAGAGTCATCACCTGTTTAAGTCAAAATATATGTACTTAATCTTTTTCAAGCACACTTAAATTGGTTGTTAATTTTATATATCCAATCTTTTTTTCTTTTCAGTTGCCCCCTGATCTACATTAATGTGGAAAATGAAAGACTTTGAAAGGTATCAGCCACACTTTTGAAGCAGTATTGATAGCGCAGCTTGCTTTGAATACATTTCATTGAAAACTTGGAATGTTATTCAATATTGTAAGTATTTTTTTGTGGCAGGATTTAGACATTGAAATATTACTTTATCTTGATCAGGGTATTCTAAATGAGGATAACATTGCACAATACAAAGCATAAAGTGCCTATAGAAACCAGGGCCCTTCAACGTGAACGTCACTGATACACTTTTAGTAGTATTCACTTTTTCTTGATTTTTTTTAAAATTGCAGACTGCATCACTTTGCAGAAGTTGTCATCAAAGGTTCTGTATCTCCTATCAGCTTTACTACTTTTCATACATCAGAAATGTCCAAGACTTCATGGATTATAATGAAATGTTGACCATTTTCATTGCATCATGTTTGTGTGCTTCAAACTTGATTGTAGAGATTATGGCAGCAACCTCAGAATTATAAAAGACTAGATGTTTTATGACTTTTTGGAATGATGAGTCTACGTTTATAGTGTAATAACAAGTATTTTAATCTCTGTGTCTGTTATTTCATTCAAAACCTAGGAATAAAAGATTAATGCTGTTTTATCAATTATATTGGTCTGTACAATGCTTGTTATAATTTTTAGAAATTAAAAAATATAGTTAGTTTGCAAACAATAATCCACAGCCATAATTCCACAAAAATAGAATAAAATGATAAAAATAAATAAAAGTAGGTTTACCTGTGGTGTCTATGCCATAAAAGCATGTCAAGTGTTACAAACAATAAAGCTGAAGATTGGCATGTTCAAAAAAAACCAAAATTCTACTAGACCGATGCAACCCTGCAATAAAAAAAAAATCTGACAGAACTAGGACATTTACTTTAAAATGTTTATTAAAGGACTACTACAACAGAAGATTAATAATACTGTAAATTCAGCAGCACACAAGAAAATATCAATAATATAGGACTTAAAAATATTCAAGAATAGTCATTGAAACACATAAAAATGTGACAAAGTGAAAGCTTTTCCGAATTTGTAGACTGTTGTTTGATTTAGATACCTTGCTAGCTGAAAAATGGAAGTCTGGCTCCTCAAATACATAAGTCTAGTTTCCTCCCAAATCCATAACATGCAGTGACAATTGCTACAAAATAAGAACATTATCTAAATAGAGGCCCCAGCTTTAAAGTCTGTCTGCTCATCAGCCAAAATATATTCTGTATCTAGCCAATTGGAAAGTTTACTGCATAGATGTTTAGCATAAACCTTATAGGTTATACTGAAGGACCAATGGGCTGATAATTAGCAGGCAAATCTCAGCTACCTTTTCATTATATGTTCAAAAATGGCTCAGTGTCAAACCCCCAAAGGGCAAGCCTCCAGTGAGCTGTCTTGAGGTTGCCATTCGGAGGGGAAGGCTTGGGCTTGGCAGGGACATTGACGTACTGCGTGGAAGGATCACTTGGGAACCGGAGCCGTGATCAGAGGCGCTTTTTCAAAACAAAATGTTACACGTTTCCTAAAGTTCAATCCAATGAGCGCTAGTCTGACGTTAGAAGGTATTTTATATACGATAAAAATTCTATATGACAAAATTATAAAAACTGAAAAAGTAGGAAAGAGTTAGCACGTAATTGTAACAAGGTATGACTCCCAGGAAAACATTTGATGGGGGATTAGTTGAAGCCAATATAGAAGTGGTATTCTACTGATTCGGACCGGATTATCCAAACCGGTAGAGAAAATCACAGGTGGCTCTGCCTACTGCACTCTGCTCTATGGCATCCTATTTAGGTTCTTTTTTCACCAAAAGAGCATGCACGAGCTTACATTTGCGAACCAGTGGGAAGGTAAATGTATACTACCCCTGGGCCAATAGATACTAATCATTCATGCAGATACCATTTCCCTTGTTACAGATATGATTTTTTTTCAACTGTCCAATCAGCCAGTGATTTTATCTCTGTCACTGCTAGAATCAAAAGTTTTTCCAGTAACATATTACTTGTAATCTTCAAATGAGAAAAAGAGTCAGAGCATTCTTCAAAACAGAATTTATAGTCATGGTTCTCCATAACAGTGAAATTTAACTACCACATTTGTACCAGTGCAAGAAATGTGAGGAAACATTATGGCCTAGATGTTATTATTGCATGGATCATCATTGGCAAAGCTATTTCTGAACCAGAAGTTATAAACTTCCTTAATAATGTAGTATATTTTAAACTACAGGTGTCACTTGAGATTCATCAAGACTGCTGAATCTAAAAACATTAAACTGGAAATCTAATCTTTAAATGAGAATCCAACCCCATTCAGAACAGTATGAAACCCTTTTTCATGATCTGATTATCCATCAATCTTGTCTAAATTGAGCCTCAATTTATTAATTTAAAATTTGTTTAACTAATAAGTCAATGCTATTTTATATATTATATATATATATATATATATATATATATATATATATATATATATATATATATATATATATATATATATATATATATATATATATATATATATATATATATATATATAAATTTCAAGCTTACTGGTAAATTTTGAAGAAATCAAGTCACCAGCATAGAAGTTCAAATAAAACTTCTGACTTTTGTGAAAAGTCAAAAGGATAGTAGCAGTGGGATCCCACATAAATACATACTGTTCCCTTTTGAATTTTCACAATTTTTAAAAGAACTAGTTATTCTCCTAAACTTTAGGCTAGGTGGTGGGTGAGCCCCGTTGTGGGATTTTTTCTGTCTGTCTTCTAATCAGCTGCATACTTTTTCCTCTAACATAAGTTATTGGGCAAGGTTGTTCTATATTTCTTTTAACTTCTTTTCACTGTAATTCATCCAGAGCCTCTATAGATTTGGGCAGCCTTGAAATTGAAATAATAACAAGGTATGTAACCAGGAGGAAAAAAAACAGTATAAAAAAAAGGCAGGACATATAAAAAAAATTCAGAGGATGAGAAATTATTTTGCCACTACCTTGTGTTATCTCGCAGGCATCTGGCCACATTTTTATTGATTTGTAACGAGAATCTGGAATCTCCATTTAAGGAGACAGATAATACTTTCTGATAAGTGAATCTTATTTTTTTATCAGCCTTTATTTCTAGTTTTGTAATATGTGTTTTTTTTTAATGTTCTATGCTGCCCTGATTCCTTTGGGAGAAGGGCAGCATATAAATCCAATAAACAAACAAACAAACAAACAAACAAACAAACAAACAGTTCAAATATCTGAACACTAATGAAACTCCATAATCAACATAATGTTTACATAGGAAGTGAACATCTATCGTCTGGATATAAATAAACTATTGTTCCTAACATCACATTATTCAAGCTGTCTGCATTTAGAGTCAAAAACTTTATATATCGTATTTTTTGGAATATAAAAAGAGTATAAAAAGGAGTATATTTTTCAGAGTATAAAAAGAGGCTGGAAATCTGGGTGCATCTTATACACTGAATACAGCATTTTTAGTCTCCTGATACCCCTTCACCAAAATGGCCATGCATAGCAGTTAGGAGGCTTGTAGAGTGCTCCTGGGGGCTGGGGAAGCAAAAACGAGCAAAGAACAGGCCAGTTCTTGCCCCTCATCCCACAGGAGCACTATATAAGCCTCTTAAAGGCTATTCATGCCCTTTTTATGACAAAAATGGGCCCGTTTTCTAGCAAAAATGGGCCGTTTTGGGGAGGTCTGCAGAGTCCAAAAACTCTTTTTTTAATTTGCCTCTTCAAAATCTTGGTGCATCTTATACTCCGGTGCGTCTTATAGTCTGAAAAATACGGTATCCCTGTTCTACCTTGTTCCCCAAATGTGTGTTTTGTTTATTTTGTTGCTCTCAGTTCTGTCTATTCTGTCTGAATTCCCAGTAGAGTTCTTCAATGTATCACCCCCAGAACTCAATGGTTCCATAAGCTTATTATCACAAACATAGCCTGACTTAGCTAGATACCTAATTGCCAGAGCTCTTGTATTTCTAATTCTACTATTAGTGAATTTAGCCTAGTAAAGTTCTCCCATAATGTAATAATGGGTGCATTTTGAATTTGTCATATCTTCTTTGGATCTCTTTTATAATTAAATGTTCCATTCAATTACACTCTTTCATTTGGACAGAGCAAAAAAAGGAATAAGAGCCAGTTAGTTTAGCAGATAAATATACTAGACTAGAAACCAGGAGACTGTGAGTTCTAGTCCTTAGGCACAAAGGTGACCTCAGACCAGTCACTCTCAAGGAAGACTTAGGAAGCAGGCAATGGCAAAATTCTTCTGAAAATCTTGCCAAGAAAACTACAGGGTAGTTGTTAGAAGTCAGTTGTGACCCAATGGCAGAAGACAAAAATGTATTTCGTAGGAAACTTCGGTATCTATAACAAAGATGTTCTGGAACAACAGAATGCAAATGAAATATTTCCCATTGTTTGTCTCAAGTTTTTTTAGATTAGGTCAGTGGTGGGTTGCAGGAGGTACACCCCAGTATGGGCATACCGGAGCCTGCCCAGAGCACCAGATACTGTTCCGGTATAGTGCTCTGGAGGGCCCACCCACCTGCCCGAGCTCCTTACCGGTCTTTTAAGTCTTCGGTGCTTCCGTGCACGGTGCATTCAGCGCCTGCGCAATGCTTTGCTGAGTAGCTGGAGCGTTGCGGAAGCACTAAGATGCATGCACACAATGCAGGGCTGCCTTTACCTGACTAAGTCAATCTCTGGTTTATTTATTTATTTTTATTTATTTATTACATGTGATTTTATGCTGCTTGATTTGCAGAACTGTTAATTCAGTGTATTTTGGCAACTTTGGTAGGTTCTGAGCCAGTTTTGCCAGACAGAATGCAACCCTTTCCACCGGCAGAACAGAAATAAGGTTGCAGTGGCTAATGGTTTCCCTAATACAATTGAGATAAATCTTTTTTCTCCTTAACAGAAATTTGTGTTCTGGAAGGTTTTATTCCCTGCACGTGGCAAAGCAATTTGCAGATAGGTACAGCTATGGTATGTTGGGCAAGCACTGTAGCAAAAGGCCACAGATGATCAAGCAGAATCTACACTTTTAAAAATGAAAGAAAAAAAATAATCAAACACATAATAAAGATTACCTGTGCATAACTGTGTATGTGTTAAGAATGAATATGCAGAAATGTTTAAAAAAATACCTGTCTCTGAAGATGCAGCTATAGGTTTTGGGGAAAATATTTATTTAATGCACTTAAAACCTTTATATGGGCATTTCCTACACCAAAATATTCAGGACAATGGTGGGGGAGGAAAAACACCAAAGTGCAAAGTGAAGTGAGGAGAATGCTGTAGGATTTTATCTTAAGAAAAGAGATCCCTTTGAAAGACCACACTGTTTGTCTCCAGACTTTAATTGAAGCCATTTGAATCACTGCATTTCATAATCCCTCCATTTCAAAATTTCTGCTTTCAGCCTTAATGCTGTTGTAGCCTTTTCTGCAGATCATTATAGATACTGTAAAATCAAAACTCCTGCCTCCTTCACTCTCTTGTGGCATCTCAAATCTCTACAGATTATAGTAATCTGCATACTTTGCCAGGAGGGCTACTCCTGATCTTAATGGACAGTTTAGTCAGAATCTCCTACCAATACTTCTATCTGAGTTGCTATATCAATGACCTAATTTCTTTTGTCATGAGTCTTACTGCAGTCTTGCTGCAGTGACAATACGATAAACAGCTGCAATTGCTAATAGAGTTGGCAGAGTTGTTACATACTAATCAGCTTTCTACTGTCAGGTTTTTGATATGAATGCTTGTTTTGTTTTATAAAAATGGGATCTAGATGAGTAGTTAGGGCGCTAAACCCTACATGCGCCTCTAGAAGGATAGCCTACATAATCCAATAGTAGCCTAAATAAGTGGAACTCTGATATGTTTTCCCATCACTAAAACCTTCAATTAATTTAGCATTTATACTTTTAGTCATAAATACCATGCAGCCATTTCTCAGAATCAAGCTTGCCAGAGAGAACTTATTCACGAATTAGCCTTTTTGTGTTGTTCTCACTTCTCCCTTCCAAGCCTATTAAATATTTTCATTGCTGTTCTTCTGGATAAACATTTATCTTCAGTCTTCTTGGCATTCACTACCAAGATAACCAATTCTCTCCCTCCTTCTTTTCTCTTTCCCCCACTTTCCCTATTTCTATTCTTCTGTATTTGTCATTGTTTCTCAAATTACCTGCAATCATGGGTGTCTAGAGAACTGTTCAACAGTTCATTCCAGATGTTCTGATACTTCATCTCTGGGTGTTGGTTCCCTAGCTTCATCTCTTGTAGCCATAGTTAATTAAATATTCAGAAAATCTAGGGACCATCTAATTAAACAAATATTTGCTACCTGTATTTCCATATCTTTCTTATTGCTAAGAGATTACTTCTGGATAGATAAATGTATGATTCAGTGAATTGAAACTTATTGTTACATGAGGGATTACAAATATTGATTATAATCAGATAGTCCTTACTGAAATTGGGAATGACAATTCTGTAGAAAAACATCACATGACCATGTCAACGTATGATGGCAACCCTGGCTGTGACTGCTAAACAAATTTCTGGCGGATGTTGAGTGAGACATTATATGATCATAATTTATGATATCCTCCCAGCTTTGCCTTTGATTTTGCTTGTTGAAAGCAATAGAATGGAATGGAATGAAGTAGAGTAGAGTTGAGTGGAATGGCATGGCATGGCATGGCATGGCATGGCATGGAATAGAATAGAATAGAATAGAATAGAATAGAATAGAATAGAATAGAATAGAATAGAATAGAATAGAATAGAATAGAATAGCAGAGATGGAAGGGACCTGGGAGGTCTTCTAGTTCAACCTCCTCCTTAGGCGGGAAACCAATCTCTTCTTAAAAACATCCAGTATTAGAGCATTCACAACTTCTGGAAGCAAGTTCCATTGATTAATTGTTCTAATTGTCAGGAAATTTCTTCTTAGTTCTGGGTTGCTTCTCTCCTTGATTGGTTTCCATGAATTGCTTCTTGTCCTGCCCTCAGGTGCTTTGGAGAATAGGTTGACTCCCTCTCCTTTGTGGCTCTGAATGTCACAGATGACAACCATGCAACCCTGGATGCTATGACTGTCATAAATGCATGCCTGTTGCCACACACCCAAATTATGATCATTTTACTACCAGGATGCTGTAACAGTCACAAGTTTGATCATGAATCCTAAATCTCCTTGTTCAGCACTATCATAATTTTGAATAAGTGGTCATAAATGAGAAATATCTGTAATGACAGTAATTACACTAAAATATGCTTATCTTTTATTGAAACTATTTTGTTAAACTATGCAGCTAAGTACATATAATTTTTGTTATTTGCTTTATTTTTTTCAGAGTTTTATATTTTTCCTTCTGTTTAATTGAAAGGAAATTTTAAAAAGTAAACATTTCATGTTTTCCATTAAGATGATGACTACACTTGTCTCATATATTTATTCTCATTTCATTAAAAAAAAACCTTAGTAGAAAATTTTAAAATTAAATTTTACTAAAAAAAATGTTATCTGAAATTAAGCATTTATTTTCAGCTTGAATTATATCATGTACTCCAAGCAATATAATAGGAATTCTTAGCAAAATTTTGCTGGTCAGTTATGTTCTTTGACAGAAAACTCCTCATGCTATTTCAACAGGAAGGATGCTGCTTCTTGATGATATCAATAGATTCAGAGGCAGCTGAGTGGCAGGCAATTGAAATGGGAGATTAGGTTCCATATCCAACTGCTTCTTCTTTTATTCCTTATTTTTTTACTAGCTTTGACCCTCACACTTACTGTAGTAGGTAATTTGGAATGGCAGCAGATGTTTGGCAGGGATGTCAGATAATTTTGGATAATGGGAGCACATCCTTACTCAGAAATTCAGACACAATTTTTTCAACAAAGAGCAGAATCAATGCTCCATTGAAGATTAAATCAACAAGCATTTTGTACTCACAAATTGGAAGGTTGAAAGATTCAGCTTGCAGGGACAGCCACAAATTGAATTCTAATCCATTCTTTGGTTGCCTTTGGTCCTAAAGAGTGTTTTTAAATGTTCTGTTACAATATATTTAGACTGTTGATATTAATCTGATTTCCAGGGAAGAAAAGCCAATGACACAGCAGGATGAAGAGCCAGCAAGAAGACTGGCTCTACGTAATTTCTCTCCAAACAAGGAAAAGATTTGATATTGGCCAAGGGTTCAATTCAATTGCTCTTCACAAGGAGATCACAAGATAGATATCTCTAAGGCAAGGCTGTCAAACTCTGGCCCATGGGCTGGATGCGCTGCACACTGGCCATGCCTGGTTTAGCGAAGGGGGGAAAGTCTCAATAAGTCACGTGATGCCGCCGTAATGTCACAGTTTGACACCCCTGCACTAATGGGTTTAAAGCTCTGGGATTAGAGTAAACTAGTTATGTTGCTCATCCCATGATTGGCACTTTTAAGGACACTGGGTTCATGTACTTCCTTTTCCAACCAGTCTCAGAAATTATTTATCATTTATTAATAATTCATTACTTTTAGTTATTTTCAGCCATAAGGAATCTTTGGATCAATAAGTCTGAAAACACTAAATAAGTTTCCTTCAATCCTGAGTGAAATATTTTTTTTAAATACAAGTTTAAGGGCTTAATTATCTTTCTGGAATAAAAAGCAAAAGGATGATTAAAACTTTACATTTATAAAGTTACAAACAGACTAAAGGCTCCAGGTAGATTTCAAATAATATTTTAGAATTAATTATAAGAATTTATCCTGTGGAAAAACATTTGTCTTTTGAATTCTTTTTTTTTTTTTAAAAAGCATGATAGGATGGCACTTTGAAGGTTGGATGCTAGAGGGAAATAGAAGGAACTAAAGGCTACAATTAAAGGAGCAGAACCCTTAAATTTAACTTATTAATACAGAGTGGAGCAAAATGTTTTAACAATCAACATATTGAGCACTATTTTTGAATAATGGAAACAAATTAATTTTAAGAGTGTCAGATTCTATGGCTAGACTATTTAAAAGATGCTATGGAAGAGGAACAAATTTTACCAGACAAAACTGAATGATGTGAAAGTGGATTTAAAATTGACAAGCTACTATGATGATATGAGGAAAGATGCTACACACACACACACACATCAGCTGATACCTTAATAATGAAAAAGGGTATATAAATAACAAACTAAGAGACTGCCAAGATAATTTTCCAATATTAAATTTACAAAAGAGATTTGTTAAAGCTTTGAAGAATTATTAAAGGTTTGAGGAAGGGACAAAGAAAAAAAATGAAAAGAAATCAAGTTCTGGAATATTATTTGTAGGGACTAAAGATCAAGATTGTTACAAGTAAAAGGAAGGGATCCAAAGTTAACTCATTTGATGAAGATATGTTGCTATCTTCTAACTAAAAGTCCATTCCAAAAGTCCATTCCTTTTAATAGACTTTTGCTGATCAGGACTGAAACAGTGAAAGGATTTTTAAAGGATTTATTTGTAGATAAGGAATAAATTATGGTAAGAAGAGATCATTTGTTGTATTTTAAAGAATGAGATAAATTAGTAAAATTGTATATACGTGTGATGGAGGGGGAAAGTCATTTATATATTTTATTTCATTTTTATGCTATTCTTATTTTTTGTTTCTTTTTTCTTCCTGATTTAGTAACTTATGTTTTTTGTTTTTTTATTTTGTAATATTTGTTTATCACTGAAGTTGTAATTTTTAATAAGATTTTTATTTTTAAAAAAGAATGTTCCCGTTCATTCAATATAACTTTCTTCCACCAAGAAGGATAAAATTATTAGAAGCAATAAAAGACTCAAATTCTTGCTGCATTTTGCATCACAATTTAGACTTCAAATGAAATGCTGGAATCTTGTCATTAAGAATTGTGATATTTTGGCTCAGAAACGAAGTGCCATACATCAAGTGAACAACTTTTATTGGAAGTATGGAAAGTTAAGTACCTTTCCTTACTTAATCATTGTCATCAATCATTTAATCAATGTCATTTAACAACCTTTCCCTTTGATAGTCACCATATTTCATTTGGAAAAGTAGACTTGTATTTATTGCCTCTTCTTTCACACAGGGCATAGAAAATATAGTGCCCAGATTTCACAATTTGCTCCAGGATTTAACTGAGAGCAAGAAGAATTAAAATACAACTGCCAGCTGTTTTAGTAAACAGAACGTTATACGAACTTGCATTTAGTTCAAGGTTTTTTTCCCTGTGTCTGGTCGCATCCTTCTTCTATCTTTACATAATTAATCCTTATTCCAAACTAATCCACATCATGGTTCATTAAATACTTCTTAACCAAACCAATATACTCTTCCTGTGTACTTTGCATTTTCAGTGATTAACACACTTCACAGCAATTGTTTTTTTTCCTACTGTTATCTGTAGTTTTTGCTCATTTTTATTGGAGCGTAATATTTTTCAACAACCTGGCAGCTGGTTTTTCACCTATGCCATGACTTTTACCTGCTTTTACTAAGAGGAGTGCAGTTCTGATTGATGCTTTGTTTCATCCCCATTCTTAGCAACGAATGTCACTCTTACTGATTGGAAAGGATTGTTTTGCAATTTTTATCGGGGGGGGGGGATCTCTGTTGGTTTACTGGAGAATTCATTGAACTTGGTCTGCAATGTTGCAAAAGTTTTGAAGGCTTCATGACATCATTTTACATTTCTTAACATAAAAGAGAAAATCATCGCCAGTGCAATGAAAGTCTACTTTTCGAACTTCATTGCCATATTTCTCTTTTCCCTTTTTCTTTTATGGTTACCCATGCAAAGTCACAGTTCTACATAGCAGCACCACATGGTCAAAACCAAGCCTAGCGCTGTTTACTATGGCACTTTGCAAAACTTTAATATTCACTTTGCTTCCCCTTCTACAGGTAGTACTTGACTTTACAACATTTCATTTCGTGACTGTTCGAAGTTACAATGGCACTTAAAAAGTGACTTATGATCAGGGCCGTATTTAGATGAAAAGAGGCCCTAGGCTATCCACTTATGGGGCCCTTTCACCTCCCATTTTTAAATTTGTAAATTACATGAGAGATAATAAAATACATCATTACTGTGATATATATCAATATATTAAATGAAACATGTTGTAATTGGTACTAACTTTTATAAAAATGTGGCATGGATAATAAATAAAAATAAAAGGCCCCTCTTGATCTTGAGGCCCTAGGCTGAAGCCTAGTTAGCCTATAGGAAAATCCGGCCCTGCTTATGATTATTTTCCACACTTACAACCAATGCAACATCCCCACGGTCACATGATCAAAATTCAGATGCTTGGCAACTAACTCATTATTTATGACAATGGCAGTGTCCTGGGGTCATGTGATCAGCTAAGCAAAGTCAATAGGGAAGTCAGATTCACTTAACAACTGTGTTACTAACTTAACACTGCAGCGATTTATTTAATAACTCTGGCAAGAAAGGTCATAAAATAGGGCTAAATTCACCTAACAATTGCCTCACTTAGAAACAAAAAGTTTGGGCTGTCATAAGTCAAGGACTACCTGTATATTGCAGTGAATCAGTTTTCGCCCACTGAGCTGTTTATACAAGCCAACAGGAAGAACACCCAATTTTTGATCTGGCCATCTAGTGCGTACAGGGAAATGGGGCTACAGCAGTAAGCAAACTGTGGTTGATTGGTTGGTAGACTTCCATAGGCCACTATTTGCTCTGTCTTCTTCTTTGGAATTTAGGTTCTTTGATGTATATGGTTCTAAAACTATCATTCTCTTCAGATAATGTAATAATAATAATATTAATCTGCCATCGCTCTTAGCAGCATAATTTTATTTATGATAGAATAAATAATTCTAGAAGGCCAAAGGCAAATTTCTGTAACTAAGAAGAACTAATGCTTTACTTGGCAGAGTTGCTTTAATAGTGTAGGTTGTTCCATGTTTGTGCCAAACTTATATATCACCCTGTCATACTCACAAAGGGTGTCTACATTTTCTTACTCTCAATCATTTTGAAGAATAGGATATTTCATATGCTGTTCCATTTCAGCTACTGAAGTTGCCTTCATGTGTTTGCAGTCCAGACAGAATTCTTATATCTAATAATGGGAGATGTGTCTTTTACATACTCCATCATCTTCCTGCTGCTTCCATCATATTTTTCGCACTTTCCTGAATATTCTATCAACCTTAGACAAGCATGTGTGAAAACCACTTTCTTCTCTTTTCACTAACAGCTGGATGAGACTTATGACAAGGTGTGCATAGGTACATACATATATTCAATATATGCTAAAACATATTTAGCATGTGGAACCACAATATTTGGAAGAAAATATTTGTCAATGGCAAAACATTACATCCCAGAATGGTTTGGGTCTGAAACAGTGGTGGATTGCAGGCGGTACGCCCCAGGACAGGCGTACTGGAGCCTGCCCAGAGCACCGGGTACCGTTCCAGTATGGTGCTCCAGAGGGCCCATCTGCCCATCCAAGTTCCTTACCTGTCCTTTAAGCCTTTGGCACTTCCGCGCACGTGCATGGCGCATACAGTGCTTGTGCGACACTCTGCAAACAGCAGGAGCGTCGCGGAGGCTTGCGGAGGTGTCGCAGGCAGGTACTACGCATGCAGGTGCCCTGTGTGTGTGCACGCGCGCTGCACGCATCCTTGTGGCGATGCCGGGCCCACTCCTGGTCTGAAACCTTGAATTGCTGGTGTAGAGTTTATACAAAACACCAACCATTTCAGGCAAAGAATGCATTTGTTCTTTGAGTAATATGTTTCAATAGTTAAATTGATGAGTTCTTGTATACCTGATAAATATCTAAAAATGTTTGTACAGAAGTCATATTAATCATATTTCAACTATACATCACAGACCTTGTTCTTCTCCTCTCCAACTCAACATAAAAAAAGTTTTAAATTAATCCAAATACTAATAAAAAGCTGATCAAATCCCAACATTATTTGCAGGGAAATAAACATTAAAGAAAACCAATATACCTGTCTCTCTGTCTGTCCTAACTCCAGGGTATATTCATTTAAACAAAAAAAATGTTTTTAAAAAAGGACTTTCAGAAGCATTGATTAGGCAGAAGGTAAGACAGAAGATGATTCTGTAGATAGAAGTATTGTACTATATTTTGTTAACTTTCATTTTCCTTTGTTCCTAAATGCACTAGAAGTGTTTTGGTTTAGAAAATTAATGGCACTGCAGTTACCCAGATGTTAATGATTTTCCTATGATGCCAATTCATGTTAAACACATACCCTTTCCCCTTCCCAGTTTTGCTTGAACCCTGGGGATGACTCTTAAAAATTAATTGAACAAGAAAAGGAAGTTGAAAGATTTTATTCCCATCTTAAACAGCAGGTTTGCTACTAGCATGCAGCGAGTGCTATGCTCAGTCTGCCTGCATGCCTAGAGGGGTTTGGATTTTGTTTTTCAATTATGAGAGAAAAGAAAGAAGCTGAAACGTTGAACTCTTTTGCTAGCACTAAAGATGTATTTCTTCCACAGTGTCATATCAGGCAGGGAAGTTACAAGAAGGTACAATAAGGGCTGGAACTCAACCTTTGCAATTCCATTTTCCTCTAATGTTGCTGCCTCGCTCGCTTGTCATCAGTCATTACATATAACTCAAGATATTTGCAATCCATTTGATTCTGCGCATACCCAAGAATCTTTACGCATTTAACATAAGGTCACTGGTAGTTTGTGAACTTTCAAGCAGAGGTTAGTCGGACTGCAATTAAAAGGTATCACTAAATGGTGTACAACAGGGAGTAATTACTGATAAAAAGCTGAAGGGAGCCTGAGCACTGAGCACGCAGATCTGTATCAATCAAGGAACTCCCTCTACCGCTGTCTTCACAATATTATTAAAAGTATAGATCACAATATAGTTTTTAAAATACCTAGGTATATGACCTATATTCAGAAGTTATTTTACACTTAATAGCAGTTACAAACTTTATTTCTGTAAGTTAAAGAATCTTTTTTTAATAGAACTATTAAAGATGCAGTGATATGACCTGGAAGGTTCCACAAGACAATTAATATAGTTACTTGTAGATAAGAGATTCAATAGTAATAGAATTCTTGTGTTTCTTACAGTAGAAAGGTTACAGCTTGTTTTAAAACGTATCACCATTCCACTGCTGTCTCTTTACCACTTTCTTAACTCAAACATGTATTTCCCCGAGAGTACAGTATTCTGTGAGCCTAGAAAAAGGGTAACAATTGCAAATCCAAGACACCATTTCCTCTTAGTAAAAGATATTTTAAATTCCGATATTATTACGTTTCTATAGCTGTAAGAATATGTTTCCAATAATTTTTCTGCCTTCAAATAATGTGTACCAATTGTCATAATGAGCTTTCAGAGACAAAATTAGAAAAGCCTAGAATCCAAAAACATCAAAGAATTTTAAAACTGTTCAAAATTACGATCTACCTCCCTCACGCTACTTACATCTCAGATTCAAATTTCCAATGCCCATCCCCTCCACAATCACCTGATCACATTTTGGTTGCTTGGCAACCAGCTCACATTGATGGCTGTTTGCAACAGCCTGTTAAAGGATTTTTTTTTGCCAGAAACTTCCATTGACTTCCTTAAGCTTTACTGCTTAATTATTATAGCCTTTGCTTAATTACCATAGCATTCACATTGCTTAATGATCACTGCAAACAAATTGTCAAATTGGGTGCGGTCATGTGATTGCCTGGTGAACAACTGACATGACTTACGATCACAATTAAGGGCTCAATTACAGTTATAAGTCAAATCCCACATGTTGGAAGCCTATTATTTTATGGCTTACTTTTTTCATAATTGATTACTTTTCAATTTGCAAATCTGTAAACACAAGACTGAGACTCAGCATTTAAAATATATTAATCACATCTTTGGATTAGTTTCCTTTAAGCAGTTGAGGGACTTGAATAACTTAACAGCCAATTCTCTGGCTGGGTAGGCATGGCTGGTTGGTCATGTATCTGGGTGGGTGACATCACTCCCAGCCCCGCCTCCTGGTCACTCGCCTCAAAGGCAGAGGTAGGATTCAGCCAGTTGAGGCTAATCTCACCACTGGCTGGCCCCGCCCCTGCCCATTTTTCAGCCTATTTTTTGGCTATTTTGGGGTCATTTTTTGCTTGAAAAATTGCCCCAAAACTGGCCAAAAATGACCCAAAAATGCCCCCCAAAAAGGGCATTGTGGGGGTATTTTACAAGCTATTTTGGGGTCATTTTCCAAGCCATCTTCCAGACTGTTTTTGGCCCAGAAATAGGCTGAAAAATGGCCCGGGAAATTGGCTAAAAAATGACTGGGGCCGGGGCCAGCCAGTGGTGGGATTTGCTGGTTCACCAAACTGTGCAGAATCTTAACCACCAGTTCACCCGAACTGGTGCGAACCCGCAGCAGCCCACCTCTGCCTTTAAGACTGTAGTCAAAATGAAGGATACTCCCAGTTGGACTCAGCTCTGGCAAAAATGTTGACTCAAAGACCTTAATTTGTTTTATCGTTTCTAGGAACCAATGAAATTGTTTTTATCATCTGCTGAGATTTAATCAAATGTGACAGGCATTTTACAGCACATTTATACAGTCTGATCTAGAGTAGAAAACTTTGTAAAGGATGCATAACGCATGGCAGGTATCAAATTGCTGCTGTGCTGATACCAAGACAGTGAAATTTTATAAATAAGATAATCACATGCATCATAAAAAACCTTCAGAGGAAATGAATTCCTAAATTTCATATATATGTATATATGTGTGTGTGTATATATATATGTATATATATATGTATGTATGTATATATATGTATGTATGTATGTATGTATGTGTATATATATATATATATATATTCGTAGATTTTCACGGGTGTAGGTATGCTGGTTTTGTATTCGGGTCTTTTCCCGTGTAAGGTTGAGATTGTCTTTGCAACATTTTGGCAGGATCTCACCTGCCATCTTCAAGCTGTGGGCTTAAAAAAATTTTTTAAGCCCACAGCTTGAAGATGGCAGGTGAGATCCTGCCGAAACGTTGCAAAGACAATCTCAACCTTACACGGGAAAAGACCCGAATACAACAAAACCAGCATATATATATATATATATATATATACATACATACATACATACATACATACATACATACATACATACATACATATATATATATATACACACACACACACACATACATACAGGGGTTCATTAAAATGCTAACATTACCCATTAATATCTTCATACTTATTAGGTTGCATAAGTTATAATAAATATATGATACTTTACTGAATTGATTTGTTTTAAGCTTACCAGAACAAGCTATGATATGAGTAAAAAGCTGGTTTCTTAAACACATTTAATAGTCCATCATCCCAAACATCTGACACAAGTAAACATAAATATGTTGTCATTTTTCAGTGAGCAGGGTAGCATAGAACAGTATAATGTAGGGCAAAAGATTGGAAAGCATTTGTTTAAAAATACTGTTTTATATATTTTTCTTTGCCTAGGCCAGAGAGATGGATATCACTCCACTCAATCAGTTTGTGTAAGACTCAATCACACTTCAGCTATTCCACAACTGGAAAAATGACAAGATATAAGGATAAAATATTTTGAGAAGTAAGATGAGGGGGTTGTTTGTTTCTGAAAAACATTCACGTTGCTGAGTTTGAAGAGACTCAGTTATGAAATGACAGCAATTTCTAGCTGCATATGACAATGGCAGAAGAAGAGTCTGTGCTTTCTTGGTTGTCATAATTAAATCATGTAGGAATTATAGATCATTTGCAATCTATGTTGGCCACAACATAGCCTGGAATTTTAACTTGGAAATTTAGAACCATGCTGAACATCTTAATAATAACTACTTGTTTTGCACATGTAAGCTTGCCCAGGGAAAAATGAGTTGTGAATGGTACAAAACAGATAATCTATCCACATGCCTTAATGCTAATCAGTTTTCTGCTTAGTATGTTTTATAATACTATTGCTGAAGAAATATAATCTGAATATCATCTGCTATAATCTTACGTATTGACACAGTACAATCAGGTTGAAGAGCATATTACTTAAGTTATTAATATGTGATCATGTAAATACTGCCCTTTATATTTTCCAGTTCCTGCTTGTAATCACTAAACATTTGTCTTGGAGTAAATCTAGACCTGGTGGCATGGGTTGTGCAAATAATTATACTCTACTATATTAAATTAACTTACTTTATCAGATACTTGCTTAAAAATTCACATTTTGTACACTACTTCACAGGCTTTCTTTTTACAGCATAGTTCTGACTTCTCTCCCCTATAGAGCCTCATTGACTCCACTCCACATATGTCCTTGTAGACATCCAGATCAATCAGCTTTTGCTTTGCTTTGCTGGTACAGAACTGAGAATAATGGTTAGGTTAAATTTCTATAGAAAATCTCTCATAAGGGAGGTATCAGGTACCAGCTGACTCTAAAACATTATTAGTGGCTCACAATATGAAACAAATTAAAAACACAATATAATAAAAACAATTCTGAGTGGCTCACAATATGAAACAAATTAAAAACACAATATAATAAAAATAATCAACCACTCCATACAGAATATACAGAAAATCTGTATAAGGTCAATTGATCTGCCCTAATTCAAGGTCTGGGAGAAGGTCTTTCAAAATGCCATCCCAATGGAGCAACACAGATGTCAGGGAGAATCTCATTCTGGAGGGCAGGTGTCCTGACAGATATGGAGTTGGCATATCTCGGGAAATCCTAGAAACTTCCACAAGAACATTTTAAGAACAGAGATGATTGTGGAAAGAAAAATCAATAATGGGACTTCTGGTTATTAGGTGAAAGTACTTCAGTGGCTAAAATGAATTAGACCATGTAATTGCTTTTGAAGATGGACTATAGTTTTCTGGGAAACTACAAATCACTGATCAGCTTCCACCAATTAGGATGAATAAGACTAGTTTAAGACTCACAAAAAGTCACCAGAGGATTCATCTATGATGTGGAGCAACTGACAATGATGAGAGGAGGAAGAAAGCTATTGGTGCATTGTGTGGTGGAATGTGGAGTCCCAATTGACCTGGAGATCATCTTGGGTGCTGGGTCTAAAGTGGACAAAACCCAGTGGAACTTTGCCATGCCAGGTACTGTATCTAAAGTGGCCAGAGCCATGGTGTAACAATGGGCCATGCCCTTGCCATGGGAGTGACTGGAAGCAGCCAGAAGATGATGGTGTTGGTAGTGCTCTGGGTTTATGTGGCATGTTAAGGAGCTGAGGCCAATACAGGGGGACTTGAGGCCAAGGAGACAAGCTTGCTTCTAGGAAGGCTGGTGGCCAAGCAATGTCTCATACTGTATGAGGCACTCAGTAATACACAGACCTTTGGGAGGTTGATCTAATGCCCCCTAGGTTGCAGGGGTTCTAGACTGAGGAACTGGGGGTGCAATATGAAGTTGGTATTGTTGAGAATATCAGCTGGCAGATATTTGGTGTAGGTAGAGGCTCTCCTTTCTGCTTTATATTATCTACAGCAACTGACAGATTTCCCTAGGTCCAAAGGCAAGGGCCAGACAACAAGAGTCTAGCCTCCAGCCAGTATGTTGTTTCTCTTTGCCCTGTGCACACCAGAAGAACAAATGTGCTCCAGGTTCCCTCAATTAAGTGTCATCTTCTGGAATTGAAAGAAGCTGCTTTCTCTCTATCACTGTTCTTCCCTTTGAAACAGCATCTTCTCAAAGACATTCTTCATGGGTTCCAGAAAATCTTTAAAACCTGGCTCTATTAGAGTGTCAGTGCAGCTTGCTTTTCTTCTTGTATCATGGAACCAGTCAAGTTTTTTTTTAATATTGGGGAATGCTGTTTTAGTCCAATACCCATGTTGTCTTATTTGTCTTAATTCGGTGTTTTGGATATGATGTAAAGCCCACAGAGTCTATTTTGGATTTGGGCAGCCTTAACAAATCAATTAAATAAAGTAAAAATCAACCATCTGCAGGAAGGTTTGACAAATCAGTTTCATTCCTTAAATTACTTTATTAACGAAAACCAGTAAAGTAACTCATAAAAAAGAATAAACATAATAAGTACATGAAATTAACAGATTAGATATCTGAACAATTTAACCATATTATATAATCCTGAGGAATTTTATTCTTATCTTTATTAATAAAAATTATGAAAATTGTCGCATATCATAAAAACTGTTGGCATCTATGTATCCTATCCTTTTATGTGTTATTTTTTTCCATAAGATCATAGCATTTTATTTAACCATATATCAAATCATGGGAAGGGGGAAGGGGGGAGTTTTCCAATACAGGATTATTTTCAGTCTGCCTAGTAATAGGAATACTAATAGTAATATTCCCTATTGGCCAAGTGTGATTGGACACACAAGGAATTTGTCTCTGGTGCACAAATCATAAGATATCAATAGAAGACAGTAGGAAAGATAAGATGAGAAGGATAATAGCAATACAGCCCTACTACATGGTTAGATACCCTTAAGCCAATGGAGGGTTGCCAATATTTTTTATTACTGGTTTAGGCACACATGCGCAGAAGCATCCGAGCAGCTGGATGGACCCCCCCCCCCACCGCTACTGCCAGTTCGCCTGATCTGGGCCGAACCAGAACAACTGACCTCTACCTTAAGCATAAGAAATTAAGTGTTTAGCATGGGACATTGTCTAGGTATTTTGGCATGCAATGCCCCGTAGTGGTTGTTGCCTTGAGGCGACATTTTTTGTTAACAATTTTATATATTGCTATATCAAATATATTGTTTTTAATTGTTATATTAAATAGGTCAGGGGCAGATTCTCAACAAACATAATTTTACTTCTGTTACAAATGGTGTGGGGAAATCATATTGCTAATCACCTCATTCTTCTTATTAGTCCCAGCTCTCTCCCCTGTATGACTTTTTTATTCCTTTCTTCTCATAGCCTTTCCAATAATTAATAATTTGAGAAATATGTTGCTGTGAATTTATTAAGCTGTGTTGAGTAAGGTGCTACTTATAAATTACTTATATATAAATTATTCTTGTTTTTTCCTTGGTTTGAGAACGGATTGTTGCTCTGCAACATTTGGAGAAGTGTGGAATGCAAAGAACTGCATTGGGATTTCCACATTAATTCAGGATTTATGCATAGATAAGCTGTTTGAAAAAAATAAATTAAACATATTTGTTCTATATCATAAAAGATCACTTCTGCATAAGATTACATTCCCACTACATGGTTAAACTGGTTACTAAATAAACTGATTCACAATACAATGATTCAAAACCTAGCAAAATACACTGGTTTTGCATAAATTTCTAATCCCTCAGATCAATTTTTTAAAAGAAGGAAGAAAAGCAAGGTTAACTCATTTAACGTATTATTGAAATATAATCAGTAGTCTTTATCTGATTTGATTAAACATGTTGTATGAATAAATTGGTCAAAATCTTGAGACATCCCATTGTTTATGTAGTTCCTACTTTAGTGATGACATGGTGAGCTGATGGAACAGTTCTCCTTTTTTCAGCAAAATATAGAACTACTTTTCCAATTTATTTAATTTCTTTCACAGAAAATGAGTTTCATGCATACATAACCCGAGCAACATCTGACAAGAAAGTTAAAGAATGGCATATAAGTTATAATGGATAACCATCTAAGATGAGACAGATCCAATACATTTAAAATTTTGATTCGTATCTGCAACATACAAAATGGTACTCTATAGGCTTTTATGAATACTAAATAATTGCTAAGATAACTGATCAAAATCAACAGTGGTGGATGATTTACTTATTAAAAGATAATCAACCAAGCACTTTCTAAAGCTGGCTATTCTCCCCACAAAACATTTATTAATGTTATATATTGCACATCACCAGAATTTAACAATTGTCCTAAGGCGAATGCTAACCTGGATCATGCATTAATTTGACCTAGCTATATTGCTGTAGTGAGTAACACAGTGCCCATAATCAAAGTGAGTATGTATGTATATATATATATATATATATATATATATATATATATATATATGTGTGTGTGTGTGTGTGTGTGTGTGTGTGTGTGTGTGTGTGTATGTATGTATATGTATATGTATGTATGTGTGTATATATATATATATATATATATATATATATATATATATATATATATATATATATGTTTTCGTATATATAATTTCGTATATATAATATATATAATTAAACTATAGAAGTGTAGTTAAAATCCCATCTTTAAAAAATTGCCATTAGATTTTTTGAATATTGAACAGCTAGATATGTAACTTCAAAAATGAGAGTTTAAATGAAGTTGCCTGATTTCCAAATATATATTTTTCCCTTGAGATATTTGACCTGAACTGATGAAATCATATGAGCAATTACATTCCCCAATATTTTTCCTCCTGATTAATATTATCCAGCCATGTTGTTCACAATCTTAAAGCATTTTTAATTACAGATAATCGGGGGGGAAAGCCTAGATGATGCTGAACTTTAAGAGTCTCCAGCTATGTGGTTAAATTAGGTTTTATAAGTGCATTGATTCATATTAGATAGAATTAAAATATAAAAGATTAAATATAACACAAAAAAGAAGGAATAACTGTGTGACTTTGCGAGTTAACATGTGCCGTGCACTGTTCTGCTAATACCATTTGGTAAGTTTTACATAAACTTTACTTAATATTTCTGAATAACCTTCCTAACAGACCCATTTGATAAATGAAATGCACAAAGATCTCTTGTTTTACAAAGAAGTGCTAGTTAAAGCTTTAAGCAGTTAATTCACTTTAGATAAATCAGTAAGAAAACCAACTGTTTGCTCATTTGTATTGTCATTTACGCATAAATTTTATACAAACATATTAAGGAAAACTGTCTTGCTTTTTGGATTTCTTCCACCATTTCCCCAAAAGTGCAGAGTTCACTTTTTTTTCATATCAACCTAAGTTGTCGACATAAATTAACCAATCACTTTGTCGCTTTGATCCCGACATTATGGGCTAAGAGAATGTGACTGACTCAAAGGGACCCAATTTGCTAGGACTAGAACTCACAGTCTCCTGGGTTTTAGCCTGGTACTGTGACCACAAGATCAAACTGGCACAGACAATCACAGAATGTTATGACACTTTGTAAGTCATTATGATAATATGATCAGATAAGAAGCAGATGACATGGAACTTATTTAAACATCCAGAAGTTTTCCCAGGAGAGGTGATGTTAATTTTTTTCATGGGTCCTGGTAGAAATGAAGCAGAAAACATATGCTCAATACTTCTGAAAGCTTCCATGAATAAAGGACATTTATTTTTTGGAACAATGGCATTTTAAGCATTCCATTCTAAGATTGCTAAGGGGAGGGAATCAATTATAACATGCAAGTGGGGGTCTTCAGGGGGCCATCATTTCTTACATTGTTTTTATTTTATTTATTCATGAAACTTGTATGCCTTCCATCTTGCCAGGTTGAGTCTAAAAATGTGAAAATGTTGAAAGTTTGAAAATGAGATGATTGCCCCAATTCTTAAGTGGGATGCAATGTGCATAACAAAATTGTCTGCGGAGGCAATAATAATATGGTTGAAATGGTACAGATGGTAATAATGTTCAGAAAAAGCAAAGCAGGATCGCAGAGGTATGTGTAGACTGCAATCCATTCCTGTTCTTCCCTTCAAGAAATCTTACTCCCCTCATCAAATGTTTTGTTGTACATTTAAAGGCATACATTTAGTAGTTCTATTCTATAAGGAAGGCATGTGAGAATTGATTGAAAGTACTGGGTGTGTTTAATTTGAAGAAGAAAGAGCTAAAGGCTAAAGGAAAAAGGTTATGAAAAGCTATCACAAAAAAGGTGGAACAAACTTGTTCTCTCCATTTTGGAGGACAAAACAAAAATCAATGGATATAAGCTCTGAGAGTGTGAATACTGGGAACTAAATTAGACTGAAACATTCAAAACTTTGTTTCACACTTTATTTGGTTAAAATGAGAGTATACTAATTCAATATAAAATCAAAACTACCTGGTCTAAATTATCCTAATCAGTTCAAATCAGAACATCTTGTTTTCAGTTTTAACATCAAAACTTCGTTATCTGCATTCTGAATATGCTTCAGGATGTTACTGTGGGATAATGGCAAGTGATCAATTTCTTTCACTTAAAAGATGCAAAACAATGCAAATTTAAAAATTGCATTTAATTCTAATTCTAATTTCATATTATAAAGCTTGATTCTCCATTTTATTATCTCATTTAGCCAGGCATTTTTCTTTTTTCATTTACCTTATTCAAGGTATAAAAAGTCCTTACTAGCAGAATTATATAAATAAATTATATAAATATTTACATAAAATAAACTTTTCTTGTATAATAGCTCCATCATTTCAGTTCTAAACCAAATAGCTCACAGGGATTGCAAGTTATGATAAACATGCATATTTATAATTATACAGCCCTGTTCAGGCTTGAGAAGACTGCTTCAGAATCTGGGAGCATTCTATTCACCAACGCGATGGTACTTTTCTTAGAGTGAGATGCTTAAGTAGAATTTACACAACGATGCTGCACTCTTTCTTTCATTGCAGATCTTGCATTGAATAGGATATTGACACATTTGTCTTTACAATTATGCTAGATTATATCTCTCTGACTTCCTCCAGATCATTTCAGACTCCACCAGTTTTTAGAACATCTTTCATTTTCATTCCAAGTGAAAAAAAGCCTAGAAAGCAGTGGCAATCATCTTAATATATCACAAAAACAAGCAACCCGTCTGTCCCAATTCAAAGTTGGAAAATATCATTCCAGTATTGCAATTAACTAAAATGACATTGCGTACAAGTTTTCAACTTTGCCAACAAAGGTATGGGTTTCCCAGTAGTTATATATGGCTGTGAGAATTGAACCTTAAGGAAGGCTAAGCACCAAAGAATTGATGCTTTCAATTTGTGATGTTGGAGAAGGGCTCTTGAGAGTCCCTTGGGCTGCAAAGAGAGAAAATCAGTCCATATTAAAGGAAATCAACCCTGATTGCACTTTGGCAGGACAGATACTGAATCCCAATATCAAAGTTTTGACTAACGAGCTGAGGCAAATCATAATTCAGAGACACAGATCTCTCTCAAAGAACTTCTTTATTGGACATATCATATTGACACGATTAAATGTAAAATCAACTCTGAATCTCTCCTGCGGTTTCAGTATAATTAAAATAGTAAATTATCCTCTCCCCAAGTGTCACAGGTCACATTGCCCAATTACGTTCTGACACCTGTGGAGGTGATCTTGGTTCCCAAGGTGTTGTGTCTGGCAGTGCATTCCAGCCTCCTTCCCTCCCCCTATACTGTGTGGCAACTGAGAACCAACAAAATGGCTCCTGCCAGGTTCGGTTTGAGGTTAACACCCAAGCTCAAATAGTTTGATCCCCTAATGAGAAGGCTCATTGGAAAAGTTCCAGATGTTGGGAAAGCTTGAAGGTACAAAGAAAAGGAAATGGTAGAGGACAAGATGGTTAGAATCATTGACACAATGAACATGAACTTGAGAAAACTTTAGAAGACTATGGAGGAGGGGTGTCTGGAATGCTATGGTCTATGGGTTTGTGAAGAGTTGGACATGACTTAGTGACTGAACAACAACAACAACACGTTTTTAAATTCTTTAAAACCCCTCCTCCATCACGATGTGACTAAAAACAAGGTTTGTAACAAGGATAATACAAAACAAGAACATCTGAAACTTGGACCTGATGCAACAGCCATAAGGCTTGTTATATCTAGGGGTGGGTTCCTGCAGTTCTAACCTCTTTTATAGAAGAGGTTCCACAAATCTACAGTGCTGTTTAGAACCGGGTCCAGCTCCCTCCCCCCGCCTGTCCACACAGCATCAAGATGAAGAGTGAGCAGAGGAATTCTGGGAGTTGAAGTCCACAAGTCTTAAAGCTGTCAAGTTTGAACACCCCTCGGTTTTTTTTTCTAAAGGGTTAGGGATGCAAGGGTCTTGTAACTTGACAGCTTTAAGACTTGCTTGCTTCAATGCCAGAGTTCCTGAGCCAACATGACTGGAGGAGGAATTCTAGGAGTTGAAGTCCACAAGTCTTAAAGCTGTCAAGTTTGAACACCCCTGGTTTTTTTTTCTAAAGGTTTAGGGTTGCAAAGGTCTTGTAACTTGACAGCTTTAAGACTTGCGTGCTTCAAATGGCAGAGTTCCTGAGCCAACATTTCGGTTGCTAAGCAAGAGCATTGTTAAGTGAGTTTCACCACATTTTACAAGTTGGCCATGCCCACCCAGTCACATGGCTGGCAAGCCACTCCCACAAAGCAGGCCAAACCTACAGAAGAGGTTCTAATGAAATTTTTGAAACCCATCACTGGTTATATCTCAAGATAATGTTTGTTCATCTAACACTAGTGAACATTGGTCAGTAATAGTTGTAACTGGCAGCATGTCTAATGCATTTGTTAGTAGTAGGTATTATTGGTAGCAGGTTTGTATGAGAATTACAAAACAATGCTTGTCGCCATCCAGCTAATCACAATGACATTATGTGTACCCTGGCATCACTTATCTATGGCAAAGATTTATATCTCCAATGATGAAGGCATATAAGCCATTAACTCCACCTCAACTAGGGCAAAGTTCATCAAGTTGAGGTTTAGCTGAAAATTGGGAACAAAAAATGTTTACGCTCTTTTAGAAATTTTTTGTGTTTTCTGCTCCCCAGCCTCCAACTGTTGGTATTAACATATGGAAAAATACTCATAGACATAAGCAATCATAAAATTGGATGTTCAAAACTGAACTTTACTGACTTCAGAAGGATTTACTCATTATGTATGCTAGAGTGGATATCGGTGTGTAGATTACAGTTGCTGTGGGAAATCAAGTGTGATATCTCTCTCTCTCTCTCTCTCTCTCCCTCTCTCTCTCTCTCTCTCTCTCTCTCTCTCTCTCTCTCTCTCATTTTGTGCTGATTATGTTAATCCTAGGACCTTTCTTACTTCAATAATTAGGCAGATATATACCAGCAAAAATTGCACAAAAAGTCGGCTTCGAAAACTTATGGGAAAAATCATCGGAAAGAATTTTATTCACTTACGCACTTTAAGAACATAAGCAAGCCAAGTTCTTTTTATTATTGTTGCTGTCATTTGCACTGACATGAGAAGTATATAGAAAAAGAGGCTCTGCGCTTCAGAACATGTGCCAGGTTGACTCATTGCAACCATCAGCGTGATTCAGTCCATCACTGCTTAATGCTCACTGTATCTGACAAATGTACATCATACCTGCCAGCCATTTGGATAACATGGGGATAGCTCTGACAGGTTATCTTTTTGTTTTCCATTCAAACTTTATCTCAAGCTGGGTGTTATAAGTCTATTTTATTGGTAAGTGTGGATGCTGAAAATTTAACAGCTATTCAGGCCTGTAGATTATCACTTGTGCTTCAACTATTGTTTATGCAGCTCATCATTTGTACAAGATTGTCAATGTCGAAAGCCATATTTTTTTTCATGCGCTGATTAATTTTGACATAATTTCTTGGAAGTTTTTATAGTGAGGCTTGATTTATTTGGAATTTTCTCCACATTTTGCATTCAGGGTTTATATAAGTACATTCCAAATATGATCTCAACATCCTTTTAATATAGCAGCACATCCTTTTGTCTGCATACTCAATAATTCTTGAAACATAAAGGTTGTAGAGACCCGTGAGGGTGAGCCTGTGGCACGGGTGCCAGAGGTGGCATGCAGAGCCTTCTCTGTGGGCATGCATGCCGTCGCCAGCTGCTTTTCTGGCTTCCAATGTGCATGTGGGAATGTGTGCCAGCCAGCTGGTCTTCACAGGTGCTGGAGCACCTGGAAACGGCCTGAAAACGGCCTGAAAACGGCCTGAAAAATGGCCTGAAAATGACTTGGAAAATGGGCAAAAAACAGGCATGTGCCCGCTGGCCAGCTGGTCTTTAGTTTTCCGGTGCTCCAGCACGTGCATACACACAAACATTCCGGTTTGGGCACTCAGTGCTGAAAAGGTTCTCCATCACTGGTATAGACCATAAGATTTTATTAAATAAAGGTGCTATTTTCTTTGTTACAGTTAAAATGGAAATTTCTCACTTTTATTCCAAAAAACTAAAGAGGCTCTCTTCTGAAACATTTGCATGTCCCCATTCCTCCTACTGGCTAATCTGCCTCTTATCTGACTAGTCTGACCTTCTTCCTCTTCCTCTCTGAAATGCATTCACATGGGCCATTACAGTTTTCTTTAGAGGCTTCTGAAGTTCCACAGGAAATTGAGATTCTGGGGAAACTAATTATTGTTCCTATTTTTTTTAAGAGGGGGAAATATGTTTTCTTACTTAGCAGAATATTGGAAGGAAGCTATACAAAGCAGCTCAGGGTTCAATCCTTCTGTCTATCAGCAGCATATTCACTTTGTAAAACTGAACAGAATGAGAACAAATGTCATGTAGTGGAAGAAACCAACAAAAGAAAGACAAGAGTTCAAAATTAGGCCACGTCTGATGTGGGCTGGAGGAAAATAAATCCAGAGGAATAACCCGCAAAATAATTCCTATAAGAGAGGCAATAAAGCAGCTATTCCAAATGTGCTCCATGCTCTTAACTCCCTTCCCGCCCCATTTTACCTGAACAACACATAGCAATGGGCTGTAATCCACTTCATTATTTTTTCTATTGTTCTTGGCTTGAATAAGAAGCTACGTGTAGGATTGCAGGCTCTTCTATTTCCAATTTGTTCTAATATGTTCTCATTCGGAATCAGCCATGCCATGGCATTTTTATTAGCTAGAATATCAGCCTGGGACACAATGACTGCCTTCACATTAGAGATAATATTTGAAACTTATGAAGCAAGCAAATGGGGCTTTGATTTGCAATTCATTGTGATCTCTACAAGATATAATCCAAATCTGCACTAGTTATCCATTTTCAGAATTTGCATTTTCTGTGGGAGACTAGACTAAAGAGAAGATCGAGCTGGCTGAATGTCATAATAAAATAAATATAAAGATAGATTTCCTAGGCTACTGTTTGATAAGATTGCTTCGCAGGATTGGTTGTTCCATCCAATTCAGGAAATGTTGTGAGTAATTATTATATGACTATTATGGTAGGTATAGGTTTTTGTATATTGAGTTACATTGTTGTGCAGCCATATAAATGCTATAAACAAACAAGCTTAACTATATACTTCCTGATATTGTCATATGCATAGCTTTATTTATCTTGATATCAAGGTACCCAGACCATTTAGGAATGAGAAACATACAAATAACACTTATAAATAAGAAAAAAGACTCCAATACAAATATTTAAGAAAGCAAATGAAAGGCATGGGGACTAGGAAAGGATTCCCTGTGAATTTTAATCCACTATCTGTAACCAGCCATAAGGGGTGGTACTCATCTCCATTTCAAGGGCCATTGAGCCAGCTCTGTCTGAAGATGTTTCCACAGTCATATGGCCAGGATGATGTCATAAAGCACTTTTCTTTCCAACCAAAGTTGCATTTGCATGCTTTCAAACTGCTAGGTGGGCAAGAGCGAAGATGGGAGCTCACCCTGTCACACAACGTTCAGGTCTCGAACCCAAGCTGTTGCTTTCCCACGAATAGCCCAGCATCTCAATCGCTGAGATGTTGTACCACCTGAGGGAGGGGGGGAAACAATTCTTAAAAGGAAAGGGCAGACTCTAGTAGACCATCCAATATTGGAGCCAACCAGCAAACCTTCCCTTTTTTCTATATCAGGGGTGTCAAATTGGCGGTCCACGGGCCAGATGCATCACACACAGACCATGCCCATCCCAGCTCCGTGGATGGGGAAAACATCATGAAACGTCACGTGACTGCAAGTGTGACACCCATGCCATAGATAGATGGCCAAGAAGCAGCAGAGGGATGGGCTGTAGTGCAGTCTGAGCACCAACCTAGTTCAGACTAGGCTAGAATTGGAATGTCTGAATTTGACTTAAATAACACTTGGAAACCGCACAACAGCACAACATATAAGCAGCTTCAACTATAGCCTGGAATTGCCTATACACCGACAAACAGACACATTCTTTAGCAATACATTGTCATAGCATCTTAGTTTGAATGTGTGGGCATAGCTTTTATAATTTCAACCCTGTAGTGCCTTACAATAAATAGGCAAATTTACTTTACTTTTTCCTTTTATACTTTCATTCTGTTCAATTCAATTAAAGTTCCTAAAGCTATGGTGATAATTAGAAATGTCTTTCTTCTAGGATACTATTATCAAATACACATTTTTAAAAACTCTATAAGAATTGCTTTTCAGGCATGAGAACAAGACATCTGAGAATAATAAATTGTGCTCAGGGTGCCTTTGTTTAAAAGAATCATATTAAAATATTTTAGATATATGAGACATATATGACAATACAAAGCAATTAGTCCTGCTAATGGACTTTGCAATAATTGTGGACAAGTAGAAAATAAAAAGTGAAAAAAATGTGGAGGCAGCAAAGTTGTATTTTATTCAAAACTTAAAACAAAAGTACATTTGTTCAACAACCAGTCCTATGAAATGAGCATAATCCACTCTTGAAAATAATTCCCACGTGCAGTATAATTTTGGGGGGTAAATCTCATTGTGCGATCCTTTTATTCTGCAAATACTTTTGTACAATATTGATGTTTACTTGAACAAACATTTTTTTTAAATTTTCCTATATTTACTATACAGAATAGTGGCTGACATGTACCCATTTATACCTTATTTATCACTTTGGGGTTTAGTAATGGCTTACTGCAGGTGGTGAGTTTGGCTAAATGACTCATTATTAATTACTATTAATAATAAATAATAATTATTAGCCCCCAATTTTTCTAAGAGACTCAATAATTCACTACTCTTAACCCAAAGGTTTGTTCCAAATCAGATCTTCAAACAGGCACAAACCTATCATTTGCTTTGCAAACCCCACCTTCCAAAAACATTGTCACAATTAGATTTCTTTTTCAGCAGAGCAGTTTCTAAACAACCGGTTACCCATTCCTTCACTAAAATCTGAAAATTCCTTATGCTTGCAATTTGTGGGGAAAACTTTATAAAACAAAAGTAAGCAGTTACAGTCTTACAAATTTTACAACCAGCATTTAAGTATTTCAAACTCTAAATAGTGCCTTTTGTTAGGATTTCCAAATATTCAACGGAAAGTTCATTATATTTTATATAATGCAATATAAAGTAGTTAACTGCTATTTGTAATAAAGCCCTTGTTATTATTTAGAAGTTAAATATCTGCGGGATAGCATTCTGCCCCATACATCCCTACGACCAATTCGCTCTCACAGAGAGGGACTCCTCCGGGTGCCGTCCACCAGGCAGTGTCAGAGGGCGGCGCCCAGGAATAGGGCCTTCTCTGTGATGGGCCCAGCCCTCTGGAATGACCTCCCCCCAGATATCAGGACAATGACCGATCTCTGCTCCTTCCGCACAAAACTCAAGACCTACCTGTTCCAACTAGCCGGCCTGGCTTAACTATAACCTTCTAACCTCCCTGGCAATTTTAATATTTTAATATTTTAATCGTAAATTTTGGGGTTTTTAACTGTTTTAATTGTTTTAATTTATTGTTATTTATTTGAACCTAGTGGCTTTCATTTGTATTTGACTGTTAAATATTGATGTCACCTCCTCCATGCCACACTTGTATTTTGATTTAATTGTACGTCGCCCCGAGTCCCTTTGCGGAGAGGGGGCGACTGATAAATCGAAACAAATAAATAAATAAATAAATAAAATAAAATAAATTGTACACAAAGGTAGTTTCCAAACAAGCTGTAACAATAACAACCCTATTACTGACGAACAATTGTTCTGCAACTCATCACATGTGTTTATTCTATGATGAAAAACATGCTTACAGATTGTTTTCTGTTTTATTATTTCATCCCAATCTTTTTTTAACTGACACATTAAATAAGCCAAAGACAAAGTTGCTCAATGAATTGTACCTAATAGCCCAGCTCAGTGTGTTCTGTTTGCTTTCTTCTTTTACATACTGTCTTAACATACCAATGGATGTAACGAAGCTTTAATGAAATGACATAGTCCAAGTAGCTATCCCTGATATGCATTACTGGAAATATTTTTTTTCATATAATTAAGCTTTTGAGGTTGTAGAAGAGGGGAAATTTGACTCAGTAGACATAGAATGCAATGACTGATCAATCTAGTTTAAGATTGCCAGTACAGATTCATAATACTTTTACAGAACTTTAATAATAATAATAATAATAATAATAATAATAATAATAATAATAATAATAATAATAATAATAATAATAATAATAATAAAAATAATAAGTAGTAATTTGAGCCCTACTTGATGATGGAATAGCTTGATACTAGGTTTTTCCACGTATCAAGTATGTGCTTTGTTTCTAAGCCACAATGATTAAAATCGGATTATGTAATATATAAATCATAGGAATTAGATTTTGGTATTATGATAATTTGATTTAATTTCAAATATTCAGAACTGAAATATAGAGTGTTAATTTTCTGCAGTTAACCCACATTAATCTGATGCATCATATATTACAAAGCTTATGTTATTTTATATTATAAAAACTGCAGGTAAATTTTAGGAAACAGTACAGCAAATTAAAGACATCTCATAGAACAAAACCAACATATTTTTATGACAAAGAATTTTTGTTTGATGAGGTAGATTGTGGTCTACATTATATTGTTTCTTTATAAATGTATTGCTTTTTGATAGGTCCTATTACTCAAAACATTTTGTCTTAGTAATAATAGTAGCAGTAGTACTTATAGAAAGTAATGACTGTATGGTACACAAGGGCTCTCTCGATTGTTGAAATAAAACAATGCAATTTGGTCTGTTTGATATTCTATTGTTCTTCTCTTTTCTAACTGAGGTTTATGAAAATGTCAACATTTTATATGAAAACCCATCTAAAATATTAATGAGCAGGAAAGCAGGAAAGCAAAACCTATTCTCTTATAACAATTGATGGTTTGATTGCTTGAATGATTGCACTGGGCATTTGCATTACAAAATGGCAAATTAATTTGATTTTAGCAAGTATTTCATTGGAAGCATAATTTCTTGCCTTCCATGTGCTTTTTTAAGGGAAAGATTGGGAGCCATTAAGCACATCAGTGCATTTTTAGCTAAATAAATCTGCCAGCTTGTTATCAATTTACTCTCTTTCACTCTCATCTCCCCCCCTCGCTCAGTGTCTCGATTTATCTATCTATATATCCATCTATCTATCCATTATCTATCATCTGTACATACATGTACATACATGCATGCATACCAGGGTTGGGTTCCGACAGGCACTACTGCCAGTTTTCTCATGCACACGTTTGATATGCAGTGCAATAAAAATTGTTCTGCGCATGCGCAGAAGAAAAAAAACAAGATAGCGGCACCTATGGCGCCACCCGGGGAACCAGTTCAGGGGCACGACAGGCCTGGGTCACTGCCAGTTCCAGCGACCCAGGCCACCAAACCACTATAGGTTCAGCTGAACCAGTCCGAACCGGTAGGAACCCACCACTGATGCATACACACACACACACACACACACACACACCACTGTATATTCAGAGTATCTTTAGGTGAAACTGGAGCAGAAATATAAACATACTGACAAGCTTTTCAAAGTGTTTGTCTCCCCTTTTCATCCTTCCTTCCTTCCCTTCCTGGATATCTTCTCTTAAAGCCAATGGTTTTCCTCTAGCCTTAATTCGGTATAAATTATAACACAGAAGCAAATAATTTCTGAACAGTCATTGGGGAGAAAGTCTATTGGAGTAAGATAGAGCTTTATGGGTTTTCAGGGGATTTTTCAGTTCAAGGAACATTTGAGGTAAGCTGTTTGCTGAAGGGTGTCCTTCAAACAGAAGTCCATCAAAGCAGTAAAGGGGGAAAACTGGTCCCTTCTCTCCAACTATTATCTCCACAAGATGCTTTGCCATAACAAAGATGTGTGGAGGTGGGGTTAAACTGTGGGTTTTTAACTGTGGATTTTTAATGATGTATGCTATCCAGAGGCACTGTTTGTGGATTGGATGCCTATATAAATTTATTTAATACACAAGCAAGCAAACAAAGCAAAAGTTAGGTGCCTCTGTAATGTGATTCATCCAATCAAAGTGAACCAAGCACAATCTACACAGACTTCATATATCCATCCTTCAAAACAAACATGAGCATAATGTAGATCTGTATGTTTTAACATATGTCTGATTCATTTGCAGTAAATCAGTAAAGTTTTTTGTTTAGCCATGGCAGCAAAACAATGACTGCCTTCTCTAAATAATACTGCTGAAATGTGTAAATTTATGATAACCAAAACTAAATTTTGTAGAGAGTGACAGTATGCAAAAGAAATGTGATTTTTGAGCTCTGATCAGTTATCTGTGAGTATATCCTGTGAGTATACTATGTGGGTATATTAAAGGCAGCCTACCATTTGGAACTAAATGTTTCCTCAAGGTTATTTCTGTAAATTTGAGTTCAATTTATCATTTACCTCTTCATTTAGTCTGTTGAGTCCATAAACATTTGGACAATAGCTACTGTATGTTTAAAATATATAACTGGATGCTGTTGAATTCTGAATTCTAATTGGCTGAGTTCTATGTGGTTTGGGTTATTATTGTTGCTTTGCTTTGGATAGAATTTTTCTTCTGTCAACTGAAAATTTAATGATCTTCATGCAGAAGCTTATGCATTTATGCACAGGTTTTTGATTTCTGCTCACAACCTAAACTATAATATTAAGTTCATGGTTGATTAATAGAGAAGGAAGGGAGTGGATGTGAGGACATGGTGGGGAAACAAAGCAGTTGGAGAAAATAGGTGGTGTGCAGGGACAGGAAGTGGGGACACAGGTTCCCCTCAAGTCAGATCTGTGCCTTGAAAGGAGAAATGAGAGTAATCAGTCGTGAAATAATGTTCCAGCCTCCATAACACTTTGCCTCTAATTGGCAAGCATATTAGCATAGTACTGCTATAATCACACTAATCTGGATGTGATTTCTTTTTAAGAATCTATGTTATGTCTCATTATATACACAGAGATGATGATGAAGAATGCGAAGTCTATCTTTTATATGACTGAAAACTGCAATTTCTCTTTTGAAGATTCTTTTAACATCACAGTTTTTCAGTCTGGATCAGGGTTTGGAATATATTCAGTTCTTATTACAAATGGCAATCCTCCCAGACCTCTGACAAACATGTAACATTAATTTCAAACTCTAAAAGAGTGCCTTTTAAATGTACTGTAATAAAATGTATTTTCCTCTAATGGTCACAACTATTCCTTTTGGTTTTAATGTACCTGATGCTGTAAAACAGGGGTGTCAAATCCAATTTCATTGAGAGCCTCATCAGGTTTGTTTTGGACCTCAAGGCGCCAGGTTGGGTATGGCCAGGGTGGGCGTGGCCAGCTTGACATCATTCTTATTGGGGGGGCACTGTGCTGGCCCAAGAACTGTGCCAGCAAAACGGGCTCCCGAGCTCTGTTTTCGCTGGAAGAGGCACTGAGGGCTGGCCCTTTGCTGTTCCCAGGGTGGCCCCATGGGCCAGATCTAAGCACCTCAAGGGTCGGATCTGGCTCCCAGGCCTTGAGTTTGACACCCCTGCTATAAAATATCTGAAATTATGATAGTTTCTCTCTTATTTATCTTTTTGTAATCCATATATGTTTATTTTGAATTTTTTAGGATGCAGGTATGTTCTGGCATTAATGAGATTACTTTCATAATAAATGTTGTTTGCCTCTTGGAAAAAAGATATTCAGATGGGCAAGTTTTACCAAAATATCAAGATATTTTATTAGCATTCATATTATTGAAACCAGTGACGTGCGGTGACGTTTATGACTGGTGAGGCTGGTGACGTCATCAAACCACGTGGTTGCTCCGATCGCAGGGGCGCAGCCCAAACGGAGAAATTTCTTCAGCTCCAGCCTCAATCAGCGCAGCCGCGGTCCCCTTCATCTTGCCTCAGGAAGGAGGGGAATGGGACCACGTGTGCAGGGGAAGGGGATTGCGGCTCTGCTAATCTGAGGCTGTGCGCTGAGGAGCCGCCTGCACACGTGGTCCCATTCCCCTTGCAAGGATCCCGGGCTCGCCCAATGCAAAAAATGCCTGGGTACCGTGTTTCCCCAAAAATACAACCTGTCCTGCGCTCACTGACCTAGCATTATCCCGAAAGCGCCAAGTTACAGGAGCCGGGGGTGGGGGGAGCGCTCATGTTGCTTGCCGCCTTCGGTATACCGCTAGGTTGGGGAGTGGCGTTCTGTCCGGCCAGAGGGGAGAGTTGCCGGGAAACTCTCCAGCCGGGAAAAGTGCCATTCACTGACCTCAGCAGCCGCCCCGCAAATCCCCTCTCCAGCCGGGAAAAGCGCCATTCACTGACCTCAGCAGCCGCCCCGCAAATCCCCTCTCCAGCCGGGAAAAGCGCCATTCACTGACCTCAGCAGCCGCCCCACAAATCCCCTCTCCAGCCGGGAAAAGCGCCATTCACTGACCTCAGCAGCCGCCCCGCAAATCCCCTCTCTAGCCGGGAAAAGCGCCATTCACTGACCTCAGCAGCCGCCCTGCAAATCCCCTCTCCAGCCGGGAAAAGCGCCATTCACCAAGCCCTTGCGCAGCTCTCCCAGGCGACCGCTGCTGGCTGCTGCTGCCCGCCGCCGCCCCGCTCCGCTCCGTGCATAACTTCCAAACTCCAAAACTTCCAGCATCGGCCGCTCTAGGAGTGCTCTCTATGGTGGGCCGGCTGCTGGACAGAGAGTTTTCCGGACAGTCTTCCAGCAGCCGGCCCACCATAGAGAGCACTCCTAGAGCGGGCGATGCTGGAAGTTTTGGAGTTTAGAAGTTATGCACGGAGCGGAGCGGTGGAGCGGCGGGGCGGCGGGCGGCGGCGGGCAGCAGCAGCCAGCGGCGGTCGCCTGGGAGAGCTGCGCAAGGGCTTGGTGAATGGCGCTTTTCCCGGCTGGAGAGGGGATTTGCCGGGCGGCTGCTCAGGTCAGTGAATGGCGCTTTTCCCGGCTAGAGAGGGGATTTTCTGGGCGGCTGCTCGTGAGCATAGTTACCTCATGGCTACTTCGCCCCTGAGGCTGTGCCCGGCTCTTCGGGAGCCAGTTCACAAGAGAGCAGCCGCCCGGCAACTCTCCCCTCTGGCCGGACAGAATGCCACTCCCCAACCTAGCAGTATATTGAAGGCGGCAAGCAACGCGAGCGCTCCCCCCACCCCCGGCTCCTGTAACTTGGTGCTTTCGGGATAACGCTAGGTCAGTGAGCGCAGGACAGGTTGTATTTTCGGGGAAACATGGTACCTAGGCATTTTTTGCATTGGGCGAGCCTGTGATCCTTGCAAGGGAAATGGGACCACGTGTGCAGGAGGCTCCTCAGCACACAGCCTCAGATTAGCAGAGCCGCGATCCCCTTCCCCTGCACACGTGGTCCCATTCCCCTCCTTCCTGAGGCAAGATGAAGGGGACCGCGGCTGCGCTGATTGAGGCTGGAGCTGAGGAGCCTCCTGCACACGTGGTCCCATTCCCCTTGCAAGGATCCTGGGCTCGCCCGATGTAAAAAATGGCGAGATCGGCACACTTGGGGCTGCTGCTGAGATGTCCAGGGAGGCTAAACCAAGCCGCGCGCCTCTCCCAGCCACTTTCACGGCTTCCTGGAGTAATTCTTTTTTATTTTCATGATGAGAGTGGTGAGGCTCCGCCTCCCCTGCCTCCCCTGACTGCACGTCACTGATTGAAACAGTGGTATACATGGTTTTTAATTGGATATTTATCTTATTTGTCTTTATCTGTATTTTATCTGTTTTGATTGTACGCCGCCCCGAGTCCTTCGGGAGAGGGTTGCAGCTAATCAAATAAAATTATTATTATTATTATTATTATTATTATTATTATTATTATTATTATTATTATTATTATTATTATTATTATTATTATTATTATTGTCAGAACTATAGACTCAAAGATATTTTTAATTAATTAAAACATTTAAACAAATCTTACTCAAGTCCTCTCTTTCTTAAATTATATAGTTTAATTCATACATAATTACATTTTATCCTTTTTGGGTTTACATGCGGAATGACAAGATTTCTTTAACTGATATGTCATAGGTGCATGATCATTAGACATATCACAGCAGTAATGTGTTAAGTCATACTGACCCATAAGTCAGCTAGACATGTAAATAGAGACATCTTGGACTAAAGAAAGTTTCTGTTGGTTTACAAAAAAAGGGATAAATGTTGCATTTACAGAAGAAAGACATTTACAATTCAGAGTCTTTTTGGAATTCAAAATTGTAAATCGTCAAAGAATAATAATAAGGATAGTGACAGACAGTGGTGGGTTGCTAACCCCTTTACTACCAGTTCTCTCGTGCTTGCAAGTGTGTTCGCACATGCGCAGAAGCATCTGGGTGGGTGGGCGGAGCCACCTGCCATCACCACTACTGATTTTGCCGAACTGGCAGCAACTCACCACTGGTAGCAGAGATGACTCATCTTGGTTTAAGGGAGTTGATATTGATTTAGGTAACCTTTCTGATAACTTTCTGTTCTGTTAAACATATGAAACAGCTTTAACGTTAACATCCTTTGTGGTGTTAGGTCCAGGACAATTCCATAGCAGCTTAGTCTCAATCTATATTATTGTACCATCATTTTTCATACATGTCAAATTATTGTCAATGGGCTTCAGTAGTTATTGGAAGGTATCATTTGAGTTAACTATAGCTACTTAGATATTCATTCCAAATGGAGCTATGTTCTAACTTTGACCACGGCTTATGAAAATGGAGATTTATAGAGATGATTTTGAAGACCACATGAATTGTTTGTTAAAAATTACAGAACCTGGAAAGTTCACTAATTTAATTATGGTATTTAAATGTTATTTGGAATTTCATTGAGTGAAAGAATATCCTATAATTATAAATACTAGATTTATCCACTTGATAATTTCTGAATGAACTGGGCTTAATAGTTCCAAGGAATCAAAGAATGTCAATAAATGATTATATAGAAGGAACAAATGCACAAAATAGATTATTTCAAGCCCAAATCATTTTCTAGAGAGTATACTAGACATTGATATGGGTGCATTAGGAAAAATATGAAAGAAGCATTAATTTGAATGTGTGCAGAGGTGTCCTTTTGTTAAATATACATACTAACACAGGAATTTTGAAATTATTTAGTCAGAAACTGAATGAAATGGAAATTGATAGCTATCTTCTTGGTAGATACATTTCCATTTTTAGGTGGTGATATACATAGAGAGAATTTGGGTTGAATTTAGTCAAAACAGAAACCAATGGACATTAAGCTTGTGATACTTTACTTTTCTGATTGATTCCACCTGGCTAGATCTAAGCCTGCTTTAACTGGATTCAATCCACAGACCCTAATCTTATTGTTAGCTGTACATTAAACCCATTGAGCTCAGTGGACATTCTGCTGAACATGTAATATATGTATTAGACAGTTTTGGTAGTAAAACATAAAACAAAAATATACTTGTCAATGAGTGATGAGAATATGACTACATACATTGTATTAGAGAAAGATGTATGCCTTTCTGAATCTCTGTGATGGTTAGTTTTTATCTCCATTTTTCAGGATGGATCATTTCCTTTTTAATTTGTCTCTAAAAGAGACTGATTTTCTGTCAGCAAGATATTTGCTTAGCAATTTGTTAGCCACCAGAATGCCAAGGACTCTGGGAGACTAACAAAAATCAACCAGATATGATGTATAGGACCTACGTTGATGAGATGTGATTAATTATTTGGTATGTACATGTGTATTTCTATGTGTGTGATAAAGAAGTGAAAGAAATATATATAACCATTGTGTTTTCAAAAACCTTGAGCTCACACCCATTAATAGACATCTTTTAGTCATGCAAGACATTTCTAAGAAATAACTGGGCAATTTATTTCTAAACAATTTATTTCTAGCTTGACAAACAAGTCTACTGGGAGTCTATCTCTCATCAATGTTGATGGTATTGAAGATTTTCTGTTAGTCTAAATTAGATTTTCTAGTAAGTAGATGATATTTTTTACATTTGTTTTGAATTCAGGTGCTTTAAAGGAGACTTTCTGCCCAAAGCATTTCAATCCTGCCAATAAAAGGACTAAGCTAAGCAAGACTGACAATTTCTAAGCATATTTTTTAAAGCAAATTGCTTTTTATCAAAAGCAATGAGGCGCTAAATCCTTCTATATCAAATCCTTATTAGGTTGCAGTTTGTGAATATCATTGTTTAATGCTCACTCACAGAAATACACTCACACAAACTTTTCTCCCCATCCCGTTTCCCAGTCCCAGCAATTCTAAATAGGCTCACCAGTTTTGCTGCTTGCTTACATTAAGAAAATAAGAAGAGCTGTCCTACCTTAGGTTGATGGACCATCTAATCCAACATACTTGGATTACAGGAGGGACGAGATGCATTCAGGAAAGTCAGGAGCATGGGTAAAAGGATGATAATCCAGGTAAATAGGGAATATTTAAGAAATGCTGTCTTTGACTCCTAGAGATTTTAAACAGCTGTTGTGATTAGAAGCCTTTGACTATATGATTTTCCATAAACTCTTGTATTGCCCATTTAAAATTAATCTGGCAGCCATTATGTCATCTGACATCAGCACATTTTATAGTTCACTATATATTATGTAAACAAAAACCTCCTTGTATTGATTGTGATTCTCCTTTCATGTTGTTTCAGGGGATGTGTGTCCATGTCTTAACATTGTGAGACAAGGAGAAAAACTCTTGGTATATATTTTCTGCAGCATCTATGATTTCACAAACCTTTGTCATATCTGTGAAGTTTTTGATGCCTTCTGAGCTTGGTTGTCTTCTTGCACATGTTTTATTTCCATACTGCATAACATCATCAGTGCTAAAAGAGAGTAGAGTTTGTTGTCATTTTATATACTTGTGGTCAACCTTGGTGGAAGTGGTCTTGATGTGTTCTTGATTAGGCTGTCATTTACTGTTAACTTGTTTGTCTAAGTTGGTAGTTCTCCGATTGGGATATTGTTTACTTTTTCAATGGTCTAGTGTTTACCTTGGTGGTTATCTCTGCTAACTGAGGAAGTGCTTTGATCTTTTTGCTTTCTTTTTGCCTTTTAGATTGTCGCTTGAATGGTATATAAAGGTAAAGGTCCCCTTGCACATATGTGCTAGTCGTTCCCGACACTAGGGAGTGGTGCTCATCTCCGTTTCAAAGCCAAAGAGCCAACACTGTCCAAAGATGTCTCAGTGGTCATGTGGCAGGCATGACTAAATGCCAAAGGCACATGGAACGCTGTTAACTTCCCACCAATGTTGGTCTCTATTTTTCGACTTACATTTTTACATGCTTTCGAACTGCTAGGTTGGCAGAAGCTTGGACAAGTAACAGGAGCTCACTCTGTTAAGTGGGACTAGGGATTTGAACTGCCGAACTGCTGATTTTCTGATCGATAAGCTCATCATCTTAGCCACTGAGTCACCGCATCCCTTGAATGAATGGTATTGAATTGTATGAATGGTATGAATTGAATGGTATATAGATGTCATTTATCATCCTTCCCAACAAGGATGTAAGTGACTCTTAAGGGGAGGGGAGAAATGCAGGATTGCGAGAACTGCTGGAAAACTGTCACAAAATTTTGAAAATAAAGATCATGTGGTACAGCAGCAGCTAGTAGCACTGAAACAGTCATAACTTTCTCAAATTTATTTCCTTCGGGAGTCATTGGTCCCACATTTTGGACACATACTGTAAATTAGCCCTTTGCGGTATCGTTGTTCAAAAACTGTTGTCTTATTGCTGTTGTTTTGTTCGGTTAGACATCATGACAACAAGCATTTTAGGTGTATGTAGATTGCTATATTGGCAGTTAAATCTCCTAGTAATTTCAGATATTCCTGCAGCATAATTCTGCACAGAAACCATATAAACAATTGAAGTGATCTGACAAATTAATTCACTTACTAAACTTCGAACCATAATTTTTTCATCACCCCCTCTATTAACAAATAAGCTGTTACACATACAAGAGCATTAAGTCTGCATTAGGTATAGCAGAGGGGAATGGGAGACAAAGCCATTCTATCAGCTCTGCAGAAATAAGTAGGTATCTTATATACCCACTGTAAGATAATGATACTTTCCTGATCACTGTTGTTTGGAAGTCATGAAAATAAGTGCTTTTCATAATGTTCACCTCCATCCTCCATCTTCCATTATAACTTCAGAAACTGCTCTTCCTCAGTGGCAGCCCTGAGAAAAGTAGCTTCATGTGGAGAGGAGATGGGTTCAAACTACTTTGCTTTCGATCAGAAAATGAAATCTAATTATTGAGTATTCTTCCAAGTAGAATAAAGTACTTCACAATGTTAGAAGATAACAGTTGTAGTGAGACCCCATGATTATTCAGATCCCTGTGTTCTTTTAAGAATTTTTTTCCTTTTTTCTTTTTCCTTTTTTTTTTACATTTCTGTAACTATTTAATCAAGTCACTGTGCTATAAAGCAACTTTATCCCCAAGCCTATACTTTCTTTTTACATAAAACATTTTCCTCTTCTATTTTTTTCTCTTCTAATAACATGTTTCCAGTTTCACTTACACTCCCTGTCACAGGGAAGAAAAATGTGATTTGAATATTTTATATAGTCTTTTTTTTTTAGTGTTCCCTCTCTATTCCCTCTTCTCTCTTTTCTTCTGTGCATTTGAATCGGAATATGGAACAACCAGCATAGCAATAAAGCTTCTTTTTTCTATTTTATGTTCCTAATAGTTTTCCAAGAAGATATGAAGCACGATCTTTACTTTCTCAACTGTACCCACTGGAACCTAAAGAAGTGTCATGTTGCTATATATTGCACAACCCTAGAGATATTTTTCTCTGAGTCTGAATTTCCATGAGGATAATTTATTAGGAAAAGGTCTTAGACAGTAGGTAATAATTTATCACGGGTCACACAATGGTTGTGGTTTCTTATTGGAGAAAATGTGGAAAAATGCATCTTTCTGTGGAATAACAATAACAGCCATCAGTTTGTGTGTTGTGTCTGGCTTATGGGTCTTTTGTCTATTGTATAATATCCACACAGGGCTGATGGGACACTAGTTGTATGGCCATTGTGAAAAACACTTCTTACACATCTATTTACAGCAGTGGTGGGTTACAACTGGTACGCCCTGGTACGGGCGTACCACTTCGAGATCTTCATTTGGTTATTTATTTCAGCCACTAGGCAGATGAAGGAATGCATAGACAACCTACCACGAAAGAAGAAATACATAGACCACATATCATGACCTAATGTTATCAATTCAAGTGAATTTACATTCTCGTCCTTCAAGTAATCTGTGTCTTTTTAAACCCCACTTTCTAGTTGATAAATCAGAGCAACGCTTAAAAAGTTACTGTGTCTGTAGTATCTGATAATAATTAATTTATATAAAAGCCAGTCTTTGAACCTTAGAAATGACAACAAATGACAAGTGTGTCTGTTTTTATGGAAACTACAGATATGAGTCATTGTTTTGAGATCTTATATACAATACAAGACAATAGCAGAGTTGGAAGGGATCTTGGAGGTCGTCTAGTCCAACCCCCTGCCTAGGCGGGAAATCCTATACCATTTCAGACAAATGGCTATCCAACATCTTCTTAAAGACTTCCAGTGTTGGGGCATTCACAACTTCTGGAGGCAAGCTGTTCCATTTGATTAATTGTTCTAACTGTCAGAAAATTTCTCCTCAGTTCTAAGTTGCTTCTCTCCTTGATTAGTTTCCACCCATTGCTTCTTGTTCTACCCTCAGGTGCCTTGGAAAATAGTTTGATGCCCTCTTCTTTGTGGCAACCCCTGAGATAGTGGAACACTGCTATCATGTCTCCCCTGGTCTTTCTCTTCATTAAACTAGGCATACCCAGTTCCTGCATCCGTTCTTCATATGTTTTAGTCTCCAGTACCCTAATCATCTTTGTTGCTCTTCTCAAAGATGATTAGGGAACTGGAGACTAAAACATATGTTTCACGGGCACTAAAGCTATGGCAATTCTGAAAAAAGTCTTTCAAATATTGATGCAGGCAAGGCTTTAAGTGTACCAAGAAAAATATTTCAAGCTTGTATTTATTCCAAGGCATTTTGCTCATTTTAAGGTACAAACATTTAAATTATTAAACATGAAAAAGCAATTTACATAATTCAAATCTTTTTCCTGATCCTTTTCACAAACCAGCATTTCAATCACTGACCTAGCTTTTGCATATCTTATTTAAATAAATACATTTGAAAAGCTCCCATAATAATACTGTTATCTCCTCAGAAAGGATTTCCAATTATATGTGAATTAATCTAATGATACCAGCTACTAAATGATTAAGAAGGAAACTTAACTTCATCCATAAGTTGAAATTACTTGTTTGAAACTCTGCTCAGTCCATTCTCATATTCCCTCTTTACAGCATAACATAGAATGTCAATCCTGTAAAACAGGGGTTCCCCAACCTGTGGGCCACAACCCACTCATGATCCGTGTGGGGTTTGCAATTGGGCTGCAGAAATGGCCAACGAGCAGGTGGGCAAGAGTGCACACATTCCATTTAAGTAAGCAGCAGGCTGACATAAAGGGCTGTCTTAATGCATTGGCTTGAAGGGCACTGGCCTGTGGGCCCCATGAGTACAGGGGCCCCATACTAATCTGTGTATGTTAATCCTTCAATACACCTTGTATCATATAAATACAGCAACATATTTATTACATTTTACTGCATTTTTAATTAATACTATCATGCAAATATATGTTTCATTTTATCGACCATTGACACTTTTATTCCTGTGAGTAGCTGTCATAGGGGCCCCAGTACAATTCTTTGTCCAGGGCCCATAATGCTGTAAAGACGGCCATGCAGGCATGTACGTCCAAATGGAGCAGTGCGCATACATGCCCTTGCTAGCTGCTCAAGTGGAACCATCCCTTCTTACACCCTATGCCTGCCCTCTCAGAGCCAGAAACATTGAAGAACTCTGCTCTAAAATTTTGATAATGGGACTTTACATTATACTGGGTTAATATATGAATCAATTTGTGTTTCATAGAACAGTAATATTTGGGACTTAGGAGATTTGTAGCAGACATTTAGTACCTTCAAATTAGATGAACAATAAGCATAAGTTAAATATGCATACTTTTTGGTCAGTGTAGAGTAGGGATGGTAGATACCAGTGATGGCTAATGTTTTTGTCATCGCATGCTGAAAGAGCGCCCGGGCATGTGTGACAGCGCCTGCATGTGCCCACACAGATAATAAAATGCACGCATGGGCCCCCTGTGTGCCCCCCACCCCCATGCATGCATATGCAAGGCCCCATGTGCCAGCCCCTGACCCGCGCATGTGTGCACAACCTGATGCATGGATGTGTGACATCCCCGCTCCCCCCCCCTGCACATGTGCTCCACCCTCTCCTTGCCCATTTTTGGCTTCCAGGTTCATGCAGGAGGCTTTCCAGGCCCAAAATGGGGTCAGGGGGATGGGCCGTGCACACATCCTCACACCCCGTTTGGGGGCTGGAAGGCCTGCTGCACCAACCTGGAAGCCAAAATGGGGCACAGGGACACTGTGCAAGCCCACAACATGCAATGTGAGCCTCCTCCTGCACATGCGCAGGCCAGGCCCCCGCATGAGCCGCACCCTGCTCATTCATGGCAAAGACCTTAAGACCAGCTGGCCAGCGGGAGGCACGCATGTATGCACAATGGAGCTGGGTTGGGACAACTGCTGGCGTGCCTACAGAGTGGGCTCTGTGGCCACCTGTGGCACACCTGCCACAAGTTCACCATCACAGGTACATATAGAAGGTTTGGGATGCAAATATGCTGATGCATATTACTTGAAATCCTGATAACTGCTCTAGTAAACAGGGATGCTTAAAACCAAATCAGAAATACTAAGGGGGAAAAATAACCATGCCTTGCCAGTTTGACAGGACCCCTTGTGAATACTATGTTTCAGATGAGGAACTTATTTTTAAAAGTTAAAAAACAAAATTACATGATCAGAGGTTTTTGTGCTTATTTGTTTGTATTGTCTGAGGGTAAACAACATATAAAGGGGGGAAAAAACCAGAACTAAAATCTTTAATAACTGAATAACAGCATATAAATTTGTATATGTTTGTATAGAAATATGAATCAAATGTAATAATTTAAATTTACATAAAAATTGAAAGGAAGTAAAATTCATACTAATCAAACTTCTGATTTTGGACCAATGCAACTTAAATACTATTATTCAGATCAATATAATCAAAGGGTTTGTTTTTATACAAAATAATCCAGATACCCAAAGTTACTTATGTTCACATTTTAAAGTACCCCCTTTAAGTGTATTAATATTCTAATTCTACAACTGCATCATTATTGACATTGCTCTAGTCCATGGGTCGTCAACCTGGTCCCTACCGCCCACTAGTGGGCATTTTGGGATTCAGGTGGGCGGTGGGGATTTCGGAGGTTAAAACCTCCTTTTGAACTAATGCGCGCGAGAAGCGTCGTCCCATCGCCAGGGAAACAGTGAGTGAGGCGAATCACGTGGTTGCTCAGATCACACGGGCGCAGCCCGAGAAGACATTTCTGAGAAGAGAAACCTCCGGTCGGGCTGCGCCCGTGTGATCTGAGCAACCACGTGATTCGCCTCACTCACTGTTTCCCTGGCGATGGGACGGCGCTTGCCTGCGCTTCACCAGCTCGGGCGCGACCGGAGAAGTTTCCTCAGCTCCTCACCGGTCCACTGAAGACATTTCTGAGAAGAGAAACTTCTCTGGTCGCGCCTGAGCTGGTGAAGTGCTAGAAGGGGGGGGAGGAGCAGAAAAGACAAAAAGGAGAATGAAAGGGAGAAAGAGGAGGTGGGGGATAGGGGATCCTTGCTGCTTTCTGAGCTTGGGGTGGGGGGAAGGAGCAGAAAAGACAAAAAGGAGAATGAAAGGGAGAAAGAGGAGGTGGGGGATAGGGGATCCTTGCTGCTTTCTGAGCTGGGGGGGGGAAGGAGCAGAAAAGACAAAAAGGAGAATGAAAGGGAGAAAGAGGAGGTGGGGGATAGGGGATCCTTGCTGCTTTCCAAGCTTTGTGGTTTTCTTACAGACATTTCATTACCAAACTAGGTAACATCATCACTGCTAGAAGGGAGTGAGGTTGTGGGGAAAGGAGGAGGAGGAGAAGTCGAGTAGAAACTGATAGCAGGGACAGGCAGAAGCGGAACAGAGCAGTTGCAAAATAGGAGAAAGAAAAGGCAGGAGAGAATTGTTGTTGGCTAATAATAATAAGTGGGCTAACTAGCTCAGCCTTACTTTTGTACATAGCCCTAAGGAAGATAAAAAAAAAGGAGATAAAAAGGAAAAGCACCAAAAGAGGAGACCTTCATTTGTTCCTCACGAAAATCGAACCAGATATCAAATATTTAGTCTCGCAGCATCAGCCTCAAAGATCTCATTAATTACTAGTAAAGCTAATTTCAATTTACTTTATTGTTTTCTAATTAAACTTTATAAAGTTAAAAACATTATAAACATGCATAAAGTAGAAATAAAAAGATAAATGTATGTACATTTCTTTTTTTAAAAAACACCCTCCTTTCTAAAAAATATTCTGCACTTGCGCAAAAACTGGTGGGCGGTAAGGAAATTTTTCCATCAAGAAAGATCCATTAGTGGGCGGTAGGTAGATAAAGGTTGACTACCACTGCTCTAGTCCATATTGAAATAATATTTTTCTGAACAATTATTAAAAGTTTGGAAGTCAGGACTAAACAGAAAATATTTCACATTTATTGCAATTGGTTCACTAAAAGGAAAAGAAAATACAATGAAAGAAAGCATTAAAAACAAACTTGTCATTGACAAGTCAGCGGTAAAACCACTTGAATTAAAATTCATCATATGAGTACATATATTTTCGAAATCATCATTTAGCAATGATTATAACAGTCAAATTCACGCTAACATGAAAGTGTTCCTTTACTTTTGGAAGTCTGTTGGCTGTATGGTACACAGGCAGTTCCAACTTTCACTGCCTGGAATAATCTGATGAAAAATGAAAAGTGAATGTGATTGGATAGAGATATAATATCTCATTCAAGCATACAAGTGACAATAAACATCAATAATTTGATATATTTATTGCCTCAGCAGAAGCTTATCTGTCAGCCTTGTTACTTCTTCCCTCTCTGGCACTGCTGCATTGTAAGAGCCAGGCTGGCTTCCTTGACCATTTTTTCTAAGTATTTTCAAACAAATGCCCTCATATACACTTTCAGTTGGATGCTGAATGGGCAAAGATTCATTTCAAAATTTTATGGGACTACAAGTCTATGACACTTTAGAAGGACAGAACAGTGGCCTACAATCTGTGGGCTGGAATGATGTCTTTCCTGGCTGGAAAAGGGCCTGGGTTCAGAAGGTGGTGATCACAGACTCAGAAAAGATCTTCATGAAAGAAGCAATGGTTTAGTCAGCCGTATCCCATCACCAACCTGGCCAATTGTAGATAACCATTATCCCTTCTCTAGCCTCTATGTTTTAGGAAGGGTAGAGAGAAACTGCCGAGGGGCATGTTAAAAAGGCATTGGATGAATCCGATTATCTGGATCCTTTCCAATCCACTCCAATTTATAGGTCTACTTCTATTTCCAGTAGAAGTGCTAATCCAATGTATGATAAAAATAGTGCTGTAGATTCTCACCCCCTGGGAATTTACAGCAGGGGATCAAGAGTGTGTGTGTGTGTGTGTGTGTAGAGAGAGATAATAATAACAATAATAATAATAATAATAATAATAATAATAATAATAATAATAATAATAATAATAACAACAACAACAACAACAACAACAACAACAACAATAATAATAATAATAATAATAATAATAATAATAATTCCAGTGGTAATCGGCACACTGGGTGCTATTCCAAAAGCACTGGAATTACATTTAAAACAGTTAAAAATTGACAAAATCACCATCAGTCAAATGCAAAAAGCTGCACTGCTTGGATCCGCACACATATTACGAAAATACGTTACGACACCCTAGGCCCCTGGGTGGGGCCCGACTAGTAATTAATGCCAAATCTGGCGAAACAACTGGCCGCTGTGATACAATTCTGATAATAATAATAATAATAATAATAATAATAATAATAATAATAATAATAATAATAATAATAATAATAATAATAATAATAATAATAATAATAATAATAATAATAAAAGTTACAACGTCCTAGGCCCCTAGGTGGGGCCTGACTAGTAATCAATGCCAAATCCGGTGAAACAACTGGCCACTGTGATACAATTGTATAATAATAATAATAATAATAATAATAATAATAATAATAATAATAATAATAATAATAATAATAATAATAATAATAATAATAGTAATAATAGTAATAATAGTAATAATAGTAATAATAGTAATAATAGTAATAATAGTAATAATAATAATAATAATATAAAAAAACAACAACTAGGCATTAAAATCAAAGCACCTAATCACATAATGGAAAAAGCATCAAAGCCAAAGTGGAAAATCCGATTAGAACAAAAAGTCAAAAAATTAAGGGCAGATGCTAGCAACTTAAAGAACATGCATGAGTAACGGCTTTAAAACAGAAAAATCATAGATCAGCTAATCAGAAGATATAGATTGGATACAAGAAACATCAATGAAGCTGTAGAGATTGTAAAACAGCAGATAACAGCAACAGCTAGAAAAATTGAGAGATATGAGGCACGAATCATTCAATATAAACAAAATCAACAATTTTGATCAGACCAACGGCGTTTTTATCAAAGTCTTAATGTGAATGGTGACACCAAAAGTGAAAAACCAGAAAAGCAGGCCACAGCTGAATTCTGGAAAGAATTGTGGGAAAATGCAAAGGACTACAATAAGGAAGCAAAGTGGATACATGACTTTGAGGAAAGCATTGGTAATAAACAAATGCAAGTATTAGAAATAACAACTGAGATGGTCAAAAACCGAGTAAAAAAAGTAAAGAATTGGACATCACCTGGAAAGGGCCAATTACATGGTTTCTGGCTCAAATATCTGACCAGTTTACATGCAATGTTGGCCAGGCAACTGAATGAAATTTTACAAAATGGTCAAATTGATGAATGGGTGACAACTGGAAAAACATACTTGATTCAGAAAGATGCAACTAAAGGAACAATACCTGAAAACTACAGACCAATAACATGCTTGCCAACAACCTTTAAATTACTCACAGGCATTATTGCAGATAACATTATGGATTATTTGGAAGCAAACAACATCTTGCCAGTAGAGCAAAAAGGCAACAAAAGGAGTAGGGGCACAAAAGATCAGCTCCTAATTGATAAAATGATATTAGAAAATTGTAAGAAAAGAAAAACGAACTTGAATATGGTCTGGATTGATTATAAAAAAGCATTCGACTAATTGCCACATAGTTGGATCATAAAATGCTTAGAAACAACTGGCATTAGTAAAAATATTACATCCTTCACTGAAAAGGCGAAGAAACAATGGAGAACTGAGTTGGCAGTAGGGAATGAAAACTATGGAATGGTCAATATCAAGCGAGGAATTTTCCAGGGTGATTCACTTTCACCTCTTCCCTTCATCATCGCGATGATCCCACTATCAGTAATCTTAAAAAAAATGAAATTAGGCTACCAAACAGCCAAAGAAGCTGAAAAAATTTCACATTTATTATATATGGATGATTTGAAACTCTATGGAAAGTCAGAAATAGAAATCCAATCATTGACAAACACAGTCCAAGTATTCAGCACCGATATTTCAATGCAGTTTGGCATGGAAAAATGTGCCACTGTATCCATAAAAAGGGGCAAAATCACTACGTATGAGGGAATTGAAATGCCCAATGGCCAACTAATTAAATGCAACAAAAATGAAGCCTACAAATACTTAGGCATTTTGCAGTTGGATAACATCAAACATGGAGAAGTAAAAACTATTGTCAGGAGAGAGTACACCAACAGAGTTAGGAAAATTTTGAAATCTAAATTAAATGGTGGAAATACAATCAAGGCCATAAATATCTGGGCAATACCAGTTATAAGATACACAGCTGGTATAGTTAACTGGACACAAGCTGATTTGGACATTTTGGACCGAAAAACCAGGAAACTAATGACAATGCACTACAGTTTACATCCACGCAGTGACACTGATAGACTATACCTGCCCCGAAAATCAGGTGGCAGAGGATTATTACAAGTGAAGCAAATAGTTGAAGAAGAAAAACATGCACTGGCTGATTATTTAAAAGAAAGTCAAGAACATCTATTAATCGAAGTAAAGAACAAAAATCTACTGAAGGCCCAACAGACGAAACAAGAATACAGAAAAGATGTGATAAAATCAAGAATGGAGAGTTGTCAGAACAAAGCATTACATGGTCAATTTCTGGAAAAAAAAAGATAAAGTGGACAGTGAAAAAACTTGGTTATGGTTAACAACAGGTACATTAAAGAAAGAAACAGAGTCACTAATCCTGGCTGCGCAAGAACAAGCTATCCGAACAAATGCCATTAAGGCCAAAATCGAAAAATCCTCTGATGATGCCAAATGCAGACTCTGCAAAGAAGTTGATGAAACTGTTGACCACATACTCAGCTGCTGTAAAAAAATCGCGCAGACTGATTATAAATTGCGGCACAATTCAGTAGCACAAATGATCCACTGGAATTTGTGCAAAAATTATAATATTAAAACAACAACAAACTGGTGGGAACATAAGCCTGAAAAAGTCACCGAAAATCAGATGGTCAAGATCCTGTGGGATTTTCGTATGCAAACAGACAAAATACTAGCGCATAACACACCAGACATCACACTGATTGAGAAAAGTAAGGTTACAATCATAGACATCGCAATACCAGGTGATAGCAGGGTCGAGGAGAAGGAACATGAAAAAGTCGCGAAATACCAGGACTTAAAAATTGAAATCCAACGATTATGGCACAAACCAGCAGTGGTAATTCCAGTGGTAATCGGCACACTGGGTGCTACTCCAAAAGCACTGGAATTACATTTAAAACAGTTAAAAATTGACAAAATCACCATCAGTCAAATGCAAAAGGCCGCACTGCTTGGATCCGCACGCATATTACGAAAATACGTTACGACGTCCTAGGCCCCTGGGTGGGGCCCGACTAGTAATTAATGCCAAATCCGGCGAAACAACTGGCCGTTGTGATACAATTCTGTTGATGCAATAATAATAATATCATCATCATCATTTGAACACAACAGATATCAAGGTTGTACCAGGAGATGCCAGGGTCGAAGAAAAAGAACTGGAAAAAATCACGAAATACCACGACCTGACCATCAAAATACCTGATTATGGATGAAGCATGTAACAATGATACCCATTGTCATTGGGGCACTTGGTACCATGTCCAAGAATTTTATAAGATACATCAACAAATTGCAGCTCCCTACAATAACACCAGCGGAACTGCAAAAAACTGTGCTACTTGGAACATCTTATATTTTAAGAAGGTTGATAGTTAGGATGCTGGCAGCAACCTGTATCAACCATTAGCACCAGTCAATGATATTTGTGATGCATTTCTGAGTTTCATGTTTAATGAATAAAGTATAATACTATAATCTAGCATTATTGAGTATAGAGACATGATGGCGAACCTATGGCATGCATGCCAGAGGTGGCACGCAGCACCCTCTCTGATGGCACGCGAGCTGTTTCCCCCAGTTCAGCTCTGTCATGCATGCGCACGCATCTCCCACCAGCCAGCTGCTCTTCAGATCTCTGCCATGTGTACACAGGGTCATGCGGTATGCAGGGTGTGTGCAGGGGGTATGCTTGCATGCATGGGGCCCAGGACACATGCGGGGGTATTTGCGTTCATTGCATTTTGGAGGTTTGGGTGTGCACGGGCACTTTGGGCACTCAGTCTGGAAAAGGTTAGACATCACTGGTATAGAGTATAATAATATTCCCAATTACAACCCCTTCCCTTGGGAACAACATACATCCAGAGATCCTACTCTTTTAGCATTTAAGAAGGCAATAAAAACTGGCTCTGCCTCAGGACTGTTAGAGTCAAGAGCCTTAAGGCAGTCATCAATATTAGGAACCAGTTATGCAATATCATTTGTTTGTATGCTGTTTCAATTATTATGTTTTATGATTGTAAGTCACCTAGAATCTAAAAAGTGGCTAGAATGCAAATGAATGAAGCACAATTTTGTGAAAATACCCGGAGAGTGTGAGACAAATACCTGAGCTTTTTAATGACATCGTAGCAAAATCTGTTTGTTTGGACTTCATTATATCCCTTGTATCTATATGCATTCTGATATCTCACATAATATAATTTGGAATGTCGTTACAGAGAAGTGCATTCTCTATTTTATAACCTCTATTTTATTTCCTTCAGAAATAATTAAATAAAAAGTGCATATGATGCCACAAATTCAGTTACATGTCATTAAATTATTAGTTTGTACCCCAGCCCACAAGCTCCTAAAACTTCAAAGGACTAAATTTGAGTCTACAAATACATTGGCTTCCACTGCATTAGGTTTAGCATACCTGAAAACATTCATTAAAATGTTCTATTATAGAATATTCTTATCTATAATTATCCCTGGGGATGATAGATTTATTGGTCAACTATTTACCAAAATAATTGACTTGCTAGAACAGTGGTTCTCAACCTGTGGGTCGGGACCCCTTTGGGGGTCGCCTAAGACCATCGGACAACACATATTTTCGATGGTCTTAGGAACCGAGACACCAATTTTATGGTTGGGAGTCACCACAACATGAGGAACTGTATTAAAGGGTTGCAGCATTGGGAAGGTTGAGAACCACTGTGCTAGAAGATGGTAGAGGGAAATAACATTTTTTCTCATTTATTCTGATAGCTGTAGAATAAATCTAAGTGCAACATTTTTGCACATATTGTGCTATCTTGCCAACTATATGATATACCAGGGAATGAGATAACTACATGTCATGTTTCCTTTTACTTCCAATATTCCCAGAACCACCAATAAAAGAGGATCATAAACATTCCAAGAGCTAAGGGATAGGATTCTTATTCTTAAGATACTTCCTAAGAGTTTTTAGTTCAACTCTAGGCAGGAACCCCATTATATATTTATTTTGTTGTACAAAGGATAGCAATTATTCATGGGCTCTTTTTTCTCTCTGAATGTGTTAACCCCAAATTCTCTGATTTCTCTTGGAAATAGGCCATATTCCTTCTCAAGAGGCAGCTCTTTAAAAAAAATAGAAAGTCTTACAGAATAAAATTTTCCGCTTGTGCTGGATATGTGTAAAGTCTTGACAGGGATTGGATATATTCTATCTCAATATTATCCTCAAGTGGTTCAAAACTTCATTGTAAAAAAAAAAAAGAGTTAAGATTCACCTGGCATTCTCTTCCATCTCCCTGTTCAAAGGTTTTATAAAAACTCTCAACCTGTGGGATTCCAAATTTAATTATAATGGATACTGCATTTATTAAAGGAGAGTCTTTGAAAAGTTCGCCACTAGGAGAGGCACAACTTTATTCTTAGAGGGCAATAAAACTATTCCTTCCATGACTTAAAACAACTTCATGTGTAGAAAAATGAGGAAGAAATATTGCAGTCTTAAAATATTATTAATGTTATAATTATTATGTTTTCTCATGACACAAATTATTTTGCTGCTTTTGTATTTCTGTACCTTGACATTAACACACTGTAGGACACAGATGTGTTTTGCATCTTAAATATGTTGGCAACACTCTTTTTCTTAATTATTTTTATCCAAAATTAAGTGCTCATCTATCATCGATGATTACTAGGCATTGCAGGACCATAGGTAACATAATAAGGTGCCCAGAGAAAATAATCCATAAACATGATGGCTTACAAGTGTTCTATTAAGCCACAGCTTTTTCAAAACCATTTCTGAGAGTTCATTAAGTAAACAAATAGATTTACCCAGGGCATTATTTGTAAATGGATGTAAATGGCTAAATCATTACAAGTTTTAATTTACTTTATATTACTAAGAAGGATGCGTTAGAAAAGACTTAAATAAAGAATAGCAATCGTGGGGGTTTTTTACTTCTAGAAATGTGAATATCCTCCTATAATGTATTCACTCCAAAGTTGGAATTTCATGTTTCCTACAACAGGCAAGGTATGTCATGGAGAAAATCTCTGTGGTTGCCAGGAATCAAAAAGTGATTTGGAAGACAATCACTATCAAAAAAAGAATGTTGGAACCTATTGTTTGCCTGCCAAGGGATTTGGCTAGGCAGATTTGAAAACCCGGTGCTGGATGAGATTGCCATTGTCTAATCTTGATAAATCCACACTCTGTATTTCTATAATTTGTCATAGGATCTTCTTTCTAATCAGAAAAATATTGTCAATTTGTTTAAAACTAAATGGAGGTTTAGAAGAACTAAGAGTAGCACCTATCTCCACTAGTCTCTTGTATTCTGAAAAGTACACTGGTCATCCCTTCCATCAAAATCCTACCACTTTCTCTTATTTTGTATTAGTTCAAGGATTAGTAACATTTCTCTCTCTTCTCTCTCATAATGAATGCAGAACAGGTTGCTGGTGATGCAAACTGAATGAGTTTTAATACCTTCAGCTATTTAAAAAAATGATCTGGAAAATACAATACAATAGCAGAGTTGGAAGGGACCTTGGAGATCTTCTTGTCCAACCCTCTGCTTAGGCAGGAAACCCTATAGCATTTCAGACAAATGGCTATCCAACATCTTATTAAAGACTTCCAGTGTTGGGGGCATTCACAACTTCTGGAGGCAAGCTGTTCCATTGATTAATTGTTCTAACTGTCAGGAAATTTCTCCTTAGTTCTAAGTTGCTTCTCTCCTTGATTAGTTTCCACCCATTGCTTCTTATTCTACCCTCAGGTGCCTTGGAGAATAGTTTGACTCTCTCTTCTTTGTGGCAACCCCTGAGATATTGGAACACTGCTATCATGTCTCCCCTAGTGCAATAAAGTAGGTGATGCCTGAGAATCTTCATGCTTCTGATGTACCGCTTACTTCATGCTCCTGAAAATAAGTGATTTTAATCAATAATTTTGAGTAGCTACCATTTTACAAGTGTGATCTTGAAATAACTTAGAGATTGCAAAAATAAGGCTAAAGGTTCTCATGAGTGGAGCCGCTAAGATCTATTTTGATATTCAGAACATCCCCAAGTCAGAGGTGGGTCTCTGCTGGTTTGTCCTGGATTGGGCAAACCGGTAGTGGCGGCAGCGGGAGGCTCTGCCCAGATGCTTCTGCGCATGTGCAGAAGCATTGCGCGAGCGTTCACGTGTGTGCAAGAGCGAATCAGTAGTAAAATAAATTGAAACCCATCACTGCCCCAAGTCATGCCATAAGATGCTATTTCTATCATGCACCTCCTTTTTCATTTCTCTTGCTATTGGATAAAGGCAAAGAAAAGAATGAGGACAGGGCTGTAGGGACAGCTTTTCAAGATCTCAATTCAAGTCATGTTGATCAACTGACGGTCCTGCCTCAACTCTCTGCAGGTCCTCATGCAGTGATTCATTTGGAGCAGGTTGCTCATTGTTGATCTCCTTCTTTGAGTGTGAGCTCACTGTGACATTATGGAAGAAAAGGACTGCAGTCAGTTACAACTATTGCTTTTCAAACAATGCCTGACCAATGTCTCAAGACTCAAAAACCTTCTGTTAGTCCTGCAAGATAGTCCAGATAAGGTACACACCTAGGAATACCACCTCTATCTTTAGTGTAAAGTTATATTAACAGAATCTTGCAAGACTAAAGGTATTTCTTCCCTCCTTTCCTTTTATTCTGGAAAACTTGGGAAAATCCTTCTGATACGCTTCCTCTGCTCTCTTCCTTCCTTTCTTTACTTCCCGGTAGTCCCATCTGTGATTGTCCCTCCTGTCTCCCAAGGACAGTTCCACATACCGTTACACATTCTTCAAAATAAAGAAATGACTGCTTGGGATTTGCTTAGACACATACCGGCTTTCAATTTCATGTTGACATATACTGTATATATTTAACATCCTTTAAAACAGAATCTATTTTGAGTTCCAAGGAAGTTGTCAGCTGGGACAGAGATACCTCTAGGCACCAGATTTTCCTTCTCTCTTCCAAAGTACTTTAAATGATTATGAGTTGCTATGTATACAGAAACAAAAATTTAGCCTGACATGAATAATCCATAATTATTCAAAGATGCAAAACAGTGTATTAATGTGGAAATACAAAAGCAGCAATATAATCTGTACCATAAGAAAATCACTGCAATCACTGTAAAATTAATTAATAACTTTATAAGTGCTACAATATTCCTTCCTCATTTTCTATACATGAACTTGCTTTCAGTAATGGAAAGAATCATTTTATTGCCCTCTAGGAATAAAGTTGTGCCTCTAGTAATGGGAAATTTTTAATACAGCAGAAGAGAATGTAGGTATTTAAGACTTCATATTTTCCCAAATTTTATGAGAAAACATTTGACTTTTCAAATGTATATAAGTTCAGATAACAGTACATATTAAGAAAGGCGAGGTGGGCTAATATATCAATCAGAACTATAGTAAATTATTACTCCAAATTATAGATTTTTATATTAAATATATAAAATATTGGTTCAAATTATACATATTTTTTAGCTGTACTAGAATATACTGGTATACTAAATGGTTATATCAATTGAATCACATTTTATTTGCATATCCCTTACATACTTATATTTTAAAAGCATGACTATTTTATAGGAGCAATAATTATCTGCAAATTGGAAACTGAACTATGTATAGAATTTACTTTAATTCCTTTTATGAACTTAAAAGTTCAGAAATTATTTTTTCCAACCCTACATGAATATTGTGATGAAACATCACTTTGTACTGAAGGTTCTAAAACTTTAAACTGATTTGACATTAAAATAGTACACATCTTTTCTCAATTAACCATGGCAACTGTAGTATTATAAATGCTGCTTAATTAAACCTCATAGAATGTCATCTGCCTATGAAATGTTACATGATTATCTCCAGTGATCAGTTGAGGTGCTGATGAATGAAAAGATTAATTTCCCATTGCTGTGATTTTTATGGCCACCAAGAAATTTCTTTTTCACCAGTGCTTCACCCTACACTGAATATGACATCAAAATAAGCAATTTAGTTTCAGTGTACGAAAGAGAGTATTTAACAAACTTAAGTGCCACCTATGCTTCAGCTCACAAATGCAGGCCTGTAGCTGAATTAATTAATACAGACTGGGAGAGAATTCAAGAAAAAGAGGCTATTAACATAAAACTGAAATGGAACAAAAATGTCAGAAGAAATAGATGCATTAACATACAAGATTCGTTGATAGCAAAAACATTATTTTAACTGTCCCTTGAAAGGTATTAACTAATCAGGCATTAACTAATTTAAAAAATCAAAATCAAACTAAGTACTTATTAATTAATGTCATCATATACTATGTGAAATATCAAGAATATGGATATAATTTTTAAATATTACAAATTTAGTTATGGTAAAATAACACATTTTTTATATAAACGTGTGCTTTTGTGGATAACAAAAACATTTGGTTGTAATATAAATATGATATCTATTATGATATATTGTTGGTGGTTTCATGTGAAATAGGATTAAAATTTTTTATTGTCATATTTCATGATGTAGCTTATTATTTATATTATAGTACATTAGAATGGTTTTACAATTTTCTTAATATTGATTTATTAAATGGGTTTCATATTTGTTGTATAATGAATTGGAATGTTAACAACTATGTTCCAACATTTTTGCTTTCCATACTTGTATAGTGCTCACATCAGTGGTGGGATTCAGCCAGTTTGCACCTATTCGAGAGAACCGGTTGTTAACTTTCTGAACAGTTCAAAGAATTGGTTGTTGGAAGAAATCTCATTTTGCTTTTTTCCACTTTACAGGGCTAATCCTGTAAGGAAGGCAGGAAGGAAACATTCTGATGTTGTTTCTAGCCTAATCTTTATTGCCCTGCTTACAGAAACTGCCTCTCCGGTTAACCCTTACTACATTGTAACAGCTAAGGCCCCTCGACCTGAGTGACATTGAGTTGGCCATGCCCACATAGTCACATGACCATCGAGCCCCACCTATCCAGCTGGTCATTAGGGCAGAGAACCAGTTGTTAAATTATTTGAACCCCACCACCACCTCACATACAATATTTGGGAAGTTTTCCCTCTTAAGTTCTTGATCCTTTTTCTTAGACTACATTTACTTTAATTCCACACTGTACTGCAGTTCCGATAAAAGATTTGTAAAGGAGTGTATATTTATACCTGTTTGGCTGTGATAGGTTGGCTCCTCTGGTTCGATCAAGTGGTATCCCTAAGCCTTTCCCAATTCTTCCATCAGCCAGCAATGAGAAGGGCTAGTCTGTTTGAACAGTGCCAACACCATCCTTTATATAAAATTATCATCCCTGCATCTTTCTCTAGAAGGAACCAACTTCATATAATGGGACTAGGTTAATTAATTAATATTAATATTAATTCATTAATTCAACTTATACGCCACCCATTTTGCTTAGAGGCGACTCCAGGTTCTTATCTGAGGAACTGTCTCATTCCAATGTGATAGTCCTGCCCCATTGGTTCAGGCAGAAGAGACATGGTATAGACTTCATTGGTCAAAGACTTTGGTGGGTGGGATCTAGAAGGAGATAATTTTCTAATGTGTCCCCTACTTTTAGGGGGACATCTTACTTCCAGAAGGCCAAACAGATATTGTCTGCCCGCACTTGTTTGACCTTCTGGAAGTGCGCTAAAACCTGACTTTGCTGGTGGTGTTGGGGTCGATGGGCACACACTATGTTGGAGATGGCAGTGATTGGATTCAAATTCCGTGGGCATGGTTTGATGGGTTCCGTGGGCATGGCTTGATGGGTGTGGCATGACTTGGTGGGTGTGGCTTGGTGGGCATGACAGGGGAAGGATACTGTAAAATCTCCATTTCCTTCTGATCAGCTGGGACTCGGGAGGCAGGGAATAGATGGGCGTGGGGCCAGTCAGAGGTGGTATTTACCGGTTCTCCAAACTACTCAAAATTTCTGCTACCGGTTCTCCAGAACTGGTCAAACCTGCTGAATATCACCTCTACTGATGGGCTAATAGGGAAATGCTACCACCACACCCTTCTTTACCTTTGATTTTTAATTTTGTATCTACTGTTGTTAATATTCTAATATATTTATATTTTTATTATAAGCCATTCAGAGTCAATTTGCAGAATGATATTAGTAGCATATATATTTATAAACAAATAATTAAATTATCTCACCCTACTCTTCTCTCTCTCCCTCCCTCCCCCCCTCTCTCTGTGTCTCTCTCTTTCCCTGCCTTTTTGTGAGCTATCAGGTAGCCTAGTTTGCATGGCAGACTAAAACTCCTTTCATAAAGAGGCTACTGAAACTAGAAATTGTTCATAAAATAGATTAAGGTTGAGAGGGACTTTGGTTTAGTGGTTAAGGCTAGAAACTAGGAAAAGATGTCAGTCCCAAGCCCTAAAGACCACACAGTGAGGTTCACTCAATTACAGGATTTGTTTTGCTTATACTGAATGAAAACTCACCAGACTAAATCTGTATCTGTAAACCTAATAGATATACCCTGTAATAGTTCAAAGGTAAAGGTTCCCCTCGCACATATGTGCTAATCATTCCTGACTATAGTGCTCATCTCCATTTCAAAGTCGAAGAGCCAGCGCTCCGTGGCCATGTGGCTGGTATGACTAAATGCTGAAGGCACACAGAATGCTGTTACCTTCCGACCAAAGGTGGTTCCTATTCTACTTGCATTTTTTACATGCTTTCAAACTGCTAGGTTGGCAGAAGCTGGGACAAATAACGGGAGCTCACTCCATTATGCGGCGCTAGGGATTCGAACCACCAAACAGCCAAACTTTCTGATCAACAAACTCAGAGTCTTAGACACTGAGCCATCGTGTCCCTATTGTAATAGTTTAGGCTGTGGCTATCCTGAACCTTTTATTTCACTCCACCATCCAGTTCAGGATTGTGCGGTCTGTTGTCTTGGACCCCTCTCTGGAATCTTTTGCCTTCTCCCTGGAAAGTGGCGCTATTGCTGACATCTCCGCAAACTTCTTCAGCTTCACATTCACAGAATGTGAATTCTACTTCTACCTGGGCCACACACTCTCTCGGGTCTATGGAAGAAGGCAGCGGCAAGCCTCTTTCAAAAATCTTGTTAAGAAAATTAAAGGGAGTAGTCCATGGAGTTTCCAGGAATTAAAACTGCCTTGAGAGAGGAATAGGGAGAGGTTTCAAAGTTAAAAATTGAAATAAAGAAAATAAAAAGATTATGAGCCCAGCAGCCGTTAACTTATTATAAAGCACAAGCACATCCACTTCCATTGTAAAAAAAATAACTCAACATAGGCTTATGTATACTAAGAAACAGATCAGGTCAGTCCATAAAGTATATGAAGAGAAATATCCTAATTTATCTTTACTTCCACATTTCTATGAATGGTATTTCCTTCTGATTTTTCCATTTTTCTACAAAGCAAAATGGAGCTGGCCCTCACCCTTTTACCAGCTCAGATAAAGCACCTTCTTATTCCTGATTGGTTGCCTACAGTTAGAGGTTTCTAAGATTTACCTGATTCTGTGTGCTACTCAGATAAGCTAGTAGAATTGTGATTAACTCTTTTGAATCTGGACGTCTGACAGTGCGTTCTCCCTTCTTAGACAATATAGCTCAATTCAAACAACCATAGAATGGGGGAAGGGGACAGATAGTAATTTTAAGAATACCTTTTCATTTTGCCAGACCTACTTTACCTGTTATTTTCTGTCTTATGTGAATTTCTTCTTACAGAAAGATGTCAACTAGATTAATGTGTAAATCAGATCTTGCCTACTTGGACAATCTCAGAAGTTGCATTATAGCACCTAAGAAATAGAAATATTTTTAACCATTCAAGAAAAAAATAGAGTGGAGGGAATAGGCGCTCTATATATATAGGCAGCTGCTTTGGCTAAACAACATGTTTACATTTGCATGTTAAGAATTATTATCTCATCATTCTTTTTCATATTTTAAAATACTTAGTTTCCTGCAGTGGGACTTACCAATTGAAGTCTGAAGTAATGATCAAAATTTAGTAAGATCCAGTTTCTTTTTAAAAAAAACAAAACAAGAAAATAAGCTTACCATCTTTATAATATTCTGTGTCCATTTGCCATATTATAGTTCTCTTCATTTTTAAATTTATTCATTGTTCTTGCAAACAACTTGTCTTCTTTTGTGCTGTTTTAGTGTTTTTGTACTATGCTTTGTTTTGAAAAGTTTTTAACATTTTTAAACTGCCCATAGTTTCTGGAAATTGGGTAGCATATAAAAATACCATCATTATCATTGTTGCCACCATTATCATCATCATCATCATCATCATCATCATCATCATCATTATCATCATCATAATCTCAAAGACAGAGATGAAAAAATGGATAAAAACTAGATGATAGTTTAAACTACATTAGCAGCTGGTTTGTGAATAGGCTGATTATATAACAAATGGTTTCTATGCAGGAGAGGGAATCCTGACACTAAAAGTAAGTTTGTTTCTCTCTTAATACCAAGTTACTACTTAGTTCAACTATTTTACAGCTTTATAAAATACCCTGGCATTTTTTTTGCAACTATGCAAACAGCAATAAAATGGCTAATATGCTATTTATACAAGGGTAATTCATAAGTATCTGGTTGAGGGTGGTGCAGAATATTCTATTCACTCTTAGAATATGGCTATTTCTCTCTTTGCCCCTTTCAGAAAACTTTGTTTCTCTATTATTTCTATAATATCTATAAACTGTATCTATGTATTTAGGAAGTTCCGAACACCGTAAGAAATCTCAAACTATGAGAAAAGGATATAAATATAAATGTTCTGACTTGAAATAATACAGATATCTGAATAACCCATCTTACTTTCCACTAGAGCAGTGAGAAGTTACCTATATAAAAATACCCTTGTCAACATTTATCATAATCAGAATGAGTTGAGTCTTAAGGCAAGTAACCCGGAAAACCTCCTTAGTATCAAGCTATAAAATCTGCTCTGAATGCTCTTATTGTTGTCACACAAATAAGATGAATGGGATGTGTAGGGATATAATGCTGCTGTGAGAAGCATCTCCTGTTAGCAATTACTGGAAAATGTAAAGATGAAAGAAAATGACGTTAAGACCCAACTACAATATTATACGCTACCGAACAATGAAAATGTAACACTAGTTATGCAGAATGGAATTCTGGAGCACAATTATGTTAATTATAAATTGGAATAGAAAAAGTCATTTCTTGGTAATTGGGGAAAAATGGTTCTGAAAATTCTTCAACTCTTGAGAATTCCCAAAAAGTATATTTTTATGACTTGACTTTTTTTTTCCAGGCAGTCATTATTTTAAAGCTTTTTAAAATAGTAATTTTATTTAAATTACAATTTAAAACAATACAGATACAAACTAAAAAAATAAAAGATCAGAAAAGAAGAAAAGAAAGATAAAAATAGAACGTCTAGAAAATAAAAGAGAAAATTATGAAGAAAAATCAAAAAGAAAGAAAAATTAGATTATAGTAAGGAAAAAAATATATAGAAGTGACCTCCCGCTTTTCACAAGTATTAAATTTAAAATGTAAATTTAAACATAAATTTAACAAATGATCTCTTCTTCCATTATCCCATCCCTTATCTATAAATAAATCCATAAAACCTCATCATCTTAGTCCTGATCTCAGCAAAAGTCCATTAAGTGTTACCAGAGATAACAAATATTTATTTTAACTTTGATCAAATAAACTAATTTTATATTCTTTCCTTTTAATTTTTACACTCTTGATCTTTAATTCATTCAAATAATATCCTAGATTTTATTTTTTTTCTTTGTTACTTCTTACACAATTCTTCAAAGCATTTACAGGTTGTTTTGTAACTCCAATGTAGGAAAATTATCCAGATCACGCTCTTGGTTTGTTATGTGTGCATCCTTTTCAATTAATAAAACATCAGCCAGTTTCCTTTGTATGTCCAAAAGAACAAAGGTAACAAATTCCAGAAACTAGCAAGTGCCAGAAAAGGTGCAAAATTAACTATTCAGTAAGAAGCAAGGATGAAATTCTGTTCTTAGGTGCAGGTGCCTGACTAACAGATAAGAAAGAAAATGTGATAGCATTAAAAGGGGAGAAATGAGAACATTAATATGTTAATTAAAGTTTGAGCACATGCCAAGGACCTATAGCAATCAGTCACAATAGAAGTAACTAATGATAACACAATTTTTCTGGCCTACATGTATCAATTAATACACAAAATAGATAAGAAAACTATTCTGTTATTTATACCCACATAGATGGAATCAAACTTCCTACAAAATTCTAATAAACTAGCTGTTTTTTTTAAAGAATGCATTTATTCCAGAATGGCAAGTTTCAATATGTAACTATTGTGCAATAAAACACACAATGTATAGAGCTCCATTCCCTAATCTGGAACCTTGAGTTATGCTAGATAGTAGCATAATTTTTGGCTGAATACCGTAATAGGCTATTGATGTCTATGCAACAGATGGCCACTTAGTTAACTTTATTACCTTATTATTTTGTCTATAGGTAGCAGCTATAGAAAACTTTTAATTGTTTCTAGAAGCAATCAGATGGGATTCTAGCCTTTCAATTTGTAGATCTAATTCTATCATTAGAATTAAATTTAAGCATTCTCTGAATCCATGAAACCTATTTCCAAGTATGGTCAAAGCCTGTAGCTAGCTAAATATGTCACATTATATTAATATATTGTTAATATAATTTCTCTTAATTCACTAAACCATATCAAATAAAAAATTGAACTGCAATCTTCAGCTTAAAAAGAACTGCAATTATTCCCATTAAGCTTGCATATGAAAGTTGTCTTATTAACATGTTACGGAGGCTGACGCATAGTTCAGTATTAAGCTGACCACCAACAGTTTTCTAAGGACTTGGCAGAACAACTTCAAATCTTACCTTGAAGATTGAACCTGTAATTCTCTGAAAGCAAAATATTTCCTTTCAATGAGACATGGCTGAGCTTCATGCTCTGACCATCATTAAAAAACAGTGAACAAAAGACAGATCAGTAGACGCACCAATTTAATTTAGTGCGGGCTGTTTGGTGTTCTAAGTGCCAAGTATATTGATGCCAAAATAGCTCTCTAAAGTGCCTTTTGTCAAGGAATTTTTCATTGCAATTCAGTGCAAATAAAAATCTGTCAATGTATTTTATTTCAGACCAATGTCTACTTCAGTTGGCTTGACCTCATTTTAACTTCAAGTTCAGGATGCAAGCGTTAAATTTAGGTTCAATTAAAAAAATATGAATATTGAAATACTGTGTCCTTGGAACAGAATCCATTTCAGTGTTTGGAACAAAACAGATTAGAAATAATGAACTGGTTCAATATCAAAATAACCATTCCAGAGTCCTATATATCTTCCAGGCTTAGAGTGACCCTGGTTCAAGAGCTGTTGGAGGACAATGGAATTAAAAATATCCAGGGTCAAGTGTCTGGTTTGAATAGCTTCTTTTAGAAGGCTATCTAGTTCAAGTCCAATTGTTACAGTACTCAAATAATTACTCAAAGAAATGGGCTGGAGGTCATAAATTGGCAATTAGCACCTGAACAATAAAATGACCAAGCATATGCAATCTAGTCACAATTTTCTCCACTTAGGGAAATACCGTAAATAGTATTTTTATTTAACTTATGATTTGGGGCAGGATGTTTCTTTTAGCATTTTAGATGTATGCTTAAAGACCAGCTGCACATGAATGTTAATGAAAATTTGTGTACTTTTATCTTTTTTAATGAGTTTTTAACAGCAACACTAGAAGCCACTCTAACCAATCTGTATTGGGAAATGTGCTAGCATGGCAACAGACCCATCAGGTCCAATTAACCTGATGGAAACCAATTTTCATATTCAACTCATTTATGGATCAGGAAGCATTGTCTGATTTGTACTAACATGGAATTCTGATGAGATAAAAGAAAGAGCAATGTGTTCTTAATATCGATCTTGACAGGTCCCTAAAGAAATAAAGCTTGGTCTCTTTTGTTACATTTATTACACCAGCAAACAATAAAAAGAACATAAATTATTAACAATGTTTCCATCCAAAAGAAATACTACTAAAGAGATAGTAGTTGACATCAAAGGCACAACACCCGTCTACCAAAAATGTTGCAGAAACAAAAATATTCCTTTTAAATTTCTGCTTTCCAAAGAAAAGGAAAGAAAGGTGAAATATCTTAAAAACGTAAATAAAGAAAAATATTTAAGATAAGCTTTATTGTCACAAGCTAATTTTAATATTTAACAATATTTTTTATTTATATTGATGACAAAATAACAGAATTAAAATAATCAACAAATGTATGTGTTAAGCTCATTAAGTCACGCTTTATATCCTTCCTTCCTTCCTTCCCTCCCTCCCTTCCTCCCTCCCTCCCTCCCTCCCTCCCTCCTTCCTTCCTTCCTTCCTCAAAAAAGGACATTTAGCAGATCCTATCTAGAACATCAGATTTGAGCAGATTCAGTCCTACCACGCCATGGACTATGTTTTCTGTTTGTGTCATGTCGAGCTGTAAAAACAATAAATAGCACTTCAAGCAGGGTCTAGCATACTAATGAACAATGCAGCAACTTTGATATGGATGCCATTCTACACTTGAAAAATTGTTCTTAGCACCATGTTTTGTACCTTCTCTTAGTTTCTGTAGATGCCTAAAACTAGCCCCACGTAGATCATAGGGCAGCAAACCAAATGAGTTATGAATGGGATGTTACTGATATCTAAACAAAGCCACAACTGATGCACCAGCTGAAGCTGTTCAACACCCAAATGGCTACAACTTCCAGCTGTTGCTTGAGCTATGAGTCCAGGGGAATCTTTGAATCACAAACCAAGTCTTACATGGGGAGCAATAGAAACTACTGGACTGGTGCTCATGTGTTTATAGACAATTAGCATTTAATCTGATCTTGTTTCACCTTGTCAGATACTCACAGCTTGCAGATACCAGTTAAAAATGTCCACGGCATCTCTTGCGCAGTCTGAATGATGATATATAATCAAGTCTCATCACCAGCATTCTGGAGGAAGCCACCCCTTTGTCATTTTCTTCACTTTCAGATTGAATCAAGCCCAGTTTTCCTTCCCATGGATTCATTGATAAGCTTCAGCTGTGACATGGAAAAGAGCACCAGGATAAACCAATATTCTATATAGGAAAAAACACCACGGTCAAGTAGTTGTGTGGAATGCATCCAATCTCCTTGCTTTCTGCTGCAACTTCCTTTTGCTTTACCTGGATCTGTTCCAGTACCTGTTCATTTCGTGAACATTTCAATAGTGCACTAGCTGATGGGCTGTAAAACTTTATTCAGGTAGAATTCAAAACAACATAAATGAAGACGTAATAGGGTTTTTTTAAAAGTTCCTTTGCTTTTAACACATCAAGAGGTTTAGCAACCTCTTCAAGAAACTCTGTTTTAATGTCAGCATTTTGTAATGACCCTAGTCATAAAAGGGCCACTTTGTATGAGAAAGATATAATGTGCTTTTAAATTGCTAAGTGAAAGTACTTGTCTAGATAGTAAAACATCAAATTGCCTGAACAAATCTGGATTTTTATGGGCAAAAATGTCTCTCTGTGTGTGTGGATTTCTCTTTTCACTTCATAATTTTCTCTGGGCAGTGAAGCATTTTATGTTATTCTCCTTTACCAACTTTCTTCTAGCAAAATTTGGAAGGGTAAATTGTAGATGCCATCCTCTTTAGAAGCAAAGCTGTTACACGATCTAATGGGAAAGATGATGGAGGAAAATATTCAAGACAAATCCAACACAAAATAAGAACATATTTCTGCATTGTTACAAAAATTGTTTTTTTGATACAACAGAAAGTGGGTAGTGGAGGAAAATCCTAATATTTTATTTGATCAAACTATAAAGCAACTGTGGGCAAAGTATGCTTGTTATTGAACTTTGTAATTAAACACCTTAGTGCAGTGCTTCTCAAATAGTGGGGCGGGCCCCCCAGGGGGGGGCGCGAGGCTCCGTAAAGGGGGGCTCAGCTCAAATTATTTTATATATTTTTGTTTTGCAGGTTAAAGTTTTTTTTAATATTGTGTTCCTTTAAATCCTGTGCTCCTTTAAATCTTTTCTGCTACAGTTAATAAAGCTATTCTTTGTTGTAAATTGATCCACATTTCTTTCTTTTTTTATTCTCTTATACGTTAATAAGGATACAGTGTTATGCAGAGGTGTACTTATAACAATTTTATAGACAAATGATACTATTTACAGTCGCGCGGGGGGGGGATGTTTTCTTCTTCCTAGGGGGGGCATGACAGAAAATAATTGAGAAGCACTGCCTTAGTGTAACAATTCTTTTAAAATTAAAAAGCTAAAAAAGCTTTTTAAAAGCTGTTTCTGCATCCAAAAATCCAGCTGCTTTGGTGCTACCCAAACAATGGCACTGGAAATAGTAACCGATTATTTACAAATGGAAGGCAGCATTTTTAAAATATATTACCAAATGCATCCAGCTCTCAGGCTTAGCCTATCTCTATCTGGCACCTAATCAGATGGAAACATGGCACCAGTAGCTTAATCTTCTGAGATTCTGTAAAATGCAAATAAGGATTAATGTCTTAACCCAAGACAGAGAATGGGATCTAGCAATGCTGTATTGCCAGTTTTTACAAACCACCCATTGATGATGGCCTGTTGATGTTACCTAGGTAGGTAACAAAATGTCTGCAAGCAAACAATTACAATCAGAGAATATGAAGGACCCCACAGTTCAACCTTGATATATACATACACACACACACACACACACACACACACACACACACACAAACAAACACACACACACAGACACACACATATACATACATACATACTCTTTTCCTGAAACCATCGATTATCCAAGACAGCATTTCATTACCAAATGAATAATTCTATGGAACAATATTGGTCCCAATGAAGTCAACCTGAATTTAAGATAATTCCTCCAAAAAAGATGGGATGGGAGAAGAACACAAAACAATAGAGAAAATACTTGTGGGATGTCATGTTCCTTCACTTAATTTTTTTTCTGAAAGAATTTTATTGGTTTTTTAAAAAATTGGGGGGAAAGGGTAGGTGGATATACAAAAAAAAAATTGCCAGCTCCATCGTGCTAGAGGTAGGAATCTCTCCAATTCTCACAACTTTTTACAAAAAAAAAGATAAAAGATAAGCAGAAACAGCATCTTATTATACATTGTATCAACCATGTGTTCAATCATCTCTTTTGCCACTTTCTAATATATCAACAATTAAAATGATATTCCAGATATATTTATTTTTGTGACCTGAGTCTTTCCATTATTGTTCCCTCCCCCCTGTCCCCAGGTGGAGCCGCAGCCCCTCCCTTCTTCATGTCCTGTGTTTTGTCGCCTTTTTCACTACTTCTTATATTTCCGTCCTCTAGGAAGGCACAATGTTTTTTAATGAATGCCTCTGCCTCCACGACTGTGTTAATTCTAATTCTGTTTCCCTCCCAGAAGATCAGCATTCCTTCTGGCAATAACCATCTAAACCAAATTCCCTTATTATATAATTTCTTTGATAAGGAGGAATACTTCCTCCTCTTATCTCTTATTTTTTTCAGAATTTGCTTAAGAATGGCAATTTCTTTATCTTTATATTTTAGTGGTCCCTCCCTCTGAGCCCCTAGAATCTCATCCCTCATGGTCTTCCTAAGAAATTTAACATGTACTTCCCTTGGAACATTATGTGTTCTGGCATATGCTAAATTAATCCTATAAACCAGATCCATATCCCACCACAACTGTTCTTTATCTCTTTTAATATATTCTGCTAAAATTGTACTCATAATATCCTTAAGATCTTCATCTTCTGTCTCCAGTAGATTCTGGAATCTGAGAAAGAAGGACATTCTTTCAAGTTCTATCTTTGCCATAAAATTTTCCAATTCTATATTCCCCTTCTGGACTGCCTTAACCTCCTCCCCCAGCACAGCTGCGTCCTCCTCCAGCACACTGATTCTCTGTTTATTTTCTCTTATTTGTTGCTGCGCACTTTTAAGCTCATCTCTAAAATCTGCTACCTCCTTTTTCAACTCATTTTGTCCCTGCATAATAGCTTGAAACATTTGAGTAACAGATAAATCTTTTGAACTTTCTCCAGTCTTTTCTTGTAAAATTGATGAATTTTTTGTCTGTTGAATTGTTGGACTGGATGCAGTAGAAGTTGGTGCCAAGGCTGCTTTGCCTGTAGATGGTTTTCTGGGCCCCATTGTCTAAGTTCAGAAAGAATAAAAATCTTTTGCAAAAGAAATGGCGTCTGTGAAGCACGCAGCCGAGTGAGTCCGAGAAAACAGGCAAATTAACCAAAAGTGAAAATTAACCCTCTGTCACAGTTCCAAGCCAAGAAGTCACTAAAAAAAAAGGAAATCAAATAGTCCAAATCCAGAAAGACCACGTAATAGGACAGGCTCCAAGAGTCCTTCAGGGGGGGATAATATAAAGCCAGACTTTCTTCAAAGGTAGTTTCAAAAGGCAGACTTCATTTATAAGTGCAAAGAAGAAGAAGGAAGCAGGCCATCTTGGCTCCTCCTCGGGATCAGAAACAGAACAATAAAAACTTCCATAAAACTCTCAAAACAACTCAGCAATCAGCTCTTGCAGCTATGATATAAATCTTTTCACATAGTTAGTTCAAGTGGCTAATTCAATTTTTTGCTCTCTATCTCCATTCAAGATTGAAATATGTATGTTTTTTATTCTGACTGTACACCGCCCCGAGTCCCTTTGGGGAGAGGGAGCGGTTTATAAATCTAAATAAAGTTAAAGTTAAAGAAAGACAGTCCAAATGCCCCTTTGCCTGACAGTAGTAGAAGAAAAAAAGCAACCCCCCTCCAATCTTCCTACTTCAAACAAGTAGGAAGTAGGAATCCACAACTTGTAAAAAAGCCGCTATTCGTCAGTTAAAAGCAATTAAGGAGATTGGAGCGAACTTCTCACCTCCAGCACTTCAGCCGCTGCATGTAGTTAACTCTTTCCTTCCAGAATCCATTCAGCGAAGGTGCTGTTATGCACCCCCTATGCTCCCCAGCTCCTAAGGCGAAACTGGAGACCCCCCCCATGGCTGCCACCTATCCGGGGGTTCCAGCAAGCCACCCTACGGCAGGTGGTCCCTCCAAGACCACCTGTGCTCCTAAAAGGAGCCCACCGGGGAAGCTAACAGCGGACCAACGTCCGTCACCTTCGGAAACCGGAAGCCCTCTTTTCATGTTCCTTCAATTAGAAAATACAGTACACATAGAGCTAACCCCAAGAATAGGGGAGGAATGAGAAAGACATTAAGGGGGAATATGCACATAAAACTGCAAATAAGATTAAGAAAGAAGGATGTACACAATGAAATTCAAAATAACCCTGCTTTGATTTTATTTAATATCAGCTGATAAAGATGGAAGGGTTCGAGGCCTTCAAGACTGATTTAGATATGGAAGCAATTTCAGGAATGGTCTTCATTGTTGTTAGGATAGATAGAACAAGAGAGTCTTGAAAGCCTTTTCTACTTTATTTTAGGTTTTTTACTTTAGTTTACTTTATTTTAGGTTTTTTTCTATTCCAACACACGGAGCCATTTGTCAGGCGAGGCGTTGCCCTGTTCAGCATTTTTAAAAGCCATTTTTTGCCCTCCCCAGACTCCAGAGGCTTTTTAGGAGCCTGGGGAGGGTGAAAAGAGCCTCCCCCTCCCCGGAGGCCCTCCAGAGACTTCAGGAGTGCAAAAAAACGGGCCTATGGGCAAACCAGAAGTTCGGGAATGGACTTCCGGTTTGCTCGTAGGGTGGTTTTTAGTCCTCCGGAGGCTTCAGGGACCTTCAGGAGGCTTCCCTGAAGCCTCCGGAGGGATTAAACCGGCCCTACGAGCAAACTGGACGTGACTTCTGGTTTGCTTGTAGGATCCTTTTTAGTCCTCCGGAGGCTTCAGGGAAGCCTCCTGAAGGTCCCTGAAGCATCCGGAGAGCTTAAACAGTCCATCACCCATTCTAAAACAGCGTAAAGAGATCATATTAATATAGATTAAGTTTAATGAAGTAATCTAAAGCACATAATACTTAATAACATTTTAATATGTCATCGTTCAAAGTTTGGGTTGTTTGAATTCTTTTTATATGACTTCACCATACATGCCCAATCATGTACAAAATATAGCATTTCAGCATTATGCTGCTTAATATTGCAAGTCATCTGAACAGATAGGTAGCCCCTCTTCCAAGAAACTATCCAAAATTAATATGCAGGTGTATAATATGTATACAATGTAATATAAAATTGTTAAAATTCTCTGAAACTGATCATTAATGATTAACCCTTCAAAGTCAGTTAATAACAGTAAAGGCATATAATAAAAAGCAGGATGAAATAAAAATATTTAATCAATATTGGACCACCATAACGATAATTCTGATTCTGTCAACCATCAATCTCTTATGTTTTGTCAATGGGTCAAAGTCACCTTGCAGATGTGAACAGTGTTGATACTTTTAAAATAAAATACAATAGGAATAAAGATTTTGAGAAATATTTCAAATAAGGGAAGAATGAAGGTATTAATAAAATGTACCTAGTTAGAAAAATCTGCAGAAATAGAATTGATAACAATAAAGCAATGAATAATTAATCTGTGTACAATGTAACCAACAGTTTCTTTTTAGGAGAGCCTTTTAATAATACTGTTGCATTTTATTTTGTTTACATTCTGTTCACTGCTGAGTTTACCTGGGTTTTTGTTTTGCTGCTTTGGATAAATGGATTGTGACTTTCTTTATAATGCTGTCATGGTATTTTTACCTGTTCAACTGTGATGTGGGGTTAAGAATTCAGCCTTTCACTATTTGCTGAAACTGTCCTATGACTTTTAGTCTTGATGACATTTTCTTGTAATTGACTTAATTGTTACGCCACTGCTTCTGGATTCTTGTAAATCCGTGCTGAGTGCAAAGCTTACAGATGAAGTAAAAAAGTCCAAAACACAAAATCATACTTGACTTCCTTACATAAACAATAACAAATAATGTCCATGCGGAACTAATTTTTTTAAGGCAGTGTTGGATCAACTGCAGAGTCCGACTGTGAGAATTGGCTGCATATTGACTTAGCGTCAACTTTAAAATGTTATGCACTGATTTCTTTAAATTGTGCAACAGAGAGATAGTGCTCAGAATATGCTTTTTAAATGGAAAAACAAGTTACAGATACTACCCTCTTTTGTTAGTCATTGGTTGGTGATTTTCTTTCATGAGCTTCTCACTTACTCATTAAAGGTTCCAATGTTGTCATTCCTCAACCCCCTATTAATTAATTTCACAACTGATTGTGATTTTCTTCTCTAAAGGCTCTAACAACTAGGCAAAAGCCCATCAATGTTCCATCTAGATGACCAACGGTGGAATTTTGAATCCAGCCACTGTTACAATTCTGGATGCTATTGATCATGTTTTTACCAGCACCCGTTTTCAAAAGAACTAAACTGTTCGTCTTATTGGCAAAGAAATGTATCTACCATGAGATGACACTAATGTGGGCCTTTTGTCACTTTGTTGTATATACTGTTTTAAAAAAACCATGATCATGTTGTACCTGACATATAATCACATGTAGTATGTGTGTATTATACAGCACACATACATACACACATGTATATTATAAAATACACACACACACTGTTATTGAATTTATCACATACATTAAACAGAATCAGTATAGTAATTAAGGTCTTGGCCTAGAAAGCAAGAGACCATAACTCCTAGTGCTGCTTATGGCATGAAAACTGACTGGGTGACTTGGGCCAGTCATTCTCTCTCAGCCCAAGCCACTTCACTGAGTTGTTGTGGTGAAGAAAATAGGAGGAGGAAAGTGTATTAGGTATGTTTGCAACCTTGAGTTACTTATTTAAAAAATTAAGGCGCAATAAAAATTTAATAAACAGGTTGCTGAAGTAAAATAAATTAATTGTTCATAGTAATAAATAAACAGCTAACAAATTAGTTGTTACTAGTTTCAACTTATCTTACAGCATCCTATTTCTTTAATTACAGTAATGTCAGCCCTCAGGCTGCCATCCAGGGGGACCCTGTCCATCACCATGCCCACCATGTAACGCTGCCACCTTGATGTTGCCTCTTGGATGTCGATTGAGCCTGTAGCTGCATGTGGCTCTTCTACTCGGGTGCAACTGCCTCCTCTGATGTAACTCTTTGCTCAGATGCGGCTAACCAGGAAAGAGGCTATGATGACACTGAGTGGGGGTGTGGCTGGAGGTGTGGGTCATGGTGATTGGTGATGGTGGGTGGGTGTCATCTGGGTGGAGTTGTGGGTGGAGCTGGGTGGGGTAATGGTATATATATATATGGGTGATGGTGTTAACTTGGTTAGAACTGACTTGGATTTGATTACCTTTGTATCGTTGTCATTTAGTTCTGGTTATCACGTAGTTTGTTAGATAGAGATAAACGTTTTCCACCAAACAAACTGAATCTCTGTTTGTATGCAACGTGAACACCGGAACATTACAGTAATGTATTTATTGGTATAGCCTGATATTCCCTCATGTCAGGTGTAAATCCATTCCAGAACCATAAATTGAATTGAATTGTCTATTCAGCCTTTACATTAAGATTTTCCTGTTATCGTAGAGACAGCAGCCAGACTGGGTATGCTCCGTCCATTAACCAATCGGACTGAGTCTACACTTATGATGTCATCGGGCCCTTGTGGCTCCTCCCCAGTTTCAGACTCAGTCCAACCTGGACTGGCTGTGAGAATTGATCTCTCCTCCAAATTATTTAATTATATTTTTAATTGGTGAATTTTTCCAAAAAAAAATGGTTCCTTAAATAATCCTTTATTCTACAAATTGGAGGGAAATTCAACAGACTGCCTCTCCTCAGCCGTCTGATTGCCTGCGGCCACGGGCTCACTCAGGAAGCCTGCCTTGCAATCAGATCGGCCAGCTCACGAGCTATGGCTCCACGGCTATTCCCCGCGGTGCTCCTTGATTCAGGGCACTCGGAGGGACGTGCAACCGGCTGTTTAGCGTGCAGCAGTTCCAGGTGAGTCCGGTGGCCATCCTGCAGATCGCCTGGCCACACTTAGTATTGGCAGCCATTTTGCAGGTCGGAAAAGCCCGCGAAGATAGCTGCGGCCATTTTGAAGCTCAGAAAAGCCTCAGAGAAAAAATGTCATTTTGGATGCTTTTAAAAAGCCGCAAACACTACAGCAGCTTCAACTGAGGGTCCCAGTACCCCATTCACTGAATCTACGGTGGAAAAAGAGGTAATTCCTGTTCCCAAGATATTCCTGAACATCATCCAGAAGCAGTGGGAGTCTCCAGGCATGGGCCCACAGCCGACCAACCTTGACAAACATCTCTACAACATTGCACCAGACCATACCAAGTTCTTTGAGACTCCCCCAGTGGACGCACCGGTTGCAGCCCTGTCTTCACCTACTGTGGTCTCTGGAGCCATGAGGAAGTTCTCAGCCTGAGGAGAAAGGGTCAGATCAAATCTTAGTCAAAAAATATCAGGCTGGGGCCTGGGCTGTTAGGGCCACTTCCTTTTTCTCCAGGGTGGTCCTGGTTTGGATTGAACAGCTTCAGGAGTGCATCGCTCCTTCTGACACTAGATCACATAGGGATTGCAACAAGATCAGGGCAGTGGTTGAATTTGTGGCTGATTCTTCCCTTAATGCTGCTAGATTCGCTTCTAAAGCCATGGCCTCTTCGGTCACAGCCAGGCATTTGCTTTGGCTCAAGCCATGGCAGGTGGATATCCGTACCAAGTGGTGCCTAGCAGCCTCCCCATTCAGTGGCACCCAATTATTTGGTAATCCCTTAGACCCGTACCTCACGGAATCTAAAGACAAGTGCAAGGTCCTTTCATCCATCTACAAGAAACAGGACAGTCGGCCCGCTCCCTTCTATAGGAGGTCGCCTTTTCGACCAGCGGATGAGGGACCTTCCTTCCCCTGTCCACAATGCCAATCCTACACTCCCAGACAGAGATCTCACCAGGACAGTTCCAATAGAAACACACAGTGTTTCCCCTCCAAGAAATCTTACCGTGGAGGAGGCAACTGCCATTTTTCACATAGGAAATGACTATCTGGACTCTCTTCCAATCGGAGGCCACCTGGTATTCTTTGCCCACTGCTGGGAGGACACCACAACAGGCAATTGGGTACTCAAAACTGTCAAATTTGGTCTCATGCTGGAATTCCTCTTCATCCCCCCAGGAACACTTTGTGTCATGCCCGGTCTCTTGGTGTCCTCGCAAGAGGGCACTGATGGAACAGGCCATTCAGCACCTGTTGGAGATCTGGGCCATCCAACTGGTTCCTCCCCATCAGGAAGGGCAGGGTTTTTATTCCCGCCTGTTTGTGGTATCGAAGAATTCCAGGGGATGAGAGCAATTTTAGATCCAAAAACATTGAACCGCCACATTGTCTATTGGCAGTTCAAAATGCATTCTCTGCACACCATCCTCCAGGTGGTCATGAAAGGTGATTTTCTCACGTCGGTAGATTTGAACGAAGCTTACCTTCATATCTCCATCTTCATAGACCACCGAAAATATCTCCGCTTCTCCTATGGGGAGGCACTTCCAGTACCGAGTTCTTCTGTTTGGTCTATCCTTTGCCCCCTGGGTATTCATAAAAGTACTGGCAACACTGGCCGCCCACATCAGGTCATCCCCAGTTTGGATTCTCTGTTACCTGGACGGACACAAGTCTGACAGGATGGGGGGGCACACATTCAGGACCTAGTGGCTCAGGGTCAGTGGTCCCCCGAAGAGAGCCAAAACAGCATAAATTGGCTAGAATTGCAGTGGTTTGCCTCACCCTCAGACACTTCCACCACATATTAGTCCTCATGGACAATACCACCACCCAGGCATACATAGACAGACAGGGGGGAACTCATTCCTGGTCCCTGATGCAGGAGTCAACCTGTTGTGCCAGTGGGCGGAATCTCACCTGTCATCTCTCAGGGCAGAACACATCTCAGGGGTCTCCAACGTCCCAAGCAAACTGGCTGAGCTGGACAATGATAGATCAGGCGGAGTAGACCATCCATCTGAGCCTCTTCCATCGACTGACACTACGGTTCGGCCTCCCAGTCCTAGACCTATTTGCGACGGCAGACAACAACCAGGTACCCAGGTATTACTCTAGGTTCATGGACCCCATGCAGAAGGAGTAGATGCACTCAGATGCCAGTGGCCCAGGGGTCTCCTGTGCGCATTTCGCCTCCTTCCCCTCATTCAGAGGGTAATTCAAAAAATGCTGGATCAGGAGGCAGAACTGTTGCTGCTAGCACCGAATTGGCCATGTTGGCCTTGGTATGCTGACCTAGTGACTCTGTCAATCTCCATCCCATGGCAAATCCCATGGTCTCTCCTGTCTCTACACCAAGGGTCAGTTTGTCATCCCGACCCCCAGTGGCTGCAGTTAACCACATGGCGATTGAGTGGCAAGCCTTAACAGCCGATACATCTCCCTTTACGACATTGCTACCATTCAGGCATCATGCATAAGCTCTACTAACCACATTTATGATGCCACGTGGTGGACTTTTGCTCTGTGGTGTTCCAACTAGACTGTTGACCACTTAGGGCATCCATTCTGCAGATATTGGACTTCCTGCAGAGGGGGCTTGATCAGGGACTTACCCCTAACACCCTACACGACAGGTGGCCGCTCTGGCCTCTGTTCTGGACTGCCTGTCATCTGAACATCTGCCTTCTCACCCCTTGATCCGGAGATTTCTCCATGGAGCATCCAACCTGCGTCCCCCTGCCATTCATAGATATCTGACTTGGGACTTACCTCGTGTCCTAGAGGCTTTGACTTCCGCGCCCTTTGAACCTATGAGATCCACTTCTTTGAAACTGTTGTTCTTCAAAACACTGTTTTTGGTGGCTGTAACCTCAGCCAGACATATTTCTGATTTGGCTGCTCTTTCAGTCAGGCATGACTTGTGCATGTTCCATCCAGACCGAGTTGTCTTAAGACTGGACTTGACATTCATACCGAAGGTCAATAGCTGTTTCCACCGAGGTCAGGAGTTGACCTTACCTGATTTCTGTCCGTCTCCCCATCACGAGAGGGAGCCCAAGTGGCACACCCTTGACGTACGTCGTGCCCTCAAGATCTACATAGATCGCACTGCCTCGTTCCGCCATTCGGAAGCTCTGTTCATCTCTTTTTGCCAGGCCTCATCGTCTAGCCTGGGGCACTGGATAAGAGCCTGTATTAAACTGTCTTATGAACTTCAATCCATACAGGTCCCTGCAAACATTACAGCTCACTCTACAGGCAGCGCTGCAACATCTGCGGCTTGGTCTACTCAAGCCATCTTGGAAGAAGTTTGCCAGGTGGCCACCTGGTCATCTCCCACAGTCTTCATACGTCATTACAAGTTGGACAAGTATGCGTCGGCTGATGCGGCCTTTGGGCGCAGGGTGCTGCAACAAGTGCTTGTGCCCTAACGGACCTTTTTTTACAATTTCCCACCCTAGTGGACAGCCCAGTCTTTGGTACGTCTTAGTCTGGTTGCTGTCTCTATGATAACAGGAAAATGCACGTTGGTCCTTACCTGATACGCTCATTTTTTGGTAGAGACAGCAGCCAGTCCCTGGTATGGATCATGCAAGGGGATTCAAGAGATACAGTGGACTTTCACTTTTTCCTCACAATTCTCACTGGAGTCTACAGTTTTCCTTCATGTGAAACTGGGGAGGAGCCACAAGGGCCTGATAACATCATAAATGTAGACTCAGTCCAATTGGTTAATGGACGGAGCATACCCAGTCTGGCTGCTGTCTCTACTCTACCAGAAAATGAGCGTATCAGGTAAGGACCAACGCCCATTCTAGATGCTATGAAGTCATCGAGCTACCCTCTGGAAAACCAGAATGGCAAATGGCTCAAAAACTATGATTCATGGAATAACAGAATGCTCAAATATAGCTTTAAGTTTAACAATTATAGTTCTTACTGTTTTATCATAAAGATACAAAACTTCAGTGGATTTGGAATAGTACTCAGCTGCAATATAAAAATAAGCCAGTTTTTTTTAAAAAAAATATGCCAAATACGTTTTTCCTATGGGAAAGGAGGAAGATCTTATGATTTAATAAGGGTGGATTTTTTTTGTTATTTCCAAAGGCATTCTGAGCACACACAAAATAGTTACCAACCATCCTTTCTGTTTCAGCAAACTTGTCAGGCCAATGCATTCTACTTTTTTGCCCTAGCTATAATCCTATGAATATCTTAATGAGGCTCTTGAAGCTGAGAAAGATATAACTACTACTTTATCCTCTGGAAAGGGAATCCATTCTGACAACCTAACAAATCTTTTACAGACCAAAGAGGTTTTGCGACAAAAGAAATATCTGTAGCCATTCATTTTTTACAAGTGTCATTAACAACTACGAGTCCTTCTCCAAACTGTTTGTATGGTAGCTTTTCCACTTGGATCTGTAGATAATGTTCTAAATGTATATAGCAGGGATCCCCAACCCCCCAGTGTGAACCAGCAGTGGGCCATGGCATGCTTGAAACTGGGCCGTCCAAATAGGGTGAAGCCCTATACATGGAATGCAGGCAGCACTTGAAACAGAGATGGTTGCTACTGGTTCGGCCCCGGTTGAGCCGTACCAATTATGGAATTCAGGATTGAGTCGCAGAACCGCCAGTGACCTAAGCCTGCCACCCCTCCGAACTGGTTCCCCCCCTGCTGCTTGACCGGAGCCATTTTGGATTTTAGTGACTGTGCATGCGCAGTTCACTGTAAATTGTTCTGCGCATTCACGAAGAACAATTTATAATTGAACAGGGCACATGTGCACGGTGCACATCTTGCAATGTGGGTTGCAAACCGGTAGTAACGCTGGCAGCAACACACCCCTGACAGGAAACCACACCCCTTCTAGTCCGTGGAAAAACCTCTCTCCACAGAATCGGTCCCTGGTGCCCGAAAGGTTGGGGGCCACTGCATATACAGATAGTCCTTGACTTACAACCACAATTGACCCCAAATTTTCTGTTGTTAAGCAAGACAGTTGTTAAGTGAGTTTTGACCCATTTTATAACCTTTCTTGCCACAGTTATTAAGTGAATCACTGCAATTGTTACGTTAGTAACACAGTAAAGTGACTCTGACTTCCCCATTGGCTTTACCTTTCAGAAGCTCACAAAGGCCACCTGACCCTGGAGCATTGCAACCGTTGTAAATATGAACCAGTTGTCAAATATGCTTACATGACCCTGGGGATACTGTAATGGGGGTGAAAAACATAAACCATTTTTTTCAATGCTGTTGTAACTTCAAACAGTCACTAAACCAATGTTTGTAAGTGGAGCACTATCTGTATTACTCTTTCCCCTTCACACGCATCATAATGAAGGAGGGTATAAATAATGTGCCATCAAAATACTGCATTTTGTCTAGCATATACATTGCAATAAGTTGGTAACTCTGCAGTTGGAAAAGCATAGGTTGCAACTGAGCAGGGCACAAGTAGTTTTACTATATTTAAAAATTGCTTCCAAGTGCTCATGATCAATTTCAACAAAAAGAACTTGGCCAAATACATCATCACGGAACATCCTCAAATGTTGTCTCTTTCCCTTTCAAAATTTGTTCATGCTGTTCAGGATATCTGCATTTAACGTATCATCTAATATCATAAAACTTTTTATGCAGCCAAAAATATTATGTTTTCTTTTTTATTGGCACATCTTCATTGGAAGATTAAAGTTGAAAAAATAAATGATTAAATCCATATCACTCTGGGATGCATTAAATGTACATAAGCATAGTGAAATAATTGCATGAAAGTTTCAGCTCTGTTTACTCTACCAAGTGATGAACCAAAACTTCACATGCTGTTTTGCCCAATATTGAAAGGGAAGAAGTTCCTGCCACATAAAACAATAATTTGGCTGAAACGATGAAGAAATTTTCATTTCACTGAAGTACAATCTGATTTAAAAAACAATTTTCCTACATATCTTAAAGCTCATAGAAACAGATAGGGATAGTCCTAGAATTACAACTATTCTTTTAGTAACCATTCGAAGTTAAAACAGTCCTGAGAAAGGTGACTTATGACTGTCATTCCTCACACTTACAACAGATGCTGTGCCCTCATTGTCCTGTGATTGTGATTTGGTCCCTTGGCAACTGTCACACATTTATGATGATTGCAGCATCTCACAATCACTTGATCTCCATTTGTGACCTTCCAGCCAACTTCTGACATGAAAACCAATGTGGAAGCCAGCAAAGAAGGTCACAAGACAAAGAATGTTCCAGTCTCAGTTGTGGTCAAAAGTCAAGGACTACTTGTATTTAGAAAGAAGGGAAAGAAATGAAAACCTACATTTCCTCCTCATTATTTCTCTTCAGTGACTTCCTTACTTCCTAGTTCTGGTAATCATATAGAAATAGAAATAGCACCAGGGGTGGGATTCTACTGGTTTGGACCAGTTCTGGGTGAACCGGTAGCTCCAATGATCAGCTGGAGTGAACCAGTTATCCCCGATGAGCAGATGGGCCCACCTGCCCGCCTGCGCTAATTTCCTACCTTTATGTTCTCAGCTGATTGCTCCTCCAAAGAAACCCAGAAGTGAAGATTTCTTCAAACTGCGCTCACACCTGCAGCAATTCATGCAGTCACCGAACCAATTGTGAAACCGGGAGGATCCCACCACTGAATAGCCCGTAGGCTTTTATACCACTTCATAGTGCTTTACAGATCTCTCTAAGCACTTTACAGAGTCAGCATATTGCCTCCAACAATCTAACTCTTCATTTTAGAGTGACCTTGGAAGGATAGAAGGCTGAGTCAATCTTAAGCAGTCAGGATTGAACTCCTGGCTGTGGCAGATGTAGCCTGCAATACTGCATTCTAACCACTGCACCACCATGGCCATATGGGCTAGGTGTGAAAACAATATGGTTCATCTTTCTGGCAGGTTGCATTGTATATGAGGGATCACCTCTAAATATGCTTAAATGCACACTCCATGATTAGTCTTAACTATGTCCTTTCTACATAGTGTATTCTAGGACAGAGGGATGCTGCCGCATTTAACAAGGGTTAGCTTATAGGTAGCTTGCATATGTGCTAATGTGTAACATTGACATTTCCAGGACAATTCATTTTACAAATCTTTTCTGTGCCTATAGTCTGTACGATGCTCTGTATTTCAGCTGAAAAGTATTGTTTAATCTTGAAACAAACATTGTGCTTTCCTCAAACACCACATATCTTAGATGCTTGCCGTAGGCAAAGGTATTATTTGTTCTTTCCTACATCTTCTCATAGATCCTATTGATCATCAATATTGGAGAAACATCATTTAAGATTCAATGTTTAGGGTATCAATCTATTCAGGTGCATGTATTTGGGTGCAGGTGTTTGTGAGACTATTTTGGGTGTGTGTATTGAGAAAGAGGTTGTTTTGAACTGCCTTGATTAATTGAGCAGCTTATATTTTAAGAAAAAAACATTGTTAGTGTCAGGTGTTATGGAATTCTTAGTGATCGCTCAATGTCTCCCCAGATTTCCTTTCTTCTTTGCATTCAGTCATTCCCACAACTGACCAATGGAAAAAGGGGGAAAGAAAATGCAGGTAAAAAGAATTGGCTTGTATAGCTGTATAGCTGCTTGGAGGCATTCACTTTCTGCACCAATGAACATAGCAATAACGCAATGGCATATGGAAGAACAGCAGCCCTAGTAATCCTTAATAGTTAATCTCTTTTCTGAAGAATTGAGCTTGACAAGCACTGCAAAGATGCCAACCACTATACTAGTCCTGCAACATAGCTAATTCTGTTAACCACTATGGTCCATCACAGTTCCACCCTACAAAATAAGTGATTAATGCATAAATAGGAGTACCTATACATCCAAACAACCACATCTGCCTAGATGTGAAAATAGCAGGTTGGTTTCCATTGTAAAAATAGCATTTACATTTATATACCACTTCATAGTGCTTTAGACCCCCTCTCTAAGCTGTTTACAGAGTCAGCATATTGCCCCCCAAAATCTGGGTCTAATTTTAGCAACCTCGTAAAAATGAAACGCTGAGTCAACCCTGAGCCACTCAGGATCGAACTCCTGGCTGTGGGCAGTGAGTTGGCTTGCAGTACTACCTTCTAACCACTGTGCCAAATGTCTACAATTCCAAAATAAAATCAAAGTGGGAGGAAAGAAAAAGATTGATATCAGAAGTTCCAATACAAAGCTGATTTAAAGCATTTTGCAGAGAACAGGGGGAAAATAGTCTTCAACTAGACATTGGAATGAGCAAAATCAATATATTTCTGTTCAATTGTTGCAATCATTTATTGATTTGCATATCCATGTAAAAAGACACCATGTATTAATTTTATTTAAAAATGTGACCTATATAGTACACTTCTTTTCCTCCAATGCATGTGACCATCCAAATAAAGTGGCAAAAAATCCCCAAATCAATAAATGCTGCAGCCCTACTAATGTTGTACAAAATCTACATGACATGTCATAAACAAAAATGTGATGATAGGCTGAATCTATAAGCTGTTCTTTTTTGGAATGTGTATTTATAGAACAGCAGCACGTCCAGAAATCTAAAACAGCCTAATGTATTGTGTATTTGCAACTGAGCACTCTCTTTCTGAAATATTTAAACTATTATCCTAATATGAAAAGTATGCAAGCCAAGCTTAGTTTCCTCAAAGGATGACTACAGCCCTGAACCATATTACTGTCTCAGCAGTTTATTGCGCCATAAGGAAGAAATGGTAATTGTGAGCTATATGATATAATTCCTAGTTGTCTTTTTTTTATTATTATCTTTACTGGATATATATTTTTTTTCAGATCGAAGCAGGACATCATCTATAAAATGGCTTCCATCTAAATTTTGCTGATGGGTTCTAGATCATTTACTTTTTCCACTGATCCCCCAAAGTTTTCACTGTTTGTGAAAATTAAAGTATGTACATATTTTATATAATGTGACAGAGGGATTCTTTGCAGAGTAAAAGCAAGCGCAGAGCAAAAATGGGCCATTTCCATTAAGGCCAATAACTGGCAAGATTTTAAAATCTTTTACTTGGCACTGCCTAGGAAAAAAAAGAACAAAAAATTAAGGCATCATATTGTTATCTGCAGTTACATTGGAATCTAATACAAGAAAATACTTTGGAAACTGAAAGGATTTTTAATAGCAGTTTGTAACATGAAGGTAGGGAAAATGCACAGGGCAGCAAAAATAGCTTTTCAAAGCTCAGCCACTCCTTGACACGTTGCTTAAAACAGGGGTCTCAAAGTTCTGGGCTGCAGCCCACTGCCAACAGCTGGATGGCACACATGTGTGCAGCTTGAGACACTTGAGTAGTGGTGGGGAACACATGCTACTGGAGTCACATGAGCAGCGCCTCGGTGTGTGCATACAACTGGAGTCATGGAAGTGGCAGTCCAGTGCATGTGTGCTGTCCCACTGTTTGCGTGGGCCAGTTCCTCTCTCCACCCCACCAGGGCCGCCAAGCAATAGAGGTTGGGGATAGCTGCTTTAAAACCCATCAGCTCTATAATTAGTCCATCATATGAATCTAGCTACTGAAACTACATGCACATATGAGGTAGAGGTAAAGGTTCCCCCCACGCATATGTGCTAGTCATTCAGGACTCTAGGGTTCATCTCTGTTTCAAAGCCAAAGATGTCTCTGTAGTTATGTAGCCAGCATGACTAAATGCTGAAGGTGCACGGAACGCTGTTATCTTCCCACCAAAGGTGGTTCCTATTTTTCTACTTGCATTTTTACAGCTTTCAAACTGCTAGGTTGGCCGAAGCTGGGACAAGTAATGGGAGTTGACACTGTTACACGGTACTAGAGATTCAAACTGCTGACCTTTCTGATTGACAAGCTCAGCATCTTAGCCAATGAGCCACCACGTCCCTTACACATGCACATATACAAGACAGCATATTAAAGAAGCTGCCATAAAATCCTTATTAAATTCTTTAAAATCAACTGAGTTTTATAAGATGATAAATGGGAGAATACAATTTCTGTCATTCTTCTCTAACTCCTAAATGTCTTGGCAATTCTAGCCAATACATCTAAGACCACCATGCTGGAGAAAGATGCTTTTGGCAATGTCTCTCTTAAAGATTTAAAAAAATCGTGAATATTGTAATTGATCGTGAATCTATTCCCAGGAGGAAATCTCTGGAATGATGAATTGTGCTACAAATGATTCATTCCTTTTGTTCCCTGATGAGTTATGTATTGGATGCTCATAGAGATTGGTGACTCCCCAAAATGTACATAAATAGCTTGTGGTGCTGACTGAAATGAGGAACAGGATGGGGGGTGCATGGAAAGCAATCCAAAGTGTGAGATAGCATCCCACATAGGGAGTATTTTAAACAGGCTATCTGAAGTTCAGGGATCACCATACGGAATAGGAGTTGCTCAGTTATAAATAATATATTCAAGCATAAAAAAGAGAATTGTGATTAAGTAGGTAAAGCAATGGAAGAAAAAGAGCAAGACCAGATTGTATCCTTCTTTTCTAAAAACGTGCTATGCTGTTTCCATGATGTCAGGTAAGAAACAGAAAAATAATTTCCCACAAGAGCCATTTATGGAGATGTTAGGATCAGAATAGAATGGAAGGGACCTTGGAGGTCTTCTAGTCCAATGCCCTGCTCAAGCAGGAGATCATGTACTATTTCAGAAAAGTGGCTGTCCAGCCTCTTCTTAAAAGCCTCCAGTGATGAAGCACCCATGACTTCTGAAGACAAGCTGTTCCATTGATTAATTGTTCTCACTGTTAAGAAATTACTCCACAATTTCAGATTGCTTCCCTCCTTGATTAGTTTTCATCCGTTGTTTCTTGTTCTGTGTTCTGGTGCTTTGGAAAATAAATGGACCCCCTCCTCTTTGTGGCAGCCTCTCAAATACTGGAATACTGCTATCATGTCCCCCTAATCCTTTTTTCCTCTAGACTAGCCAAATACAAGTCCTGGAATCATTTTTCATATATTTTAATCTCCTCACCCTTAATCATCTTAGTTGCACTTCTTTGCACTTTTTCCAAAGTCTCAACATCTTTTTTGTAATGTAGTAACCAATGTGGTGACTAGATACAAAACAGGTGTGGTCTTACTAAGGCTTTATAAAACGTACTAATAGGTCATGTAATTTTGATTCTATTTCTCTGACAATGTCAAGAAGAGCGCAAAATAGCTACAGACTGATACTCTACAGCAAAGAATAGCTCTAGATGTAATTCTGTCACCTACTTGGTTAATTGTAATAGCAGGTACCTCTCTGACTTCTGAATATCCGCCAAAACATAAAGTTGCTTAATTGAAGGATTTGATGAGAGGGGAGGAGAAGAATTTTTGATTAACAACCTGAGACTGAAAAGGAACATCTTAAAGGGCTCAAATGTGGTGGCAAGGTCTCCAAGGTCATTCGAAATAGAGAGAAATGATTCAAAACCGCTTCAATAACAAGACATCAAGAGGCAAAACACTGACAGGATGCAGAGCGATTTTGTGAAAGGAAATGACAGGACTTTTGAAAGGCAATGAAATAGCCCCACAGAGTACAGACCAGAACTGCAGATTTGTGCCAATGAAGCAAAAGTAGTTTTCCATTCAAATTGTATTTGCCACCTACGGGAAGCAATAGAAGCAAAAAGGTTTCATTTCCTAATTATAAAAATGCTATGCTGGTGGTAATTTTGAGCAGGTGGTACCCAATAAAACTGGCAGACTAATTACTGAACTTGAGCCACTGCATTTCATGCACTCGAAGTGGAGAAGTAATTTCATTACTGCCCTCCAGAAGCTAAAAAAAAAAACCCAGTGCCTTTTCGATCCTCATCTTCTCTTTGAAATGTCACATTTCATGGTACCTTTAGCAGATGAGAACCAAACAGCTGCGGAAGCTTAATAGAAATTTATGAGATAGCTGCTTGATCAACCATTCCTAAAAGGGACAATACTGAAATGTTTCAAAGCCTACGAAGTTGAGATTGGCCTCTGAACTAAAGGATGTTTTAATGCACGGCAGTCCAACTCACGGTCCGCAGGCCAGATGTGTCATACACTGGCCACGGCCACACCCAGTTTATCAAAGAGGGAAAAAGCAATGATATGTCACATGACGTCGCCATGACAACATGAGATTGACACCCCTGTTTTAATGTATATTGATGGGACTGTATAACAGCCTTCTTCAATCTGGTATTTTTCACAGAATAATACAAGATATCATGTTTCTCCAAAAATAAGACAGGGTCTTCTTTTCTTTTGACCCCTGAAATAAGCACTTGGCCTTATTTAAGGGGTGATGTTATTATTTTTGAGCTGCAGGAGGCAATGAGCGTGGTCACCTCATGGCTGCTGCGGTGTTGCAATATTTTCGGAATGGGCTTATTTTCAGGTGACTGCTTATTTTAGCACATGCACTCAAAAGCCCGATTAGGCTTATTACCAAGGGAGGTCTTATTTTCAGGGAAACAGGGTAGTGTTTGATGTGATCTTGAAGAACCATATAAACTGGACAACAGTTCCCATCTTATTATTGCCAACATAGCCTCTGAAGTTGTATTTAACTGGGGACTGAGGAAACTGTTAAAAATATGGAATAAATACCAATCTTACACAATTTAGTCATGTTTGAAACCATATAAATGGTAAGTATTCAGCAGAAATGCAAGTGATCCTTGAAGTACAATAATTTGTGTGGTGATTGAAGTAACAACAGCAAAAACTGAAAAAAACATAAAGAAGAAAAACTGATGACCATTTTTCACACCTACCATTGCAGCATTCTCATGGTCATGTGATCAAAAGTGAGATGTTTGGCAACTGGCTCATGTTTATGACAGTTGTAGTGTCCCCATCATAAATATGAGCCCTACGTTCACCTTTTGCAACCTTCTGACAAGCAAGTTCAATGGGGAGGAAGCCATATTCATTTTACATCTGTGTTACTAACTTCACAATTGCAGTGATTCACTTAACAAGTATGACATAAAACCTTTCTGGTTGAGGTTGACAAAACTCAAACCGTCTTGCTTAGCAACAGAATCTTTGGGTCTTAAATTAAGGACTACCTTCAAGAACCAGGTCTTTATAAGTATCAACCAGCACATTGAATCAAAGTGACAATCAGTGCAGCTAAAAAGCAGAGGTGTTATATGGCCTAGCAAGGCATACTCATTGCTGTCTGTGCTGTTGCATTCTGGGCCATTTGAAGCTTCTGAGAAGCCAGAGTCATGTAAATAAAATGGTTTGGTATATAAATAAAATGAAATAAATAAGCAGGCATTCCAGACGTTTTCAAGGGACAACCCTATGTAGAGTGAATTGCAATAGACAACTTGTGTAGTGACCATAATGTGAGTGACCCTTTGAAGGGCCTCTCAATCTTGATGGCCTAAATACTTACCTACCTACTTTTTGATTATAGAACTTTATTATTTAAAATTCACAAAAACAACTGCAGGCACTTTCTAACCCATATAGCACCTTACATATGATTTTATGTATTTTTTTCTTTGACTAGGCACAAATTGGAGGAAGGTCCAATAAATAAAATGGTACATAGAGTTAAACTGTCTGACTTATGAAGGCGGTGATGGGAGGGGAGGGAAGGGAAGGGAAAAGATTCATAAGACTATGTAGGAGTGCATGCTTTGGGCATGAATCAAAGCCTTTGATAAAAAATGCACTAAACAGAGGACTTGAAAACTGAAATTGTCCTTGTATTCCTATGGTTCCATAATCCTACATTTCTATACATATTTACTCCTACCTGCAAGAAGATGCAGTGCAAAATCTTAACTGTAGTTTGGATAAACCACACCACCATAAATTATATACTTCAATGGTTGGATTCATGAAATATGGAAAATCAAACAAATACCATCATTTCTTAGTGCCATATGTGAAGAAGATGCTACTACACTGAAAGTACAACATGGGTCAAAGGGAAAAGGGCAGCTTCATTAGGGATCTTCTCACATATGTTTTAAATTTTTGTTACATTTATTTTATTGGAATAATTCCTATCCCTTAGGAAACCAAAATCTATCAAAATGGATCAAGAGCATCATAACTAAAATATTGCATTTTTAAAAAAGGAAATACCTTTTCTCATCATTGTCAATAGGTGATAATGGTCTTGAAGGATAGGAAAGAAAGAAGTAAATTGATTAGCTTTCTTCAGCAACCACATAACTACTATATACTAACATTGTAGCCTCCTGGATAATGGTACCATTGCCATATGTTAAATAAATAAAATCTGCCTAATCCAAGATCCATTCACAGGGCAACAGAGTGTAGTTGGGACACTGGATGGAAAACAAATTGTTTTTATTAAAGATAAATGGTAAATGTTCCCCTCGCATATATGTGCTAGTCGTTCCCGACTCTAGGGGGTGGTACTCATCTCCATTTCAAAGCTGAAAAGCCAGCGCTGTCCAAAGACGTCTCCGTGGTCATGTGTATCCGTGGCCGGCATGACTAAATGCCAAAGGTGCACCGAACGCTGTTACCTTCCCACCAAAGGTGGTCCCCATTTTTCTACTGTGTCGCAGACATCTGGTTGTGAGTCTCTGGGCGTAAAATGGGGCCCAGGGAGTCAGTTGGGTCTGTTGATAGTATACCTGGCTCCCCGCCATACATCAACGGCCCTGCCCAGACTCCTCGAGCTGATCGCGGAGATGGCGGTTGAGACCCCCAAGTTATTAGTGATGGGGGATTTCAATCTGCCGTCGACGGGAGAGGCATCCGAGGCAGCCCGGGAATTCATGGCTTCCATGACAGCCATGGATCTGACTCAAGTAGTTCGGGACCCCACACACGAGAGAGGCCACATACTGGATCTTGTGTTTGTCTCCGACCAGTGGACGAGTGATCTGGGAAGAGGGAATTTAGTCATCACGCCCCTGTCATGGTCAGATCACTCACTTCTCCAACTGGACTTCCCTGGCGCTACCCCCCGCCGCGGGGAGGCGGAACCAGTTGGTCCCAGATGGTTCCGCCCCAGGCGTCTGATGGAACCAGATAGGTTCCAGGCGGAGCTTGGGCCACCTCCTGCAGACCTGTCCCGCTCCCGGGCAGAGGACCTGGTGGCCGCGTGGAACAGTGCGGCCGCTGGAGCCTTGGACCGGGTTGCGCCTTTGCGGCCTCTCCGATGGCAACGATCGACTCGGGCCCCCTGGTTTAACGGGGAGCTAAGGGCGATGAAACGCCACAGGAGACGCCTAGAGAACAAGTGGAGATCCTCCCGCTCTGAATCCGATCGAACACAGGTAAGAGCCTATTTAAGGACCTACCTTGTGGCAATAAGGGTGGCCAAACGTCAATATTGTGCCACCCTTATAGCGTCCGCAGAGAACCGCCCTGCCGCCCTGTTTCGGGTGACCCGCTCCCTGCTGTCGCAGGGACAACGGGACCCCCCATTGCAGGGCAGGGCAGAGGAGTTTGGGGAATACCTGCAGGATAAAATTGATCAGATCCGGAGGGGGTGAACCCACTCCAGTGCTCCAGAGGGGGCGTCTGAGGCTAGTCTTGAGATTCCACGCTGGGAGGAGTTTGACCCTGTTGTCACCGAAGATTTGGACAGGTTGCGTGGGCAACTGCGAGCCACCACATGTTTATTGGACCCGTGCCCCTCCTGGTTGGTACTGGCTTCCTGGGAGGGTTCACGAGGCTGGCTACTGGGACTGGTGAACGCTTCGTTGGGTGAGGGCCTTTTACCAACCGCCTTGAAAGAGGCGGTGGTGAGACCCCTGCTCAAGAAGCCTTCTCTGGACCCAATGGAGCTAGCAAATTATCGTCCTGTCTCCAACCTTCCTTTTTTAGCGAAGGTTGTTGAGAGTGTGGTGGCTCAGCAGTTCCCGCGTCACCTGGAGGAAGATGATTATCTAGACCCGTGCCAGTCCGGCTTCCAACCCGGTCACAGCATGGAGACGGCCTTGGTCGCATTGGTGGATGATCTCTGGAGGGCAAAGGATGGGGGTTGTTCCTCCATCCTTGTCCTATTAGACCTCTCGGCGGCTTTCGATACCATCGACCATGGTATCCTATTGCGCCATCTGGAGGGGTTGGGGATCGGGGGCACCGTATTGCGGTGGTTCCGCTCCTACCTCTCTGGCCGGACGCAATGTGTGTTGACAGGGGAGCAGAGGTCGACCCCGAGGCCCCTCACTTGTGGGGTCCCACAGGGGTCAATCCTCTCGCCTCTCCTGTTCAACACATATATGAAACCGCTGGGCGAGATCATCCGTGGTTTTGGGGTGAGATATCATCTGTACGCTGATGACACTCAGCTGTATATTTCCACCCCAAACCACCCCAACGAGGCTGTTGAAGTGATGTCCCGTTGTCTGGAAGCCATGCGGGTCTGGATGGGTGACAACAGGCTCAGGCTCAACCCCTCCAAGACAGAGTGGCTGTGGCTTCCGGCACCCCGGTACAACCAGCACATTCCATCGCTGGCCATTGGGGATGAACAATTAGCCCCGGTGGAACGGGCACGCAATTTGGGCGTCCTCCTTGATGCCCGGCTGGCTATGGAAGATCATGTAGCAGCCGTGGCGAGGGGGACATTCCACCAGGTTCGCCTGGTGCGCCAATTGCGACCCCTTTTGGACCGGGAGGCCCTGCACACAGTCACTCACGCGCTGGTGACGTCTCGCCTGGACTACTGTAATGCTCTCTACATGGGGCTCCCCTTGAGGTGCACCCGGAGACTGCAGTTGGTCCAGAATGCAGCCGCGCGGGTAATTATGGGGAGATCGAGGTTCTCCCATATAACCCCGCTCCTGCGCGAGCTGCACTGGCTTCCTGTGGCCTACCGGGTGCGCTTCAAGGTGTTAGTTACCATCTTCAAAGCGCTCCATGGCATAGGGCCTAGTTACCTGCGGGATCGTGTCCTGCCCCATACATCCCTGTGACCCATTCGCTCACACAGAGAGGGTCTCCTCCGGGTGCCGTCCTCTAGAGATTGTCAGAGGGTGGTGCCCAGGAGTAGGTCCTTCTCTGTGGTGGGCCCTACCCTTTGGAACGACCTCCCCCCAGATATTAGAACAACAACCGATCTCCGCTCCTTCCGCAGTAAACTGAAGACCCACCTGTTTCGGCTAGCCGGCCTGGCATAATTCGACAACTTTTCCACCCCTAGGTCATTTTTAATTGTCAATTTTAGTTTTTAAACTATTAATGTTATTGGGGTTTTAACCTTTTTCAGTATTGTAATTATTTATTTATTTTTTACCTCCTCTGTATGACACTATGCTGACTGTTGCTTGTGTACGTCGCCCCGAGTCCCTGTGGGGAGAGGGGGCGACTAATAAGTTTAAATAAATAAATAAATAAAATAAAATAAATACTTGCATTTTTTACTTGCTTTAGAACTGCTAGGTTGGCAGAATCTGGGACAAGTAATGGGACCTCACTCTGTTACTATGGATACAAACCACCAAACTGCTGACCTTTCTGATTGACAAGCTTAGCGTCTTAGCCACTGAGCCGTCACTCCCCTTTATTTACCTCTATTTTTATTAAGATCTTGTAAAATGCAGAAATAACTATCAAAGCTTAACTGGAAGTTCTGTATATTCCTTCATAGAATAGATCTGAATCCTAAACTAGTCAAAACTAATCTTAAAATAATATTCTACTCAATTCTCTAGGGTTTGATTTAACAGAGGACAATTGTCAGAACTATTTGAAATTCTTTTCCTCTGTTTTGTTAAGTGACCTAAGTCGTTAGTTTACCAAATTGTTTTTAGCTGTTTTATTTACTATGTGTGTAAATTAAACTACTTGCTTTTTCCTGGATGAAAGAGGTTTCGCTCTCAGCTTCGGTTTCTGCACCGTGTACTTGAAAATGGGAAATAAATAACTCTTCATTCATTCACTCACTCACTCACTCACTTCCATAACTGCCTTCGCAACTGATTCTGAGTGGTGAACTATCATAAAGTTAATTAAACCAAGCCCAGTATTATGCAATTAACTAACCAGCTTGAGTTCAATAGATTGAATTGTGCAGGCCCGTCTTTCCAAATTATATTTCTCTGACACAAACTATATCTATGGCAAGGGAAACTTTCCAGATAGTAAATTCAACAAACAAAACCAGTGTGTCTTAAACACTGTTGATTCCATGCAATGCAAATAACTAAAATAACCATTTTAGATTTTTCACGAAATATTTCTTCTTACAAAAAACCTAGGCAGATTGCATGTCTCACTGACCTGTCTTAAACAAACTATTGGGGAGCTATTTCTTTCAACAATAGAGAGTGCTCTAATCTGCCATGTATCAAAATTGTAGGCCTCTAGACAGAAGCAACTGTTGTCAGGGAACAGATAGGCTTTTATTTATCCACACCTGGAAAGGTGTGTGTGGTCTGGCTAGCAACACAAATAATTCTCTGCGTTGAAAATAACAGAAAAAATAAAGATAGACTTCATAAAGAGCTATAGTAAGACAACTATTATGCTGTTAACTGTTTCAAGCTGATCTAGATATAGAATGAGACAGGATGAAAAATATTATAAAATAAAAGTCGCACAGTGCAAACCTTCTACCAGGGTTGGTTGTTTTTTTTTAAATCATAAGAACATTTGGCATCTCTTCAAAAAGCCACTTGTTTCTGAAATGGGCATTAGCTCACGGCTGCCTAATTTTAAGTATAGACTCATACAATTGCTCCTGGTGAACTAAGTGAGTTAAAATTAGTATTGTTTTTCCAAACCAATACAGTGGTGCTTCAAAATAAAACTGTTCATGAAAACCTATAAACAATCTGCTTCATGTTTCTTGGAAGATATCTGCTGTCTCTCCTTGATCAATTGGTCCAGTTTCCATTTGATCGATGTATGTGACTCTCATAAAAAAGTAACGATGATACTAATGACACTATGAGGTAAATTCCTAAATGAACGATAGATACAGATTTGAATTCGACTTTTGAAACTATTGCATTTGACACTTCTTGTCTCTCTATAAACCCTGAAGAGCTATAATTTTGCTGTTTTGCTGTAGCCGCAGCACAAACATCCAATCTTAAGCAAAATCATCAATCTCCTTCTTAATTAATTTACTGATTTATCACATTTCTGTGCTGGCCATCTCACAGAAAGATGGCTCTACTAACAGTAAACAAAAATACTCATCTGGTGATGTCAAATGTTTTGACCACGATTTGGGCAAGATGCCTATCTAACTTTGAAAGCAATAAACCAACTGTAGATCACTATCTTGCTTTCCCCTCATGACAGGCAATGACATGTCTGGAAAAGAATCTAAGGGGCCAGACAAACTTCAAATAAGGTTTTGGAATTAATTATTAAAAATCCTTATTCTCATGGGAAAATGCTTTGTTTTGAATACTTTTTAAAAAGAAGATTTTAAAAATTGGACACTGGAGGGAACTAGAGGGAACTACAGATTACAATTATATAAACTTAATTTACAATTACAGAATTAAGCAAAATGTTATAATGTTTGACAACACTAATGGATATTTTTGAACAACAGACTCAGAAGTCAATTTTAATACAGAAATGCCTGACTCTATGAAGAGAATCCGTCTAAAAATATTATGACCAAGTAACAAATTAAAGCTGACAAGATTGAGATTGAATTGAAAGGGGATATACACGTTAGTTACAAAAAGGATATAGAAAGAATGCTACAATAAACACACACAAACACACACCAGCTGATGCCTTAATAATTAAAGGAGATATACAAACAGAAAGTGATATAGTTTTCCTACATTGGATTTACAAGAGACTAGTTAAAGTTTTGAAGAATTTCATGAGAAAGAAAATAAAATAAAGTTCTGTAATATTATTTGAATTAAAGATTAATTTTGTTAGCATTTAAAAGATATATCTTTAAAATAGAATACAAAGTTAGTTTATTTGATCAATATTAAAACAGATGTTATGCCTGATAAAAGATATAACTCTAAGCCTTTGTTCAAGCATAAGTGCCTATAACTAGAAAAAAATAATAATAAAAAGTTAAAGGATGTAGAAAGCCACAAGGTCCAGTAACTCTCAAGGCATTGCACTTAAGGGGAAAAAATCAGAAGACTGGACTCAAAAATAGAAAAGAAAAAAGATAAAAAAGAAAATTGGAAAAGAACAAAATATTTCTGTGTTCTATTCAGTATTAACTTTAATTGTATGTCTGTATCACACCTTACCCTGAAGGCTTAATTAGCTGGGCCTTGTGTCTCTTCCTGGGAACATTAAATTTACCTCACAGCTAGAAAAAAAATACCAGCTATTGGAACTGGTTCAATTTCATTAGATTTACTCAGGCCAATATTGACTAATGAACTCCAGTACTGGCTAAAAATTATTTACATATTGACTGTTTCCTTCGATATCAGAAGACTGGTTTAAATTTATTGCCGCCCCTATTCAAAACCAAAAATACTGCATCAAAAAATCGATCGGCCTTTTGAGTGTTGTAAACTATATGTTAGTGGTGTGCATGTTGCAATATAATATCTTTCTGGAGGAACCAGCTTATTTTAGAGAAGACAGATCAATTCCAGATTGTTGCTTAGTCATCTATTATATTTCATCTGAGAAAAATAATACATGCCCTTGGAGAAAATCATATGTTGCCTTCATAGATATGAAAACATATTTGATTCAATACTTACAAACATGGTATGGGTGAAAATATTTGGCTTTTCTATAAACTAGTGTCTCCTCACACCAATCTTGAAATTTTCCTGATAAATCCAAAATAATTTTATTGTGAAGAAACTGGAACATGTGTCATCAATCCTTAGAAATGATGGCTTCGGTATCAATTGGATTGAATACTATTTAAATATATGAAATTTATTTCTTGATTTTAATATCTTAGGGGGAAAAAAGATAAGGACTGTGTCTACAAAGCCTCAAAGTTTCAGTACGAATACTTTACATTTTGTGAGTTGGTCACAAGTATGTATTGCCAAATATTAAGCCAAGGGAGGCAAAGGTTGAAGTATCTGACTTATGATGTACAAGTCTAATACTTATTGCCAAGAGGCCTCTTTTGAACTTGTTTAATAAAAGTTCTTAAACTCTTGCTAAATCTCTTGCTATGTATCCGATTTGTGTTGGTTCTGATCTCTGTTGCAACATATGCTTTGCCACTTAAATCTTCGCTTAAACTAATCTATGTAGAAGTTTTTCTGGCTTCCTTGACTTTTGTAAATTCTTTTGGATAGCTACTGTATAGCCCCAGATAACAGGTACTGTAAATGAATTTTAGGATTGCTTTTATTACTTAAGGCTATTTATAAAATAAACCTTATTGCTTAAGTTATATGCCAGTGATGGCGAACCTATGGCATGCGGAGCCATTTGTCGGGGCACGGGAGGCGCTGCCCTGTCATCTGGCCAGCGTGCATGCGCACGCTGGCCAGCTGAGTTCACCATTTTTAAAAGCCATTTTTCACCCTCCCCAGGCTCCAGAGGCTTTATAGGAGCCTGGGGAGGGCAAAAAGTGCCCCCCCTGGAGGCTTCAGGGACCATCCGGAGGCTTCCCTGAAGTCTTCAGAACGCTTAAAATGACCCTCTGAGCAAACCGGAAGTCACTTCCGGTTTGCTCGGAAGGACCTTTTAAGCGCTCCGAAGGCGTCGGGGAAGCCTCCGGACGGTCCCTGAGGCCTTCGGAACACTTAAAACGACCCTCCGAGCAAACTGGAAGTCTCCGGTTTGCTCAGAGGGGTGTTTTAAGCGTTTCGAAGGCTTCACGGAAGCCTCCGGACGATCCCTGAAGCCTCCGGAGGGCCTCCAGGGGGGCAGGGGAGGCTCTTTTCGCCCTCCCCAGGCTCCTATAAAGCCTCTGGAGCCTGAGGAGGGTGAAAAAAACATGTAAAAATGGGAGGGTCACTGTAGTGTGTGTATGCGCACTGGGGGGGGGTTGTGCATTGCATTATGGGTGTGGCACACATGGACACGACCCCCACTGCACTCCCCCCACTTCTGGCACGCGAGCCAAAAAAGGTTCACCATCACTGTTATATGCTATTGTGAATTATTCTTTACAATGAACTATCTTTTATTTATAGGTGGTTTCAGGAGTTTTAAAGTGATTTCTGTGTATCTGGTTTCAACTGCCTTTGGCCATCCTATCATTTTTCTTTTTCTTGTATTTTCTAGTAAGTTTCTAATTGAGATTTGTTCACTTTTCCACTACTTTTCCTCTGCATAGGAAAGACCTTTAGAGATGCAGATTGATTACCAGGTAGGCAATGAGTAGCATCCCTGTCTTTCTTACTTATCTTGCTCACCTCATTTGATTTCAGGGAGAAAGGAAGGAAAAGAGACACAGGAGAATTCATGAACTTGTTGCTTTTCTGAACATGACATCTCTGCTTCTTCCTTCTTCTTAGAACTTCACTCTGATTTAAGGGATTATTTGTCCATTTTGCCACTTTCCTTCTACCAGATTCTTTATTCTGATGGGTATCTCCTCTTCTCTTGTTATTGCTCTAACCTATCAAACAAACACTTTCCACAATTCAGCAGCCACAACAATAGTAGTCACAGAATATCAGCTAGAGCTCTGAACAAACTCATCTCCTGCCTTAAAAAGACAGTTAGCTCCACCTTGTACATTGAAACAGGTAAAGGTGCATACCAATTACCAAATGAGACAGTTGTGTGAAAAGAGGGTCACATGTGTTCTCTAGTATACAGTTGTCCTATCATGTTCATAGCATTATAGAAGACTTCCAGGCAGAGGTGGTATTCAGCCGGTTCAGACTGATTCAGGCGAACCAGTAGCTCTGACGATCAGCTGGCCCCGCCTGCCTGCCCTGTTCTATCCTGCCCTTTATGTCCTGCTTTCTAGCTCATCTCAATTGTGTGGCACAGCTGATCCCCCCCAGCTGTTTTACTTACCGTAAAACAGGTTGGAAGGTAACTTGGAAGGTAAGCAGCCGAGCTTCTAAATGCTCCATTTTCAGCACTGTACATGTGCACAAAGCACACATGTGCATGAAGCATGTGCTCACCAAACTGGTTGTTATCATGAGATGAAACCCCTTTTTATTTAGAAAGGCAGGAATACACAGCATTCACTGACAAAGGTCCAGGTCACACATCCTTAGATGATTCACAAGCCATAGCAGTCCCTGATGTCTTCACAGGAGCCTCAATTACCACTTAAATCCCAACACAAAGAGTCCTGACCAACTTGGTTAGTGGCAAGGAAATCTTGGCAAGGAATTGCTGGAAGGAACTCTTCTGGAGCAGAACTCCACACCCCTCCTTATATCCGAGCCAGGGAGGGGCTTGTTAATGTCTACTTCTTTTCTTGGATAGTTGGCCCTCAATCCTATGCTGCTCTCCACTCTGTACTTTTCTGCATGTAGGTGCATTTAGGACAGGCCCCAGCTGTTCCTCCCCCTCGCTCCGCTCAGACCCCAAAAACAGCTGTGTCTCCACCTGAGCGTGAGTATATGGACCCTGCTTTGCATCTGGCTCTAAGACTTCCTGCTCCTGAGTGTCTTTTGCAGGCCCCAATGGTAACCCAGGCACCCCCTCCATCTCCTCTGACTCTTCTGATTGTCAACAAACCACAATAGATAGTCCATCAAGTATTTGAAGATTACTACCATGTTTCCCTTAGCCTTTTCTTCTTTAGTCTGAACCCAATTTCTTTAATCAAAAGTCATTGCATTGAGTACTGTGATCTTCATTCAGCCAAAAGTAGATTGGCATTTCTGTAAGTATCATGGAAATGCCACTGCATGGGTCAAAATTAGTCGAGCTCAACTAATGGCAGTATTGTACCTGTCACAACATTTCCCATGTAGCAGCAAATAAAGAACGTTATGAAAAGCAACAGCAACAGCCATCTGCACAGTAAATTGAGAATTCTATAATGTATTGGGCATTTAGAGACAGCATGGTTAGCACGCACTGTGCATATAATGTAGCCTAGAGAGACCTAAAATGATCTCTGTTTTAATATTTCACTGGCTGCGAGATGGGATCATCCGCATATCACCTCCCTTCCCAACCATCTTCTCTGACCCAAAATATAGTAAAATGTGTGCCACAGCAGCTGCTCAGGCCAAATAACTCCCAAGGAAAATGATCACATGCTGCCTTAATTTGTCTTCCACACACTTCTCTTCTGCATTGTTGATGTGTACCATAGGTTTTGCTTTATAAAACTCTTCTACATAATGTACAAAATACGCAACAAAAAGCAAATACAGCTATATCAACAAGTTCGGGAAAAAAGATAATTTATACCCCTATTGAGACACACTTTAATTACATGAACTAATATAAGGTTTAGAGTGCTGTTGCAAATGTTCAAATCTCCAATAACCCACCAGGAGGATGATTCATTAAAAATATAATAAAACGGAGGTGTATAAGTAAACAAGATAGAGAAGGCATCCAGAACATTTGTTTCAGGGAATTCTTCTCTTAATAATAATTCTGATTTGGGCATGTCACCAGGAGAGAGGGGATTTAGTGTAAAGTAGTTACTATTGTTATGAGCCATTGGCCAATTGCCTTTCTCATAGGAATAGGATTTTTTTTCAGCATTTCTCTTTGGTGAAACCATCAGCTATATCTGATCCATTTAGACTTTTGCCATTAGCTCCCCAATATAAACATTACATAAACTATATTGTTGCTCCAGAGCATTCAACTTTGAGGGAATTATTCTATTAATGGATAAGGTCCAGAGCCTATTTGCATCATTTCTTTCTAGCATTCCATGCATAGATGGATAAACTAATAACAAAATTAATAATTTATGTGGTGCTGGTTAGTCCAATGTAAATCAACTTGGCACTGGATTAGTTTTAGATGGATAATTTGTCGGGATTCAACTTTGTATGCACCGGCTTTCTACAGATGTAAAGCTACTGACAATGAGGGCAAAATATGTGGAGGTAATTAACAGAAGAACATTCCTTTCCTGATTTAAAAGTCTTATTTTGCAAGTCACTTTGTAACATGTCTCCTAGGTAGATAGATACACAAAGGGCTGTCATCAGTCTTACCTTCTTAGATTAGTTCTCATTTGCCTTTAACCTCTGCAGTTCAATTTCTTACTTGGTTGACTTTGTCTTCAGATTGGAGGAAAAGCCGCAACTGGCTTCTAAATGTAGCTACACTTAAATAACTCAGACTTTCCTATCACCACATCATTTCTTCAATAAAGCTTATCTTTAATTTGTTATGCAATTACCAGATTCACTTTTTACACTCCAAACTAGTGTGTGTGTGTGTGTGTGTGTGTGTGTGTGTGTGTGTGGTCACACACATGTATCAGGGAGTCTATGTATGTATGTATGTATGTATGTATGTATGTATGTATACACACGTACGTATATAAATACAATCTTTTCACTGAGCAAAGCTATCTACTACCTAGCATAATTTAACAGATAAATTAACAGACCAGCAATAATTTGCTTTCCTTACTCCAATCTGTAATATAGGTCAGTGATGGCTAACCTTTATGGACTGAGTGCCCAAAGTGTGTGCGCGCACAAATGTGCACACACATTCATGCCCAAAACCTTAAAATGCATTGTGCATGCACTCCTGCGCATGTACCCAGCCCCAGCGCATACATGTATGGCCCCTGCATGCATCTTATTTTTGGACAGCACAGTGGCTCAGTGCTTAAGACATTGGGTTTGTTTGTTGGAAATCTGACAGTCCAGATTCGGGACCTGAGCTCCATGCAATGGGGCGAGCTCCCATCCTTTCCTCAGCTCCTGCCAACCTAGCCATTCAAAAGCAAGAAGAGACCTGAAGAGAACTGAAGGCCAGCTGGCCAGCGCATACGCAGCACAGCTGAAGTGGACCGACTGCTCACCTGCCACCTCTGGAACATGTGCCATAGGTTCGCCATCACGGATATAGGTAGACCTCGACTTATGCCCACAAGTGAGACTAGAATTTCCATTGCCAAGCAAGGCAGTTATTAAGTGACTTCTACTCAATGTTACAACATTTTTTTGCAATGATCATTAAATGAATCACTGCAATTGTTAACAGTTGCTAAGCGTATGTTGCTTTTCCCATTAATGTTGCATGTTGGGAACCTTTTGGGAAGGATGCAAATGGCGATCCCATAATCCCGGGATGCCACAACCATTATAAATGCAGGCTAGTTGCCAAGCACCCAAATCTGATTATATGACTATGAGAATGTTGTAAAGGTTGTAAGTGTGAGGATCAGTTGTAAGTCACTGTTTTCAGTGCTGTTGTAACTTTGAACAGTCACTAAACTAATGGTTTAAGCCAAGAACTACTTATTTTAATTTTGTCTATCTTTTTAAATTGCTACATAAAAGGTACCAGACAATCTACTACCTCCAACACTAGTGATTTCTATACCACTTTAAAAACAAGTAACTAAATAAGGCAACATTGCAAAAAAAATATTGAAAAAGTATCTTCTTAAGATGTACTGATTGACTTAGAGTACCTAAATAGGGAATAACATAAATACTTGACCAATCAAAGGATGATTGGTTAACATTTTGGAATATATCTTGTCCATTTTAAAAAAATCACCTCCTCTAGGCATACCTTAGATGTTGAGAAAAGACGGGCATTATTCCATTATAAATCAACTATATATTAAAGGCATTTGAGACTCATTAATTCATATCATTCAGTTCCCAGTATAGTCTCATTTGAAAGGATACGAACTAAGGAAACTGAATTGTTTCAAAAATTATTACTTATTAAATTGTTTTCCCGAAGTAGAATGCATTCAACCAATTCAGAATCTACTGTATGTCTACATTATGCTCAGATAGTTTTGTCTACTGTATCCAGAAGTTATTAATCAACTTGTATGGTAAACATTCTGCTTATGCTTCCTAGGGAATGCCTTTATCTTTTCTCCATATTGCTAGTTATTGCTTATCTTGGTGATTTATATAAAAGAATAATTACAAGACAAGACAAAGTTTATTTTAGGTGTATTTCAAATTTAGAAAGTATCCAACTCTTTCAAAAAGAGACTTGGGTGGTTTACAAGTAAAAATTTAAAAACAAAACATCTGTATGTAAAATTAGGAGGAAAAGAAAAGTTAAAATTCAAAGTTAAAAGGCAAGGACATGGTCCTTTGTGGGCCCCAAGCAAGATGGCATTGCACTGACTTTAGATATTTCCAAAAAGCAGGAGAGTGGTGGTCCACCTTGCATCTGGAGAAAGAATGTTCCAAGGATGGAGTTAGTGGCACAGAAGACTCTCTTTCTTGACCTAACCAGTTCAAAGTCCTTAACTGACAGAGTCCTCAACATATCCTCCCTACCTTACTGGGTAGGCTGGGCTCATGTAATGGGGACAAATATGTTTTAAAACCATGTCATAAGTTCATAAACAATACCTTGAATTGAATCAAAAAGCAAACAGACACCGAATGCAGGTCGTGCAGCAGAAGTGTTGCCATCCCTGGGTGATCCAAATTGCTCGGGTTGCCATATTCTATACCAACCAAACTTTCCAAATACTTTTCAAGGACAGTTCCATGTAGGGTGAATTACAATAGTCCAAATGGGAGACTACCAGGGTGTAACTTGATAGAGCAAAGAACTATTATTACTTAATAGTAATAAGATTAGGTTAAGCTGCTATAATGTTTTCTTTTATAAGAATATAAGATAAATAGTTGTAATGATTATTTAAGCCAATTTTCTGTATCTTTTAGTTTGGCATTTTCTAGTTTAAAACTTTAGTGCATCATTTCTCCATTGTGTAAAATACTATAATAATATACGCTAATCTTTATGGTGCAAAGCTGAAATAATATTGAAGAAAGAAAATTGTGATAGAGTTGAAACATCTGTGGGAAGAAATATTTTTTGTTTACACAATATAGCTGGCAAGACTCTTGGGAACAAAATAATAAATTATTGGTGCTAAATTCTCCAGTAAGCAAATATTTTCTCAACGAGGATGATTTACAAAAGCTGGGACATATGTTCATAGAGATATTTCTTTCCCAAGCTACTTGAGCTTTATTATCCAAAGGGAACAAGGTGCAGCCACAGTTTTAACTTGATTATTACACATTCTGCTAATGTGTACGTAGAAAAAAAACTCTACCAGCATCCTTCTTACATAAGGTCACTTATTCCATGCAGTTATAAAACTCAAGAAAGGAAATTATTAAATCTATATAAGAATTAGAAATATTTTTCCTATTCTCCCCAGGGAGTAGCATCTTTTAGCTTTTGCTTTTCAACCCAGTTATTTCACTAGCACTGAAATACATTCAATGCCATGAAAAAAGAGCTTCTGAACAAACTACAAAGTAATCAAAATGAAGTTCTGGTTTAACAGTTTATAACTGAGATCTGCTAGCAAATATCACACTGCAGCAAGTTTTCACTTCCCTGATCTTCAAGAATTCATTTCTATTTTACTTGTTAATTCAGTTTTCAAATTTGCCATCTTATAACTAGCATTCTCTGATCTTAATCATTCTACATTAAAGGTTCTTGGTGTCATTCTATTTGTTTTCCAATATTTCTACAATACTGATATTCTGCCAAGGTGGTCAAAGCTTTTTTTATATGTACGTGGGTATCATTCTGGCTGTCTATCATAAACAGAAGAGAGCACTGTAGTTAAAATAATACATGCTATTTCACCTTGAAAAAAGAAATGGAAGCCAGCTCTAAGTAAGGATTGTTAGATGTGTGGATCTGCATAAATGATACTAATTTTGTCTTATTAATTTGTTAGATAGTCATTCTGGTCTAAGGATAAAAAAGAAAGATGATTTCTTAAGATCCAAATCTACTTGTTGTCTATAATTTTTCCTAAGATTTTATACACAATTTATCCTAAAATACAGTTCACAATTTCTTTAATAGAAGAAATTGTGATAGATGCTGGAAGACCTTGCTAAAGGTAATGTCAGAAATAACTCTCAGAAAGATTTCTTTAAATTGCTTAGTACACAAGGTCATTAACAGGAAAAACATTATTATCCACAGGAAAAAACCCAAGGAATGGAGATTATAATTTATTGGAATTGGGTAAAGAGATTGTTGAAGAGATAGTTTTCTACATCTTGGTGCCTTTATCAGTGACTGTCAACCCCATGAGTTAGGGTAGACCAGACTAGGAAATGAACATCACATGAAAGTTATAACTACTTGTATTAAGAATTAGTATAGTACAGAATCTTGCAGTCTGATTATGCTATACCACTTCTCCCCTTTTACATACCTGTGAATTGTCTGAACATCTTCTGCATGTATTTTGTGCTTTACTGGATTTAATATATGTTTCTCATCTTGTCATTTTAGTAATGGAGCTTCTATATCACCACCAAGGTCATCTTTCAACAGTCTCTGAAGAACATTGTTCTGTTTGTAAGACTCTTGAGATAGTTTCAGCACTTCTGGAAAGCAACAGATTACAGGGCAACTTCAAGGTTAGTAAAACTTTATTGAGGTGTGTCAATTCTCTTGTGCTGGTTAATGACTGCAATAATGTAAGAAAGTATTGAGGTGTGTAACACTAACCATATATCTTGACAAGATGTCCTAGGGAAATACGTAGAAACATCCATTAAGAATAAGACTTCAACTTGTGTATAACTATTATATCTTTTAGTAAAACCTAGCTACTGGAAGTATCTATATGACTTTGACTGAGCTAAAAAGAAAACTAAACAAGGTACAACCTAGTTAATTCTCAAATGGAATGCCATCAGTAATACCTATTAGCTGAGAAATGTATTTTAAAAAGTCCTAGAAGACGACAATGGCAAGCCACATTCTTATTGTACAAAGCAAACAAACAAACAAACAAATCCCAGCTAAAAGGAAGGCAGCTATATTTATCTGCTTTACCTCTATTCATCAGGGCAGCAGAGTGGCTCAGCAGCTAAGACATTGCGCTTATCATCTGGAAAGCAGTACGCCCAGCTTTGAGTCCCAGGCACCATGTGATGGGATGAACTCCTGTCCTTGCCCCAGCTCTAACTCCTGCCAGCCTAGCAGTTTGAAAGCATGCACATGTGAGTAGATAAGGTACCACTTTGGTGGGAAGGTAATAGTGCTCTGTGACATCACACTGGCCAGATGACCATGGAAATGTCTTCCGATAGTGCTGGCTCAATGGCCTTAAAAGGAGATGAGCACCGCCCACTGCAGTTGTCAATGACTAGCACACAAATACAATACAATAACAGAATTGGAAGGGACCTTGGAGGTCTTCTAGTCCAACCCCCTGCCTGGGCAGGAAACCCTATACCGTTTCAGACAAATGGCTCTCCAACATCTTCTTAAAGACTTCCAGTGTTGGGGCATTCACAACTTCTGGAGGCAGCTGTTCCACTGATTAATTGTTCTAACTGTCAGAAAATTTTTCCTCAGAAATGATCTTCCCCTCTTTTATTGGATTTTGGTATTTTTTCAACTCTAATGTATTTACTTGTTATGGTTTTTACTTTATCTCTAAAACAACTGTTCCAAACAACAGAGTTATGCTAAACAAAGATTCATTTGGTTAGCAAATATGACACAAGTTATACAATCACTGTTTCATGCCAATGTTTTCAATTAAAGCAATATAAGAAAGCTATGAGTAGATAAGGTACCACTTTGGTGGGAAGGTAATAGTGCTCTGTGCTCTCACCTATTGTAGAGTGGCCCTAACCCAGTGTTTCTCAACCTTGGCGATTTTAAGTCCTGTGGACTTCAACTCTCAGAATCCTGGGAGAATTCTGGGAGTTGAAGTCCACTGGACTTACAGTCACCAAGGTTGAGAAACACTGCCCTAACCAAATGGTAACAAATCAGCTATTAAGTACAAGTAGTATTGTATCAGTATTTAATGACTTGCTCCTTAGCCTTCAAAATAGCAAAATTTATTTTACAGAGGATCTTTATGGAAAGTCAAGTCTTGATAAAATTAGTTCCATTATTCAGTGTGTGTGCTTGGGGGGGGGGGGGAGTCATGAACCAATACACTTTATGTTGGTAGCACAAATCATAAGTGAATTCCTTATTGAACAACTGTACTGGAAGTTTTACATTAATGCAAAGATTACCATGGGAGATCAATTTATTGCTTATATCTGGTCCTTCTTATTGGATTCTGTTAACAGTGTAAGAAATGCAGTTCTAGGCTACATCAACAGTAAAGTGACACAAACAAGAGAATGATTGTATTTTCTATTGCTTCATTCCTTTCTATTCATCATACTTAATCTAGAATAATGTATTCAGCTCTTGGCATCAGATTTCAGAAGGACATTGACAGACTAAGATATGTCCAGTAGAAAGCAACGAAGATTTTAAGGGAAAACTTCAATTGGAGGTATTGTATATTAATTGTATTGTATGTTAAACCTGGAGAAAAGAACATTGTGATTAGATACAGTACCCATATTCTCAAGAGGTATTATGTAGAAGATGGAGAAAAACTATTTATAATGTTCTGAAATTATAGAAAGAAACAATGAATTTAAATTGCAAGGAAATAGATTTTGGTTACACATTAAGAACAATTTTTAAATGTAAGACTGTCTCAGGATACATCAGATAGATAATTGCACCAATGGATTCTTGCAGTAGACAGAAAGTTTTACTAATGGTGATCCACTTCCAACCTTTTAATTCTATGATTCTGTGGGTTTCCCATTGCTCTTCCTTTATCTACCAAAGTCTGGGTGGATAAATACTAAGAAAACTGAACCTGATGCTCAGGATGCTCATATGTTCAGTGCCTGGTCCAAGTTCTTATTTCTTCTCTTCCTTCCTAGTATATTTTTCTTTTTAACCTCAGGTTTTTTCTTAGTTTTTGTCTTGCAGTTTAATTTCTTTAAACTCTGACCCTTTCAAAGATTAGCTTAGAAATATATCAAAGGCCTGCCGCCCCAGGAAATAAAAAAACTGTTGAAAGTAGTTCACTTTATTTGTGATCCAATTTATGTGTACCGAGAGCTTAGTTATTTATACTCACCTGGGCTCATAAATCCCCCACTTCATATCCACTCACCTCTTTTCCTTATGTGTAATCACAACCACCTACCTGTTGGCATCGTAACCAAGTAAGAGATGGAAAGAGGTCTTCAGCAACTGAAGTGACCCCAAAACTGAACAGAAATGGGTACTTCAAGAGAATTGTGACCTCTAGTGATGCTCCGAAATGATGTATGCTTTCATCCCTTCTTTCTACTTGCCACCACTTGTCAATGCTATTTGTATGGATCAGTATCACACTATGTAAAAGAAAGTGGTACTTCAGGACACTTATTATTGAAAGTTATGGCTTGGTGGGAGTAAGGAATGGCGAGAGAGGTGTTGAAATATTTGCCTTCTATATAGGTTACTATATTTCCCCCCAAATACGAGTGTCAGTGATGTCAGAAAATAAGATCTCACTAATAACTTGCATCCTGATTAAATACTACAGAGGTTGATTACTACAAACTGGAAATTACAATTAAGGTGTTAAAAAGTTTCTCCTCAGCCATGCAGTTTACTGAGTATCTCTCTTGACCCAACCAATCTCGCAGTGTGACTATTGGGATAAAATATGGAAAGGCCACTGTGCATGTTGCCTTGAGAGTTCAGAAAAAAGATGGGCTAGAAACATAAAAGAAACCACAAAATAAATCAATAGTGTGAGTCCCCAAAAGCTGTTTGGCAGTACTGAGTAGCACTTTTTTGTGTGTGCATGAAAATAAGTAGCTTAGTGTATATAGCTGGGTGGTAATAATAAAAACGAAGTGATTTTCTTTATTGAAGTATTATAATGCATTAAGAGCTAGAAAAAAGGAAGGGGATAAATGACCTGAAAATGTACTTATAGTAGGTGGTGGGTGAACAGAAGGTGATCTTTTCTGACAAATTTCTATGCCTGTGAACAGACACATCATACCAAAGCAGTGTAAACATAATTTTCAACTTCTTTGTATTCACAAAATTGCACTGTAATTCACTTTTCAACAAAAAGACAAAATAACACAACACACATCGAGACTGACATCTTTCTGCTCTAACTTATGTTTCACTGCCATGTAAACAGATTTAAGCTGCTGAGTAAATGTACCTGCTGAGTAAAGAAATTGTGTTTAATATTGGGGTAAAATCTATTGGCTCCCTTGAATTTTAATACTAACATAACGTCAGATGAGAATGTTTTTCTCTGAAGCACTCTGATTTATAAAATTACTAGTTGTTTTGGGCATCAGATATAGTATTATACCTTCTCTATTTAACCATCATTATTGCACTAGAATTTCCATACAATACAAGCCAAAAGTCACTAATTGCTTCTGAGATCGTATCAATGAATGGAGTACAAGATCTGATTTAAAGACTGGAGCCTAAAAATGTGATGGAAGAATGTTGCTTTTGTTTGGAGGCAGGGAACATCAGCAGATAATTTTTGATATTAGTAGAGAAGAACTATTTCACTGTCACATTTAAGCCAATAAATTGAGCCTGTCAGAGACATCTAAACCACCTTATTTAAAGTCCAGCTAGATTTAGACTAGGCTGACTAGACTAGATTAGATTAGACTAGAACAGAACAATTGAAAGGGACCTTGGAGATCTTCTAGTCCAACCCCCTTGGCCAAGGCAGGAAACCTATACCATTTCAGACAAGTTGTTACAATGGGCACTTTTCTTCCCATATTTCAAAGTTGTTTTTCCCTTTCCTACTTATTCACATAGTCCTTGACTTACAAACGTTCATTAAGTGACTGCTCAAAGTTAAAGGGCTTATGACCATTTTTCACTCTTACAACAGTTGCAGAATCCTCATGTTCACATGATCAAAATTCAGATTGGCTTGGCAACTGACTCACATTTATGACGGTTGCAATATCCCATGGTCATGCGAACACTTTTTGGACCTTCAGTGTGGAAGCCAGATTCTCTTAACAACTTTGTTACTGCAATGGTGGTGATTCACTTAACAACTGTGGCAAGAAAAGTGGTAAAATGAGGCAAAACTCACTTAACAAATGTCTCACTTAACAACAGAAATTTTGGACTCAATTGCACTCATATGTCAAGGACTACCTGTAGCACGTTGTTGGAGGAAAATTAAATACACACTCAATTAAATTTCCACATTTTGTGCTTATTATTAAAAGTTTGGCTTTCCTGTGAATTCACAGTCTCTCTCCCAATCTGCCTGAAGCATGTCTTCTGTAACACTGCAACATTACTGACACCGGAGTTCCAGGTTGTGAAACCTAATTGCTATATATGGTGGCAAGGAGAAAACATTGATATAATCCTGACCATGATGTCCAGCAGACATCCGTACTGCATGTTAACAAAAAAAAGTACAAATTACAATGCAATGAAGTAAAAGTCCTACATTCATGTTGTTTTTATTGTTGGATTACAGCATTTACATTTCTTTCACATTAAGACCACAAAAGTATAGGCATAGACCCCCTACCAATACTTTCTTCCAATACTAACCTGAGCCAATAATTGCAGCTTCCCCAAAGCCTTCGATCAGTTTTACATCATTACATCTGGTGTAAGGTTTAATTATATTAGAATCAACACATTTACAAGTTATATATTTTTCTTACATTCAGAGTAATTGCTTCCATTTAACCATAAAAAGGCGTTTTATTCTTTTGCTGTATTGCAAAACCCCTTCAACTATTTACCAAACACAGTATATATTTTTATAGCACTGAATATCAGATGCTGAGATTTTATTAGTGAAAATTATCTGTTAATACATTTTCTAACCACATTCAAAGTAAATGTATGGAGGCTGCTGAGGCTAAAAGAAAGAACTGGCAGCATACTGTACCAATCCCCCCTCCTTTTTTTTTTTTTTTTTTTTTTTGCAAGATTATAACTATACAGTATTTTGAAGGAAAACCTTGAAGAAGTAGGCAGTATGACATGATAATACCAGAAGTGCACATACACCTCAATAAGAAGCTTCAAATATCCATATAAAGATAGAAAATTGTGAAGGCAATTTTATTCAGAAAAGAGCTCATGACTAGGTGGGGAAAAAATAAGCAATAAATCAACAAATCAACAAACCTGCACATAAAAGCTACTCTACAGAATAACAACATTGCCATAATGTATGTGTATATGTGTACATACGATCAGCCAGAGAGGGAGGGAAGAACAAAATTAGTTTGAAAACATGATGAAAGCTCTAATTTCTATATAGTAGACCAGGGGTGTCCAACTCCTGTTAAATGTACCGCAACTTTTTTTCCCCTTCACTAAACCGCGGGTGGGTGTGGCCGGCGTGTGCTGCATCTGGTTTGTGGGTTGCAAGTTTGGCACATTTTTGTATTAGACAGAGGGTCACAACTGAAGTATTTTTATTTTTCTTACTTTTGAACTGGAAACATATGTAATAGGACCTTATGTATTGGACCAGCAAGATGGAGGGATTAATATTTCTTTGAAACGTTGCCTGCTGTATATTGGAATGTTCTTTTTGACAAGGGCTCTCTCAAGAAGAGGACTCAAGTTTTTCTGTTCTGTCTGAATAATAATTATTATTCAAAGAAGTGAGTTGGTCAGAGAAATAAATAAATCACAGAAGAGGCTAAAAAGTTGGTTTTATCCAGAGTCCTCCCATTTAAGACACGTAACTTGTTTTGTTTGCTTGCAAGTACATTGATATTGAAGAGAGGTGTGTCTAAGGCTTTAAGAAGTGTGATAGTGTAAAGGTACCTATGAGAAAAGGTGACTTTTGAGAAGGTTACCATGAGGTATTCATCTGGCTTAAACCATCCATTTATTTTCATCAGGTATGTTTTCTTAATAGCACCCAAACTCTTACTGTAGATTTGAGAGCTTCGTCAAAAAATATCCTTGATAGAAAATAAAGAGTGTCTAGTTGTATTCTAAAAATAGGTGAGCACAAATAGTAGGAATAGCATCACATCAATATTACAGCCATTCAGAAAGGAAATAAGCATTGATAAGGGAAAGCATGACCTTGGGATAAAACCCTGCACCTGTTCAACTAATCACATTGAAATACCTGAAAGCACATGAACAGATGAGCTTCCAGGTAAAACTGAAACCCAAGACAACACTAGCTACATTCACAGTTATGGCTCCTCGCTGCAAAGGCTTTGGAGATTCTGCAGTGACAGCCAAAAATGAGTAAAGCCATAGAGTTATCACAACTCTATTCTGCTACTTTCCATGCATCACACTGAACAATTTTCAGTGTTTCACTGAAGCACAGAAGATATCCCAATAAAAAATGTTGAGCACCTTTTTAATAGAACTCCTAATGTCCCACTCTGGAAATGTATACAGAATATGCAAGTGATTTACAGAATATGTAGCTATCTGGCCATTAGGGACAACTACTGAAAATCTTTTCAAACTACGTAGATAGGCAAAATTTATGCCTTTGCATATTTATTGAATAAAGGCAAATAATCCTGATATTATGCTGGTGTTATATCTATTTGTAATTTATCCCATTGCCTATATATTCTGATATTTAGGATCACCCCTTATCCAATATTTGTGAGATACACAAACACCCAAAATTCTTGCCCTTACAAACGGCATGTCCCCCCCAAAAAAATTACTTTTTAATATACTATGTGATTTAAGTGTATGGTTTTAGCAGCTTTTCTTTGATTTCTTTTTACAAACTAATTGTCCAATCGATTTATTTCAAAAGGGCTTATCTATTCCAACTTTTATTGAAAAGATCACAGAAAGAAGGGAGGGATGGAGAAAGAAGGAAAGAAAATAAAAGCTATATTTTACAGAAACAGGCTTGTTACATCCACAGAAAATGTACAATATGCAGGCCATGAGACACTAAGAGAGCTGTTGCAATGGCTTGATCAAAAGAGCTTCCAATAGTCTAGCTAGCTGTTAGAGAAGAAGAAGAAATGTTTAATTCATTGGAAGATTTTAATACATAATATCCTCTTCTATAGTACCATATAAATATTTCTTAAAAGTTGAAAATTATATCATTTTTTCCCTTCTCTGCTTCAGTGCAGTGCTGAATAAGATGGTGGTAGCTTCCAAACACACAGTCAGAAATTAAGGGTTGATCACAATTTTTCTGATCTTGGCAAAGATCTCCAGCTGGGCATACCTAACTCCAATATCTATTTTACTTTGATGTCCAGTGTTGCAGAGAAGTTCCAAAACCAAGAAAGAAAGTTGTACAAAATCACTCAAAGGAATGCAAATCCTTTTTTTTTAATCGATTAGTGATTTTCTGTGAAGTAACAAGGTGGTTCATCAAATGGAAGTGTGCTTTTCTTCCCCGTACAGAAATAAAGCATATCCAATCCCTCTCTTATTATAAAGAGACAGATTTCCAACTTTTAAGGCAAACTAGCATTATTGTTTCTGAATCAAAGGGGACTCAGGAACGATGGAAAATCCATTTGAGAAGTTTCATTTTTGCTACAGAGGTGGGTAGAATGGGATCTATGTATATTAGCAGCTATGCTATCAAATAATTGCCCTTCATGCATGTACATATTGTCATAGAGTAACCTTACAAATACGGCGCTTAAGAAAGATGCAAAAAAACTGCAGGTGTAGCAGACACATTTTGAAACAAGCAAATTTACTAAGTGCATATTGTGCAGAAGAAACATTAAGCATTCCCAAACCGACTGCCACACATTTATCAAGGCAACAGAAACTATTAAGCAAGTGTGACTGTAGCTCACTAAGTCACTTTCTCCAGGGATTTGGGGAAGGATTGTTGTGTTCCAAAGGACTCTAGAGTGTCAGTTTAAAATAACTCATTGAGCTCCAAACTAAATGACTATGTGCTCAAAGGAGAGACACGCACATGCACACGCACGCACGCACACGCACACACAAAATATTGGATTTTTCCAGAGTGTCCAGATGATTTTTTTTCAGTACATGTTATTGCCAGCTGACAGTTTCAGCAGCTTTGCATAATTGTGCTGTCAATTATGTCAGGAAGGATGGATGTCTGAATATTTCGGCTGTCCCATTTCTGAAAGTTGAAAACTTTTATTTCACTGTAGCCAGTCCCGATGGATTTGCAAAACATTATATGCACCCCTCAAACACACTAACACACACACACATACACACACACACACACACATGCATGCACACACCATATCCATATGTTTGTTTGCTTAAACCAGTAGGAGATAAGCAGAGTAAGATAAACATGCAGCTGTAACTGCATTTAGAATGGTGAGATAAACAAAATTGTCTTTTTTTACATGTTGAATGTCTCTAAGAAAAGTAAATACAGAGTCAGTCACAGATGACAATATCTATTAGTTCTTAGAAGAAGGCTTTTGATAACCCTTAAGAGCCAATCTGGTCCACTGGAGTAAGACTGGATATGTCACTCTCTTTCAGCCTCATGTGGCTGTTATGAATGTGCTATGATTTGCAAAGCAAATATACCCATGAAGGCGCTTCATAAATAATGGTTAGTAATAGTTAACAATATTTCAAGAGTTTCAGTTCTGCCTTAAACCCTTTAACTAATAATCACTTCCTTGGAGCAATCTTCTTATTGGAATTTTTTTTTGAAAGAAAGAACATAGGAAACAGAAAAGGGAAAAAAACAACAGAGGACACACATGAGTGCAAAGAAAAAGGTCAGTAAAAGTAAAAAGGCAAGAAAGGTAGAATCACAGCTGTTAAAAAACACTGATTATGCAAAGATACCATTTGGATTTGGCGGAATGTATGAAAGAGCTAAAAGTCCATCCTGCATATGTATTAGTCATACTGGACCTTCTGTTATCCCTTCTAGAGGAAGGCTGGTAGCGTTATCGGTGGTAGATGTGTCTTCTTTCTTCATTGATGTCTGAATTAGCAGACTGACATATGGTTTGTGACAAGCCAGGTTGCCCAAAGGAGGGTAATGCTGTCTGTAACAAATGTAAGCAAATACAAGGCCAATGACTCCTCCAACAAAAGCATCTAGGTGTGAGGAAAGAAAAAGAAAAGAAAGATATATTACTATTGAAAGAATAACTTAGGAATGCTCTGAAATTAGTTTGGGGTTTCCAACTTGAGGATTATTTTTATGATGCCTTCAGAAAAACACCTGACATGTAGGCAGAAAAGAAAATTGCAAATCCAGAACAAGTAGCAGGTTTTCTTAAAATGTGGGGCAAACATTCCCAAAAATTGTTAATGAAAATTGGCAAGAATCTCAGGCCAAAATAAATACTTTAGGGGAGTTCAACATGCATTGTTATTCCTACAGCCTATTTTTATTCAAATGTGTAGGTAAAGTTTGCATCAGTAGTCAACTTCCTTAAACAGCTACTTCCCCTCCAGCTACATACAGTATACATACACTCTATACTTTTTCCTGAATCACACAGCTGTTTCAGAGAGATATAGCTTGAACTATGTTGAATTCAAAGCACTGTACTGTTGTAATAAATATTATACCTTGGCTCTCTCTCTCAGTGCTACCTAGCCACCATTTTAATATACCATTCTCTACTGCAGAAACATGTAGCAGTGTTCCAAAGAAAATGGACATTAAGATAGCAACTAACCCAAGATGCCCAATAAAACTTGCATGTGTGTGCATTCTTTTTTCTTTTTCATTGCCTAAACTCAACAATTGTGCTGTTTCTATTTGGCAAATCATTTGAGGCGAGACTCTGGAGACCACAAACAATGAATAGAAGTTCTATATGTGCCCAAGATCTAATCTGCATCAGTTTATCCGCAGTTATAATTAATTTAATACTTGTAATCATTTACAGATTAGTTTCTACAAAAAAATCATTTCCCTAAAGCTTAAGACTTTTACAAAATTATTGGAAAACAACAACAACAAACACTTCATTTTCTGTCTGATTTTTAAGATTTTGCTCTTTATCTCTAGAGATACTTATGATGGTGAATCAAAGATGAAAATGTATAATTATTTCCATTAGCACATCCAAATTTTATTCCCATTTGGAAAATTACAATCAGATCAACATGTTGGATGTGTAGGCATCTCTCTGTAAAATTTAGCTCCTAAAATAGCCGGTAATTGTTCAATCAACTACTGGTAATCCTTGACTTATTACTACAATTAAATCCAAAACATTAGTTGCTAAATAAGGCAGTTGTGCACCATTTTACAATATTTCCCACACACAGTTCTTAATTGAATCACTCCAGTTGCTGTAAATCGTGGTAGTGAATCTGGCTTTCCCAATTGACTTTGCTTGTTGGAAGCCAACTGGCAAGGTTACAAAGATGATTCCGGTGCAATTGGCATAAATGTATGCCAGTTGCCAAGCATCTGCATTTTGATCACGTGACTCTGTGGATGCTGCAAAGGTTGTAAGTGTGAAAACCAGTCATAGGTCATTTTTTCAGTGTCATCATCTACTGGTTATTATTCCTGTTATGGTTGGTTGCATAGTTAGCCAAATGTTTCGACTGGATTTGGAATTTCTATTCATTTGGTCGTTCTTGTAGGCCAGTCTCTCCAATATTCAATTAGCCTTAATAATGGTGTATTAACTTCAGTGCTACTTCTTCACTGTCCTTCAGATGTTCTTCCAATACTTTTTTTTACTTTTTCAAATATCTGGTATACTTGCAATATTCAATGCCCTTCTATATTCCTTGGTAAGTAGAGTCTTCTAGTAATAGAATCAATATACTTTTGAAAACCCACCCATGGCTAAGAAAGTTAGTCACACATAAACATAAACAAGGACAGGTGGAAGACAGATGGAAAGCAGGAGAATCAACCAATCAGGGTAACACTATCCAAAAAGAACACCTGTTTAGCATCACTGCCAAAGTTGGTAATCTAGACAGCAATTTCTTAAGCCAGCTTCATTTCTGGCTAGTTTCAGCAGGAAGACAAGCAGTTTAAGGATGCTGAGTAGAATTGATTTTTTCCAACTATTAGCTCAGTATGTGACCCATTTGGATCAGCATTAAGATCATCTGCAGAAAAATATGCCATTAATACATTCTCTTTCTTCCTCCCCTAATACACACTCAGAAAAAAAAATGCAGCTAGTTGAGTTATTCCAGTTCTCTCTCTTTCAACTTCAAAGACAAGCATATGCTGCTGTAATGGACACATAGTGGTCTCCTTGGGTGCAATCTATTTCCACTATTTAGATATTGTAATTGCACAGTACTTATTTTATCATGTGAATAATTGTGCCTCTTGGTGGAATACATTTCTTAAAACCATACTTCAGTATGAATTCATCCAGCAAACCTGACTAGCCATATTATTTTTAAACTGAATATCTGTGGGCATAATAATACCTACATATTGACTTTTCTAAAGTTTGCTAAAGTTTCCAATATATAAGTGCTGGACAACTAGCAGTCTACAAACACTTGGTTACAAACTCTGGAGCCTCCTGGATTTGCTTTAGATCAACCTAACAAAAGAAATAAGGTTCGCTAAGGCATTGGGTAGGCTTGCCATACTAAAGTACGGAAATAGAAATAGATATCCTTGATAATTAACCCCCTCTATAAAAAAAATGCCCCCATTCGTATCCTGATCTTATGGTCTCACATATCTCTGGGCCAATAGCTACCAGAATTTATTCAAGAATACTACCATATTTACTAATTATCTCTGTAATGTGCGAGTGAAGCTTGAATATACAAGTCAATGTATAGTTATCTGCAGTGAAGCCTAACACAAAAATAGTTAGAGCTATGCTTGCTATTCTTCCTGTAACTCACATTAGCTACTCAGTACATTTTAACAGCTTTTCTTAACTTGCTTATGCAGTTGTGTTAAGACTACAATGCCCATGCTGGCCTGGAATTCAGGGAATTGCAATTAAAATGCATCTGAAGGACGTGTTGACTTGGTAAACCACAACATGCCCTAACATAAATTAATAATTTTGACACCCTAACTTCTGATTATTACAATATAAGTTTCTGGATTTAATTCAGAGCTGTCACATGTGGAATTTCATATAGGTAATGCTCCCATTGTTGAAGGATAAAATAAAATATCACTGATAATTCCTTCCTTTTCGACTTCTAAAGATCTAAAAATCTTTTTGAGAACTCTTCAAAACTGCTTCATTAAGTTTTTCCTCTTCATGTTAAATATTTAAAAGTCTAGGACTTACAGTACAGTTTAATACATTCCCTACTTGATGTCATTTATATATCATTTAACCTTTGCCCAACATGGTTAAAAAAGTTCCAAAAATCATTTCAAATCTGCTGTAAAAGTACATTGTCTTCATAGATTAGAAGAAGCAACCTGAATCTCTTTGTCTGCAAGCCTGTTATCTAGGAATAAGCCCCACTGGTAAGAGTGAAAACCTACTTTCACGAAGAGGCTGTGCTGAACTCTACATATCTATAGGTAAGAACACACCAGCATCTCATTTTATTTTCATCTGATCTCATATTCTTTCAATGATTTAATTAGCAAGTTTCAGGATCCATGAAGCAGTTCCCACATGCTAAACCAAGTCACATTTGATCTTGTTCCTCACTGCCTGCCTAAATCATATTCCAGAAAGAGCAAGGACAATTAAGAAAAGGCAGAGATTACCACGACTCACCTTGCCAGTGATGCTTGTAATCGCACATGCGTGATAGAGCAATCATCATGGCACAATACAGAGGTAGAATTGCTGCACAGAGCCGCCAGCTTTTCCCACGACCTTTTTCAGTGAAGCAGTGCAGCTTGCCAGCCAAGTAAAAAGTGGTAAAGCCAAGGCCTGAAAATGCAACTGCCAAAGGAATAAGAAAACAGGGAGCCAGGTGAAGTAGCACAGCAGAATGCCACAATGCCAGAGAAGGTAGCTCATTGCTGAAGAAAACCAGCTTCACAAGTAATATAGGCAATTATCCTATGCCATTAACTAGAAATTCTATTTAGGCATTTTTCTAGAACTTTGACCTGAAATGAAAAGACATGAGCTCTGTTCTACTACCTTGCTCTCCTGCAATTTTTTTTTTAAAATCACATTCAGTTCAAGTTTATCTCCTAACACTGGCCCTCTTCATTTCTTCAACACATTGCAAATAAGACCATTTCAGATTATATTATCATTTTGCAACCCAAAGACTGCAAGTTATTGTGTGCAATTATCAAAGAAGTGCTTTTGATTTTTAATAACCCCCCAAAAAATAGATTATCTGTTTGCAAGAAAAGCAAGAAAGTGTGATGAAATTCATATGCTGTATTAAATTATAATTGGATCCTCCTGTGGCCAATATTGATTTAACCATCATGCAGCTGTGATTTAATAATGTTCCAAAATATTCTACTCCTAACTGTGTTGGGGAGGCAGTTAGAAACAGCAACATTCATAAATCCCATTTCTGAAAGGGGGATGACAAGAATCTTTTTTAAAAAAATATTGGTCTACAACCAATCAGTGATAAATCAATGGTATAATTGTCCTGCTATATGTGCCAAAGGTGCTTGCTTCTGATATCCTTTTAGGTCACAGAATGAGTGCATGTTGCAACATCTAGAATTTCAAACTTGTGCTGCAGAGATTTAATTGACTTGGAACTAAGATTGTCCAGTCATATTTTCTCAAACATTAATTTGCTTGATAATTTAGTGTAGTACCCATATACAAATATATACATATATGCTAACATATGTTTTTGGGGGAGCAAGGCAGAGAATACATCATTGAGGAGAAGGTTAATAGCCTGGAAACTAGCATAGCAAATGTATTTGTTAACCAGCCATGATTAAGCAATCAGGTGTAAAACCTAATTATTTCTTCTGATTGTGATTTACAGTTTGCTGAATTCACTAAAATATTACTGAAATATGATTGAGAATCCCCACAGACCTTTAAAATATTAGCCTTAAAACAACCAACAATTTTCATTTCCAGAAGATTATTGGCTAATGACCTCTGTACAGCAGCTAATATGTTACATTACTTTCATCAAGGACCTTGTAAGATACACTGCAAATAGAAATGAATTCCAAGTAACTATCAGAAGAGTATAAAGTTTTCACCAGGGGTTGGTGAGCAGATGTCAGACAAAAGAACATTCTTGAGAGAAAATAATGTTTAGTGAATTACTGCCACAGCAGTTGTGATATGTCACAGCAGCCATCTACCCAAATGCAGACTGATATGAACATTTTCTTCCAGATGTGCCCTGCCCCTCCAGCTTATTTTAATTATTATTAGGGATTAATGGTTGCACTTCCAAATATGCCAAAGGCTGAAGTACTGTATATGTTTGATTTTCTAGGCATGCCCATAAGACATAGGTGGGCACTCAAGGCATTTTGATAGATAGATAGATAGATAGATAGATAGATAGATAGATAGATAGATAGATAGGTAGGTAGGTAGGTAGGTAGGTAGGTAGGTAGGTAGGTAGGTAGGTAGGTAGGTAGGTAGATAGATGATAGATAGATAGATAGATAGATAGATAGATAGATAGATAGATAGATAGATAGATAGATATAGATAGATAGATGTAGGTAGGTAGGTAGGTAGGCAGGCAGGCAGGCAGGCAGGCAGATAGATCTGTCTGTTTATAATTATTTTAGAAATGTATAAGGCTGCCTAACTCTATAATAACCATGCAGTAGAAAAATGAAATATCCATCACCCACAGTAAGTGCCACATACTCTAAATGACACCCACATCATGCAAGACAGAAACCCCACTTTTGGGTCCCCAAAGTCTTCCAGAAATAATAAGATTTTGACAGGTTTTATTAACACCCACAGAGTTGGTGCTGATCTAATCTTAGATAGAACACTATTTCCAATGGAATGGCAGCATATAAAGATCTCAAACGGAAGCGAAAATAGACAGTTAATATTGTATGTGTGTTTATGTACATGCACACACACTCACATACATGCCCCATACTGTATATTACATTTAAAGGTCACTCAAAACCAAATGACTCTATCAAGCTTACATATTAAAACTTATAAACTATAAAATAAAAAGATAGTATCTAGAATAACACAATACAGCTTCCTCCAAAACTGACAGGAATTCAGCAACCATTGTAACCTCAGGCCTGGCAAGCAAAGCCAAGTTTTTAAAGACTTACAGAATACATACAGTACAGATGAGGGGAAGACATATAGATCCTTTGGGGAATATTGCTCCAGAGAGGAGGCAAAGCCGAAATAATACCTTTACTTTCATTTAAAAGTTGGTATTTGAAGGCATCAAGGGCTATGCCTACTGACACACTGCTGATTTATGAGTACCATGTTGCTTAAGTCTTCTCTGGTAGTAAAGAAATAGTCTGGGACAGGAGCCATCCATGAGACTTGCCTTCAGATTTCAATCTCAAATCTTGGGTCGCTTTAAAGCATTTATATAGATCCGTAATTTTAAAAATATATTTTGTTTAGAATAACTTTTCGTAAAGGATGCTCTGAGTGGAATTCCCTGTGTGAAGCAGTTACAAGTAACATCTTGTGAAGCATATTATTCAGCCAAAGAAAAATTGTGCTATAATAACAATGTTCATTCATGGATTTACTCAAAGTCCTTGCTTCTGACTTAGTTTATTTCAGGAAGTTCTTTAAAAACAGCTTCTGACTTAGTTTATTTCAGGAAGTTCTTTAAAAACAACAACAACAGCAATGTTCATACTGTACTTTTTAACCAAGTCAGAAACCTCAATACGTAAGTCTATCTCCTGAGAGTGACTCATAAGTATGCTCAAAGGACGTAAATCTTGCAGTTAACCAGCCTGAAGTACTTCTGATGTACTGATCCCTTTTCCTACATAGATAAAACTGCAAAGCATTTCTAGATTTATGTTTCCTTTTGTAAAGCATCAACAGGTGTCCCTTTGACACAGAAAAAGAATTGGCAGATCTAGTTTGGGTCTTTTTACAACCTGGTATCATTCTATATGAGACGGCTAAAATAATCGTGGCTAGTCATCTTTGTTCTGATCAATTCTACCAACCAAAATGGTTGTAGAAAAAAGTCTAGAACATATGAATGTAAAAATAAATGCATGGGGAGGGGGGGTTTAGACATAAAAAGCCTCAATAGATTCTTCCAGACTACGGATGGACATAATAATAAGACACCACTGGAATTCTTAATTTTTGCAGGAAATATTAAACAACAACATTAGGGAGGTGTGTTCAAGGCTGATTACACAAAAAAGCTTAAGAAAGAATGCATTAAGTTACTAAGTTGGAGAACTGCAGACTGGAATGAAAGTGGGGGAGAAGGAAGAAAGCAGTGGCAAATTACTTCTGGTGTAATTACTTGCTGATTTCTGCCAAGAAATCAACAATAGAGATGTGCTCCTGTTGTTACCAAGAGTTGAGCTCAATTCGAGGGAGATTTTATCTTATTAAACACCTTTGTGTTTAAAACTGTTAATATTAGACATCAAAATCTAAAAAGCATCTCCTACTGATCTGGATATGTTTATAAAACACACATAAAATAATATTGGAAAGAACAAAACAAAAGAAGAATTCAGGCATCTTTTCATTATTCACACATCTTGAACCTGTTATGTCAGACTTATAGAATATCTCTTCTAATGTGCAAAAATGTTCAAGAGCTTGTTTATTTATTTATTCTCTTATGGCAGAGGTCATAGCCATTTCCCATTCACTTATTCATGTATAGTAATTCATAAAAAGCCAAGAAGGTTTTTTTTCCCCCCAGATTAAGAATTTTTCTGGCCTTTTTAGAAACAATACAGTGCATTTGTTGCTTTCAGCAAAAGCTCAGCGTCAATGATAATAGAATAAAAAAATATATTCTTCCTTTTTCTGGAAGAAGAAACTGGAATGTTCTGATGTGTGCAAGAGTGTATGTGTGATCACCATGTCAAGAGCATATGCCCGAAGGACAAATTCTGAGATGCATCCTGAAATGATGAGAAAAGTGATTTAAAAGTCATTCTAATAAACTAAATTGGCTTTTGGAAGGAAAGAGAATGAATAAATCATTTCGTTTTTTAAAAGATAATTATGAACGTCCCCGTGCTGCACTTTAAGGAAGTCAATTATAAGTACAGAACTTCCTTGAGCTTTAACTTTTCCGAAAAAATGTCTTCTCTGGAGGTTTCATAAAGTACAAGATGTGCTTCTTTTTCTACCCCTTTCAACAAACACAAAAGATAATATGAAGGGAACACAAATTAGCTGATCCACGGGACATATAAGTCCTTTTGTATTAGACTTCAATGTTTAGGGGGGGAACTCTCTTGTGGAAAGGAATTTGAAACAAAATAGGCTGAAGTTTATTAATATTAAGTTAAAACTAACAAGGTGGTCTTGGCTCAGGAATCTTAGTACTTTACTTGGTTAGCTTTTTTTTTCCTCTTCCTCCCTGGAATAAATTTTAAGAAAACCTGGGAAGATAATGGAGAAGAGTGGGGAGTCCAAAGGATACCGTTCATTTCTACACCATATGTTGAGTTGATCAAGTACTCATTTCTTAAAATATTTAATGGGAAGGATTAAGGCTTAATCTTTTCAGTCTTAGCCCAAGAATATTGACCTGGTTGCAGTTGTTTTTGCCTTAGCCTGTTTGCGGCATAGCCAATTTAATTTTAAATCAGTGTTACAATTACAAATAACAAACTTCTGAATTCCTTACCGTATTGGGGTTAAATATCAGTGGTATTAGAGTGTAAATCCCTGCAAAAAAGTGTCCTGAAAGTACTGAATCACCAAAGTTATGATTTAGTAACTTATTACCTGATAAAGAAGATCTCTTCTTTAGCCCACTTCCAGGTCAGAATGAAGAATTCTATGTGAGGCTTCTTTTGGAAGATAACAATCCCAAGATAATTCTGATTATTTCAACGTTTATATTTGTAGCCTGCAGAATGTTTATCCTGTTGACAGCAAAGTAGGCTATTCATGACCTCAAGTCTTTTCTTTGTGCATGTTACACTATAATTTATATTACAAGTTGTATTGTTTTCTTCTTTAATTAGGCTTGAGTCTATGACCTGCAAAGAAGTTTGACTGACTGACCTTAGCCTATTATGTAAAACCAGCCATTGTTAATTTGCAAACCATAATTTCTACCTTGGTGTTATGACAAAAAGGCCACTGTAGATTATTTCATAGACCAATGTTTAAAGTAACTCATTGTGTAGCACTCACATGTTAACTCACAATTCTGAATTTTATATATTTAGTTTTTGGAAACTAAAAGTTATGTCAAGGATTAGCAATATCTAGGTGTGAGGCTAGATGATCTACATTTGGAGGATAAGACAAATACAATTGATGCAAGGAAGCAATTTTTTTTTCTGGAGGGCTGACATAACTCATTGTTCCTTACTTTTTGACTTTAGAGAGTACAGTATTGTTAGATACTTGCTCTAACTTCAGTGGTTTCCACCAAGGTCCTCTGTTCCGGCAGGAACAGAGGTTTAATCCTATTGGTCAAAGGGTCTGACAGCTCCCTATAAAAGGGCTGCTGTCAGACTCAACCTTCGCTGGATTGTTCTCACTTGTTGTACTTAATAAAGAGCTGTTGTTACCATTAAGCCTGTGTGTGCCTATCCATTACCCAATCTAACAAGCATCAATAGTAGCAATTCAGTGAAAGAGATGCACATACACATATGCATGTTGTCAAAAGTCCTGATCTGAATCTGTCCATCTGAATCTTGCAAAGTAAGAAACTGTGAAAGCCCTATGCACACCAGATTCTGGCTCCTACAGAGATTTATCCTTATCTAAATGGCATGTGGAACAATGTTCTCCTTGCAACTCTCTGCAGAAGTTGGTGAGTCCACTTAGATCAGGGACACGAAACTTTTTGATGGAGAAGTAATCCTATTTAATTTTTTTACTAGCATCCGCAGATGGAGTGATTCACAGAGCCAGGATTTTCTTGAATAGCGGTGGTGAATCTTGCCAGCAGTGGTTACAGCAAAATGGTGAAGTATAGCCACAGCACTTAAATGTACAAATTGCTTCACAGTCCTCTCTAACCAGTTTACAGATTCAGAATATTGCCCCCAACTATCTGAGTCCTCACTTTACTGGCCTCAAAGGATGGAAGGCTAAATCAACCTTGAGTCATTCAGGATTAAACTCCTAATAGTGATCAGAATTAGCTTGCAATACTGCATTCTAAACACTCTGCCACCACAGCTATATTATAATAGTAACATCATAATATAAATGACAGATTTATGTACTTACATCCTGCCCAATGATGCTATTATGTAATTTACAGTATTTGGTCATGGCATGTTGATACCATTTACCTACTTTTCTTCTCACTTTGGGGATTTCTTGATTTTTTTTTAAAGTCTGCCAACTTTAGTCTGCCAAAATAATATTCAGGATCCCTGATCAAAGTACCTCTAGAAGTCACAAATGCAAGCTGTCTATCTGTGAGATACACAATAGGTGTGATTTCCTCAGAACACAGCTACTTCCTGCATAAGTCCTTCGTAAATTATTCAGAAAGAGTTATTGTGATTTGTTTAATCTTAACAGGCAAGGCACTTTAGTTCATGAAGATTGGAAGTGAAGCATATGTTAACATCTAATCATGCATTCCTCTCATGAAAGTAAAGTCCAAGTCCAGCAATCAATATAATATATCCATCTTATTATTATTAACCCTTGCTACTGGAGTTTGTGGAAATTGATAAATTTATAAAGAATGCATATGATCAGACTGGGGCAACAAAAAATCTTGACACATTAAAGGCTAATCAACAGGTAGGTATATAACTATTAATGGGTACTATTTGCAGTATAACAGAAGGGTGTTTCTTTCTCTAAGAAGCTACAGTACGTGGAACTTCTACTCTGCACAAAATACCTACTGAGAGAACACTGCTGTGACTTGTAGCTATGAAACTAATATATTTTCCCCCAAGCCAAGTCTTTCTTATAAAATATTTATTATAATATTGATTTTCCCAGTCATGCAGCTATCCAGAATAGGGTTGTTTACTCCTACAGTGAATGCATAAAGTGTTAGGCAGAGATTTTTTTAAAAAAAAAAAAACCAATGTGAGTACTCCCCATTGTCTAGGTCTATATTGTGAAAATGCCTCGTTAATAGTGCCTTATTTATTAAATCCACTTGGTTTAATTGCCATTCACTAGAAGTGTAAGTGTGTCAGTATGTGTCTTAATATGCTCTTTAAATGTAGCCACTATGCAATAAAGATTGGGAAATTCTTTCTCCACAAAATAAGCCTTGTTTCGCACATTACTTTTCCACTTCCTACACATTAGAACATCTGACCAAGAAAAGGATTCCTTGTGGGATTAATAATGCTATTCTGAAGCCTGTTGTCGTCCTATCTTCTCACCTTCAATGTGTTCTCTGACTTATTAGACTGAAGCTACTCCTAGAATAAAAATTAAACTTTGTACACTAAATTTATATTTACACAATACTAATGTTTGAACAATACTAAATAAGTATATGTAGATAGATGTCACTTTATTTTATTTTGTTTTAGCTTACTTCTAACTTAAGACTTTTCGTTTTACGCTAAAATTAGTTGGAGATAAATAAGATACCGATTAATTTTAGACAGATAATATTCTGACAACAATAATGAAAATAAAGCACTGTATGCAGACTATCACCTGTGCTTTATATTTGGTCTGTTCTAGCTGGGAGAACGCGGGTGGACAAAGGAGGCGAGCCAGGACTTCCAGTTAGCTTAGTTTAATTATAACAGGTTACCAAACGCGGCACTTCACATTTTGCGCATCTCAGCTAACTGGCAACAGCTGAGCCCTGGTTGGCAGCTCTTTATATATGCCAGCTGTCAAACAGGTAACCAATCAGAAATGAGGACAGCGCCCCCTAGCGAAACAGACCAAAGTGAAAACTATAGTACATAACATGGTCCTTCTCTTTTACTTTTAACAATTCATTAATTGTTTCGTTCTATACTGGCCATTAATCGAAATAATTTGATGGCCTGATTGACTACTAAATATTTAATATATTAAGATATGTTAAGATATACTAAACTTTACATACCTAACATGCTTTATCTCAGCACTGGTTCCCATTAGTCAACACTGCCAACAAGTGTAGCATGTCAATTATTCTTCTCTGACACTATTTTTATTTATTATGCTACCTGCCCAAACAACTCCTGTGCGTCTGCACAGAACTACTACAGTAGCTTTACTTTGTGTAGACAACCGGATGCAGGTTTTCTTCGGGAACATATCATTTGTGAATGTCTCCATTATCTCAGGAAGATAAAACAATTCTCTCCTTGAAAGAAGCAGAAGGAAGGCAAATGAGAAGGGACCAAGAACAAAAGTTTGCATTCTGTCAACATCTCTGACAGGAGCTGCCTTTGTTCTATAATGCAGTGCAGAGGGCAGACAATCACAGTGATTGATGTCAGCTTCCAGATCAGAGGCATTTTACAAAACCTGGGCAGACAAAGTAATGATTCTTTGAAATAATTTTTGTAAAATAATTTTTTGTGAGGAGGAGAGAAACAAAAATTCTAGGCTGACAGAATGATATGGGAAATGATTTTGCAAATCTAAAAAGGATTGAACATCAAGCACATCACACAGGTTTGTTATCATTAGTCAAATTATGGAGAAGATTGAACAAGATTGTTTCCAGATTGTATATATTGAGCAAACAATGTTTAATTAAAAAAAAGGTCATAGAGAGGAATATGAAATATTCCAAACTGGGAATATATATATTCCCAATTCTCATTGAACTGTCTATTCTCATAGCTTTCAAGTCTTATTGAAGATTTCTCTCTTCATATAGAAGTTCCTTAAGTAAATGTTGTTGTTGTTGTTGTTGTTGTTGTTGTTGTTGTTGTTATTATTATTATTTATTTATTTCTAATCATCCTCTTCACTACTATTCATATATAAACATATCTTTAGCTGTTGGTATATTTTCATTCCACTTCATTGTAACTTCTGTACTGTGTACACACATATACACATACAGTAAGTATGAAATGGGTAAATCCGAACTGAATGCCTTTTTCCTTCATTCCCAATTGGGACACAAACAAGTGATCTGTGAAATCATTTGCTACAATCAGGGCCCTTTCTTAAAAAGGGGGAAATAGTGCAAATTGATTTAAGCTTTTGACATTTTGACAACAAAAAATTACATTAATTTATTTGGGTATGTTATTGTTCAAAATATTAGGATCTGTAATATAAGACAATTGTACATTTTTCGAGGATAAATTAAACCCTGTGATTTAATACTTTTGTGCTTATTTTATTCATGGTGATTAAATAAATAAATTCAATAGAATAATGAAGAATGGGATTCAATTATGAATAAATATATTTATGCTACTGAAGCAAATGCCCACCTTCAGTAAAGGTGAATGTCCAATTGCCAGGAAAAATCAGTGGTCTCCTAATTATTTAGTCTGCCTCTTCATTAAAAGTACCATTAACTAATCTGCACCATACGAAGGACCAAAGCTATTTGTTCTCCTTAAAGGCCCTTTTCTTTTCTTATACTGCACTAAACATTTCATTAACTTGCCAATGGCAGAGATAAACCAACATACACATTCAGTTGGTGTACTATCTCATGCTTAGGCAATGCAAAACATTATGTATCACCTGCTTTCTAATAGCTGTCGAGGTATATAATTATTAAGTAATTCACTGCTATCTCCTCTGTAAGAGGCAAGAGTACAATGGCAACATGATGGCAGCTATTGGTGAGGCTGACAAGTGATAGGAACATTGTCAGGTTGATACTTAACTTTTTCATCAAGAGACAGAGAGGAAGAAAGAGAAACAGAAAAAAGGAAGCATGGCTCATGGAACAGATAATTGCATTTCAACTATCCTTAATGAAAATGTAAACTGGGTGTGAATTGGTTTTCAAAATCAAGGTATGACAATAAAACCTGACTGGGCAGATACATTATTTGATATTAAAAACTAAAAACAGAAGATTGATTCTGCTTGCTAAGTTGTAGAGTAGTAGTTTTTGAGTTAGTTTCTGTCAGATTCATTAGTTACCGCTAGACAAATTATTATCCATGGCACAAGTGTCTACTACAAATAGCAAGGATTTTTTTTAAAAAAAATGAAAGGACAACATATTACAAATCCCAGTTTTTTCAAATCATATGAAACTGTTTATCACAGATCAAGGACCCAGATTAAATAAAACGTATTAAATAAAACCTACACAGTAGAGCTACAAAACAGAACATATAAAATAAACAAACAAACCAGACATATGAGATAAAAAATATATACAGCAATGCTTGCACTATTTTACTATCAGCAATATACAAATTTTGCAAGCAGTAAAAACAAACTTTGCAATGTTAAGAGTTACCTTGGAACTTTACTTGCTGGTAAAAATTGCACATAAAATTCTTCAGTCCAGCCCAGAACTAAAGTAAATAAGAAGTATTAGCGTTTCTTTCCATTTGTCTCAACAGAAATTAGAATATTGCAGAAAGTGACTCTTGTGTTCAATATCACCATCTTTACAAGGGCACAGCCTTCCAGCATATTACAATATTTTCCCTGCAGCTCTGCTGATTAAATAATATTGAACCCAAGTGATGTAAATGTTCAGCAAAATTTATTATTTGCTGTCTCGGTACATTTGCTGTCTGAACTGAGCATTGCAGTGGCTCAATGGTACCCTAGGTGAGAGTTTACTACATTCTGACTGTAATTCTCTATCAAAGATCCTTTGCTTAAAGACTGCCATTGCCATACCATAACAATGGATGTTCTCGCCTAGCAGTTTCATGTAGATCAGAGCTGTCAAACTCGCAGCCCACAGGCCAGATGCATCACACGCTGGCCATGCCCACATCCGGTTTAGCAAAAGGGGAAAAAGTCATGATAATGTCATGTGCTGCCGCTGTGATGACACGAGTTTGACACTCCTGATGTAGATATTCAAAAGGAGTCTTGCTTCTAAGAATTATTATCCAAGTAACAATGTTACCTTTCTGAAATATGAGTTCAGGGTTTAATAGCGCTTTCAAGATTTAAATACATTGATCTTTAGAATTTTCTGTTAATACAATAGCAGGGTTGGAAGGGATCTTGGAGGTCTTCTAGTCCAACCCCTTGCCTAGGCAGGAAACCCTATACCGTTTCAGATAGATGGCTATCCAACATCGTCTTAAAGACTGCCAGTGTTGGGGCATTCACAACTTCTGGAGGTAAGCTGTTCCACTGATTAATTGTTCTAACTGTCAGGAAGTTTCTCCTCAGTTCTAAGTTGCTTCTCTCCTTGATTAGTTTCCACCCATTGCTTCTTGTTCTACCCTCAGGTGCCTTGGAGAATAGTTTGACTCTCTCTTCTTTGTGGCAACCTCTGAGATATTGGAACACTGCTATCATGTCTCCCCTAGTCCTTCTTTCTCTTAAGCTAGACATACCCATTTCCTGCAACCGTTCTTCATATGTTTTCATCTTCAGTCCCCTAATCATCTTTGTTGCTCTTCTCTGCACACTTTCTAGAGTCTCCACATCTTTTCTACATTGTGGCAACCAAAACTAAATGCAGTATTCCATGTATGGCCTTACCAAGGCATTATAAAGTGGTATTAACACTTCACAGGATCTTGATTCTATCCCTCTGTTTATGCAGCCTAGAACTGTGTTGGGTTTTTTGGTAGCTGCTTCACACTGCTGGCTCATATTTAAATGGTTGTCTACTAGGATTCCAAGATCCCTCTCACAGTTACTACTATTGAGCAAGGTACCACCTATATTGTACCTGTGCATTTTGTTTGTGTTGCCTAAATGTAGAACCTTACTCTTTTCACCATTGAATTTCATTTTATTAGATACTGCCCAATGTTCAAGTTTGTCAAGATCCTTCTGTATCTTTAACCTATCTTCTGAGTGTTGACTATTCCTGCCAGCTTGGTGTCATCTGCAAATTTGATGAGTTCCCCATTTATTCTCTCATCCAAATGATTGATGAAGATGTTGAAGAGTACTGGGGTTAAAACAGAGCCTTGGGGTACTCCACTGCATACTTCCCTCCATGTAGATGCAGTTACATTTGAGTGCGGTTGGTCAGCCAGTTACGAATCCATCTGGTGGTGATGCTGTCCATGCGGTAGTAGGTTATGATCTACCTTATCAAGTCCAAGTGAGCTATATCAACGGCATTCCTCTGGTCCACTAATTTTGTCACTTTGTCAAAGAATGCAATAAGATTAGTCTGGCATGATCTGTTTTTGACAAACCCATGTTGGCTTTTGGCTATTACTTTGTTGACTTCTAGGTGTTCACTAATTCATTCCTTGATTATCTTTTCCAGAATCGTCCTGGTATTAAGGTCAGGCTGATAGGTCTATAGTTTCCTGGATCTATTTTTTTTCCTTTTTTGAAGATGGAAACCACATCAGCTCTTTTCCAGTCCTCTGGCAGTTCCCCGGTGCTCCAGGATCTCTGAAAGATATAGTTCAGTGGTTCTGAGATCTCATCTGCCAGTTCCTTCAGAACCCTGGGGTGTAATCCATCCGGTCCTGGTGATTTGAACTCGTCTAGGGTAGACAGGTGGTCACTTACCATTTTCTTCCCTATTTCAATTTGTGTTCCTAATCTGATTTTTGTGGTGCTGTTTTTGATAGGTTGGACTGTTTTATCTCTTTGTGTAAAGACAGATGCAAAACATGAGTTAAATAGTTCTGCTTTCTCCCTGTTGCTTGTCACCTTCTTGCCACTTTCTCCCAGCAATGGACCAATTGTTCCCTTAACCTTTTTCTTGTTTTTAACATGTTGGAAGAAGCTTTTTTGGTTATTTTTTATTTTTGTGACAAACTTTTCTTCATTGTGAGCCTTAGCTTTCCTTACTTCATCTTTAAAGGCTCGGGCTATTTGCTGATATTTTGCCTTAGTTATGTCCCCCGCTTTTCACTTTTTATATTTAACTTGTCTTTCAATTTGTCAGAGAGTTATTTATGCAGCCGTGGCTGGTTTCTTTTGGGAACTGTTATTTTTCTTCTTCACTGGTATTGTGCTAGACTGAGCTTTTGTAATCTCATTTTTCAAAATTTCCCAAGCTTCTTGAGTTTCTCCTTGAGAATTCTCATCCATGGAATTCTTCCCAAGCTCTCTCTAAGTTTATTGAAATTAGCTCTCTTAAAATCCAAGTTTCTAGTTTGACTTTGTTTTACTATTTGTGTTTGCATAATGTTGAATTCCAATATTGTATGGTCACTTGCCCCCAGGGTTTCTGTGGCTTCAACACTTTCTATCATTTCCTCTCTGTTAGTGAGAATTAAATCTAACATGGCCGATCCCCTTGTTCCCTTCTCTACTTTTTGGGAAACAATGTTGCCTGCTAGGTTCAATCTGTTGGATCTTCTACTTGGTGCAGAGTTTGCTTCCCATTTGATGTTGGGGTAGTTAAAATCCCCCATTTCTATTGTGGTGTGCTTCCTACATACCTTAGTTAGCTGACTAACAAAAAGTTCATCTACTTCCTCTGCTTGGTTGGGTGTCCTATAGTATAGACCTATGACAATGTCATTTCCCCCGCCCCCTTTAATATTGACCCAAATGCAATCAAGATAATTCTCATCATTTTTGTGCTCTATTTCTGTAGAGATGTTGTTATTTCTTATACATAGTGCAACTCCACCTCCTCTTTTATTTGATCTATTTCTTTTAAATAATTTAAATCCTTCTAGCTGTATTGATTCACATGGGAATCACACTGCTTTCTGGGAAATTTGTGAACATATCACAGGTAATAGGAAGATTAAGGATTTAGGGCAGGGATAGTTTTAGATTGTGGATTCATGTTTATCTGATTTTTAATCTCTTCTTTTTTCACTTAGCAAATGAGCAAGCAAGTTACTTATTCCCTGCACAGCTTTAGGTAGTTTGATATACAATGTAAATTGCCCAAGGAGAAAGTCATGTATACAGTTTTGTAATCAAATTACTCACAGGATACCGAGTAATTAAAATCAGTTAATTAAGAGAAGCAAGTGTATGGTCAATGCTCCAGGTCAAGGTTTAAAAAAGAAATGACACAAACCTTAATAATGGGGCTATAACACATGAAAATAAACATCTAGTTTGGAATCTAAGTTTCAGTTTGATTTGTGCTATCACAAGGGAAAGCTCAGGAAGAACTTTAAACTCTGTATTAGTTTTTTGTCCATTTAGTCTTGATAACAACACCAAACAAATCAATTATTTTATATATCTAGTATGTCAATTAGCTATTTTACAAGATTATACAAAGATTCATAATAGGATGATTCCAAAGAGAAGAAGCTAGGAAGGAATATTTATCTCTTCCAAACTCTCACTGGCTCGTGTAGTTTTTTCCATATTTTTTTAAAAAGTGAAAATATATTTAATGCATTAAGATCACCAATATGCAATAGTTATGACCCATCTATTCAACTTTATTCTTTTTAATATGGCACAGGGACATGTACGAAAAAATCACTGTGTTTGTGTATAGTTGTGGTGTTATATCTAGATGGAAGCAGCAGATGGTAAATATTTATGTGTGAATTTGATTGTAAAATAGAGAAGTCTCTGTGGAGGTTTTTAACTGTGAGCAGAGTTCTGCTGGCTATTCCAGTTATTTTTTAGATCAGTGATCCCAGCAGACATAAACAAGATTGATAAAGTTGAAGAAGCCATAGACTATTCTAGAATGCACAATATTTTTCTCCTCCCCATATGTAGCTCTAGGGACATAGACTGTGTAGTTCCCTGCTCTGAGAAGAGGACAGGATGAATGACTCCGGTAAATCTCAGTGGGTACCGAATGTCCCAAATGACGACTTATTTGGATGCAGTACCAAACCACAGTTTGATAATGCTTCACACTGTGATTTCAAGTCCTTGCTTCCTGGATAAATTCAAAATGTACTTTTCTGTGCTGGGTTAAAATATTCATCAAAGAAATTAAGGAAGAATGAAAACGTCTCCGTCCAATAGATTAAGATTTTACAGGGAAAGAGAAAGCACTTCAATTTTTTAAACAAAGAATAAAAGAAATCCCCTTTTTACTATTTCATGCAGCATTTCCTTTAGACTATGGTAAAAAAAAATACCCCATGGATAGAACTATTTGTACTAAAGTGAATTGTCACTATTATTGGGATGGACAGATAGGCTGCCTCCTAACCAGTCAGTGAACATCATCTGCTCTGAATGTCCTGAATAATCTCTACTAACCCAATTTGTCAGTAATGAAAACTTGAGCATCTGGTTCCACTCCAGTTGGTATAGAAACAGAATTTCTATTCTATTTCTAATCAACATGTAATAGGAAAAAATAGCATGAAATATTTGCCCCATCTATGATTTAATTATAACAGTCCTAGAAACATCAGTTAAGCTTTTGCTGGAACAAAGGAGTCCAATCAAGCTTTGCCAGCTCCATGCTTATGTGCAACCATGTTGATGTGACAATATATCTCTTGCCACTTGTCCCAATTCCACTCCCTCATAGATATCCATGTTGGAAACAGAATGGATGGAATATTTGTTCTCATCCAATAGAGCTCTCGTGGCCTATAGAAAGGCGAGAACAATTTTCCTTCACAGACAGAGAAAGTACTATCACTGCCCTATTGTCCCATTGCCTGAATGGATCAGCAACCATTTTTAGAGGGGAGAAATAGGCAATATTGCCATTTATTTATTTTTAGTTTGTTTGTACCCGACCTTTATTATTTTTACAAGTAACTCAAGGTGATGAATATATTCAACACATCCTCCTCCTCCCGTTTTCCCCACAACAGAACCTTGAGAGGTGGGTTGGACTGAGAAAAAGTGAGTGGCCCCAAATCAGTTTTCATGGCTAAGGATGGATTAGAACTCAGGGTCTCCCGCTTTCTGGCCTGGCGCCTTACCCACCAGACCGATCTAGCTCTCTATCATGTCTCTATTAAGGCTCCTGGGCACATTCTTTCGCTTCACTTTTCCAATGTAGGTTCTATTTTCTAGCAATTAAAAACTAGTTTTAGAATCAGATCAAAAACCGTCAAAAGAATAACTATCCAAAAATTGAATTTGAATGGTAATGGAAATACTCCTATTAAGTTCAGATAGTATACTGCAGCCAGCCCCAACAGTTTCACTGGGAATTTATCAGAGGCAGTAATCCCACCTTCAGCTGAATCAATGCTTATCCTAGCCTCTAATACATTTTAGAGCTATCTTTTTCATAAATTCATCACAACTTTTACATTATTTTGCACTATTTTGGCTTGAAAATAGAAGATTTCAAACCCAGAAAAAATATTTATTTTCTCCATGCTTATATTAAAAAGAAAGAAGTAAAAGTCCAGCAGTGTGCCATTTCATCATTTTTCTGTGGTAAAAGAATTTTGCCCTTATATCTTCCAAGTGCCTGTGGATTATTTAGGCTATTTTAGAGTTGAGAATGAACTGCTTCTAGCTAGAATGATAGTAAAACTGATAAAACAATACATTGTTGGACTTAAGAACACAAACAGGGAGAATATCTAGGAAGTTCAGGGAGAAAAATGATAACTGTAAAAAGTTTTTGCCAAGTTTTGAACAAGCAACCTTCTACATGCGCAGTAAGTCCACTCACAGGAAGGCAAGGCTGTCTCCTATAGGAGAGTTCCCCACGGAAAGTAAAGAAATCAGAAATTGCTTTCCTGGAACCAAAAGTGGAGAGGGCACTGCAGCAACTGAATTGTCTAATGGGAGAACATAGGAGCCTGTTGACCAGATGAAATCTCTTAAAAGTAATCTTAGTCTGGACAGGATTTTCTTAAGAAAATTTAGAACAGAGGTGAGGAACTATGGCCCTTTTATGACTTGTGGACTTCAACTCCCAGAATTCCTGAGCCAGCATGGGAGTTGAAGTCCACAAGTCATAAAAGGGTCATAGTTCGTTCCTCCCATAGTTCTTCTCTGTCCTCTCTGATGTGAGCTCAGAATTGGAAAATGCAGACACAGTCCAAGATCACACTACCTACTTCGATTTGGTTCCTGTTTTTATCTAACTTTGCTCTCTGGTAATTGCCTGGTGTCTCCAATGATTGGTTCCTTTGCAGGAATATTCAAATTCTGCAGTCTGATATGATACTCTTAATGCCGGTCTCGAATGGTTGGCTCCATTGCAGGAATATGCTAATTCTGCAGCCTGATATGATATTCTTTAATGTCTATCATGTGTCCCATCTGACAAGTGTTCCAGTTTACATTACCAAAAAATCACCCCTTGTTAGATTGAGTAATGGATAGGCACACACAGGTTTAACGTACCAACAGCTCTTTATTAAATACAACAAGTGAGAACAATCCAGCAAAGATTGAGTCTGACAGCAGCCCTTTTATAGGGAGCTGTCAGACCCTTCGACCAATAGGATTAAACCTCTGTTCCCCCTGGAACAGAGGACCTTGGTGGAAACCACTGTAGTTAAAGCAAGTATCTAACACCCCTCATTTCTAGATTCTAAATCTCATTTCTAAATGGCAACAAATTATATGACTACTGAACACCAATATACAAAGCTATCCAAGCAATAGCAAGAGACAAATGATTCAGCTCTTTGTAGAGCTTGATATTCACCAAGATTATTGTATATCTTATCCTAATGCAAGCAAGTAAAATTCATCACTTGGGTAACACATTCACAGTCTTGTTTCTAAGGAGGGATTTTGGGTGAGGCCATCTCTACAAAAGGATATCCATCACTCTCACCTGAAATAAAATATATAAAATCAGACGTCTAATGAGTGAACTGAAACCACAGTAAAAAGCTAAGATGATATACAATTGCCCATTTTAAGATTTGAATTCTAGTTTTGTTGTCACAGAGACATTTTAAATGGCATATTAAATTAAATATTGATTTATGAAATGCTTTTTATATAGAATATTAGAATGAAAATAAAGCTTAAATTTGAAATAGAATCCACAAGAATATAGCAATACAATTAAGGCAAAACATTATGAGGACAAACAATGGTTCCTATAAAGACATGTTTTTTTAATGCCCACAGTTTTATGAATTTTATATACTGCACCTTTTTCCAACAGTTCCATAGCAAAAGCGAATATTTTAACTTTTCCCAAATGTCTGCACCAACTTCTTTTTTGGCATCCTGAGGCTAAAATTCACTGGCAAACTTTGCCTAAAAACACAATTTAAAGTCTATGTGTGTATGTTTAAGAATGATTCACATTTTAGCATAGGTCATGCATTTACTACAGTGGGGATATGCTTAATGAGCACCTATTAAAAATGGGGCTAATAATGATTTGTACCATTGTATTATCTTGATGTAGCATTATTAATACTTCACTTAATCCTCCAGGGAAAGATTGAAGGCAAATGAGGTTGAGGCAGAAGAAGAACATCATGGTTTCAAAATCTAAGGCACTGGTTTGTACAAAACTCAGCAGGAATTTTTTGTGTGGCTGTTGATGAAAATAGGTTCATCAACATGATAGCTAATATGCGATGATGGATATGGCATGAGAAGAAGAAGAAGCATTACTAATAAGAAAGTCTTTATACATAGTAGACAGAAGGAAGTCCAGTAAAGAATCTAGCATACTGAATTAGATTTTAATATAATAGTATTTCTTATTGTTTTCAATTTATTTGAAAAAATAGAAGATATTACCTTACATACATTCTGAAAATTTTCATATCTCTTATCTAAAATGAAAAGGCTTATATACCTTCCCATGATTTCATATTGTTGGTTTTGTACAATCATACCAAATGACTGTCTTTCTGTGTTGCTTGTCTGACCGTTGTCTAGTCTCAGCTCTTCCTTCTGTCTCCCAAGGTCATTCTCGCATACCATTACATACATTTACATCACCTCAGTTTGCCACATAAGCATATCTTCCATAAATGATGGCAGCATTTATTCACAAACACACACATAAATGTGTACCTGTATCAATTCACTTCAGATTTATGAATTCACAAACCAAAAATTCTACATCAGAAAACTATGTTAAATATTAAATAACCCAATCCCCCTCACGTGTGGGGCTGAATATCTGTTGTATTAAATTAATTAAACCAAATTAAATTTGCCCACATTTGATGAAGGTAAGAGCCTTGTGCTTGAATATTTTGGTAATTGACAAATCTATCCTTGGCTCTTATGACTGGATAGCCATGACCTTTTGTTTTCAATTTTCCATGAAGGCAATCCAAGAGTCTCCCAGATTACTCTCCAAAAAGGTTCTGTTACCATCATTAGTTAGTTAGCCTCTCTAAGTGTAAGAAGAAGTGGATCTTTATCCACCATTATGTATCTGGAATCAAATAAATTAGCCAATAAGACCCTTTGTCATATATATTTTAAACTAACTATTGGATTTGGATTTCTTCATGTTAGGATTACACACAACCAATCAATCAAAATAAAAAGTTTAGCTTCTTCCTTGGGGGAAAAAAAGTCCTTTTGAAGTCTTATCTCTCTCCAAGAAATAAAATCTATATGTAATTGAAAGTTGAACAGAGATTTGTAAACTCTTGTGGATTTGTGATTAATTGGACTTCTCTCTCTCATTTTACTGATACCAGGCTTTCCCCCAATCTCTTAAAGATATAATGTGAAGGTGAATTTCCTTTTTATTTGTCTAGCTTACTTAATTAAACCATAACTAAATTGGGTATAATATCATATTTGTATGGATATTACATCAGCCAACAGTGGGATATTTGTCATACTTTCTTGTAGATTGATATTACCTTTGGCTTTCTGACAGAATTTGCAATGGTTCTGTTCAATCTTGTTTTTCTTTACTTTTAGTCCTTTTTTTCTATCTTGTTCCCAGAAGCCAAATCAATGATTAATTTTCCTCATTAGATTCCTATATTTAAAGCATCTCACTTCCCCACCCCTTTCTTGAATAATCAAAATCTAATACTGGTACAACTGAGTGAGAAATTACTCTCCAAATTAAGTCTCAGCATTTCTTTAAGCTATGGCTAATGGCAAGTTATTGAACTTTCTAATTAATAGAAAATTCTAGAAGGAAAAAAAAAGTAAATATGCAAATCTAAGGATATATCCTATACCACTTTTCCCAACTTGGTGTTTTTTTTAAAATGTGTTGGAACTATAATTCTGTGAAACCTTACAGCCAATAGTGTAGTGATTAAGGCAGTATGTTCTAAATCTAGGTAACTTTAAGACATATAGACTTCAACTCCCAGAATCCCATAAGTCTTAAAGTGATCAAGGTCAAGAAAAAGTGGGTTAAGATATTGGACTGGCTTTTGGGACAACCAAATTCATTTTCCCCCCGGCTGCTCCGTGGAGCATCGCACAGGCACTGTATGCGCCATGTGCATGCGCGGCAGCACATAAACTTTAAAACACAGGTAAGGAGCTCATGCGAGCAGGTGTGTCCTCCGGAGCACTGTACCGAAACGGTATCCGGTGCTCCGGGCTGGCTCCGGTACATCCGTACCGGGGCGACCGCCTGCAACCCACCACTGGAGAGCAGGCACAGAATTTCATTTTAATGTGTGCCAGGTTGCCCACAGGAAGAAATAACAATAAAGGTTATCTCCTCTCCCTCCTCTGCCCTTCCTTCTTATTTTGATAGGAATAACAGAGTTGGAAATGGAAAATCCAATAGATTGTCCTTCCTCTTTAGTGCTTCTTCCACTAAAAATTCTGGCCCCCAATTGCTTTTCATCTAATGCTGAACATTATCATTTGCCCCCAGCAATCTCTTTGCATTCTTTTTGCCCCCAGCAATCTCTTTGCATACAATCAAGACTGGAGGGGCATTTCTTTTTCTAGAACCCCCCCCCCCCATTTAGGTTCCAGCCTCTTAGCAAAGATAAATGGATGCAAATGAGCCATGATTTAATATCGCATCTAATGTGGCCCTAAATGTGAAGATGTCCTAAGTTCCTGCAAAGTAACTCTTGACCGCTGAAAGTGATTCTCAATGTTTTGAATATTCATCAGGCCAGTTGATCTGTTTTTTAGAATGTTCTTTCATGGAAGATTTCTTTGATATTCCTCAACAGGTTGCACATGCTTTATCTTTATTTATTTTTCCATTGCCGTTGCTTTTTGCTATTGGAATTGCAATTGTATTGCAATTGTAGTTGTTACTTACAAACTTACAAATCCTTCTTGATGTACTTGAGGAATTTTCTATTGCCAAATGTTCTATCAAGGCGGTGAGGTTAGCTGGAATGGGAATTCTGTGAGTCTCCCAATTAAGCAATGTGGGACATTTGGGAAGCATCCCTTCTCAGCAATGGCTGCTGCCCTTGAGATTCACCCCAGAGATTCATGCTGCTGTCACTCTTTTGCCTTTCCATCACTTTTTAAAGATCTGGTTGATGTTCCAGAATGAAATCCTTTAGCAATGAGACAATGGTATCAGTCTTTTGGACAGACTGCTATATTATTATTATTATTCTATTTGTGTGCTTTTAAAAAAAATCAAATTGTTGCTTTGGAACTTGGCCTTGCAAGTGAAATAATACATGCATAAACCTTTTTGGCTATTATTGCTCTTGTTCTACTATTACTATTCAACTCATGTAAGCTTTTCCAGGAGCTACAAGTGCAATGAAATGGCAGCCTGAAAGTATTTCAAATAAATAATTTTGTGATGGAATCTTTTGTGCCAACACTTGACATAAAAAACAACAACAAATACAGAAGCAATTGGTTACTTTTATATATGCTCTTGCTGTTCATTTTTCTGACACTAATTAGACATTGATATTTTCACCCACAAATATATGCTCTGTATATTCTTTCAAATGCAATGATAGCAAATAATTTTTTAAAAATTAATATGAACTGCATTTGAGGTGCCAATGTTACACATATTTTTGAGGCCCATGAAATATATTCTTTTTAGTACTGCTGCTGCCATTGGAGGTTGGAGAAAATAAAGTTGGACAATAGCTAAGATGGCTTTCCTTGGACCCATTTACAAAACAATGTGCAACTTTCAAAAATGTGCTCAAACAAAGATCTGATAGGTCTTTATAGGAAAGAAATCGAAGTATTTTGCCTGGCAACTTGTTGTTTTATGGCCAGCATTGTAGCACTTCTACAAAGCTAATTGTATAGTCATAAAACATGCAATGGTCAAAGAAACCAAGAAAACAAAATACAAGTGCAATCTTCCAAATACAAAGGATCAGACAATGAATATTCAAGTACAGCTTGAAGAATCAATATCCAGGAATGGTTCAGATAATTTCTGAGTGAGTTCAAGACAAAAGCTAAGTAACATAGCAAAGTGTTGCATGGCTTGAAACACTAGAATTGTTTCAAGGGGAAAATACTGACACAAGGAATCTCCTTACTACAGGTACTCCTCGGGTTATGACTACAATTGACCTCAAAATATATATGGCTAAGTGAAATATTTATTATGTAAGTTTTGCCCCATTTTACAACTTTTCTTGGCACAGTTGTTAAGTGAATTGTAGCATTTGTTCAATTAATAACATGGTTGTTAAGTGAATCTGGATACCCCATTGACTTTGCTTGTCAGAAGGTCACAAAAGCTGGTCACCTGACTCCATGACAATGCAACCGTCATAAATATGAGTCAGTTGTGAAGCATCTGAATTTTGATCATGTGACTATGGGAATGCTGCAATGGTCATAAGTGTGAAAAATGGTTGTAAGTAACTTTTTTCAGTGCTGTTGTAATTTTGAACCATCACTAAATGAACTGTTGTAAATTGAAGAATACCTGTAGTAAAAATGTGGTAATGTATGGGTTTATAGAAGAGTATACTTGTATGACAAGTTTTTGTCATAAATAGGTACTGTTCTCACGGCTAATTTTTGTCTATGGGACATAGGGAAGGTTCAGATTACATTTTCTCCAGCACTGCTTGACCCAGTTTCTAAAAGCAGCGAGCCTAAAGATTATGCTTGGACTTAAATCAGGCAATTGTTCTTTTGGGGATAAGGAATGCTGCTCAATAAGCATGTAGAGGCAGAGGCAGGGTCTCCTGCTTGGGCAGGGGGTTGGACTAGATGACCTGCAAGGTCCCTTCCAACTCTGTTAATCTGTTAAGGTCTCAACTATTTTCAGATTTATTTTGGTTCAACTTGGGAATTTCAAGGGATAGCAATGATTGGGCTTTAGGATATCCATTTCCAAACTTTGAAATTTTTGTGCTAATAGTTACACAATCTTAATTTGTGGAGCACAATCTTTGAACTCTTCAGATGTAAATGGAATTTTTTGAGGCCACCTACCATCTAATGGTAGAGGACAAGAAAGCCTGGAAGAACATTGTCCATATGGTTGCGATGGGTCGGACACGACTTCGCAACTAACACCACCACCACCTAATGGAGTACAGATTATCCATTCTTGAGCTAGATACTATATTAACAAAACTGGGCATTATTTTTTCATAAAAAGAACAGAATCTAAAGGGATTATCTAATGATAGGAAAGAGTAGAATCCTCAAATAATGTAGCCCCAACCAGATACAACAAATCCTTTTCCCGTCGATAGAAAGCTTCCTGTTATTCACTATAGCTTAATTTCTATACTTATAGAAGGTATTTCCTGAATTAATAATGGTAAAATAAAACATTCCAAACTCATTGAACTCTTAGATAATTGTTAGACAAAGGCAAAATAATAAGAATTACACAATAAATTCTAAGGATATTGCCCAAAGCAAAATTAATAAACCTGCAGGAAGCCTTTTGTCTAAGCTATTGCTATGGCTTCTTAAGGAATGAAATATTTTAGACATACTGACCTACGGAACGGTTAATTAACAGATTTATCTTTAAAATAGAAAAATGGTCGTAATTATGGGCAAGCACTAGGTGCTTGTAGTTCATCAAATACTTTAAAATCCTTCATTTTTGCTGACAGAAATATAATCGTTCTCCATAAATTAAATGAAAATAATTACATCTCCAATTTCCATACCAAAGTATAATGAGAGGTACAAGGATCATTTACAGTGTAAATTCATGTCTGTCTGTAGGTCTATCTATCTACTATTTATAAGTACATATGCATACATTACATACCCTAGCTATTGAAACTAGGTTATTATTCCACTGCATAATGCATATCATTTCAATTTTGTAGCTAATGAATAGCTTCAGGAAAAATAAGACTATTCTGCAATTCATTCATATTCCAATTTGTGTAAACAGACTATCATGGAAATAATTTATTTCATGTCTTATTGTTTATTATCATAATCTTCCTGCTTTGATTCTGGTGACAATAATATAATAATTTATATTTAATAGACAGTTTTGGTTGGTTGGCCTTGAAAAAAGTTAAGGAGTCCTGGTGAGTAACTGTATAAAAGCCAGAAAAACGTAGAGCCATAAGCTAAACATGGCAATCAAAACAGAAGAAGACAAGGATAGATCACTTTAGTATTATGCTAATAAAATTGCATGGACATGTCCTTAAAACAACCAAAAGTTAAGCTGGTTTCATAAGATACTTGACCAATGCACAATTATTGATATATGTTTCTAATTTAAGAGATAGTTTACAGTGTCACTTCATCACAAACCACCCAGTAAGATGCTTTTTTAAAAAAATTAACTCCCCTTGCTTTGTTTTGTGTTCTTTCTTAGGGAGTTCTTAAGAAAGATTCCAGAGTATGTTGTAATTGAGAAGCTTTGTTTCATAACAGTTGTAGAGATTGCCTATGTGCTTCTTCATTTTATTTCTTTCTCCTCTCTTAATTCCTTCTATTCCTGTTGGCTGCAATGTCTTCTGGATAGAATCAGAAGTAGAGACTGCCTCTCACTGCATTCAAACCGAGACGAAAACTTTCTGAGACGGCTAATATTTAAAACACTATCACTCTTCGTGTTAATTGGTTGAAAAGAAGACTCAGAAATGCTTCAAAGGAAACACAGAGAACATGCTTACACATTGACATTTATCCTCAATAAAATGGTGAGCCATTTTTTACTGAAATCCCAGATTTTAAGTAGCGTTACTTCATTATATATATATGATATTATTTCAAAGGTTGCTTTGATCCTAGTTCTTCTGATTATTACTGTTATAGCGATTCATCTACTATAGGTAATCCTTGATTTATAACCACAACTGAGCCCAACATTTATGTTGTTAAGTGAGACAATTAAGTGAGTTTTGTCCCATTTTGCAACCTTTCTTGCCACAGTTGTTAAGTGAATCACTTGCAGTTGTTAAGAAACAACAGTTATTAAGTGAATCTGGCTTCCCTATTGACTTTGCTTGTCAGAAGGCTGCAAAAGATTATCCCATGACCCTGGGACATTCTAACCTTCCTAAATACGAGTCAGTTGCCAAGTGTCTCAGTTTTGATCGCATGACCATCGGGATGCTGCAATGGTCATCGGTATGAAAAATGGTCATAAGTCACTTCTTTTCGGTGCCATTGTAACTTTGAATGGTCACTAAATGAACTGTTGTAAGTTGAGGACTAGCTGTACTACTTAAGGACAGAGAGCAGGAAGCTTAGTACAAATGGCCCAAGAACTGACAGGTTTTACTCTGGAAGAGTGGCAGGGATCCGAACGCTACACCACCAAACCCCCCCCCCCCTTTTGGGGGTACTTTTATGGCAATCTTCACTCCTTGTGACTGCTTACAATACAATACAATACAATACAATACAATAGTAGAGTTGGAAGGGACTTTGGAGGTCTTCTAGTCCAACCCCCTGCTTAGGCAGGAAACCCTATACCATTTCAGACAGATGGCTATCCAACATCTTCTTAAAGACTTCCAGTGTTGGGGCATTCAGCTAATGTTACTGAAATACACATATAAAAAGATTGTGGTTTCAAATGTTGGCTTTCATAGCCTTTTCAATGACATAAATTGACAGTTGAGGTACCAATTTTTTAATAATACCATAATGGTTAGCTCATCACCATTTCCATTCCATTTTATCCCTGAAAAGGACAAAGGCTTCTGCAAGTTATAAATATATAAAATATCAAAGAAAAATAAATGAACCTTCCTATTTACTAGAATATATTTATCGAACATTGGATATGAAAAATGTATTAATTTAATGAATTAGTTATATAAATCCTTTTTCCCACTAAAATGTAAACCATAGAAGTTAAGGGGGGGAAATAGTGGATGGCAAACCTGGTTGTATAGAGCACTTTATTTCATTTTTTCCTTAATTCTTCCTGCCTGTGCCTGGAAAAACAATCATATTCCACAACTTTACACTGTGCATCTGCTACAGAGACAAAAATAATTGTGCTGAGTAGTCTGAATATTCTTTACTCCATTCCTCATATTCAAAAACCGTGCACCTTTTTCAGTATTTTCTTAATTTAGAATCAGTTACCAAGTAAATTAGGGGGGATAGCCAAAGTAAGTAGCCAATGACCAGTGACGTGCGGTGACGTTTATGACTGGTGAGGCTGGTGACGTCATCAAACCACGTGGTTGCTCCGATCGCAGTGGCGCAGCCCAAACGGAGACGTTTCTTCAGCTCCAGCCTCAATCAGCGCAGCCGCGGTCCCCTTCATCTTGCCTCAGGAAGGAGGGGAATGGGACCACGTGTGCAGGGGAAGGGGATCGCGGTTCTGCTAATCTGAAGCTGTGCGCTGAGGAGCCGCCTGCACACATAGTCCCATTCCCCTTGCAAGGATCCCGGGCTCGCCCGATGTAAAAAATGCCTAGGTACCGTGTTTCCCCGAAAATACAACCTGTCCCGCGCTCACTGACCTAGCGTTATCCTGAAAGCGTCAAGTTACAGGAGCCGGGGGTGGGGGGAGCGCTCACGTTGCTTGCCGCCTTCGGTATACCGCTAGGTTGGGGAGTGCCTGCTGCCGCCCCGCACTGGCGCCCCGCGCTGCCGCCCCGCGCTGCCGCCCCGCGCTGCCGCCCCGTGCCGCCGCCGCCCCACCCCGCGCCGCCCCCGCGCCGCCGCCCTGCGCCGCTCTGCGCTGCCCCGCGCCACCGCCGCCCCGCTCCGCGCCACCCTGCGTCGCCGCCGCTGCCCCGCTCCGCTCCGTGCATAACATCCAAACTCCAAAACTTCCAGCATCGGCCGCCGGACAGAGAGTTTTCCGGACAGAGTCTTCCAGCAGCCGGCCCACCATAGAGAGCACTCCTAGAGCGGCCGGTGCTGGAAGTTTTGGTTGTGGAGTGCCTGCCGCCGCCCCACACCGCCCCGCCGCCGCCCCGCGCCACCCCGCGCCGCCCCGCGCCGCCGCCACCGCCGCTGCCCCGCTCCGCTCCGTGCATAACTTCCAAACTCCAAAACTTCCAGCATCGGCCGCTCTAGGAGTGCTCTCTATGGTGGGCCGGCTGCTGGAAGACTCTGTCCGGAAAACTCTCTGTCCGGCGGCCGATGCTGGAAGTTTTGGAGTTTGGATGTTATGCACGGAGCGGAGCGGGGCAGCGGCGGCGGCGCAGGGTGGCGCGGAGCGGGGCGGCGGTGGCATGGGGCAGCGCGGGGTGGCGGCGGCGGGGCGTGGGGGCGGCGCGGCGGCGGCGCGGGGCGGCGGCGGCGGCGCGGGGCGGCGGCGGCGGCGGCGCAGGGCGGCGGCGCGGGGCGGCGGCGCGGCGGCGGCGGCACGGGGCGGCAGCGGGCGGCGGCAGCGCGGGGCGGCAGCAGGCGCCGGCAGCGCGGGGCGGCAGCAGGCACTCCCCAACCTAGCGGTATACCGAAGGCGACAAGCAACGTGAGCGCTCCCCCCACCCCCGGCTCCTGTAACTTGGCACTTTCAGGATAACGCTAGGTCAGTGAGTGCGGGACAGGTTGTATTTTTGGGGAAACACGGTACCTAGGCATTTTTTGCATCGGGCGAGCCCGGGATCCTTGCAAGGGGAATGGGACCACGTGTGCAGGAGGCTCCTCAGCGCACAGCCTCAGATTAGCAGAGCCGCGATCCCCTTCCCCTGCACACGTGGTCCCATTCCCCTCCTTCCTGAGGCAAGATGAAGGGGACCGCGGCTGCGCTGATTGAGGCTGGAGCTGAGGAGCCTCCTGCACACGTCCCATTCCCCTTGCAAGGATCCTGGGCTCGCCCGATGTAAAAAATGGCGAGATCAGCACACTGGGGCTGCTGCTGAGATGTCCAGGGAGGCTAAACCAAGCCGCGCGACTCTCCCAGCCACTTTCACAGCTTCCTGGAGTAATTCTTTTTTATTTTCATGATGAGAGTGGTGAGGCTCCGCCTCCCCTGCCTCCCCTGACTGCACGTCACTGCCAATGACCCTCTCTGCAGTACTGGGCTTGTTATCTGGAAGACATTATATTAAAACCTTCAGATATGGTGCATATTTTCTTATTCACTTTCTACATATTACATAATGCTTGTTTTTCAGGATTCCAAGCATTATTGCAGCATAGGAAAACCAATTAGACTTGAATCAACTGGTAAAGCTCAGGTTAATCTTTGGACCTACAGTAGTTTCAGGGGGGGGAGGAATCTTAAACCTTAGATTTTGTCCACCCTTGCAGTGACATTGTTATATAACTCAGGGATAGGAATATCCTAATTGGATTGTTGTCCAAGAATAATCTTGACTTTCCTTGGATTGGAAAGGAGAGGGTTGAATGAAGCTGGCTTACTATGGAGCATCTCCCACAAGGATTCACAGGGATTGAAGCAAATTCCTGTGAAACACTTGAGATACATTGGTATAGTTTTGAAAAAAGAGGCTCTTTCCTAATAGGAAAGCATCTAGTAATGCAATTTAGATTTTTGGACCAAAGGAGGGTCTCTGCCTGTCCTCACCTTCCATTCCACAGCTGGTATTTAATACACATACTAAGTGGATATACATTATTGTTAGTGCTTCTTGGCAGAACAGTGTTTTGCAAACTGTTTGCAGACTGTCCAGGCTTTGATGTTAGATTATGAGTCTCTTTCTCTCACTGATGACATGTTTCAATCCAAAGGAGCAAATTAACAAAGGACCAAATCAACAGAGACTGGCACAAAGTTACAAATTACTTGCAAGGAAATAATCTATTGACTCAAGCAAAAAAGAAATTTCTTCCTCCTGACTCAGTCCCTTTAATCTTTGGAGAAAACATAACAAGCTACGTATTATACTGTAGGGAAGGTTTTCAAGGGTATAACAAGGGAGATACAATCTTTTTCTTTCCTTTGATGTAGATAAAATCACCCAACACTGTGAAAAACCAAAAAGAGCAACATTCATTGGTTATAAGCCAACAGAGACATAAATGTCTTTTGCTGTGTTAATATTGGTGTTTAACTCTTGTGTGAGATGATGGCAATGTATGTTTTATTTAGCTATGATTTGAATGTATTTGTTCCATAAAATGATTCATATATTAACATATACTAAACACAAACACACACACACACACACACACACACACACACACACTTGACCATTCATGCAGATCAAAGGGTTTCAGACTATTGAAATATTTACTGCCGGAATACATTCTAAAACATTTGGAGTCATTTTATAGGCTATTAATTGACACTGGGATCATGCATTCATGCCTTTAATAATGTGTAGGAAGGGACAAGGTTTCTATGCAAGCGAGAGATTGATGCCTTTGTAATATATCTGTTCAACCGCAGGTGGGAGTACTTTCCTGCAATCATGAACAACCTTCTTCTTCTTCTACATTTCCATATCTTTCCTTCAACTCACTCAATAATTCCCAATGGGGAATTATTATTAAGGACACATGAATTTTAACTACCTTATTTAATGAATTTAATTATCTTACCTTAATACATTGTTTTAATTTTAATGTATTTAAAATTATGCATTTTAACTTTATTTCATAAAGTTACTACTGCTGGGTGGAATTGATGTAAATTGTGACAATAATGCCTATAAATGGGGAACTCTGTCTTCCAGCCCTAAATGAGACCAAAGCTCCAGAGCAGTGAACTTGCCGTTATAATTCTCTATTTCATTTGACATACTATTGGAAGAGGGGTACATCCATGCAGTGGTTGCAAAATGTCTTCTACCAAACTGATAGATGCATTTTCTTTTATTTACTAAATCTATAAGGCTGTTACACTCTAACGGTATGGCTCTGTGGTGTCTACAACAACAAAAAAGGAAGAATAAACTGAAATCCCACTCTATGTAATATTTAAACATTCACCAGGTATAAGACACAGAACACAAAATGGCAACCAAGCACCACAACAAAGCTATGAAAAGAGAACTTCAAGCAACTGGCCCCTAATACCTTGGGGTGGAGGTAGCAATCACATCTTAATATCTTTCTTAAAGGCAAGTAGAATTAGGCCCCGTCTTGTATCTAGAGGGAAGTTGTTTCAGACAGTTGAAAACAGAGCAAGATAACACTAATTAGTTGTTATAGGACAGTGAGGTGCTAATCCTGAGAAAGGATCTGAAAATCTGTATTTTACACTGCTGTAATGTAGATTATATGACAGTGGTCCATGGGGCATCAAGGAAATAGATATGTCTATAGTTTGTTGATCTTTAGTTGCCAGCAGTATTAAAGAACTAGCATCAATGCATCGATCCATCGTTCCGTTCTGTTTAGCAAAATCCCAGATAAGATCAGATTTGTTTCCATTCTTCTAAATGGTTATGGGGTTAATGATTGAAGTACATCTTGGATTGGATACAGCAATAACATTCCAAAGATTTCAATTACTCCCTGCTGTTTTGCCAACCTTGGCAACACAAATAGTAAACAGGACAGAATTGGATCTAGCAAGCTCATTTAGAAAGCCTCCTTATTAAACTAAATGAGAAAGTAGCAACAGATAAAGTAACCTTATTAAAGCACCAATTTTCAATTTTACATTAATGTGAGCATCATGAAGAAGGAAAGAAACTGAGCTTCTTTACACAGGGCTATAAACTTTTGGGCTAGAATCAAGATCATACCATTTTATAATGCCTTGGTAAGGCCACACTTGGAATACCGAATTCAGTTCTGGTTGCCACGATGTAAAAAAGATGTGGAGACTCTAGAAAGAGTGCAGAGAAGAGCAACAAAGATGATTAGGGGACTGGAGACTAAAACATATGAAGAGCGGTTGCAGGAACTGGGTATGTCTAGTTTAATAGAAAGAAGGACTAAGGGAGACATGATAGCAGTCGTCCAATATCTCAGGGGTTACCACAAAGAAGAGGGAATCAAACTATTCTCCAAGGCACCTGAGGGTAGAACAAGAAGCAATGGGTGGAAACTAATCAAGGAGAGAAGCAACTTAGAACTGAGGAGAAATTTCCTGACAGTTAGAACAATTAATCAGTGGAACAGCTTGCCTTCAGAAGTTGTGAATGCCTCAACACTGGAAGTCTCTAAGAAGATGTTGGATAACCATTTATCTGAAACGGTATAGGGTTTCTTGCCTAGGCATGGGGTTGGACTAGAAGACCTCCAAGGTCCCTTCCAACTCTGCTATTGTATTGTATTGTATTGTATTGTATTGTATTGTATTGTATTGCATTGCATTGCATTGCATTGCACTGCTTTGCATTGCATTGCATTGCACTGTATAAAGAAGCAATCCTTTAAAAAATCAGACAGAAGCTGCTTCTAAAAGCAAAAGATCTTAAAACTACTGTCATTGCAATTATAACAAAATATATTGATTGCATCATGTATTTTAGATTTTTCCTAGTGAAGGCTCTGATCTACAACCGTGGTAGTTAACCATAAAAATAATGATTATAATAAGCACAGCATACACAACAGTTTAATAAAAGCAAACAGGAACCTGAAGGTTAAGCTCCCCCCCCCCCCCCGTTCAAAATGAAAGAAGTACACAATGTACACAATGTACACAATACCTCAAAGAATAAAGAGGCTTTCAAAAATAAGTGATAGGTTTTGGTTTCAAAATCACTGTATGCTCAACCCAAAAGTCAAGATATCACAATAGGCATAACAAAGCTATCTGATTGAAATCATGTTTCCACCTTTAAATACAGAAGAGACATTTAGTAATTATCTTTTTGAAAGACAAATTCCTTTTCCATCTGTAAAACAAGGTGGTTACTACCCAAAGCTATCTAGTTGGCTGATCTTGACTTAGGATGTCAACTGGGTTGCAAAACCCTCAATAAAACTATCTGTTGACACGCCTTATGATTTTGCTTCCATCCTACATAGTAGCCCAAATTCTTTTGAACATGGAATGACTATCTGAATGAGCAGTTAACCAGGGCAAGTTACAACACATTGAGTTGAAAGTGGCTAGTCTTTTGACAGTGGATCATGACAGTGCCATCTGCATCAAAAAGTAATGATGCTAAAATATTATGTATACAATAATGTCATCATACACGCATCAACAATCGGTACTTTCTTCCCAATATCTGGCACAAGTATGTATATTCCAGTTCGTTTGCTGCCTCTGTTCCCTCTCCCTTGTTTCCCTCTACTACACTTCTGGAAGGAACTTTGACCTCACTTTCTCAGCTTCACAACATAAAAACTTCATTGGAGTCTTAGACTATTTAAAATTTCTAATTCAAGTAATCAACAGAATATCCTGATCGCATTGCACATATCCACAAGTAGAAGTATAGCATGTAGAATGACTAATCAAATTCATCCTACATGAGTAACTGTATATAAAACACAGAAAATTTTGTAGTTTAAGTGTGACTTTGAGGTGTCTATCTGCTAAATCGTAATTTGTATAAATTCCATCAGGATGACAGGTAAGATTTTAATGAAAGAGAAAAAATAGCCTTAGTCTTAAATCATAGGCCATACACTCAATGTCATCTGTTACACATGAGCACAGTCTTTATGATATTGGAAATTTATTAAATCTATCATACAAGATTACTGAGGGTAAGGCAAAAAGTGGCTACACAGAAATACCTTTGATACCTTAAGATTGTATTTTGCAGGGGGAAAGGGAACTGTTTGCATCTCTAAAGGGGTGTAGGCTTGTATAGTTTTACAACATTATGAAATTCAACATTCTCAATCCATTACACATATCGATCTGTACAAAAAGACAAAATGTCACATTGGTCTGTTTTCTTGATATTTACAGCTTTTTACATACTTGGTGACTTCATTGATATGCCATTTATTGTTGTTTTTACTATTAGAATATATCAGATTTTTTGTTATTAGTTTATAATCAACTATTCTTACTGTTGGACTAAGGTCTCAATCTTTCCAAGCCTCTAAGTGGCCGTGTTACTTCTTTTTCCTCTGCTTTTACCCCCTGCCTTTATATATCAAACTTAAGGAGAAAAGTTCTTAAAAAACAATCCAATAGAGCATTGAAAAAAGAAAAAGAAAGAAAATCTTAATCAATAAGTATTAAAAAAAAATAGAAGAAGAAAAAAAAACCCGGTCCAGTTTAAAAAGTAAGAAGCATTTGTAAAAATTCCATCCATAAAAAAAATTAAAGAAAGATAACGCACTAAGTTTGACTCAGGCTAAATCTCGCAGCTTAATCTCTTATGTCTTCAATTTTAATTTTACTTTGGATCTTTTTGGGTGTTCCCTTCTCTAATAATAAAATTTATCTCACCAATTCGACACACTCTCTCTCCCGCTTTCCATCCATTCTGGAGCTGTCTCAACTTTCAGCAGCTTCAATAGCTGCTTCTCTGTGGCTGGAAAAAAAAGTTTCTCCTGGATCTACCAGGGACTTTGCGATGTCCTGGGATCAGCAGGATGTGCCCTTCTATATCACCGTATCACGGGATGGTTTGACCGTCCAGCGGCAAAGATATTGACGGCGATCTTGGAGCTCCAAAATCACACATCATATCGTCGCGATGTCAGCCCTGCCTCCTTTTCGTTTGGACTTTTTCAAGGCCAACCATTCTGGGTCTCCAGAGGCATACAACATCTATGGAAGAGTCAAATAATATCATACTGGACACTGTTGGTCTTTTGGGGCTGGACCTTGGGGGGGGGATTTGGGGTGATTTTCAATGTGTAACTTTTGGGTGGGTTTTTTCCCAGATCTTGCCTTGCTTTTGCTGCTATCAGTTCGTTCTTAGTAAAAGTACCTCTTCTCTAAGTCCATGGAGTTGGGAGTGAGGGATCTTTCTTAGGATTTGAATGGAAGGAGACCTGACAGCATCCTTACGACTGACTCCTAAGCTAATCTTGCCCCTCCGTTTCTCAGCTGCCATGACAAGAGCCTTCAGTCACAAGTACAGTACATGGTCAAATCTGGGATCTCTGGCTGGCTGTCAAGCTGCTTCATACTTCTGCATAGAAAGTGGGAGAAATATGGCCATCTCTTGACTGACTGCAATATTGTTAAATATTTAACCTTTCCCCCTTGATTCTGTTTGTGAATTTTCCACTACCAAACTGGTATCTTAAGACTAACATTCACTGTTGGAAGGGACAAAGAATCAGATATACTGGTATGTTATTATAGAGTTGCATAGAAGCTCCAAAAGGGCAATCTCTTAACTTTCACATTCACAGGATAAATTGGATCATAATAAGCAGCAACTGACAAGTGATAATTAAACCTAGATTAATGCAGCTGGCTGCAGAAAGACTTAAAATCCATCTGCGTGAAGGCAGTTGCCTATAAAGAGTTTCTTCCGTTTTCGGGTTTTGCACTGCATGGAGCTTACAGAGGCTTGTTAAGAATTAGAAGTAGGTTACACATGTCCCATCCACAGTATCTGGACAAGCAGATAGTGCCCCAGACTAGCCTTCAACAGTGAAAGTGGCCAATGCATAATTACTGTAAGAATTCGTTTGCTACCTTTTTAAAAAAGAACCATACAGGATGACGCAGCAGTTAACATCTGAGTAAAAATACTGCACACATGCAGGCTATACATGCTTTATTCCCTCAGAAAGCAATACTGAAATAAAAGAACAAATATAACACCATGGTAAAATGCACACCTTGCATGCAAAAAGTCTTAGCTCAATAACTGACTATTCCAGATATGGGTGATAAAGATTCCCACCTATGAATCAAGACTGTCCTTCAGTGTGGAGAATGGTAGAGGAAAGAGGCCTTTCGCCGACTGATTGAAAGGCCTTTTTAATGAAAATCAAAAACTGTACATCAGCTGTACACCACACCAAGACAAAAGCAACCAATTACCTGAATATTGAAAGCAGCTAGGCAACATAGATAAAGCCTTTTCCTCCCTCTTTTATTTTCTTTTGATTAGCGACAAAGAAAATTTCTAAATGGCTGATTTCCAAAGGCTCCCTGAAATTAGCAAAATTATAAAAGCCAGAGACAGGATGTACCAATCCTAATTCCATGCTTAAACCCAACATCCCATAAAATGAACTCTTATGCAACTATGAAACAAATTCCTGCAAGAGTTTGTTCTTCTTTGGTAACCCCATTCAAATCTCAGACACAGAGAGGCCTATCATGGAGCAAACTATCTAGAGCAGGGGTGTCCAAACTTGGGAACTTTAAGACTTGTGGACTTCAACTCCCAGAATTCCCCAGCCAGCCATGCTGGCTGGGGAATTCTGGGAGTTGAAGTCCACAAGTCTTAAAGTTCCCAAGTTTGGACACCCCTGATCTAGAGAATCAGACATCCCCTCTGGGTTTATTTTGGGATGAGGTCCTCACAATAGCTCCATTCTGGCTGAATTGGCTAAATCAGGGGTCCTCAATTTTTTTAAACAGGGGGCAATTCACGGACCCTCAGACTGTTGGGGGGGGGCGGACCAGGTGAGCAGGCGTGGCTAGGTGGTCATGTGAATGGATGGGCGTGGCCAATTTAGCAGTCCATTTTGCCTTTGTCCTTGTTGTACCTGTCCCTTCCCTTCTCACCCACCAGCACAGGATCATATGGCTGTGAAAAGCATCCTGAAAGGCTGTTTTTAAAATGTTTTGCAAGACCTTTAAAGCACTACTTTACAATCTGGCAGCAGAGCTGCTTTTCAAGCAGCAGCAGCCCCTCCCCTAATCACTCACAGGCCCTGGAGCACGTGGCTACATTGGCGAAATCACCCCTTAGTCAACTGGTCCTCCCCAGCACTCTTTAGCCTTCAACAGCAACGGTTTGATCAGAAGTGCAGCAGGGGTGGGTTCCAGCAGAGACTACTGCCCATTTGCTCAGGGACGAGCTGTGCGCGCATGCACAGTACAAATAAAATTGCTTTGTACCTGCACAGAAGCAAAAAACAAGATGGGGCCACCTATGGTGCCGCCGGGAGGACTGGTTCGGGGGCATGGCAGGCTTGGGTTGCTGCTGATTCCAGCGACCCAGGACGCCAAGCTACTACCAGTTCGGCCGAATCGGTTCAAACCGTTAGGAACCCACCACTGAAGTGCAGCTCAGCCGGTGAAATAACTAACCAGAAGTGAAGCTGGAGTGGATGCTTGCTGGAAGATAAGGCAGATGGTGAGACACAGGGCAAGGGGCAGGGCTGAACCCCACCACTCCATGGGCTGGATAGTTTGCATTGGCGGGCCACCTCCGCCCTGTGAGCCATAGTTTGAGGATCGCTGTGCTAAATGATCAATTGTCCTTAGAGGAGGCCCTCTTCATATTTGCTATTCACCCGGTGAATTTAGATTTTTCCAGGGTTAATATTGAAAAGGACTAATAAATCTAACAATATGACTGTTATGTTCTTGGCCTCTTCTACCAAAAGTAATTCCTTTCCTAAGCTTGATTCTCACAGTCTCTTTGCCAAGAATTTATTAGAAAGAAAGGGATTACAAGACCTCCAGCAAATGAAGTATTTCCCAGGATACAGCCAATATAGATTAAGGCAATGTTCCCTTATATTGCTTTATTACTGCTTTTTTTGAGGGAACTGGAAACTGGAGGGTCTTGTCATTGATAAGAAAGGAGCTTGGAGAATTGCCTCCTAATTAGTCTGGGAAATAATCATTACAGATTCACAGATTATGCTATGCCAAAACTGATTTTGGTTTAGCTCCATAGTATTAAAACTGTGTTCCCTAAAACCTTAGGGTTTCCATGAGAATCATCCAGGGTTTGAACATGACAATTTAGTTTGCACTGTATTAAATTATTATTGCAACATTACTTGTAACATTTTATTCAAATAAAACAAATTGCATAAAATGTTTTCATTAATGCATTCTGGATTAGTTTTTCAGTGTTTTCGTCACAATCTTCACACTGAAGATTTCTCAGGTTCCTTAAGTTTGAAGACACTGATTTAGCTCAATGTAGAAACCTAGCCATAATAATTTATAAAGCATGGTTGATCATTTTTTGTTGTTCAGGTTTCCCTCAACTACTTCACTGAAAGTCATTTCACCGGCATAACTTCAAGCTCTCAACTAATATTTGCAGCATGGGAGTTGGGATCTATTCTATTTCTACTTGATCAGCTTTTTGTGAGACAATGAAAAGGAATTGACAGACACATATCCATTCTCCCCCAAAAGTGTTCTGGCAGTCATTGGGCTAGAAGATTAGATTAAGAAAAAATAAATAAAAACAACTAAAATATAGCAACAATTCATTTTAAGGATGTATATCCCTGTATGGAAATCACCAACTTTGTGGGAGAGGGGGCGGTATATAAACGCTAATAAATAATAATAATAATAATAATAATAATAATAATAATAATAATAATAATAATAATAATAATAATAATAATAATAACAACAACAACAACAACAACAACAACAATAATAATAATAATAATAACTTTGTGAGGAGAAAAAAGAAACATTTATCATCCATGTAATGGCTTTCCATTCATATATGTGCATTTGGAGAAAACCTTCTGATTTAAAGGCATAAAAAACATATAAGAGTTATAATATCCATATAATTTTAGGGAAGTTTATTGCAAAAACTAAACTACCGTATTTTTCAGACTATAAAATGCACCAGAGGTAAATTTTAAAAAGTTTTTGCACTCTGCATTCCTCCCAAACCTTCTGCATGCCTCATTTTTTGCAAAAAAAAAAAAGTGGGGGCATGCAGAGCTTTGGGAGGCTTGTAGAGTGCTCCTGAGGGTTGGGGAGGCCAAAACAAGCATAAAATTGGCCGTTTTTCGCAAAAAAAATGGGAGCATGTAAAGGCTTTGGGAGGCTTGCAGAGTGCTCCTGGCGGCTGGGGGGGGGAATGAGCCAAAACAGCCCGATTTTTGCTCATTTGTCCCCCACCAGCCACCAGGAGCACTTTGCAAGTCTCCCAAAGTCTCTGCATGGTCATTTTTGCAAAGGGGGGAGGGTTTGGTAGGCCAAAAATGCTGTATTCAGTGTATAAGATGCACCCAGATTTTCACCCTCTTTTTTGAGGGAAAAAGGTGTGTCTTATAGTCCGAAAAATATGGTAATACAAACTAAAGTTAAAGAACCAAAAAGAATAGTAATAAAAAATAAAAAGTGCTAGAAAAACAGAAAAGAATGTATTCTGACTTAGGCTTCCTAACACAATAAAAAGCGCATAATTATGTTCAAAACCCCTCTTTTTATTTCAAAGGCTGTGAATTAGTCATTCACAGCCCGTAATGAGTTCAAAATAGTTGAAAACAGTTCTACCAAACAAGAGGCTGCCAATGTCCTTCGGTATAAAGCTGATAAGCACCCATCTTTATCTTCTTTGAAAACACTGTCAAAGATTTAATTAGCAATTAGCTTGGCAAGGCCACATGGAGCAAAGCATCCAAACGGAGTTTCAGAAGGTAAACTGACCAGCATGAACCAATTTGCTTCCTGCAAAGACTCATGTGCCTTTGCTCCTCCTTTATGCCTATGGGAGGGGCCAATCACCTCCAAACCTTACTCCTGAGTTGTCCCTTCTGTTTTAACTGTTCTTGTCTCCTGGCAGTTCTGCGCATGCGCACACCAGGAACAGGGGGAACCTGTTACTCTGTCTCACTGCTGTCTGACTCTGGAGGCTCCGGAGGCAGCACATAACTCCCAGATGGCCTTGGCCCCCTCTCTGCCTCTGATGCAGAGCCCTTGTCCATGCCTTCCCCAGACTCCAAGACTAGCCCATGTTCCTCCCCAACCTCCTCGTTGTCTGACTCTCAATAAACAACGTGCTACAACAAAGCGCCTACCCTGTACTCATTGTACAGCACCTACTACATTCACTAGGCCCAGGAATTTTTTTTTGCAAAATTGGATATGGCGCAGGCATACCAGCAGTTGCCTGTAGATGGCTCCACAGCGGAGGTTCAAACCATCGTGACGCACAGGGGTGCATTCAAATGCCATCGCCTGCAATTCGGAGTTAGCATCGCCCCTGGATTGTTCCAAAGCGTCATAGAATGGCTTTTGCAGGGGATACCAGGAGTCATCCCCTATTTCGACGACATCTTGGTATTGGCTGCAAACGAGGCGCAACTTTTAAGAAGAGTTAGAGTTGTTTTGACCAGAATTCGCGAAAAAGGCCTCCTTCGCGAAAAAAGAAAAATGCAAAATTAACATGCCAAGGGTTGAGTTTCTGGGGTACATGATTGATGGCTCTGGGATTCACCCGACATCACAAAAAGTAAAAGCTATCCAGGAAGCCCCTACACCTCGCAATCAGGCCAAGCTGCAGGCATTCCTCGAGCTCCTTAACTTCTACAGCGTCTTTCTCAAACAGAAAGCCACCGTCGCTGAGCCTTTGCATCATCTTCTCTCCAAGAATGCCAAATGGTCCTGGGGCCGAACCGAGACCACAGCATTTGCCATGGTCAAGTGCCTTCTCACTGCTGACTCCCTGCTGGTCCAGTACAGCCAGACCCTGCTGCTGGTGTTAACTTGTGACGCATCGCCTTTTGGCGTTGGCGCTGTCCTCAGCCACCGCATGCCCAATGGCACGGAAGCCCCTATTGCTTTCTACTCGTGAACCTTACCTTCTGCTGAAAGAAACTACAGCTAAATGGACCGAGAGGCTTTGGCTGCAGTAGCGGGAGTCAAAAGATTCCACGAGTACCTTTAAAGCCGAGACTTCAAACTTGTGACGGATCACAAACCATTGTTGGGGCTACTGGCTGGGGACTGACCTACCCCGGTATCTTTGTGTCCGCGCATGACCAGGTGGACTGTTTTCCTGGCTGCTTACTCCTACAAATTGGTTCACTGCCCTGGTTCCACGTTGGGACACGCTGACGCTTTGAGCCGCTGTCCCCTACCTGAACTGCTGGCTTACCCCACTCCCGAGACACCGGTCCTATTTATTGACTGCCTGGACTCTGGACCTGTCTCATCCAATGACGTTGCCCGTTTTTCTGCTAAGGACTCCACTATCAAGCAGATCTTGAACTGGGTATGGAGGGGGTGGCCCAAGGGGACTGTTGGGGCCGAATTTAAAATGTTTTTTTACTAAATGTGATGAGTTGTCGGTAATCAAGGGATGTTTACTGTGGGGGGACCGGGTGGTTGTTCCAAGCAAACTGCGAAAGGTAGTATTGGAGATATTACATGTGGGGCATCCTGCCATTGTCAGGATGAAATCCTTGGCTAGGAGCTACGTCTGGTGGCCTAACATGGACACGGAGATAGAAGAGTGGGTGGCTACCTGCACTCCGTGCCAGGAATCCAGACTTCCCCCAGAGGCGCCCGCTAAGGAGTGGGAGCGCCCTCAGGCACCCTGGTCTAGGGTGCACATTGATTTTGCTGGCCCCGTTCATGGCCAAACATTCCTCATTGATGTGGATGCATATTCGAAATGGTTAGAGGTAGTCCTGATGACCTCTACCACAGCAGAGGCGGTCATCAAGGTGCTACAGAGACTTTTCTCCATGCATGGCCTGCCCGATGTCTTGCTCTCAGACAATAGGCCCCAATTCACAGCCATGCAATTCGAGACCTATTTAGCAAGTCAGGGAATCAGACATGCCCTGGTTGCGCCATTCCATCCGGCTTCCAATGGTCAGGCAGAGAGAATGGTGCGATCGGCTAAAGAGGCCCTCACCAGAATGGGCCCGGATGATTGGCAAACACGGGTTGATCACTATTTACTAATCCAACATATCACGCCAAGCGCCACCACTGGGAGAAGCCCCTCTGAGCTTCTTATGGGTCGCCGACTAAGGTCCCACTTAGACTGGCTGCACCCAAACTACTCTGCTACATCGCCCCCAGACTCCACAAGCAAGATTCGAAACTTTAGTGTAGGGGATTCAGTATACGCCCACAACTATGCCGGGGGGACTCTGTGGATTCCTGCTACGGTGATCAAAATCATTTTTTTGCTTTTTATTTCAATTTCTTTAACTTCCTAAATTGTAATTAATTGTTCCTTTTTTTAGAATTGAACTCCTTGGGTAACTTTTCAAACCTGTCTGTTCAAAGGTCTAAGTTTTAAGATGGTTGATAGGCAAGTGATTAGAAAGTGAAGCTTGGGAACTTAGTGTCCTTTAAAAGGCTCCACTACAACTGTGAACAAGATGGCTAATCCCTTTCCCTCCTGGCACTCAACTCCATGGAAGACCACTGTCCTACAAGATGCCATGCAAGGACCAATCATTCAGAGTAATATGGGCGATCTCCTGTTCTCTCCTTATCCAGAAAGGTTCCAAAGAACCTATATACTCACCAATTCTTTTACCTTTGCTGCAGTCATTGACTACATTTTTTTTCAGAGACATCTTATTTTGCTAGGCCTCTCCCTGAAGTCCAAGTCTTCTAGTTTCCAAAACGTTGCAGGGATTGTTTTACAGGTCTCATTTGTTACACAGGCCATATATCAGCTATCAATGACTTAAACTGGAATTACCATTATGTATCAAACTATACATTCTATACACACTATACATATGTAGGTGTGGCATGACTTGGTGGGCATGGCAGGGGAAGAATACTGTAAAATCTCCATTCCCTCCCTACTCCAGAGGAAGGTTACTGTAACATCCCCATTCCCTCCCGATCAGCTGGGACTCGAGAGGCAGAGAATAGATGGTGGCGGGGCCAGTCATAGATGGTATTTACCAGTTCTCCAAACAACTCAAAATTACTGCTACCAGTTCTCCAGAACTGGTCAGAACCTGCCGAATACCACCTCTGTTATGCATACATTGTAATTTACTTCCTATTCTTCTTCTCATCCCAAGAATTGATACTCATTACCATTACTAGTATGTTTAGCAAATCCAGGAAAATATGCTGTGCACTAAATGAATAAATAAATAAATAACAGAATAGCTTGGACAGAAGGAATGATATGAAAAAAACACCAAACCTAGGAGAAATGTTGTCAGTTCAAAAATGACTTGCAAGGGCTTATTAACACTTATAAATTGGACTCTGAACCCAACCAGGGAAACATTATAGCTAGGAGAAAATTGCAAGACTTTTCTAGTATGTTGCTTTCTGATTACTTGTAATAGAAAGATAAGCAGCAGAGAAACTCAAATTATTGTGAGCGTTTTTAAAATGTCAGAAGTTAATTTAAAAGGTTTGGAAAATGCATTGTGTATACTATTTCAATATCTTCACTAATTCAGCCAGGCAATTTCCTTGTGGCCAACAGCAGTCAATGTTACTCCATTTCAGGTAGAACCTATGCATGTCTCTACCTGATGATTTTTTTTCTCATTTTCCCTCTGTAAATGAAAGCAAAGTTAAATTTCATCATCTGTCCAATCTATTTTTGCAAACTTATCACATAGGCTTCTCTTTAGATTGTATGATCAAATCCCCTACTGGGTTCTCAGATCTTGTAATCTAACATAGCTGCAAGATATCCAGAAATGAAAGTATCCATAACGTCAAGACTTAGAAACTGTGTCATATATTATTAATGGGTGCAAACAAATAAAATGGGATGAATTCAAATGTGAATAAGGCCTTTGGCTTCTCATAGCTTGAAAAGAGAATTAAACAGATTAATGGAGGGTAAGAATAGCAATTATTTTTAACTATAGTACATGGGGGCTTGTAATAAAACGTTGCACCATGGATTACTCTGCTCAGCTAGGGTTATTGTAGGATGTGCTGTGGCTTTCAAAATGCTTTTTGGTTTTGCAATTAAGTGTCAATCAGTGCCCTGTGTCCAAAAAGCATGCCCATTTTTTCCTTTCTTTCAATGGAAAAGGCTCTAAGCTGTCACATCCTGCTTTTACATTTCCCAGAAAATGCAAATAGGTATAGAAAAAAAAAATCAGCAGCACTTTCAATTTACATAGAATTTGTGAATCAACCAAATAGCACCTCCAAGTAGACGCAATATGTCTTGATTATTAATAATTTGACAGTCTTTTTTCTTTATTGCCATACATTCTTTTTGTTAAAATATTTGTACACTGCATCATCCCATTTTAAAAGCCCTAAAATGGTTTGCAGTGAAAGTTTAGACTGCTCATATTCTTCAGCACCTTAAACAGTTATAACAAAGCAATTATCCTAGCATTCACAATTATAAGGACTGGTTTAATTGCCTGTTATACAGAAATAAGTGGGATTAAATGTGTGGGCTAAAAGAACGAAATGTAGTTTTAGGTCACCTTCAACTCTTTCTTCTGGAACTAAATGTTGTTTTTGCAACTCTCGCAAGTAGCAGCTGGTGCTTGAAATCATGCATTCATTACTAGTAGGAAATTCCAAAATTGATGCACTGACAAATTGTTCTTCAATTGCTCAGAACAGTAATCTATTTACAGTAACAAAGAGCAGGATGATGTTAAGAAAAATAGCTGCTCTGATTTAATTTCCAAGTTTTATCAATGAGCACCTGGTTGGATGACTTGGCTTGCAAAAACAACAACAACAACAACAACAACAACAACAACAACAACCCAAGCCTCTTTAGAAGAGTTTCCAAAACGCTCTTTCTGCCTGACATGGTTTAAAGCCAAGATTATATTTAACAAGGGACTTTGGTCCAATAGAAATGCTTAGTAAATATTCAAAGGGCAAGACATTTTTGAAGATAAATTACCCTACAGAATTCAAGCCTTATTGGGGGGGGGGGAATCTTCTTGGCCTGGCATTGATATAATGTCATTGATTACTTGAACCTGACACCAGACTTTGCGGAAGAGATCATTTAATTATTTTGCTAGAGAACACTGAAAGGCTGCCAATTCTTTGTGAGTGTCTTATTTAATTTAAATCATATAAAGGAAACCAGACAGAGATGCAGATAATTAAATAGTTAACTCCATTACCAATATTTTGTTGGCATGAAATCAATCTCAATTTGCAGTGCCTCGGGTTCAATACCACATCTCATCATATTTTGAACAGCCCTAACAACACACCCTATTACATGTCAGTTCAGAAGCAAGTTCAATACAGTTATCATTATAAAGTAAATGAGTATAAGATTAGATCCTTAACGACATCATAAAACATTAAGCATGTTAACGTGTACCAGTAAGTCAGAAGTCTGATAAATTCTGCCTTACTTTGGGAAAACTCAACCATTCCCTCTTGGCTGTTCCTGCAACAAACCACAGAAATACTTTCATGATTATTTTTGGTTAATATCATATAAGAATGTATCACTCACAGATTACTTTCATGCAGTCCTTGGTTAATTTAAAAACCAATCAACCACTCAGAACTTGCAGGTCTTCTAGTCCAACCCCCTGCTCAAGCAGGAGACCTTATAATACCATTTCAGACAATGGTTGCCCAGTCCTTTCCACCCCCTCTTCAATAGTTAATTTTACACTCATAGTAAAAGTGAACTGTCCCTTCCCTTTCCTATGCTCTGTTTCTTAGAAGAAATATATCGCCAGAAAGAACCATCCACAGACATAGTGGCACAGTGGTTAGAGTGCAGAACTGCGGGCTACTTCTGCTGCTCACCGGCTGCCAGCAGTTTGTCAGATAGAATCTCACCTGGCTCAAGGTTGACTCAGCCTTCTATCCTTCCGGGTGGGTAAAATGAGGACCCAGATTGTTGGGAGAAATATGCTGACTCTGTAAACTGCTTAGAGAGGGCTGGAAAGCACTGTGAAGAGGTACATAAGTCTAAGTGTTATTGCTATTTGCAATATGCATTAGCTGCCTTTGCTTGATGCATCTCTAGATAAATGAGGCCAAGGAACATAATCTTTTGAGGAAGTCTCTGCCTTGTTCCTACCTTTCAAAAAAATAGTGCTGGAAACTAAGAAAAAATTCTTCTCATTTTCTTTACTAAGCCTGAAAAGCAGATGACAGCTCTGATTTAGGAGGGGGAGGACGGGGGAGGACGGGGGAGGGGCTTTTGCACAACATCATATTGCACCAATAAATCAATTTGGCATCTGGATGCAATAAAGAGGACACATTCTGGGGCCCTTCAGGGAAGCAATGTCGTCCCAAGAAGAAGGCCTTCTCTGTGGTGGCTCCTGCACTTTGGAAACTACTTTAACACAAGAATATTGTTGGGCAATAATACCTGGCTTGGGCTTTGGAATCAGGATGTTTCAAGTCCCCAGTTGAATGGCTAAAAAGAATATTAGTTCTGATCACCATTTTATTGTTTTAATGATATATTAATTTGTAAGGGGTTGATTATGATTTTTTTCTTGTCCAGAGCCACATGATCTGAGCCATAGAAATGGTTTAAATAAACAACTCAGAGAAACAGCACACTGCTGATTTATTAATAGTCCTTGGGAAACTTAATTGGCTTAAGTTGATATGAGAAGATAGGCATTGTGGAATCTGAATTGTTTTTATAAGGTCAGAGGTGGGTTGACGATTTTTCTACTACCGTTTCAAGGGTGCTCCCGCACGTGCAACGCTTCAGCGCATGTGAAGAAACATCCGGGTGTGTGGCCGGAGCCTGTTGCCACTGCTACTACCGGCAGCAACCCACCTCTATATAAGGTAAAGGTAAAATTTCCCCTGGCACATATGTGCTAGTCATTCCCAATTCTAGGGGGCGGTGCTCATCTTTATTTCAAAGCTGAAGAGCCAGCACTATCTGAAGACGTCTCCGTGGTCATATGGCCAGGATGACTAAATGCTGCAGGTGCACGGAACCATATATATATATATATATATATATATATATATATATATATATATATATATATATATATATATATATATATATATATATATATATATATATATATATATATATATATATATATATATATATATATATATATATATATATATATATATATATATATATATATATATATATATATATATATATATATATATATATATATATATATATATATATATATATATATATATATATATATATATATATATATATATATATATATATATATATATATATATATATATACTGTGTGTGTGTGTGTGTGTGTGTGTGTGTGTGTGTGTATAGCTAGAAAACCAAGGAGTCAGAAAAAAAGAAAAAACTTTCTCCCTTTTCCAGCACCTTAAAGCTACAGGACATGAAATTAATTTTGAAGGAACCAGGTTAATCTCCAAAACTGAACACTTCAACAAGAGAATAATTATGGAAGCTATCGAAATATCGAAACACCCCCACAACATGAATAAACTACTGATGATATCTCCCGTCTACCAGACATCTGGAAACCAGCCCTAGTCAACAAACGAGCCCCACCCACCACCCAGGCGGTTACAACATGAAACAACAATGGACACACAGCCAGCACCAATCAGCACCAATCTAAACTATATTGATTTTAGCAAGATATTGCTCAAAAGTAATAACAGCTGCAATGAAGCTGATGGGCAGATATCCGAAAAATGAAAATAATACATAGATGGTAGAGGATAAAAACCAGTAGAACATAGCACTTCTATGCCAAGAATTCACAGGCACCTACATATGTACATGCAAAAGAAATCTACAGACAAGAAATTTGCATTAGAAAATGCTCGACATCAAAGATCCAGAAATAAGTAAACAGGGATTAGGAGATCAAATTTACATCCACTCTCAACTACAAAAAGCTTGCTTAACATATTTTACCAGGTGGTTGGGAGGAGGAAGAATTAGTGAGGCAACCGTATTCATTTTGAAACCCTTCTTTTAAAATTCCTAAACGTAATTTTTTACACCCAACAGGACTGATACCAGCAACTGTGAAGTGAGTGACAGTATAAAATTAGGTCTTTTGTCATGCTTTGCACACTTTTGTCAGCTGTTGCTTGCTACTTTATTCCATGTGTAGTCTGCTAATTGTCTTCCTGCTCATTTGAGCAATATAAAAAAGAGGGTATAAAAATACAGAAATGACAGTATTTTCTCAGGCAGCAAGAAGACAGGAACAGGCTGACAAAATAAAACAGAGTGCAATTTAATACTGTCATAATTAGCCTGCAAAAAAAATCAGAGTGAATTGGTGCCAAGAACAAATGGTGTGATTTATTGCAGGAATTCATCCTGTAGCCCATTTACCATTTGGTTGATTAGAAGGCATGTGGTTTATTAGACAATAAGCTAGCACAATTCTCATTAATAAAATGGAAGGAGAACACCATTTTTCAAGAGGTTTGGGAGATGTATGCCTGAAAATATCAAAAATAGCTGAACTATAAATCTATATTAACTGTTCAGCAACTTTTACCCTTAAGAAGCATGTTTTTTTGTTCCTAAAGAAAATTTAGGCAGGAACGACTTACTACTTTATCCAAGAAGTAAAGAAGAGAAGAAAATGGAGGAATTCTATGAACATCTGTATTCAGTTAATAGATAGATGTGTCTCTCCATCAACAAAAAGAAGAAAAATGATTCTTCTGCTGGGTGAAGAAGCATCAGTAGACAATCTAACTATTAATTGTTCAGAAGAACTGTTTGTTGGTGGGAAAAATCAGAACAAAGTGGACAGGGGCAGAGAGAGACAACTTGTTCTGAGAATTTGAAGGAATTTACCCAGAACCTTTGGTAAATCTGGACAGCAGCCATCTCAACAACAGTGATCCTGTTTTACTTCCTTCTGAAAAGTGGATTATTACTCATTTATATGCAATACACTTAGAAAACTGACTTTTTAAAAAAGCTGTATAGCATCACACATGCAGAACTGATACTCACTTGCATTTGTTAGTTTATAATTTGTCATATACAGTATACATAACTAGGCATTTGCCTATAGCATTATTGTGTGTGTTTGTATACTGTAAGTGTATGTGCATAGAAACATTTATAAATAGAATAATATACCTATATTACTGTAGTCTTACATATATCTTTTCCTGCCCAGAATAGCAACGATCACATCTTTGACACATATTTTATGACTTCAAATAAAAACATTCAAATCAGTTGAAATCAAACTGAAAGTACTTGACATAATTTTTTTACAATTATTTAATTGCATTTCTCTTCTGTTACCTTAAAAGTTATCTTTCAAAGGCAGATTCTTTGGAATGGGGAGGAACTCTGGGAAAGTGTGCTACACAACCTGGGGTACATTGTATTCATTGCAACTGACCAACAATGATTAGCAATTTAAAAAGACTTTGTAGCAAAAAATGATACTAAACGAGGACTGAGTAAATATTTCAGCGAAAGAATCATTGCCTCACATATTGTGCAGGTGTAAACATTTTTTTGTTTATAGGCTGCCTGATTCCAAATGTCTCTGGGGAAACTTCCACTTGAAAATCAAGAAAAAACAAATCACTGAGAAACAGCATAAGGGATCAAAACAACTATAGGTAGCCCTCAACTTACGACTACAATTGAGCCCAAAATTTATGTTGCTAAGCGAAACGTTTGTTAAGTGAATTCTGCCCCATTTTACAATCTTTCTTGTCAGAGTCGTTAAGTGAATCGCGACAGTTGTTAAGTAGTTGTTAAGTGAAACTGGCTTCCCCATTGGTTTTCCTTGTCAGGAAGTCACAAGATGTGATCATGTGACACTGCAACTGTCATAAATATGAGCCAGTAGCCAAGCATCTGAATTTTGACCACATGACCATGGGGATGCTGCAACGGTTATAATTGTGGAAAACGGTCATAAGTCACTTTTTTTCAGTGCCTAAATGAATTGTTGTAAATCAAGGACTACCTGTACCAATTATCTGAAGGGCTTCCTTATCTAGGGACAGTTACAACTAGCACACTAGATGAATATGTATGAAAGGCCTTTACCTGTTCTTCCAGAAAGGACTATTATGTCTAATAGGTCCCTCAGGATGCATATCAGTTTCATCCAACACTTAAAATGAAAAGTCCCCAGCAACAGAACCAATTCTGAGTTGTTATTTCTGATCCAGACCTGCATATGATTCACAATATTTCTACTTTTCCTCTAAATCAGGGAGTAGATTTATGGCCAAAGACTGATGCTTTTTCTTTCTTCCTTCAAATATCCTAGTCTCTTTGACTTTTCTGGGTTTAACTCACTTTTAAAAACAGCTACAGAATCATATCCAGCAGACAATTAGAAAAGCGTAAGCCCTTCTGCTCTGGGCCATTGCTCCATCCAGTGCTTCCAATATTTAGTTTGGTGGCACCAGAGGTGGTATTCAGCCAGTTCTGACCGGTTCTAGCGAACCGGTAGCAGAAATTTTGAGTAGTTCGGACAACTGGCAAATACAACCACTGGCTGGTTCCACCCCCATCTATTTGCTGCCTCACGAATCCCAGCTGATCAGCTAGGTTTTCTTCCGTTGCCCTGCACAGGAGGGCAGGGCAACAGAACAACGGAGCTGGAAAGAAGGTTAGTGGGGTGGGGTGGGAATGGGGATTTTACAATATCCTTGCCCTGGAGGGGGGTGAAAATGGAGATTTTATAGTATCCTTGCCCTAGAGTATGGTGGAAATGAGATTTTGCAGCATCCTTCCCCTGCCATGCCCACCAAGCCACGCCCACCAAGGCACACCATGCCCACAGAACTAGTAGTAAAAAAAAAGTATCCCACCACTGGTTGGCACTCTCTCTGTCTATCTCCTACATGTCCTGCATATATCCTCTTGGAAGCAGGAAGAAACAAAGCAAAGAACAACATTTGGGAAAAAAAACTTACAGGAGGAGTGGATGCTGGGAAAGCTTTTCCTTCCTTCTGACACAACGTTCGCATCACCCGTGCAGTGCATTTCAGAGTTCATTATTCCATCCGGAAAGCAGCGGTAAAAGAAATCGGGACGTGGTCTACAAGAAACCCCAGGAACATTTGATATGGAAGAGCAGTCATTAGTAAAGCCTCCAAGTGATCATTATACTAAGCTGACTGTTTCTGCTCGGGAAGCTCTTTTTTTTTCCCCACTTTCCACGGAGTACAAAGTGCTGAAGGAAATTAATTAGTTATTTTCATCCGAAGCATTGTGACCATGAAAGCAGTTAAGAATTCTAACCGCCTAGAGTTAAACCAAGGGGTTTATATGAGAAGACCATTTTGAAAAACTTAATTGGCTTTTTCAATCTCATGGAAAAGACCACACGAGGCACTTTTAAAAGGTGAAGAAAACAGAGGATTCATACCGGTATCATGCAATGAACTGATTTCAACTGAGCTGGTTTATGGGAGTAGGCAATTAAAATTAATTCCTTCTACATTTTCCCATACAAGATTTCATTTCTCCAAGTAAAGCAAAATGGAAGTTGCTTTAACCTAAACACTTTTGTGAATTGTTTTGCTCTGCTCCCTACATACAGGGGGAAAATCATGTGTATGTTTTTTTTCCCCATTACAATACCCATTAAGGTATTGTAAGCACCCTTTAAGGTGCTAATTGTGTACTTGGGTGCTCCAAAGTTGATCTAATCTGAAGCACTGCATAATATTTTCTAGCTGTCTAAGCAATCTACAAAGCATTAATTTCACCAGTTTTTCATTTAATCGCCCATTAGTTTCTCTACCTTTACAAGAACATGTACTACAATAGTAGCAATAATGATGAAAACCAACCCAATGTCTTTGAAGGTATTTGGGGTATTCTCCCAAACAAGCTTTTTGCTTGTCATTTTCATCCAGAATCATTATGGCTACCTTGGTGTATATTGAATAATTACTCAGGACTTACCTCCCCACTATTAATTTAATAGTGTTTGTGCAGAGTCCATTTAAAGCAAGAGCCAAGGACACAGCTAAAAACAAACAAAAAAACCACATAAAACCACAAGATATGCTTTAAATTTGCAATCAGTACTCAGAAATAGGCTCCTATAACGTTTTCAGAAAACGTAACTGATAATTTGATGAAATATGAAATGTTTCCAGTGGGGTTTTTTTCCCCTATGATCTTTCTATCCTATGATAGTGAATTCTTGTCTCATGCCTTGGGAACCCACAAATTCGTTCAGGATAAAGATGGATTCATATTCTATCCCATTACATCAACAACATATCAACAAACCATTCCTTCCTCTCAACTTACTGCCAATGAGAAGGGTTATATAAACAGCTAACAAGGGTTGATATACTCCACATGAACTAGAACAAGTTTTTCTTCCTTTATTCATCTCCTTTCAAAAGATGAAAATGTGTTTTTCATCTTTGGGGGGGTGCTTTTTAGCTTTCTTTTTAACTTTTAATCTCTGTTTTAAGACAACTTTTTAATTGATTTTTTTTTTGTGCACTGTGTGCCTTCTGATGAATGCTGACTCCTGGCAACTGGCTGGACAATTGTGGACTCCGCAGTTTTCTTAGTTTTTGGAAGTGGCTTGCTATTTCTTAGGCTGAGAGCGAGCACGACTGTTCCAAGGACACCCGGCTTGGTTCATGGCAAAGATGGGAACAGAGCTTAGTGTGTTCCAGATTCTAGCCAGGCATCTTAAACCCTACACTAATTTAACTCTCTATGTCAGGGGTGTCCAAACTTGGGAACTTTGAGACTTGTGGACTTCAACTCCCAGAATTCCCCAGCCAGTGGCTGGCTGGGGAATTCTGGGAGTTGAAGTCCACAAGTCTGGCTGGGGAATTCTGGGAGTTGAAGTCCACAAGTCTTAAAATTCCCAAGTTTGGACACCCCTGCTCTATGCAGACATAAGAACATTATTTCATCAGATGCAAAGAGCTTCTGGCTTTTCAAAACAAAAACAAAAACAGTAAGTCAGAATACCAATACAAAACCAGGAAATACTGCATCACTCAATAATTGCTCCAGATATTTCCAGAGGTCCAAGAAAAATTGAAGTTCTTTCATCAATTGTTTTTTAAGACCATCATAAAATTTGTTGGAAATCCAAATAACCGTATTTACCTGAAAGGAAGGTGGGAGTTTCTCTTCTCAAAAAATAATTACCTTTGAAATGGGAAACTTGAGTTTTAATCATTAAATAGAGGCAGACACTGTTGAAAGCAAGCAGATAGATCAAAAGTGGAAGCCTGTAGCCATAATAACAAGTGAGTGCCTATAAGATTTTTCCTTCTGCCGAAGTGAGACTTAGAACTAAAAAAAATGAATGTTTTGAGCCCACTGATTGAAAGGACTTCATGCAGTTTGCCCAGTCAGTAAAGGCAAAGCAATAGCTACTTCTCTCTTTTGTCTCGTTGTAGACACACGCTTTTAGAGTAGAGATTAATAAGAGATATTAAATTCTCCTAAACTGTTAAAAGATTTCATAATGATGAATAGGATCAGAAATTCAAAGTACTCTTGCTAGGACAATGGTTCCTGAGCTCAGTAAAGGTTCCCCTCGCACATATGTGCTAGTCGTTCCTGATTCTAGGGGGAGGTGGTCATCTCCGTTTCAAAGCCAAAGAGCCAGCGTGTCCAAAGATGTCTCCGTGGTCATGTGGCCGGCATGACTAAATGCCGAAGGCGCACAGAAATGCTGTTACCTTCCCACCAAAGGTAGTTCCTATTTTTCTACTTGTATTTTTTACGTGCTTTAGAACTGCTAGGTTGGCAGAATCTGGGACAAGTAACAGGAGCTCACTCCATTACGTGGCACTAGGGATTTGAACCGCTGAACTGCCGACCTTCTGATCGACAAGCTCAGCGTCTTAGTCACTGAGCCACTGAATCCCCCCCTTGAACTCAGTAGGCCTACTTAATTACTACTATCTTTTTCTTCCCTACTGTCTTCTTTTTCTCTCTCTCCTTTCCTTCTCTGTCTAGTTAATAGATAACTCAATTTATTTTTTTCTCAAGGGAGGGAGATCTTTAGTTGATCTGTATAGAACATATTGTTTGCATATTACTCTATCAATACATTGTGACAACTTTAGAAGAATCAATGCAAAGGAAAAGAATCCTAGTACAGTGATGGTGAACCTTTTCAGCACCAAATGTCCAAACTGGAACATGCCTGCATGTGTACATGTGCTGGAGTGCCGGAACCAGCCAGCACCAGCCAACTGGTTTTCACGCGCACCTGTGCATTCGCACTGGCCAGGTAATTTTTGGGTTTCCGGCGAGCATGAAGACCAGCTGGCCAGCGCGCATCGGAAACCAGAAGAGCAGGTGGCGATGGTGCATGTCCCCACAGAGAGGGCTTTGCGTGCCACTTTGGGCATGCATGCCATAGGTTTGCCATCACAGCCCTAGTAACTGTAAAAATGAGGGGAGGAGGAACTGAAGGCCATAAGAGATGATGATGTTGATAACAATATTTTTCAATTATTATTTATCAGTACAGATACCAAACTTTTGAAAAGAAGTTTTTTTTTAATCTTCCAACATTTCCGGAAGAAAACAATTTCCCATCACTTAAAACAGAATTTAATGTTATTCTTGGCATACCTAGCAAAGCTTCTTTAATTTCAGTCTTGTCTGTGCGTCGGATTATTTTCACCACAAAAATGACAGCCAGGGGTGTCAGGAATGAAATGGCCTACAACAGACAAACATATTAAATGTTACTGCTGTATCTCTCCATCAGAAATAGTAATTTCCAGTCTGCTTCATTTAGATGGGATGATCATCTGTTATTATTGATAACAAAGCTGCATGAACCCAAGAACAATAATAATTATTGTAATAATTAATTACTATTATTATGAAAAGAGAGACTGAATTCTGAATCTTAACTGATACAAACAAAGTAGAGCTGTAAACGTAACAAGGATCAGCTTTCAAAATGAAAACCAAACTCTGAAGCGGAAGCAATACATTACAAAACATCAGGACAAAGATTTTCCAGAAATATTCACGGCTTTAGTATATCCTATGTACAATTCAGTTCAAATTCAATTCAAGCCTTTATTGACAATGAACAACCTGTGTACAATGAGATTGGATGAGCCTCCCTTGGTGCTGCTTCCCCAAGACACAAAATAAATCTCAATGTATTTTGTACATGAAACATATGCTTACGGAATGTTCTGATTTTTTCAGGATCGAATTATTCTGTCCAATCCATTTTCTCGCCAGAAGGATTTATTTTCCAGAGAGTATACTTCACAATTCAGCCCCTTTAAATTTTTAAAAAGAATTCTATAGACGTTATGTCAGTCTGCAGCTCATGTGTGCCTTATTTTCCCCTCCTCTATTTTTAAGAGTGCTAACCTAAACAAGTCTCTGATTGTGCCTTTAAAATTCACAAAAATGAATGTATGAATTTTATTTATGAAAGGTTCGTGATGGCGAACCTTTGCAGCACCGAGTGTCAAAAAGGTTGTGTGGAAACATCACACGCATACGCATATGCTCGTCAGGATCACACTCCGGAAAAGCCGAACTTCCGAGTTTTAGCGCCCTTGCCTGTTTGTCTTCTGGGTTTGTGACATGTATGCACGTGTGATGATCAGCTGCCCTTCGTGCTGAAAACTGGTGTGCACATGCGTGCCGGCCAGCTGATTGTTGGGCACGCATGCGCACACCAGTTTTCGGCACGAAGGGCAGCTGATCATCACACATGCAGGGTGCCACAAACCCAAAAGACAAACAGGCAAGGGCGCGTGTGCCGGGAAACATGGCTTCGTGTGCCACTTTGGGCATGCGTACCATGGGTTTGCCATCATGGGTTTAGGACATGGGTGTCCAAACTTTTTTTCAAAGAGGGCCAGATTGGATGAAGTGAACATGCTGGAGGGCCGAACATTTTCCCCTTTTCCTCCAGCGAGCTCGCAGCTTGACGGAGGCGAAGTGTGTGCGCGCGCGCGAAAAAGAGGTGGTGGGAGAGAAATTTGAAAGGTCTTCTGCTTTCGGAACTCGGAAATACCCCCCCACTCCCCTTTTCCTCCAGCGAGCTCGCAGCTTGACGGAGGCGAAGTGTGTGCGCGCGCGCGAAAAAGAGGTGGTGGGAGAGAAATTTGAAAGGTTTTCTGCTTGCCGTGGGCGGGCCGCATTTACATAGAGCAGGGAGGGCTGTTAAAGGGCCGTATTAAACCACCCCCCAGGCCGCAAATGGCCCGCGGACCGGACTTTGGACATGCCTGGTCTAGGAGGTCCTCAAAGATGTGCTAAAATGCACAGTCTCCCATCTTATCTGAGAGAAATATATCTGTACTTCAACCATCCAAATTCTCCTGGATTCATGATATGGCTGCATGCGTAGTTCCCTGCTATTTGACATGACGGCCTTCACATTCAATAAACTCCAGGAGTCAAATATAGAAAGCTTTTAAAATAGGCAAGCAAGCAAGCAAGAATAATGTTATGCTGGCATGAATGGTTTTATGAATAAAACTACAGCTTTTCTATTAATAATTCATACAAAATCTTCAACTTATTTAAAAATCTAAGTTCACATTGCCACCATCCTATTTTTTTCATTGATCTTGGGGTGGAGTCCTGGCAACTGAATGGAGCTTGAGCATTAACTGGCTGGATGTCCTTCCTGATGTCTATGTGGAGTTCACAGCAGACAATTAATCATTGCATCCAGAGAGAGAAATATCTGCCGCTACCTAGAATTGAATTCACAGCCTCTTTTTTTTGTTGTTGCAAAATTTTTATTGGTTTTGAAATATATAGGGAAGGGTAAAAGGGTGTACAAGAAAATTTTTTGCAGCTTCCATACTGGTGGCGAGAATCTCACCTAGAAACTCACAAATTTAACAATCTTAGAACTAAAATATAAAAGAAAGCATCAGAACAAATTTAACCATTATTATCAAACATGTGCTCTACTGTTTTTTCTCTGTTACTTTTGTAGTATCAACATTTACAATTATTCCAAATACATTCATTTTTGTGATCTAAGCCTTTTCGATATTGTTTCTTCTTCCCTGCCTCTTGATTGTTTGGCGAGATATCTACCTCTAGGCCACCGTGACACTCTGTCACCACCATAAATGATCACTGCTAAAGCTTGTCATGTAATAATATACACCTAACAGTCATAAAATAGAGTATTAGGAAATATATTATTCACTATATAGAGGAACCTTCTTTAAATCTGCATATAATGCCATATTTCCTTTTCAATTTTAATTTCATTTTTTCATTTTCATTTGTTTAGTGCCATTCCATTTTCACAATCATTTCTCCCAACCCCAAGAGTTTTGTATGCACCTATTTTCTTGCATATTTACCCTAATAAACTGTACCGTATATATTTTGCATAGTTTTTTCTTCTATACGATCCTAATTTTTTTTAAAAAAAAGAGAAATATATAAAAATAAGAGAATATGTCATATTCCATTGTAGATTTCTCTGCTTTAGTGTATAGATTTGGGATATGCAAGCAGGGGAAGTTTATATAAATTTCAAGCTTCCATCTTTAAGAATGAATAATGCTACAAAATGATTAAGATGTAGGCATTTCTAGTTGTCTGGGTTGATAATGCCTGTATATATACCAACTTTTATGAAGAAAATGTTTCAATAACTAGGATTAGCATAAAAATAAATTAATCCACAGAAGTGAGGGAATAGACTGTGATCCAAACAGACAAGCACTATCCCGGATACCTCAAGGGATGAGAGAATCTCAGTTTCTTATTAAAGTCCACAGAACATATTAAAAAGCTATTCTTGAAATATAGGGGATATTTGATTTAATGTGACATGAAGACATACATCTGATTCAGAATCCTATAGCACCACATGTATATTTATGTGTTTTAATCCACAGCAAAAAAATGGAGATTTCAAATCGCAAAGTTCACTTCATAAACAGAAACCGTGAAAATGTTGACTGAAAAATGAAAACATTGAACGAATCCATATTGTAAATTATCATATACTAAGGCTTGGCACGAAATATTCTTGTTCATATCTGTGGACAGATCTTCTGTCAAAGTGAGGCGTTTATAACAAACCGAAATGAAAAATAGTTTTACAAAACAATCATAGGCTGTGTTTTTAACCAAGGATTTGTGCTTGTTTTGTTTTTTAATGAAGGTATTATGGTTTCTAATTAAAGTGTTTGCCTGAATTGGCCCTATTCCTGTTCCAGCTTACAACAGCAACGAGGCGACATGCTCATTTACAATCGAAAGGTCAGGTAAAATGGAAACACGTGGGGCTTTGTGTGCCGTGAAAAATGCCGTTCTCCACAGATTCTCCCACAAGCTTCATAAGCTTCATTAGTGCTGGAATACTGACACCATTCATCATTTCAATTTGCTTGTGCTGCTTTGAAAGAAAGGACTGTCTCAGAGTTGCAGCAGGATCAAGCTATGAATTGCATAGCCAACTTCCAAAAGCCAGTTAGGCTTAATCTGGTTGAACAATACTTACGTTGCAAAAAAATAAAAAATAAGAGAGAGGGGAAACAGGGCACAAAGCTTTCCTTTCTTTGGAAAGCCTCCCCCGTTTGCTCTGCTAGACATAAACAACATTATCATTCTGGAGTAACTATGTGCAACTACAGTATTATGCTTCACCTGATTCTGGATATCTACACATAACACAAGGACCCACACAGATAGAGAAGTACATGCAGACACTGTGTTCCACGTGTACTCAATTGAATCAGTTTTAAAATGTGCCTATGTACAGTATATCCAATGCATCTGTGAATCAATCAATTGATGAATACCATTGTTTCATAAATGAATCATATTATTAAACTCTGCTCAGTGGGAAGGGAAGTAAAATATATTCCCACTATGTATTTCCAGGTATGTTAAAACAGGATTCATAGCCACATCAAATCATGCATTGTTAATCTTATAACTGCATTTTTGTTAATGATTTTGAAAACAGTAAAAGGATAGGATAGAGGGGGGGTGGGAAAGGATAGGATAGGATAGAAGTTGGAAGGGACCTTGGAGGTCTTCTAGTCCAACCTCCTGCCTAAGCAACCAACCCCCTATACCAGGGGTGTCCAAACTTGGCAACTTTAAGACTTGTGGACTTCAACTCCCAGAATTCCCCAGCCAGCTGGGGAATTCTGGGAGTTGAAGTCCACAAGTCTTAAAGTTGCCAAGTTTGGACACCCATGCCCTATACCATTGCAGACAAATGGTTATCCAATCTGTTCTTTAAAACTTCCAGTGTTGGAGCATTCACAACCTCTGGAGGCAAGTTGTTCCACTGATTAATTGTTCTGTCAGGAAATGTCTCCTTATTTCTAGGTTGCTTCCCTCCTTGATTTGTTTCCCTCCATTGTTTCTTTTCTGTTTTAGCTTCCAGTCCCGTAATCATCTTTTCTAATGCAGTATATTAACTACTCAACCGAATGCTAATGATGTATGGCTAGGTATTTAAATACAGTAAGTCCTCAATTTATCATCACAATTGAGCCTAAAATTTATGTTGCTAAATGAGAAATATGTTAAGTGAATTTTACGACTTTTCTTGCCACATTTGTTAAGTGAATCACTGCAGTTGTTAAATTAGTAACATGGTTGTTAAGTGAACCTGGTTTCTCCATTTGACTTTTGCTTGTCAGAAGGTTACAAAAGGGGATCCCATGACCCCGGGACATTGCAACTGTCCTAAATGTGAATCAGACCATGGAGATGCTACAACGGTCATAAGTGTGAAAAATAATAAGTCGTTTTTTTAAATTGTCATTGTAACTTCAAACGGTCACTAAGGGAACTGTTTGTTGTAAGTCGAGGACTACCTGTATATAATATTCATTTAGTCATTCTTTTTTTTTCTATTTTGCATGCAATTATTCTACTATGAAGCAGTCTAGAGGAACAATCTAACAAAAGCTAATTTTGATAATTTTGATGGATTACGGGAAGGGTTTCTCAATTACATTTTCAGGGGCATGCAATTTTTCAACAGACCTGTAGTTACAGCTTTCAGTTTAAAAAAGACAATAAAAAGAAAGCTAGATAGGCCTGTCAGTTTGTTTTAAGGAACACTCGAATATTTATTCTTTACTGGCTACAATTATCTTATTCAAAATAATCCAATTTGTTGCACATGTCTCCTACAGAGAAGGAACAGAGATAAAAATCATTCAGGTGAATTCTTATTAATTGAATTAGTTTGAATTTCTGAAATATAAAAATATTTCCAGGGCACCATATTTGCCTTTTCATAAAAGTGTAAAACTCTATGTATCAGGGTAACTTTTGATGGCATAATATTCTTAAGGAATGTTATTTATGCAGACTAGTTAGACATGTACAAAAATGTTTATTATAAGAAAAATGTATTAATACTTTCACAAGTATTGTCCTTACTGTTTGTTTGTTTAACTTTTTTATATTTATTGTAAATGCTCCAAAATTTGCAATAAATGCAAGGTGAATATAACAGAACTATTAAAAAAGCAAAGCAAAGCAAATTTCTAAAACTGGACACTACTGCTGCCAGCTATAAGTTATTTATTTTTGTTTATTTCTTCATTTAATATATTGATTACCCAAGACTCTCAAAAATTCTGGACTGCTTACAATTAAATTAAAAGTAAACAATTAAAAGATTAAAAAAAGAAAACAATTACAAAGACAGAGGAGAAGGGAAGGGAAGGAGATGGAGGGGAAGTCCAAGCTGAAGTTAAGAACTCACACTTACGTAGTACTACCCTTGTAAGTATAGCTAGAAAGTTTATATTAACCAAGAACAGTGGCAGATACAATTTTACAAAATTACTCTTCCAGACACTGAAAGAATAGAAAAGAAACCATCTTTTGATCCCCTTTGTATAACATCTTGATTAGATGTTAAATCAATCTGGGCTTAAAGTTAAAGTTTAAAGTTTTGACAATGAACTCCATGTCCCTGGAGATTCATATTCTCTTCTTAACAGTTTTTTCACTGCTGCTAATATTGTTGTTGTAGTTATACTTTTGACAATAAACAGGCAGACATTCTGACAGTTCAACATGAGGGAAGAAACAATTCATTAATTGCTGTTGTAAAAATACCATGTTTATGAAATTGTGGCCAAGGTACTACCACCACATCATATTAATGTAACAAGAGAGAGGGCACTGTCTTTCAACACAACATACAACAAACGTGTGTGTACAATTATTTGTCCTAAAAACCAAGAACATTGTTTACTCTCACCCAGTTGCCTCTTGAAAAGACACTAAGTTTCACAAATCCTCCCAAAAAGGCATTTCAGAATTGTTCTTTCTTTGCTATAAGAAATCCACTGACAAATCACATTTAATAGTTATGCTGAAAAATACTGTCTTTCACTTAAATATATTTCAGCTTTGACAGCATATTTCATGCCAATCATAGTTTTTTTTACTGAACTGTGGCTGTTTTATTTATTTTTTATTTATTTTTTTAAAAAAATGAGTGGATAACTAGGCTACCTTGTTATCAAATGAAGGAAATTTTCCTCCTTTGAAATATGAATAACATGTAGATAACAAAGTTTACCTTTTGTTTAGTCACCTCTTTAAAAGCAGTAGTTTGTATTGGAATGGAACACTCAAGTAGCTCTATTCTTCTCTAAAGTGTTTTGGTGGAAATCGCAGGTTTTCAGGGTATATTGAAAGATGAAGGCTCAGGAATCCTTCTCAAACAACTGTTTTGTACAATTATAGGATATAAGAATCAAAACTGTCCAGATTTTCTTTCTTTCTTTTTTCTTTTCTTTTCTTCTTTCTTTTTCTTTTCTTCTTTCTTTCTTTTCTTCTTTCTTTCTTTCTTTCTTTCTTTCTTTCTTTCTTTTTTCTTTCTTTCTATCTTTCTTTCTATGTATCAATTTACCCACCCAAACATCCATCCATCCACCCAATTTCAAGGCATTTGTAGCATTATCTATGCCCCAGAAATGTTAGAAATATAAAAGGGACCACTTTAAATTAAATGACATTTTGCTGAGCAAAAAAAAAAAACCAACCCCAAAAGTTTGCATATATGTTCAAAGTGTTTACTAAAACGATTAGGAACCAACTGATACTAAACGTAGAGAGGTCCTTAAACTCCTTATTCAGCCAACCTGACTATTGTGCCAAGGCAGGCATAATTGCGTTTCTAGCATCATCATTTATACTGAGTGACTGTAATACTGTTTTGCTATCAGGTCCAAGAAAAGCCAGACAGCATCATGGCAGGGATTCCATGAAAAGCCCTCTGGCAGTTTGCTATGAGATTTATACAGGCTGCCTTGTGAACTGGGAAAAACCAAGGTTTAGACTATACCGATCATTAACTGTTGTGCAGGTCCCTTTCTAAGCATATGTGATCGTGATGAGGAGGAAAAGATCAGCTATAACAGAGGGTAAAAAAAAGTTGGGTAGCAAGCAGTAGTGGCCTCTAAAATCTCAATTTGATTTAACCTCAGAATTCTTTATGAACCATGATACGGCCAGCAATTTATAAAAAGCGAACATAATCGTGATAAGACTGCTTAGCTAGCTGTCATCATCTTTCATACCATATGCAAACAAATTATTTTACAGTGTTAAATTTACTACACGCTGTTAAGAATTGCATTAATGCATCTCCCCGCTTATCAGTCTGTTGTTTTAAAAACATACTTTTCTACTTTACATTCGCTAACAGCCATAAAATGAGTCTCAGTCCCCCACTGAACGATCATTAAATTCTAGTACTTACAAACATGAGACGTGTAGGTATGTTGTCGGATTCTACCAGTGGATTTTTATACAGCCAGATCTCTTCTGGCTGAATAATTCTCTGGAATGGGTCCAAAAACTCTGTAAAACTAAACAAACAAAAAGAAAAAGTTTTACCACGTATTGCAATGAATTTCAAAACACTCAAAAGCATTTCAAAACGAGATGTTGTCAAAATTGTTGAAGTTAAACCAAAGGAATTATTAATTTTGCCATGTGTAATCAAATAGATGCATAGAAAGGTTCATTTGTTTTCCTTGCTCTCTTTCCCTATTTCAGGGGCGCAGAGTGAATTACATATGTGTGTCTGTCTGTCTGTCTGTGTGTGTGTGTCTGTGTGTGTTTATGTGTATCAAATCAACACAACCAACTGACATGACATCTGTTCGATTGGGTAATGGATAGGCACACACAGGCTTAACGGTAACAACAGCTCTTTATTAAGTACACCAAGTGAGAACAATCCAGCGAAGGTTGAGTCTGACAGCAGACCTTTTATAGGGAGCTGTCAGACCCTTCGACCAATAGGATTAAACCTCTGTTCCTGCTGGAACAGAGGACCTTGGTGGAAACAACTGTAGTTAAAACAAGTATCTAACACCCCACCCCTCTTGGATGGAACAATCCTACTTGTTATGTAGTCACGCAGGTAGGCGGGCTTTTGGGTAGCTCTGCCTGACCTGCACAGTTCAGTAGAAGGGGTTTCCTTGGACAGGTCGGACGGACCTGTTTGCTCCGCAGCTCCTCTTGGTGGAAGCTCCTGGAACATTTCACAGGCCGCGGCTGGAGCTTCTAGAGCCGGTTCGCTCAGAGCTTGCTGCGGGCCTTCAACATAACCAGATAAGTTTCCCGGTACCCTCGGGCTTGAGCTAGTCATGGAAGGAGTGATGTTTGCTCTGTTTGGGCAGGGCTTTGGCTAACTCATGCAGGAGTTACCTCTGATTGTCTAAGAGTGAAGTTGGAGAGGCAGCCACAGAGTTGGTCAATATGTCTTCTCCAATTCCTACCATCCTCAAGCGCTAGGAGGTAAGAGCGATAGGGGGAAATGCCTATCACTGTGGCAGGAATCCACAGAGTTCCCCCGGTGTAGTTGTGGGCATATACCAAATCCCCTACCCTAAATGTCCGAATCTTGCTTGTGGAGTCTTGTGGGGGCGATGAGGCAAAATAATTGGGGTGTAGCTGGTCTAAGTGGGACCTTAGCCGGCAACCAATGAGAAGCTTGGAGGGGCTTCTCCCTGTAGTGGCACTGGGTGTGATGTGCTGAATTAGCAAATAGTGGTCAACCCATGTTTGCCAATCTCCCGGGCCCATCCTAGAGAGGGCCTCTTTTGCAGATCTCATCATTCTCTCCACCTGACCATTGGAAGCTGGATAGAATGGCGTGACCAGAACATGCCTGGTTCCCTGAACTGCTAGGAAGGTCTCAAATTGCATGGCCATGAATTGGGGCCCATTGTCAGAGACCAAGATGTCAGGCAGGCCCTGCATGGAGAAAAGTCTCTGTAGCACCTTGATGACCGCTTCTGCCGTAGTGGAGATCATCAGGACTACCTCTAACCATTTCGAGTAAGGCATCCACAACTACGAGAAATGTCTGGGCGTGAACTGGGCCAACAAAGTCAATGTGCACCCTAGACCATGGTGCTTGAGGTCACTCCCACTCCTTAGAGGCCACCTTTGGGGGAGCTGGTCTGGACTCCTGGCATGGTGTGCAGGTAGCCACCCATTCTTTGATCTCCCTGTTCATGTTAGGTCACCACACATAACTCATAGCCAAAGACTTCATCCTGACAATTCCAGGATGCCCTACGTGTAAAGCCTCTAATACTGCAATGCGCAGTTTGGGTGGAACAACGACCCAGTTCCCCCCACAGTAAACAGCCATTTACAACTGATAACTCATCGCATTTGGCAAAATACATTTTGAAATCAGCCCCAACAGGCCCCTTGGGCCACCCCTTCCACACCCAGTTCAAAATTTGTTTGATGGTGGAGTCCTTTGCAAAGTGACGGGCAACGTCACTGGATGAAACAGGCCCAGTCTCAAGGCAGTCAATGAGGAGGACTGGCGTCTCAGGGGTACGGTCAGCAAGACATTCAGGCAGTGGGCAATGGCTTAGAGCGTCAGCATGCCCCAAAGTGGAGCCTGGTCGGTGGATGAGACAGTAGGAGTATGCAGCTAGGAAGATGGTCCATCTGGTCATGCGGGGTGATAATGACACTGGGGTAGGTCAGTCCCCAGCCAGTAAGCCCAACAATGGCTTGTGGTCCGTAACCAGTTCGAAGTCCCGGCCGTATAGATACTCATGGAACCTCTTTACTCTGGCCACTGCAGCCAAAGCCTCACGGTCCAGCTGGCTGTAGTTCCACTCTGCAGCAGACAAGGTCCTTGAGTAAAATGCAATAGGGGCTTCGGTTCTGTTGGGCATGCGGTGGCTGAGGACGGCGCCGATGCTGAATGGGGAAGCATTGCAGGTCAACACCAACGGCAGGGTCTGGCTCTATTGTACCAGAAAGGAGTCCGCCGACAGGAGTTGTTTTACCGCGGCAAATGTGGCAGCCTCGGGTCTGCCCCAGGACCACTTCATATTCTTAGCCAGGAGACAGTGTAAGGGCTCAGCAAGGGTGGTTTTCTGTTTAAGAAAGACGCTGTAGAAATTAAGGAGTCTGAGGAATACCTGCAGCTCGGTTTGATTGTGCGGTGTGGGGGCATCCTGAATTGCTTTACTTTTTGTGTGGTCGGGTGAATCCCAGAGCCATCGATTAGGTACCCTAAGAATTCAAACCTTGGCACATTAATTTGGCATTTCTCTTTTTTGAGACGGAGATCTTTGTCTCTAATTCGAGCCAAAACTGTTCATACACATTTTAAAAGTTGCACCTCATTTGCAGCTGATACCAAGATATCGTCAAAATAGGGGACGATTCCTGGAATCCCATGCAAAAGCCGTTCCATAATGCTTTGGAACAGTCCAGGGGCGATACTAAACCCTGTGCATCACAATGGTTTGGGCCTCCACCGTAGCGCCATTTACAGGCAATTGTTCGTATGCCTGTGCCATATCCAATTTTGCAAAATAATTTCTGGGGCCTAATGAATGAAGGAGGTGCTGTACAATGGGTACAGGGTAGACGCTTTGTTGTAGTGCTTTATTTATTGTGCACTTGTAGTCCGTGCAGGTGTGAACAGACCCGTCAGATTTGACAGGTGTCACTATATCCCAGTGTGCATGATCGACTGGCTCTAGGATTCCCTGGCCTATGAGCTTGTCAATTTCCCTGTCAATTTTGGGGCGGGGAGCAAAAGGTACTCTCCTGGGTTTTAGCCTTATTGGGGCTATGTTGGGGTCCAAACTAAAGGAAATTAGGAGTCCCCACATACTTACCCAGACTGGTGCCGAAGATGTCCTTGAACTCCTTAAAGATGGCTTCAGCAGCGTCATCTTTCAAGACGTTGATACCGGTCACTTCTAGGCCCAGGGTTTGGAACTAATTTAGCCCTAGGAGGCTCTGCAGGTTGCCGCTGACCACTGTCACTGGGAGTTTCCTGCTGAACTGCTTCACCTTCACCTGGAAGGTCCCTTGGCTCATGATGGAGACCCAGTTCCCCTGGTAATCTCGTAGGCAGACATCAGGGGTGCTAGCCTGCTTTAGGGTAGACCACGGCATGATGGTCAGTGATGACCCGGTGTCGATCTCCATCTCACATGGAGAGTCCTTGATGAGGACTGTTACCTTCAGCATTTTGACCACCTGGTGTGTACTTGGCTGATTGATGTATAGTAGGTGACTCTATTGTCACCCTCTGAGTGCCATGGTGGCTTCTGCCAGGCCCCTTGGTTGAGCCTCTGTTGGCTGTTGGGTGCACTTCTAGGGTGCCAGGTAGTGGCAGGGAATTCGCTCCTGCACACCATGGCAATGTGTCCCTTTCGCTCACAGCGCTGGCAGGTTGCGTAGTGGAAACGGCAAGCCAATCTGGCATGGTCTCCTCCGCAGCTAGTGCAAGGCGGGAGACGCGGTTTGAATTTGCGCGTTGGTTGGGCGCGGCTACTGCACATGCGGCAGCTGTCATCTTCTTCGTCTTCTGAGCTCTTGGCCTCTGCAGCCTCGCGATGTACACGTGTACTCTTTCGCATGTCTTGTGGAGCGCTTTGGTGCTGCAGAGTCTCAGTAGATTTGACGGCTGATTTGGATGCCCTTCCTTCGTCCAAGGTGATTGACAGAGTGAGGTTAGATTTAGGTTGTAGGTTAATGTCCCGCACGCTGCAAATTATCCAGTCCAGAATCAGCCCGTTCAGGTCTCGGAATTCACAGTACACTGCAGCCTTATGAAGCATCGCAACATACTCATTAATCGACTCGCCCTCTTTCTGGTTCCTGATGTTAAACTCATGCTGGCGAACATGCTTGGACGGCTTGGGGGCATAGTGGGTCCTCAGCGTCTGTTGGAACATGGACCAGGCGATTGATTGCAGCGGTGTCAGCTCAGAGAGGTATTTTGACGTCTCGAACACTTCCCGTTCATAGTATCCGAGGAATATGTTCTTCTTGCGACCTTCAGAAAGGCCCATGAGGTCGTTTGCCTTGAGGAAGCAGTGAAATCATAGAATGTATGAATATCAGTGCTCGGTGATTGGGTCATACGGAGTCAGTGGGGCGTGCATGGCCATTTTGTGTTCTGAGGGTGTTTTAAGTTTGCCGCTCAAAAATGGCTACTCGAAGCTGCGCTGAGCTCCGGGCTGGATGTACTTGCTGGATTGCTACGCTCTTTTTGGTTCGCCTAGTTGCCTTCCAATCCCACCTTCATCGCCAGTGTTCGATTGGGTTAATGGATAGGCACACACAGGCTTAACGGTAACAACAGCTCTTTATTAAGTGCAACAAGTGAGAACAATCCAGCGAAGGTTGAGTCTGACAGCACCCCTTTTATAGGGAGCTGTCAGACGCTTCGACCAATAGGATTAGACCTTTGTTCCCGCCGGAACAGAGGACCTTGGTGGAAACCACTGTAGTTAGAACAAGTTTCCTACAACATCCTTCACCATAATTTTTAGAGAGCTTTTATTTTCATCACTACTGCCACCTATGTTCTGAATCTGTTGGGCTCCTATCTTCATTTATAACAGGTCCTCACTATTAGGATTTCTGTCTTATTAAAAATGTTGCTTCCCATAAGCAAAAGTTCATTCTGCTAGTGTACGGGCGTGTTTGAATACAGATGGTCCTCGACTTACAACAGTTTGTTTAGTGAGTGTCCAACACTGAAAAAAAATGACTTGATGATTGCTTTTCACACCTACAACCGCTGCAGCATCCCCAGGGTCAGGTGATTAAATTTCAGGCACTGACTCATATTTATGACAGTTACAGTCTCCCAAGATTGTGTGATCATCTTTTGCACAAGCAAAGTCAATGGGGAAGCCAGACTGACTGAAGTGATTCACTTAACAGCTGTGGGAAGAAATGTCATAAAATGAGGAAAATTCACTTAAGAAGTGTCTTGCTTACCAACAGAAATTTCAGGCTTAATTGAAGCCATAAGTCAAGGACTACCTGTATAATGATTTTTTTAAAGAAGCAAGCAAAAGCAGGAAAGCTACTTTTTTTCTTGGCTGTGGAATTCTGAGAGTTGAAGTCCACACATCTTAAATGTGTTGAGAAACACTGGTCTAAAGTAAAAGGAGAGATAAAGCAGACACCAAGAGGGAGAAACTATGACTCTTCAGCAGATCTTCCAGATAAGGGGTGTCAAACTCGTGGGCCAGATACGTCATGAGCCGGCCACGCCAAAGCCCATTTTAATGAAGGGGGGGTTGCAATACGTCACTTGTTGACATGTTGTCGTGAGTTTGACACTCCTGTTCCATATAAAGATACAGTACAGTGTCATAAGCTAGCCTCACATGAAGTTGTAACTGTGGCTTGAAACTGCAAGCTGTTTTGATCTATCCCTGTATCAGTGGCATCCATGGAGAGAGAAATGCCATTTCAATGCAGTGACCTTCAAACACTCAAGAGTCTTTCTGTCTTATGTTCAAAGGCACAGTGTGCTTTTACAGAAGTTAGTACTACTAGCTAAAGGAGCTGAAATGTAGAACTGCCAGACCGCTACTGTTTAACAGTATGGAAAGTAATTGAAGATTGCCAGCAGGGGCATATAGGGAAATATGGACTATTTACCATCTTTTGTTTTTGCAAAGAGAAGCAGAAACAGTTTCAGGTACAGAGCTGGGTAAAGCATTCAGTTATAAGTTGACAAGCGAACTCTAATTGGCTCTCAGTTCTCTATGCTCGGTTACAGCCAGAAAGAGCAAACACTAATTGGCAGGCATTTTCCACAAGCTCTAAACTTGTAAATAATATAAACATATCTTGTGCCTCTACGTGTCCTGATGTCCCAACAAAGCAGAAATAGGGGGACGAACCAGAACAATTTGTTTGTGTTGAAATTTTATTGTTGAATTGTTTCTGTTAAATTCAGCAAATTTGAGATGGGAAAAGGCTGATCCTCTGGAAGACCCAGATATATTTGAAACCCAGGAAGCCAGATATAATGGAATATTTGGATGACCTTGATAAAAGAAGGGGAAGGGATGCTGCCTAGGAAACAGATAAGAGATGTAGGAGCCCACAATGGCTTAACAGTTATTTGTTTGCTTGTTTGTTTTATTGATTTATTTGTCACACATGTATAAGATAACAAATATAAGTATAAACATGATTATGAATACATGAAATGGATACGAATAAATGGGGACTTTAGGACAGGGACGGTAGGCACTTTGGTGCACTTATGCACGCCAGGGGTGAGTTCTAACCTCTTCTATAGAAGAGGTTCCACAAATCTACAGTGCCGTTTACAACCGGTTCCAGCTCCCTCCCCCCGCCCGTCTGCACATCATCAAGATGAAGAGTGAGAGGAGGAATTCTGGGAGTTGAAGTCCACAAGTCTTAAAGCTATCAAGTTCGAACACCCCTGGGGGGGGGTTTCTAAAGGGTTAGGGGTGCAAGAAGCCAACATTTTGGTTGCTAAGCAAGAGTGTTGTTAAGTGAGTTTCACCACATTTTACAAGTTGGCAATGCCCACCCAGTCACATGACTGCCAAGCCACTCCCACAGTCACATGGCTGGCAAGCCACTCCCACTCAGTCACATGGCTGGCAAGCCACTCCCACCCAGTCACATGGCTGGCAAGCCAGTCCCACAAAGCAGGCCACACCTACAGAAGAGGTTCTAAACCCACCACTGATGCATGTCCCTTACAGATCTCTTAGGAATGGGGTGAGGTTGACAGTAGACAGTCTAAGGTTAAAGTTTTGGGGGTTTGGGGAAGAACTGTACATATTTAACTTTTTTATTGTATTTTGTGATATTCTCTATGGACTGTACACCGCCCCGAGTCCCTTCTGGGAGAGGGGGCGGTCTAGAAGCACCAAATATAAATAAATAAATAAATAAATAAAATAAACCACAGAGTCAGGGGGTGCATTCCAGGCATTGATCACTCTGTTGCTGAAATCTGCAATCAGGTTTGGAGCGATTTATCTTAAGTTTGTATTTATTGTGTGCTCGTGTATTGTTGTGGTTGAAGCTGAAGTAGTCATTGACAGGTTGTAGCAGTTTTATGTACTACGCTTAGGTCAGACTGAAGGCGGCGTAGTCCTAAGTTGTCTAAGCTATGTTAGAGACAGAAACTTGGGAAGACCCACCCTAGTGGATCCCCGAATTTAACAAGCAGTTAAAAATGATGGAGGAAATTTGCTCTTTCTAACTTGGAAGATGCCATTAATACAGCCTTACAAGAAAATAGAATTAATTCATTTAGTCATGTTTTCTATCTTGTTTATCTGGAAGTCTCAGTCTCTCTCTGTCTCTCTGTCTCTGTCTCTGTCTCTGTCTCTCTCTCTCTCTCTCTCTCACACACACACACACACACACACACACACACACACACTGAGCATAGCCCATATGAAGTGATGCTGGAAATTATAGCTTCCAATTCCTCACTCTACAAAAACTACCAAATTCTATCATTCAACATACTGGCAGTTGAAGATTTAATGCTAGAGCAATGGGGCCAAATTCTCTCTAATTCTAAAACCAGGCCAAATAGCATACTACAGCCTCGCTCTCCCAGATATCCCTAGCACTATCTCACTACCTATTTCCTAATGGTGAGATCAGCTGGATGGAAAGTGCTACCATTTTCTCTGGACTTTCATTTGCTAATGCTTTTCTCTGCTGCATTATAGTATGACCTTGGCTTATTTGAATCAAGTAATTAGCCAAGGAGGTTCTGTCTCCCAATGCGTAGAACCTATAGAAGCCTAGATGGGACGCAACAGGCTTTAATTCAAATCTAGCAAGACCGATTATGTTTAGGGTTTAGGACCCTCTGGTTCTGGGGACTAGCCATCCTTGCCTCTAGATGGGGTTACATTGCCTCAGACACATTTGGACCCACGACTCCTGTTTGAGATGGTAGACAAGTCTAGGAGCATCTATGCCCAGCTTTGTACTATGTCCAATTGTACCTATTCCTAGACCGAGATGTCCTCTCATAGTCACTCATGCCATTGGACAGTTGCAACATCCTGCACATGGGGCTGCCTTGAAGACCATTAGAAGCTGCACCTGGTGCATAATGCATAAGGCCTTGAAGACTTGGCTCAGTGCTTGAGCCTGGGGGCTCAGCATGTCTCCTGGTTATGTTGATTGCTATGGGTTTAAAATCTTCATACATTTTTTATTATTTTAATGAAAGTTCCCAGAGTAATGTTTGAAATGGGATGCTATATAAATCCATAAATACATACATATAGATAGATTCATACTTTTATTTGACAGTAGGATATATTCTTTGTTTCAACTGGAAAGGAAGATTTCTTCTAGAGCAGGGGTGTCCAAACTTGGGAACTTTAAGACTTGTGGACTTCAATTCCCAGAATTCCCCAGCCAGCCATGCTGGCTGGGGAATTCTGGGAGTTGAAGTCCACAAGTCTTAAAGTTCCCAAGTTTGGACACCCCTGCTCTAGAGCAAATCCTAGAGCAAGCCCTCATTCCCATAAATTGCAGGCCATCTTTTCCCTCCCACTCAGCAATGACCAGACTTGACAGTTTGACAAGCAGTGAGTATTTTTACATTAAAGGCTGGCATCTTTAATAATGTAGCTGCAATGTAATAAGGCCAAGTTAAGAGTATAGATATCAAAAATATCAATACAGCGTCACCAGATTATGTTTCCAATGCTGTAATCAAGCCCTGACAACCTTAGACTTCCTATTAGATTTGTCAGGGATATCTTTTCTTTGCTCTTATAAGTTTTGGTGGGGCAAAACATGCCTTTGACATCCTCTTTTTCTCATCTTTAAGTACTCGTATACATCCCATGTGAATATATATAATTAACAGGATTTTCCAGTCAGAGCTTGCAGCTTTTCAAAGACTGTAACCCAAATTTCTTTCGTTTTACATTCTATAAGCAATTTGCACAATACACAGAATGAATATAAGCCTGTGGTGAGTAGATCTTTCATGCCATCTGAAGCTTCTTTAAAATTTAATGTGCAATTACGACATTTCAAAATATGTTAGTCACACTCAAGGGTATTAAAGTTCTATATTATAATGCCTACTTGTATTTAAACCTACATATATACCTATGTACATTAGATGACCAAGATCTTGTAAACCAGCTAAATCACATAATATTACTTGGTTCTCATGTGATCTTTCTCAAGATGTTGGCAATTTTACATTTTAGGTTTTTATTCTCACATCATAAGATGGGAAAAGGCTGATGACCCCTGTTTTTGGTATACACTGAAAAAAAGGTGCATGCTAGGTAGGTTTAAAATATTATCTCCTGAAAATTGAAGGTTCAAAAATAAGAACTGTTTGTGAAACAGTTTTGCCATGGGAAATCCATCCAATACAACTGACAAAACTTCTAGGATAGCAAGAGAAAAATCTTGTTTTTCCTCAAAAAAAAAAAAAAGATCAGTACAGTTGTGTTTTCAGAATAAAAACAAATTTTGATACAACTGTGATGGCTGAGAATCTTCATAGACATTTTTAGAATCAGACTATACCTGAAACCCTAGCAATACTTTCAGAATAGTTATTTGAGGAAAACTGCTGAAAAACTCCTGGAGTGGACTTCTGGGTTCTCCAGTCAAACATTCAATTTCCTGAAAATGAAATTTGAAACATATCCAGCACATACTTTGGTTCTTAGTAATTTTGTTGTGCTATAGCAGGATGCAGATATTTTCCTGTCCGCTGAAAATATTATGAAATTAAAATGAATAAACCAAGAAATCTCTTTAAAGGAGCAGGTAAGCCATTCAGTGTCTCTCAAATATACAAAATACTTGCACCGTTCAGATTTGATTAATAGCAAGGCAGACACATACACTTTAATATAATATTGACTTGTCATATTTGTGCCCGACAGGACAATTTATATTAGCAGCATAGTGTTTCCATTTTTAAAGATAAAAGAAATAACAGTGAAAAACATTGTGCAGATCGGTTTTGGCAAAGATACAATGCCGATAGCAACCATCCATAAATGAATTGGATCTTTACTGAACATCTATTTAAATTAGATATATTGAAATGTATCTTGACTATAAACTTATACAAGCCTACTTGGAAGTGAGCACTATTGAGCTCACTAGAGCTTCCAATTTGGTTTGTAAGAGGCCAGTATCAATTTAATATCCTATTGTTTGATATCACTTTGCAACAATATGATAAGGCACACATTTCAAAGGCTATAAACTGCAGATTAAGAAAGAATCACTGTACATTTCGCTGAAAGATTTCAGCAATCAAGCAAAGCATGCTATCAATTGTCCCTGAAGTATGCATTGGAATTAGCTGAAACCCAATCCTTAAATCAAATTAAACCACTAAAATCCAGTTTCATGTTCCACATTTGTAAAAGTACTCCCAAATTGTCCAATCACAATTTTAATGTGTGTAACCTAGACATCTTCAGAAATGTATATAACAGATTAGCATCCAGTTTTAGTTTATGGACACAAAGTGGGGAGGGGAGGAGGAGGAGGATTATAATTAAGCAAAAACTCAACAGACTTTGGCTATGTGACACAAGCAAATGATAGCAGCAGCTAGAAGATGGATGGACAGGATCAAAGAGCTCATAACAATATTACTGGAAGAGCTAATTATAGATAATTATCAGGGTCCAGTTAAAATGCAGGCCATCTGTCCATAGGAAAGATGATACTAAACTTAAAGGCATCTAAAGAACAGTTCCTATCTGACTATCTACGATGGAAGCATACATACACCCAAATTTAATTAACATGGAAACTATAGTCACATATAAAGAGCTATTGAACAGGCAGGGGGAGATCAAAACTAGAGAAGAATTGACATCACAAGGAATACAAGTAGAATGGTGGTCTTATTTACAGATACAATCAAGGTATGCACAGGATAGGAAGAACAAAGGTATTGCCAAGACTACACAATATTAGATAAACTGTTGATACAGACAGAAAACAGACTGATCAAAGTGCTGTATAGATTTTTGTTGGAATATAAACTAGAGGAAGAACATGTCAAAGAAAACATGGTCGCCTGGGCGAAAAATTTCGGTTACAATGTGGAATTGGCTAAGTGGGAAAAACTTTGGATACTTAATCAGAAATTAACATTGGCTACGGCGTATAAAGAAAATCTTTACAAGATGTTCTACAGATGGCATCTCCCGCCAGCACGGCTATCTAAAATGTTCAAAAATTTGGCCCCAAATTGCTGGAAGTGTAAAAAAACACCAGGCACCTTCTACCATATGTGGTGGACGTGCACTGAGGCAAAAAAATATTGGAAAATGATCCAATCATGGTTAGAACAAATGGTGGGAGAACAAATTATGTTTAAACCAGAAACTTTTCTCCTAGGCATAATACCGAAGGGGTTTAAGAAAGATACACTCTATCTAATTATACATATACTGACTGCAGCGTGCATAACCTATGCACAGCATTGGAAAAAAGAAAATACACCATCAGAGCTAGATATAATCAGAAAAGTGTTGGCCTGTGCAGAAGCAGATAGGCTCACTTTGGAACTTAAAAATAAAGGGGAATCAGAATATTTTGAGGTATGGAATAGATTTTATGACTGGTATAAGTTAAGATGACAAGACTGGAACAAATGTATCTATGTATTAAGTAGAATAACTGTTAATGGTTGAAACCAGCTGTACATAATGTGAATATATGATCACCCCGACCCCGCAGCATTGCATTGTTTTAAATGTAAAAACAATAAAAATATATTTAAAAAAAAAGAACAGTTCCTTTAAAGTCTGAAAGGTACGTTAAACTGATCCTTGCTTGACAATGTATCAAAGTCTGTCACCAAATAACAATAGGCATTTTCCTTTAATAAATAGAAATCAAAAAGAACTTCTCTCCATGATATGGCTGTTGTGGTCTGCCGGCAGTCTGCGAAGATCACAGCAGAGTCAGACAGCAAGGAGGTTGGGGAGGAGCACCAGCCAGTCCTGGAATCTGGGAGAGGCTCGAACGGCTCTGCTTTGGAGGCAGAGAGGGGGCTAGGACCATCTGGGAGTTATGTGCTGTCTCTGGAGCCTCCAGAGTCAGACAGCAGTGAGACAGGGGACCAGGCTCCCCCTGTTCCTAGTGCGCACATGCGCAGAACTGCCAGAAGGCAAAAACAGTTCAAACAGAAGGGACGACTCAGAGGTAAGGTTTGGAGGTGATTGGCCCCTTCCAAAGGACATAAAGGAGGAGCAAAGGCACGTGAGCCTTTCCAGGAAGCAACTTGGTTCATGCTGGTCAGTTTATTTTCTGAAAATACGTTTGGACTCTTTGCTCTGTGTGGCCTTGCCAAGCTAATTGCCAATTAAGTCTTTGGCAGGGTTTTCAAAAAAGATAAAGGTAGGTGCTTATCAGCCTTATCCCAAAGGACTTTGGCAGCCTGCTGTAGAACTCTTTACTACTATTTGGAACTCATTACGGGCTGTGCATGAATATAATTCACAGCCTTTGAAATAAAAAGAGGGTTTTTGGACTCACTCGTGTGCATTTTACTGTATCAGGAAGCCTAGGTTAGAACAATGGCACATATCTCTATCAAATTCAGCATACCTCAGCTTCTCAAAGCATGCCTGCAAATTTCACCGCATCCTATCAACAAAGTCTTGAATTTGTAATTTTCAGCAACTAAGTAAATATTGGTCTGATCCTTGTTGATGCTTTAGGTCAGAGGTAGACAGTCTGAGTCTCAGGCTCTCTTTTTCTTCCACCTGGAGCTTCTTTGTTTCTAAGTTTCATTGCATTCATGTTGCTGTCTCTTAAGCCTAATGAAGAATTTCTATGCACGCATATTAACAGAAGCATGTGGCATTTTTCAGATTTAAACATTTTCACCTACAGGCCTTTTTTTTAGTTCATTCATGAATTAGAATAAAGTTACAATTTCACTAGTGATACTACTTAAACCAACCTTTGTCCAACCTCAACTATGAGCAGCAATTATGACAGGCCATCATATTTCATGATCTTCCCATCTCCTAAAACTGCAGTCAAGTGATGTCAATTTAGAAATGAGAAGTTCAACAGTCATAAAATGATTGTGCTATGCTAGTATCTCCATGATATAAAAGTTAAATGTATGCAAAAAAATGTTTTTTTTATTTTTATTATTTTTTCCTAATATTTTATTTATTTATACCCTGCCTTTATTATTGTTATAATTGTTGTTGTTGTTGTTGTTGTTGTTAAAATAACTAGTATAAAAATACAATGAGGAAATAGAGGAGGAAAAGAGAAAGAAACAAAAAAAGAGGGACATCTTTGTTTTCTTTTGCTACTGTCATTCAACTATTTGCAAATCTTTGTATTTGGTGATTTCCTCTGATTTTTTGTCTTCTCTCCTGCTCGTTCCAGGTCCTGCCACATCTATTAATCTAGGTCTGTATCTGAAGTTTACAGAAACACTTTCGCATGCTTCAGACTTTTACTTTATAATGGGAATGGAAGCGGACAGATAGAAGTAGAAAATGAACAATCAAAGAGAGTGTTGTGAACAATAGTTTCATTCATACTTGGCAAAATATAGAGATTTGTCCATTTGTAAGGATTAATACTTTCCAAATGCACTGGATTTAGATATTTTGATTCTGCTTTCTAAAATATTTTTCTATTACTTTAAATTGTGTAAGAGCAAGCAATTATAATACTACAGTTACCATTCTCAGACACTATGTTGCTGCTGTTGTTAATCGCGAAGTCATGTCTGACCCATCGTGACCCCATGGACAACATTCCTCCATGCTTTCCTTTCCTCTACCATCCCCCAGAGTCCATTTAATCTCACGCCTACTGCTTCAGTGACTCCACCCAGCCACCTCATTCTCTATCATCCCCTTCTTCTTTTGCCCTCAATTGTTCCCAGCATTAGGATCTTCTCCAGTGAGTCCTTCCTTCTCACTAGGTGACCAAAGTATTTGAGTTTCATGTTCAGTATCTGGTCTTGTAAAGAGCAGACAGGATTGATGATCTCTAGGACTGACTGGTTTGATCGACTCCTGCAGTCCAAGGGCCTCGCAGGAGTCTTCTCCAGCACCAAAGTTCAAAGGCCTCAATTCTTTGGTGCTCAGCCTTTCTTATGGTCCAACCTTCACAGCAATACATTGCAACTAAGAAAACCATAGCCTTGACTATATGCACTTTTGTTGGCAGGATGATGTCTCTGCTTTTCAGAGACTATATCTCCCAGCAAAAGTGGAATGGTGGCTATGATGATATAGGTAGTTTCTGCAAATCAGTGCAAACACTAGTAACCTTTGATGGAATTTCTTCCTAGATTGGTGTCTATGGAAAGTCTCAGTCATCCAGGTCATGGTTGTCTGAAAGATGCTTTTTCAAGAGGCAACTGGACTTTCTGGTTTTTCTTTGAAGATGTTTCAGCTCTGAAGCTGAAGAAGTTTCTTGGATGAGAAGTGAAACATTTTCAAAAAAAAAACAGAAAGTCCAGTTGCCCTCTTGAAAAAGCACCTTTGGGACATCCCTAGATTGGTGTTACATCAAGCTTTCCAATCCAGCTTCCACCATTTGGCAAGATTCAAATTTACTGGAATCTACCACAGCTCTAATTATTTGGCGGCAAGGATGATTGTGGCACATGTAATTCAACATATTAGAAGGTCAGATAATGGAAAGCTGAAAAGTTAGTGTGAGTTTTAAGTTGTCTTTAACCCAGGAAATTGGAAATTTTCCCAATACAAACAAAATATTGTTTTGTTGAGAAATATTGAGAAATAATCAGTATGAAGAATGTAACATAACACAATTACCAACTTAATCGAAAAGTAGACACCCCCCCCCCCAAGAACCAAGACACAGAACAGGACAACGGATCACCCTCCTCCCTTACATCAAAGGCACCATAGATAAAATCAGCAAAATTCTCCACAAACACAATATCAAGACAGCCTTCAACACTGACCAAAAAATAGCCAACATCTTAAGAAACCCCAAAGACAAAATCCAGCTAGAAAAACAAAGAATCTATGAAATACCATGCAAAATCTGCTCTGCAACATACATAGGACAAACAAACAGGAGAATAAATGCATGCATCGCAGAACACAAGAACACAGTAAGAAAAAAAGAAAAAACTTCCTCCCTCTTCCAGCACCTCAAAGCAATAGGAAATGAAATTGATTTTCAAAGAACCAAATTAATCTCCAAAACTGAATACTTCAACAAGAGAATAATTATGGAAGCCATCGAAATAGAGAAAAAAACCCACAACATGAATAAACATGACGATATCTCTCACCTACTAGACATCTGGAAACTAGCCCTAATCAACAAACGAGTCCCAGCCACGAAAACCGACACCGGACCCAGAACAACACAGGATGCAACCACCAATCACCCTCACCAGACTCAAACCCAAACCCATCCCATAGACCAAATGCAACCACCATCCAGAAGCCAAACTACGCCGGTATCACCAACTGCTGCATGCCCCTCTGACCCCCACACAAAGCAAACTGACACACGCCATCAACACATGGCCAGACCGCAAACTCAGAGCCAAACCAAAGCCCAGGATGTTACACCACAGCCATCTGCTTAGGACATTACATCACAGAACTCAGGAGGTTACAACATAAAGAACTCAGGATATCACTACAATAGAGCTCAGGAAGTCATCACACAGCCCATTACCCAGGTCATTACAACACAAAAGAACAATAGGCACATAGCCAGTACCTCAACCACACAGGATGTTACAAAACAGCTGATTAATCTGCAAACATCAACTCCATCAACTAATCAAGATGTTACAACACAGCCAACCAATCCGCTTACAGCAACAAAGCCAGCACTCCACACACCCCCGCCAATATTTATAAAAAGACGGCAGCTCTGATCACACTTTGCTCGCACAGGCACGAAGCCAAAGGCACCAGCCTGAAGATGGCGAATGGGACCTCATCAAAACGTCGCCAAGATACTCTCAATCTTACATGGGAAAAGACCCAAATATGCCAAGACCTGCATATACACATACAGACACACACACACAAGCACACACATAAATATATACATATACACGCACACACACATATATTTATTTATAATATACACACACATACATATATATATATATATATATATATATATATATATATATATATATATATATATATATATATTATACACACACATACATTATACTATAAATATGATTTGAATTGACCACTACCTTAGTGTAACTCACTGATATCAAGAATGTCTATCTTAGTTCTAGCCATTACACTTTTTGAGTTTCCCAAGCGACATACTAATAATATATTTTTGTTGATATTAACTAGCAGCTTTATCTTCTATTGGCTTTTATTGCTATTTTCTTCCATTATTCCAAGCACCAGAATTTTTTCCAATGACTTTTAGTTTCATGTTATATGTCCAAAACATTTGTTTTTTAGTTCTGCCAGGAAGCAGTCTGCTTCACGTCATCTAGTTTTGAAGGATTGTTTGTTCTGCAGTCCATGTATTCTCAACAGTTTTTGCCAGCATTGTAATTCGAAGGCATCCATTTTGCTTCATCCAGCTTTCTAATGTTCCAGCTTTCATAACCATATGTTGCAATTAGAAAACCTTAAGAGGATAAAGCAATAACACCAACTTTACAACTCTACAGTATAAATTTAATGTTGGTGCCTTTGCTGAATAATGTGTTTGTGAACAAAACAATATTTGTTTTTTTACTTTGAAGATTAACAATGTATAAAATTAACATAAACCTTTGTTGTCTTTGATTGTACTAAGGGTCAAAGTTATTTTAATATACACTTAATGTAGTATTTTTAAAAATTCCAGAAATCAAGAGTCCCTATTCTTACCTTGCCATTCTCAGCAGTTCTATAATTATAAGATGCTTTAATTTACAATGAATGCTATTTGTGAGGACGTAATGGAGCAGTGGCTTAATGATAATGGAACTGTTGGCCAAAAGTAATCTGCATTCCACTGGTTTGAACCCAGTTCTGTAAGACAGGGTGAGCTCCTGCCGCTCAGTCCCTAGCTCCTGCCCACCTAGCAGTTCGAAAGCATGCAATATTGCAATAAACGGGTACCACTTCGGTGGGGAAATCCAAATTGTATTTGTGTGCATGGACAGTGGAAACTAACACTGGACCTGGCCAGACAAAAGGGAATGCAACATGAGGCAAGATAAGGCAGGATCCAGAAGAACCATGTAGATGTATGTAGATCACCATAACATTGTATGCCCTACACCTGTGATGGTAACCCTGTGGCACGCAGCGCCCTCTGTGATGGCACATGAACCGTCACCTCAATTCAGCTCCACTGAATCAAAGCGTCCTTCCATTTTTGTGCGTAATCTTGCTGCCACCAACATATATAATGGGAAATCCTACATTTATTTATAAATAAGAAATAAGACTTTTAGTTCTAATGAAAGTTACTAAAAAAACAAATTAGCTTAGAATTGTCCAGTTTCTGTCCCTTTATTGTTTCATCTTTATTTTGGCCGCTGGATTTAAGAACCAGTTGTTTAATTTTTCAATGCACATTTCCTGAGTGGTGGGCTTGCAAAATGTTCACTGTGATTTTGCAGATAACAGTTTCCCAAATGGATTCCTTGATGCATCCCAAAGGATTAATGCATCACTAAGCCCCAGATGTTCTTTTTATATTCCACAAAGAGAATATTTTAGAAGAGAAATATTCAAAAATCATTTAGAATTATCTATTTTGCAATTCTTACATTTCACCGAGACACTGGAGCATAGTCTAAGACTGCAGTGAGTCCCCTGTATAAATGCATGGTGTCAGCCACCAAAGCAGAAATTTTAAAAAGTAATCTAAAATCATTTGGGGGGGGGGGGGGTTCCCACTAATTTTATGGAAGATTATATTATACAAATAAAATAAATACAATCTACACAATGCAGAAAAATAAGAAAAGAAAAATATTGATCTCTCGATTTGCATCTGCCATCAGCTTCGAAATTATTTGGCAAATACAGTAACATTCTCAGGGAGCCTAACTAAACGTATTGATTAATTGATTCTGTGTCATCAAGACTTCTTTTTTTACTCCTAGCAACCACATAGATAGCTCAGTACTTGGAACAAAGACAATGTTTTGTCTTAACATTGTAGGATATAATTAATTACTTTGCAAACAGAAACAAAAATAATAACAGAAGGAAAAGAGAAAAATATGTTCGCATTATACTATTAATCTATGTTTAGAATAATTTGTCTAACTTAGCACACAAAAATTAAATACTTACTATTTGGTGTCTGTACCGCATATGGAACTACTGTATCAGTGAAGATTCCTAGTGATACAACTGTAGTTCCAATATTTAGAGGTAATGTCTTCAAAACCTTGTATAACAGACAAAAAATAGATGGTTCCTTCTTTCTTGTATTAATCTTTCAGAGATTGTAAGAATGTACAATGTCGTTTTCCATGCCACTGGTATATAGTTTGTGTCCTGTATATCAAAAGCAAGGCACGGGACAAACCTATGGGACTTCATAAAAACAATGAGTCTTCCAAAAGAAAATCAGTGTCAAACAATGTACATTTGTAGACAAAGCGTTCCAATTTGGCTTTCTTATGACCATTATACCATACTTGCAGTCACATGAACAAAATCCAGGGGGTTTTTTGTAACAGTTTTATGACTGTCAGTGGGGTTCCCTGGTCACATGATTGCCATTTGCATCTTCGCAGCCACCTTCCAACAATGAAGACAGCAGTAAAATTGCAAGTTGCACAATATCTTCTTTAATCATCATCATCCTCTTTTAATGATCCCATAATCCCTGGGCAACTGAATGGAGCTGAGTGTTAACTGGCTGGATGCCCTTCCTGTCGACAATGCGGATTTTTTTTGGCAGACATATTTTCAGTGTGCCAAGAGAAATATCTGCATCTACCTAGGATTGAACTCATAGCCTGATTGTGAGGCAAGAGCTCCACCTCTAGGCCACTGCACCACTCATGATTATCTTCTTTAATGGATAATGGGCTTAACAACCACAGTGGAGGTGAGGTTGTAAGCCTTTCATGGGCATGTGATAACTCACTTAACAACAGAAGTACTGCTGTTAATTGTGATCATTACAAAGACTACCTACACTGAATTTTTTATTTTTCAATTTCAAATTTTAAGGATGTGTTGTTGTAAAAGCTTGTTTATCCTTCCATCTTAATACGATAGTGTTAAATAACTCAATTTCAGGGATTAATTTCCTCTGAATATACATACTGTCAAATTTTTCAACAAACTTTTGGGTAATTTTCATTACTTTATATCTCTTTATTACTGGAGTCAGGAGACGGAATTTAATTAGATTGGTATGAGGATAAACTTAAATATAAGAATACAATAAACTCTGAACTGCAAAAGTAGCATGTTATTAGATATAAACAGTGCATGTATTCATCCAGGAGCATTTTTAATTTACTGTTTCTCTAAGGCTTTTCATATAAAGCTTCAAACTGTGGCGAAAATTGTAATTTTATTTTCTTTTTACCATAGCTGATCTTCCTTGGAATAAAAATAAAGCTTTCATAATTCTATAATATTGAACTGTAACAAAAGTAAATCTTCCCCTGCTAAATTTATCTTTTTAAAATTATTTTTTCTGATTGTATCTCCTAGGTAGAACAACGAAATTTTCACGATTGAAGTTACAAAGTCAAATGCCACAAAAAAGTCACATTTTCAATTATTTATAAACATTCTGAGGTCATTGCTGCAAGAATCACAAAAGAATCATTTTTAAATTAATCTCCTGTTAAAGGCTTAAGACAAGATACTGACTTTCTTTGTTCCAAAGTACTTGTAAATTATCAGTGTCTCTCTTAATAATGCTCTTCAGTAATTTATATAACTGTACTATATGTTTAAGGGTTGCCTGAGAATGTTCCTATGCACGCCCAATCATTTCAAAAGCTGCTAGTGTATAAGATCCAAATTGAGAGATCAACTCTTTTTTAATTGCTTATATATCCCATGAAGAATTTTAGGTATCCAAATTTTTGCAGTTACTCAAAAGCTAAAAATAATAAAATACAGACCTGTATACAGGCTATAGCCTTTAGTCCTGCTGAAAGTAATGGTGTTTAGTTAGTCCTGCCTTCATTAGTTAAAATTAAGACAACTAATTTAGATTGCAATATGGAACTTCTAGTCCAGTAGTACTTCTGATCAATATGTGCATATTCATTACATCAGTTTAACTCTCTGTCTGTCTCTCTTTTTCTTTCTTTCTATTATTTCTTTCTTTCTTTCTCTTTCTTTCATACAATACAATACAATACAATACAATACAATACAATACAATACAATACAATACAATACAATACCAGAGTTGGAAGGAACCTTGGAAGTCTTCTAGTCCACCCCCTGCCTAGGCAGGAAACTCTATACCAGCGATGGCTAACCTTTTTTGGCTAGTGTGCCATAAGTGGGGGGAGCGCAGGGGGGTAGTGCGCGAGCGTGCTGCACCCACAATGCAATGTGCGACCCGCCCAGTGAGCATGCACGTACTACAGCACTCCCCATTTTTTGCATGCTTTCTTTGCCCTCCCCAGGCTCCAGAGGCTTTATAGGAGCCCGGGGACAGTGAAAACAGCCTCCCCCCCCCCGAAGCCCTCCGGAGGCTTGAGGGACCTTCAGGACGCTTCCCTGAAGCCTCCGGAGCAGTCAAAACAACCCTCCGAGCAAACCGGAAGTCCGTTCCTGAATTTCTGGTTTGCCCGTACGGCAAGTTTTTTGTACTCCGGAGGCTTCAGGGAAGCTCATGAAGCCTCCGGAGGGCTTCCGGGGGGGTGAAGAAGGCTCTTTTTGCCCTCCCCAGGCTCCTATAAGGCTCTGGAGCCTGGGGAGGGCAAAAACGGCTTTTAAAAAGGGCGAATTCAGCTGGCCAGCGCGCATATGCATACTGGCCAGCTGACAGGGCAGTGCCTCGCGTGCCCTGACAAATGGCTCAGCGTGCCACTTGTGGCACACGTGCCATAGGTTCACCATCACTGTCCTATACCATTTCAGACAGATGACTATCCAACATCTTCTTAAAGACTTCCAGTGTTGGGCATTCACAACTTCTGGAGGCAAGCTGTTCCACTGATTGTTCTAATTGTCAGGAAATTTCTCCTCAGTTCTAAGTTGCTTCTCTCGTTGATTAGTTTCCACCCATTGCTTCTTGTTCTACACTCAGGTGCCTTGGAGAATAATTTGACTCCCTCTTCTTTGTGGCAACCCCTGAGATATTGGAACACTGCTATCATGTCTCCCCTAGTCCTTCTTTTCATTAAACTAGCCATACCCAGTTCCTGCAACCGTTCTTCATATGTTTTAGCCTCCAGTCCCCTAATCATCTTTGTTGCTCTTCTCTGCAATCTTTCTAGAGTCTCCACATCTTTTTTACATCGTGGCGACCAGAATTGAATGCAGTATTCCAAGTGTGGCCTTACCAAGGCATTATAAAGTGATTTTAACACTTCACATGCTCTTGATTCTATCCCTCTATTTACGCAGCCTAGAACTGTGTTGGCTTTTTGGCAGCTGCTGCACACTGCTGGCTCATATTTAAATGGTTATCCACTAGGACTCCAAGATCCCTTTCACAGTTAATACTGTTGAGCAAGGTACCACCTATACTGTACCTGTGCATCATCATCTAGTTGTTGTTCATTTATACATTTCATTGCTAGTTGGGATAAACTAAACCAGTAAAAGCACAATTCATAAGATGCTCTAAGTCAGTGTTTCCTAACCTTGGCCATTCCAAAGTTTGGAAACGTCAAATCCCAGAATTCGAAAGCCAGTGTGATGAGAATTCTGGGAGCTGAAGTTCAGATATCTGTAATTTGCAAAAATTGGGGAAAAAAATATCTAAATCATGTTCTGAAATGTGGTGACTTGAGATGAATGTGTTCTTGTGTTTCCCTCTTGTGCACCTATGCCACTATCTTGATTGGCTTCAGTCACAGTTTGTGCTGATGAAGGAATTTCAATAATGATCTGTGTGTTTCCCAAATAACGTGATTCAAGAAACCTCTGCAACCAATGGTTCCTTAATCATTATTCTTTAATGTGATATTTTTTCACTGCATGGGATATTTGTGTGTTATTCAGGTTTCTCTTAAATTATGCATGTTTCAATGGTGCTTTTGAAATCTGTATGAGCTGAGCCACTGAAGGTGCTATTTTATGGGGGATGCATTTGCAGATCATGCAAGTGCATTAGAAACCTTTTTTAGTTTATTTGACTGCAATATTAACTAAAATTGCCTACAGGAATCTGAACTTCAGTTCATGTGGGTTATCTAGGATCAGTTCCTGCTAAATATGAATTACTGAATTACTGTTCCAATACTTTGTGCTTAAAGTTGATTTGATTTCTTAAAATAACTTTTTAACCATTGCCTCAAATTACTTACAGGCATGTTTTATAAACGCATTGGGAAACCATACCAACAGTGACATAATGTCTGGTGAACAAGGAAAAACAAGCGACAACATATCTGTCCCTTATGCACTTGCATGAGATGTCACAACGCAAGCATCAAAGGGCAAAACTGGCATTCTGTGGTCACAAACATTTTAGCATCACTGTGTTAGGAATGTTTGGCTATGAGCATTGACCTTCCCCAATGAGCCACTGCGCAAAAGTGAATTTGCAGTCCAGATTAGGTTTAGCGTATTGGGTTTCAAATATGCTATTATTGCTAGCGATAGCTGTTCTATCTTTATTGCTATGTATGTTTTATTGCTAGTTGGGTAGCTTCAAAGTAGCTTGCTCAAGGGCTGCAGATTCATTACATGATTGGTTCTCTCCAGAAGCACCAACAAACTTTGCAAAAAGAGCAAACAGGATAATCTATTTCTTTACAAGGGATGAGAGGACAAAATATATACTGTAGAGATGTAAATAACATAGAAGTAATACCTCTACCTTTTATGCTTAAGATGTAACAAAAAGGACGTTGGTACTTACCTGATACGCCTCTTCTCATAGTGGGGGAGGAGTATCCAGGATGGGCTGACCTTGTCCTCTCTTGATTGGACTGAGTCAGTTAAGCTGTTTTAGCCACGCCTTGGTCACCAGGCTCCACCCAGTTATCGGCAAAGAACTCTATCCAACTGGCTGTGTCATCCACTCTAGACTTTATTTTAGTTTCGAACCTTTATTTATTACTTCAACAGAACAGTTCAACAAACAACATAACAATTTCGCAACATACCCATATCAGGGAGAGGCTGGATACTCCTCCCCCGCTATGAGAAGAGGTGTATCAGGTAAGTACCAATGCCCTTTCTCCATAGTGAGGGGAGGAGTATCCAGAATGGCACATACCAAAGCCTACACGTCCCTAGGGAGGGTTACACATTTGAGTATATGCCCAAACGTATGCCTGGTGAGACCTCTCCCCCGCCTTGTGAACAGCCTACAACATCCTATGTCCGAATGAGGTTTCTGCAGACGCAAAGGAGTCCAACTTGTAATTCGTCACAAATGGTGAGGGGGAAGACCCTGTGGCTACCCTACAGATCTGATAGGGAGGTCTGCGTGGCCTAGGTCGCCAAAGTGGCCGCACTTTGTGTAGAATGCGCTGTGATAGAGCTCGGTGTTTGCAGACCCCGTGCCTGATAGGCAGAAGCAATACAGTTTCTTAACCACCTACCTATTGTGGTTGAAGTCACCTTGTTCCTCAGGGACCCCGGCTAGAAGGATACAAATGGGGCTTCCGACTTCCTGTTCAGCTTGGTTCTTCTGAGGTAAATCCTCAGAGCCCTCCTCACATCCAAGGTGTGCCACTTCCTCTCTAATGGGTGAGAAGGGTCCGGGCATAAAGTGGGCAATATCAGCTCCTGTGAGCGATGGAAGCAAAAGCACACCTTGGGTATGTAGGAGGGGTCCAACCTTAGCACTACCCTGTCCTGGTGGAACATGCAGAGATCCTCCCTGGTAGCCTGCAGTTCGGATATCCTCCTGGCGGAGGTGATGGCCACCAAAAAGGCCATCTTAAGTGTCAGGAACTTCAGAGAGAGAGTACATAATTGATCGAACGGAGGGCCTGTCAGAGCATCCAACACCTTGTGTAAGTCCCAGGAAGGGTACCTTTGCACCATGAGCGGTTTAAGATTGGAGGCCCCTTGAGGAACCGCCTGACCATCGGATGGTGAGTCAGTGTCTGAGATCTATCGCACAGGAGTACCAATGAAATGGCCGAGACCTGTCTCCTAATCATGTTGGGAGCCAACCCTCTGTCCAGCCCCACCTGAAGGAAGTCCAGAACTTGTGCAACAGTGGCCCGGACCAGATCATGGCCCCCAGAGATGCACCATATTGAAAAAGTCCACCATGTAGCACCGTAAATGCACTCCATGAGGGTCTGCGAGCTGCCTGGATACTCTGTATAACCGTGGGGGAGAAGTGATCTTCCCTCAAGATGCTCCACTCAAGCGCCAAGTGGTCAACTAGAGCCACTAAGGGTCCAGGTGTTCCAACAACCCCTGACTGAGGGAGATCCTCTCCTAGGGGATCCTCCAGGGCCTGTCCACTGAGAGGGATTGGAGATCGGCAAACCAAGGCCTTTGGGCCCAGTGTGGGGCAATCAGTACCACCTCCGCCCCCTCCCGCAAGATTTTTTGTCTGACCCTGGGGATCAGGGGTAAAGGTGGATAGACATAGAGGAACCCCCGGGGCCAAGGGCAGCGGAGAGCATCTACCCCCTCTGTCCCCCATGTCCGGTACCTGGAGTAAAACCTCGGGAGCTGGGCATTGAGAGGAATGGCGAATAGGTCGACCTCTGGGCGTCTGAAGCGCTCTGCCAGCTACAGTTTCCACTCTGAATTGTCCACCTCAATCCAGCTGATCTAGTCGGCTCTGATGTTGTCCACCCCTGCTATATGTTCTGCCCTCAGCGAATGCTGTCTAAGGTCATAGGCTATCTGAGGTGCTTCTGCATTTTGTCATAGTTGGACATCCAATTCTGAGTTTGTGGTGGGTTCAGGCATTGGACCAGCCTGTCTGACCCTTTTGCCATGACTAGAAGGGTGCTATGAATCTATGACTAGGATTAGCTCAGAAAATTTCTTGAATGTATTATGAATTCTTTGAGTTCAATTCACTTTTCGGCCAGTAGGGTGCGTTGCAAGACTTTGTAGATGCAGGTGCAGTTCACTGGTCAGCCACTAGAGTGTGTTGCATGGCTCTGGAAATGCAGGCGCAGTTCACGAGTTGGCCACTAGGGTATGATGCAATGCTTTGTAGATGCAGACACACATCACTTGTCGGCCACTAGGCGTTGCAAGTGTTGGCCTGAAATACTGGATTGCAGTTTGTAGAGGAGCCACTAGTAGGCGCTGCTTGTGCCTACTGTTTAGAGTGATTGGTAATGCTGCCTTCCTTGCTGTTAAAGGACAGAAGGCTGAGTCAATCTTGAGCCAGTGAGATTTGAACTGCCAAACTGCAGGTAGCAGTCAGCTGAAGTAGCCTGCATTACTGCACTCTAATCCTTGTGCCACCTCGGCTCTAGTTGCCAAGGCTATTCTGCTGGTTAAATTTGTCAAGCTGACTCTCCAATTTTGGAATTCCTAAGGGTCTTTACCCGAATTCGGAACCCATCTTGGTCCTGGCTAGTTTGCTATCTTCTATAGGGGTTGAGCCCTTCCCAAATAATTCATAAACAATACTAACCAATCCACAAGAGCATAACAATCTCTTCAGATGAACTACATCTGCCTTTTGGCCCTTTGGCTGCCCGAAGGCTTTGCACACACAAGGTAAGCTGATGTTGGGATGGTTGGGACGTCTTTATAGCCCCTCATTGTCAGGACAACTTAACACTAAAGTTCAAAGGATTTGGGAGGTCGGGTCTGGGCTAGCTGACCTCTTTCTCATTCAAGTTTCGTTTCCATAGAGATCTTTCCAGGAGGCTTTTACAACCACTTAAGGAGTAAGGCTTGGAATCTGCATCAGGTTTCTCTTTCTTTGTTAGGCCATATGTGTTTGGCCTTAACAACAGCAGATCAGATTACATAGGTTGGGAAGGGGTGAGGTTGCTTTATGATGCGATTCCTGGATCCCTTCCCCTGGAGCTCAATTAGATGGAAACAAGGTCGATCTTGCTTTCAAACAAGGAGAGAGAGGAAGCATGCTTTTCTAACTTTGCAGGATCTGCTTTCTCGGTGTATCAGAGAAGAACAAAAACAGGCTATTCAGAGCAGATTGAATCAGCTAGGTGGTAGATGCTGCATTTTTCATGCAACTCTTGGCCCCTTTTTAACATATTTTCTTAATCACAACAGAGTCCTTCATCTCAGGAGAGATAATCAGCCTTTCTCACTGAAACGGTATGTTCCTCTTTGCTCCAAGAGGGGGTGGGGGAAAGCCCAGCAGCTGATTTCAGTTAGACTGCAAACAGAGTTTGGGATTCAACTTTAATGTCCCTTTTACTCAAGGGGAGCTCAAAATAACCTCATCTTTACACTGTTCTGCCTCGGGTGGTTGCCCCACCCCCATGGCTGCAGAGGTAGAAGGGAGGCTTGAGGAGAATGACCCGTAGTGAGGGCGACTACCATCCCTGGATAGAGCCCCAGATGCCTGAGGTATCAATGGGAATCCTCACTTGCTGGGAGGGATCCTTCTCTGTGATCGCATCAGGCTCCAGACCAGGGGGAACCTTCTTGCTGATGGCCTTATGGCAGATGCGCCCTAGTGCTTTATGCCTCTGCCTTTCATATTTAGAAGCAGGTTTGGGAGGCTTGGAGCCAGAGCTTGCCTCTTTAGCTGCCCTGGAGGAGGTGTGCTTCATTTTGCTCTTTGCCTTGCCGCCCCACCCTTGGATGGACCTTCAGTGGTAATCTCTAACCTGATTGGAGGCTCTTCTGCCCTTCCAGTGGGGCTGCCGGCTTTAGAAGTGAGGACTTGATTCCTGCCTGTGTCCTCCGAGCTGCAGGAGGCCGCCATCTTGGGCCATTTGGGGACTCTCCTCCCTCTTCTTTTCAAATGGCGCTACGCGGCAAATACAACAGCCCTGTCGGTCAGGGCTTTGAAAAAGCGGCTTGTGCTACTAAGGGCTGCTGCGCTCTCTCCTGTGGCCTCCTGCTGTTAACAACAGCTCGCTGACAGCCTTGCCGCCCCCTCCTCCAGCTGCTTTCCTTTCTCTTTCTTTAAAGGGAAAGTTTTTCCTTAAAGGGAAGACCTTCTTTAAAGGGAGAGCCTCAGCAGCGATCTGAGTCTCGTTGCCCTGTCTGGGCTTCTCCGGCTAGTCAGGCACTCAGAAAAGGATTGAATAGGGCTTGCATAAATCACGATAGCAAAGTTGCCAGAACGCAGGATGGCAAAGCCTGAGGTGTCAAAGGGAATCCTCACGTGGAGGGAGGGGACCCCTTCTGCAGCCCTGCCAGGTGAAGAGAAACCTGGTAATCTTTCCTCAGGTTCCAGGACAGGGGGGGATGTCTTCCTGCTGCTGGCCTTATGGCCGATGCGCTCCAAGGCTTGGTGCTTCTGCCTTTCATACTTGGAGCTAGGCCTGGGGGGGGGGGTTGGATTCACAGTCTGCCTCTTTAGGCCCCTTGGTGAAGATATGCTCCCTTTTTGGCCTTTGCCTTGCTTCCCCTGCCCTTGGCTGATACCTCCGAGATGGTTTCTAACCTTTTTAAGGGCTCCTCAGTGACTCCGGTGGTTGCTGGAGGCTGCCATCTTGGACCACATGGTTCCAAAATGACTTCTGGCTCCAAATTCAAAAAGCTCCTCTTTGCTGAAGCACATGAAAGCGGCTTGTGCCTTTGCAGGCTTCCGCGCGGCTTCCGCTGCTGCTGGGGGCTCACTCACTTTCTCCTGCATCCTGCAGCTCTTTCCGAGCCTCTCATTCTCTGGTGATCGCTGCCAGCACGGGTGCTCCAGGGTGTTTTAAAACACCGCTGTTCGTTGCTCAATCCCTGAGGGGAGCGGTGGAGTGCTCCAGCATTCTTACAGCCTCCTTGGGCATCGCCCTTGCTGCAGAGGCCTCTGCGGAGCTCGCTTGCCTGTCTTTGCTGAAAGTCCTCACTTAGTGCCCTGGCTCTGCGCTCTGTGACCTGGGCTGCGCGCTGCCTTAGCAGTTGCTGCACAGGCTTTCTACCCCCGCTGGGGGTTTCCTCAGCCTCTAGTAATTGATCAGGCAGCATGGAGGCAATTTCGATCACATTTGCAGCAATTTAAAAATTTTCCTTTTTCTTCAGGATCTCAGGATGAACACAGTCGTCCATTAATGGACTGAGTCGATAACTGGGTGGAGCCTAGTGACCAAGGCGTGGCTAAAAGAGCTTATTTCAGTCCAATCAAGAGAAGACAAGGTCAACCCATCCTGGATACTTCTCCCCTCACTATGGAGAACTTGAATTACTTCATACAGTATTTTGTTTTGTTTTTCAAAATGAAAAGTGTGAACAGTTAAGGAAGCTTCAGAGTGGTGAGAAGATACCTTATAAAAGAAAAAAACGCCATTAATAATACCTTCTGCCAGCCAGCAATCAAACCTAGAGATTTTTTTCCCCATGACCTCAAGAATTATTGGATACATTATTCCTAACCACCAAATTGTTTCCTTAATAGCATAAATAAGAGAATGGTCACCCAGTGTCCAGCTACTGTACATAAATGGATTAAATGTTTCAAATAATTTTATTATGTTTTACAAAGCATATACATAAAAAACAACATTAACAACCAACAGAAATGATAAAGATTAAAAAGACTATGGGGATAAAAGTTTGAAAAAAATCTAAATAAAGAAAGAAAACACAAATAAATATTAATAATGTTTTTCCAATTTCTTCTATGGATGTCCAAAGAACACTTACACTTGACTCTTAGTTTAAGACTATAAGAAAATGTCCCTTTTCCTCCCCAATAGAAAAGAGGAAATACCTAGAACATTCTTTCCAGTGGCTCTAGAAAATTCCATGCCCTTCTGATTTATGACATATTGGCAATGTAAATTGCTGATATTAAGCCCTCTTCTCAGATGTTCCTCTCTTTTTCCTTGTATTGCATGGTTTTTGCTCTGGTTTCCCAAGTAACGTTGTTTTGATGTCTGATGATATTAAATGCACAAAAGCAAGCAATTCCTTTGCCAGCTGAGTGGCTTCCATGCTTGCTCTGATCCGGATGCAAGGATTAATTGGGAGTGCGTTGGGTGCAAACTAAACCGGAAATTTACCACAAGAATTTTCCAAGAAGAATGAAGTATAAAAAATAAGATTTTGTTTAGATTAAGCAAAGCTGTGATACATTTTGTTTCAACAGGGGTTAATGTAGTTTTTTATCTGGCACAGATAGGGCAGATATTCTAGTTTCCCAAATTGTTCTCCTATTAAGGGTTGTGTTGTGCTTTGGATATGAAAGCAAAAAGATGTACAGGAATGTGAAGGGTGTGTAGTGTGTATCTATCTCATCGTTAAACCAAACTTCTTTTTTCCCCCAGGAGCTGCATTGCCTCTTTTTACTTTGAATCCAAAGGGCTACACAGCTCTATTCCCTATATTCTTGAAGGTCTAACATAACATAATTTAATAAATGCTTATAAATAACAGTTATATGCATATTATTTTGTGGTGAGTCTGTCTATTCATCCACAAATAAAAAATTATGGTGCATTGAGGCGTATATAATGTTAAGAAGTATTTTAAGTTATGGCCACTCTGCATTTTTTATAAATAAAACTAATGCTGCAGTTCCTCAAATGACAATAATTCACCGACTGATTCAATCAATTGAATTAGAGTATATATAACACATTGCACCAGCCTTTCCAGCAAAAATGAACTGCTGCTGCTATCAAATTTGCATTATTTCACTTTTGTTAAAATAGCACAATCATAAAATTCAAACTACAGTTGGTATGCTATTGCAAACCATATTTTTATGGAATTCTTCCTTTGATATAGAAGGAGGAAGATTTCAATATTATCCATAGCTGAATCCTAAAGCCCTTCAATTTGTATTTTCAATTTATTTACGTCATATATGCCAATTCCAAGATTATACTTTTGGGAAATCATCTAGTGCACACACAAAAAGTCATTCTTGTCTGAACAGAAGATAAACATGCTATGATATAAACTGAAGTCAAGAAAATAAAAACCTCTTTTAACAAGGATCTTGACACAACTGAATGGAAAATGAGGTGGAAAATTTCTCCCAATAATTCTCCAAAACAGTATATTCAATTTTGGAAGATGTGTTTTAGTAAGAAAGAAGGTGGTATTAGTCAAACTTTATAAAATTGAAACTCACTAAATTTAAATGTGGGGCCTATCCATTGAAATAAACACTGATTTCCTATGATGTTATCCTTAATACCTTGAGAACTTGGTTGTGCAGTTACAGTTACATTTATGTAGGCACATCTTCTGAATCATTTCCAGAGCCACATGGGCTCAAATCAGTGGTAATTCCTAAAAAAAACAAAATTATAAAAAGAAAAACTTCAAAGAAATCCATTTCGGGAAAATTATATTTAAAAAAAAAGGACCCAAAATGCATTCATTCTCTAGCAAAGTGAATGTGAAAAATCCAAACCGATCACATATAGGAAGAGGGATAGAGATGTTATTAGGAAAGCGACTGCTCAGATGGATGAAATGCAGTAAATATACTTACTTATTCGTTTATTAAATTTATATACCATCGATCTCCCCTCTAAGACAACTCTGGGAATATGTTAGGAACAAAAAAAACACCTTTTTCTTTTTAGAAATGTAGGGAACAATACGAATATCTCAGTGAAGATGGGGAAATAGTAGGACAACAAAAATAAAACAGCAACTCATTTTAATTTGGTTCTTTCTTTTCCAACAAGAGTAGTTTGTTTTTTCTATCAGGAAATGGTGAACTAGGATATAGGGGAGGAAAGGAACTTGTCATGGATGGAAATATGGTCAGTTAATGTAGCTCCATGAAAAAAAATAGCTAAGAACTAAATCCAAAAAGGACACATAAAGGAGACTGGAAGAGAAACAAGTCATGTAGAGTAATATTATAATGTTCCATTCATTAGCATTGGGGTGTTATACATGCTATCAAGAAATCTGAGTGGGGATTGGCAAAGAATGCCAAAAACAGTTCTTGGTGCAACTGTGAAGGAAAGGATAAAACAGCAAACAATGAAGGTTGAAATCATAAAATTCTCCTTTACTTTGAATAGGTTTGTATATGAATAGTTAAATTGCATTATAGGAAGGAACGTACTGTTAGCTTTATGAGATAATCCAGTCAAGAAGCACAGCCAGAGATACTAGCTGTAACTTTATTATAAGGTTACATTAACAGAATCTTGCAAGCCTGAAAATGCACTGCCTCATGCACACACACAGAGAGAGACACAGACACACACACAAACACACCTCTACAGTCCAAGAAACTAAGAATGTGTCTTCTGAGATGATTGCCATATCCCCATGCCTTCTGCATACTCAGCTGCTGCTTATCTGACTCCTGTCTATTGCTCTTCCTCCTGCCTCCCAAGGTTATTCCCACATATCCTTACACTTGCTGACAGTTTGGCTGAACTTGTATGCATTATCTCTGAGGAATCCTGGAGTACTGGTGAAATGTCAGATGATGATCAGATGCCTTCCTCATCTTAAAAATACATAAAAATTGGGAAACAGGAAAATATCGTAGAGTCAACCCAAAAGCCAACCTAGGAAGCTTCAACAACTGTTTTTCGAGAATCCAACCTGTTAGCATTCAGGAAAAAATGTGGCAATCACCACATATCAAGATAGATTTGACCAATATGTCTTTTGCCAAATCATCTCATTTTTGATCCAGTTTGTAAGATTACTGTAGATATAACTATATTTCTGCAAAATGTTTGACAAAGAATCTTGTGATATTCTAATTACCACCTTAGATGAGTATGGTTGGATGGCGTGAAGTAAACTATATACATGGGTAGCTATCAGTGACGTGCGGTGAGGTTTATGGCTGGTGAAGCTGGTGATGTCATAAAGAAGGCGGAGAATGGGACCACGTGTGCTGGAGGCTCAGGTTGCCTCAGCCTCCAGCACACGTGATCCCATTCCCCACCTTCCTGAGCGTGCTCCGCTGGCTCGTGCTCCGCAGTCCTCGAAAGCGACTGGGGAACGACGAGAACCTTCCTGCCTCTGCTGGACTTTGCGCGCTCCTCACGACTGCATATTGCACGACGGAGATAGCCAGAATGGCGCCGAGGCAGTCCGGCGGGCGAGCGACCAAGGATCAGGCTGCCTCACTCGCTCTTTCATCCGCCCGGACCGCCTGGCCGTTGCTGTGGCTACATCCGTCCGGCCACGCCCGGGAGCTGCGGAGGCAGAAATGTTGTCAGCGCTCCTGGATGACGAAGCCACGAAAGCGACTGGGGAACAACGAGAACCTTCCTGCCTCTGCTGGATTTCGCACGCTCCTGTCGCTTTCGCGCAACTGTCGCTTTTGTGGCTTCGTCATCCGGGAGCGCTGACAACATTTCTGCCTCTGCAGCTCCCGGGCGCGGCCAGACGGATGTATATAATATTATAATATTACATATATATATATATATATATATATATATATATATATATATATATATATATATATATATATATATATATAGTATATAATATTATATACTATTATTTCATGAAGAGAGGTGAGGCTCTGCCTCCCCTGCCTCCCCTGCCTCCCCTGACCGCACGTCCCTGGTAGCTATGGAATCAATTAACTAAATGTAGTCTTCTCTGATTTATTATACTCAAATGAAAACTACACAGCCTTATGACTTAATGTAGATTTCTACAATGAATACAGGTTGGATTATACAGCCTAAATGATCACTTCCAAATTTCAGATTCTGTGATTCTATTGCTAATAGGTCAAAGCAAAACCATAGCAGATGCTACAAAGTAGGCTATAATAGAAGATACTACAAAGATGTTAAATTTTATTTTTATGCTATCTAGCTGCTGCTGCTCTTTGATTTCTATACATTAAATAAAAGATTCAGGAAGTACAATGACCCCTAAAAAGAAGGCTATTTAGTTAAAAGGTATGTTAAACCAGTATATAGTTTTTCTCCTGCTTTTCTTCCTGAATAGAGGTATGGTTTTAACAAGCAAGGGAAATAACCTTGCTCAGTGTCAATAACCAGAACTTCAATAATTATCATAAGTTTCTCAAGTCTACGCATCCTTAGAAACAAGATCCCAGAACAATTTTAATAAGCTCAGCTAAAAGAACTCAACCATAATCCATGTTCTTACTACAGGGATATATTGTATTCCTTCTATAACAACAACAAAAATCTTGTTATTCCATATGAACTACAATTCTCAGTGAAACTTAACGAAAGTTTAAATTTTCATTGACAGCTTAAATGTTAACACTGAAAACCACAGAGAATGCATCAGGCTGTTGCAATACAGAAGAAACACAAAGACTTATGTGGAGACGCCTTCTGAAATTGCTGTCTTTCTGTTCTATGAGAATGAATTTAAAACAAGACAATCTTAATATGTTAATCTGATCTCCAATGGAATAGTATAACATTACCTCCCTAACTTATGAAGTAAAGCTTCTCATTGTAGAGCCCCATGGAAAGACAATACTTTGGCAAAGTAAGCAACTTTATAGAAGTTGCATAAGTATGGCTGGAGCTGTTGATTCTTTGTGGTCTTTGAGTAGCATGCCAACTAAATGCAGGTTTGTTCACAGAGTTAGTGAAAAACATAATCAATTTAACTTAACATAATTTAACTAAAAAGGGTGGGAAAAAGGAAATGCAGAAGAATTCAAACATTATTTCTTTATATACGATTTGTTCTTGAATAACTAGTTGCTGAAAAACATTAAGGTTTTATTCTATAAACATAATTTACCCAAACTAGGTAACATCATCATTGCTAGTGCAATGATGCAAGAAAACAAATAAACTCAGAGAGTAACAAGGACCCCCCATTTCAACCCCGAGCTACAAAAATTCTCCAGTACTTCATAGTTATTCAAGTGATTCAGAAATTAGTTATGCACTAAATGAGGTAGCAGTAATTTTATCCCAACTCTTTCTTGCTTTTCCCTACAATCAGATTTCCAAATGGCATTTTCCCAATTTTTTTCTATTGTACTTACTTTCTTATCTGGCCCCTTGTTCAATGTGGAATTTGATCCTTTCTTTCAGGCTGCTTGTTTAGGTTTTCTTCTTAGAGACTGTTCTGAACTTTTAGATAAATCCACCTTTTAGATCATAGTTTTCTCTTCTCTAAATTTCGCATTTCATCTTCCTAATCTACCACTTCCATCCCTGATTCCTATTTCTCTCATCCTGGCTCTGCTCCCCTGGCCATTGTAATGCTAACCGCTCTGATTGTTTCAATCACCACCTCCACTTACAGTTCATTTGAGGTTTCAGAATTGGAAAGAACCATTTAAGGTGTCTAGTCCAAGCCCTTGCTCAGTTCAGGAATCTAATTTAAAGCAATTATGACTATGGCTGACTATGCTTGAACACATCCAGTGGAGAAAATCTCACCATCTGTCTCGATAATTAGTTCATTGTTGAACTGCTCTTGCTGTTAAGAAGATCGTTCTCCCCTCTATTCACTTGCAATCTGCCTTCTTATAGCCTAAACTATCATTCTCAAGTTCCCTTCTCACTATAGCCTTCTGAGTTTCTTCACTTTACTGGATCATTCCCATTAACTTTCTATGATCCTACTCCACTTTATGTTTATTTTTTTACTGAACTGTGGTACTAAGAATGGGACAGGATGGATGCTAGACCAAAGCAGAATGAAGCAGAGATACTCCTTATAATTTGAAAACTATACTACCAATTCTGGGGATACAGGCCTTCATTTAACAAATTTCCCTCTAGCTCACTTCCATTTCAAAATAACCTTTCCATTCCGCTGATCTTCCTCTGTCTCACAACTGGCCCTTTAATGCTCTGCAGCATTTGTGTAGAATGAGCCTTGATTACTGTGAAAGATATCTGTCTATATCTCACCTGCCAGAGGGCAAAGTGTGGTTTCCTTTGAAGTGGTCACCCTGAGTTTCAGTTGTACCTTTTTTTTCTAGTTATTTGCTTACTTACTTGAATGCTGCTCCATAAAGAAAACTAGTATATTGCAGAGTTGTTCAAAGGTACATTCAATCATCGGAGACAACTTGAAACTCAGGTAGTACAATCGTGACCTGCCTTTGCCATAATAAGAACCAGATCAGAAAGATGTCGGAAGCGATAGCAGCTAAAGACTAGTCTCGTTGCCTGATTGGAAGCACAAGCAAGAATTTTAAGCATTTAGAGTAAAACTCCATGTGTCAAGCAAAAGAGTGAATCTACACATGTCTGTATATTATATGTGAAAATTTTATGCACACACCCCAACATGTGCATTTAATATACCTTACTAGATGCAAGACATTCACCTTCAGGAGTGCTTTTATCTATAGGAAAACCATTATATTTCAGTAAGACATTTAAAACGGTTGTGGTACCAGAGTTCAGAATTTCATAGAAAGTAGCTTAATTCACCTTTGTATAGTAGGAAGATGACATTTATTAGAGCAATAGATGTTCAACAAAGCTCAATTATTTTGAAAGGTGAATTAAGCTACTTTTCTACACAAACAAAAGACAATGGGTATCAAATGAATTACTTAAAAGCAAGTCTGACACAGAAATTAGAACAATTCTTTCCACCTTAATTTAACTTTTGCTTTGCCTGTGCCAAAAGATATCTTAAAGCTTAACAAAGTAGCTTCTCTTCTTTTTTAATTAACTAATGTTTGAAGAGTGGTATGGGAAAAGCTCAGTAGCCCTGCTAAGGATCATTATTTTAGATGTGAATAAAGTAAACAAAGTGAGTAAATGAACGAAGAAAATCTTCAACTGGGGGGAGGGGCAGAAAACAATGGACCCTTTTCCCTTTAATCATAGGCTTTAAGAATCTTGCAAAAATGAAGACAAGTGCAATACGTAATACCTTTCAGTGCTAGAAAGGGAGCAGCAGGGTATGTATTTGAATAACTTCCTAATAGGCAGAGGATACACTTGGACTGCACCCACTAAGTCTTTGAAGTACTGACTCTTATCTGCCATCCTGCATAGAAGTAAGTTTGCTCCAATAAAATGCAGTCCTAACAGGTGATAGTACCTACATAGGGATTATTAAAAAACTAAGCAAGATTGGACAAGATTTCTATTTGGATCAGAGACCACTGGGAAATCCCAAGGCTGTAGATAAGATTGGAAGTAAAAAGAACTCCCAAAGGAAGTTGGTGACAAGCCATGTCCATACTCACCCCAATAAAGCATCTTTATGCAGTCACCTACATTCATGGCCTTGATAAAATACAATGTTAGAGCTGGAAGTCATAGCCTCCTCACTGTAGCATCCCACTGTGGTATGTTATATGCAAGTGAGAAGCTCCAAAAACCTGAGTTTTCTAATATTCCAAACAGGTCATCCATTCCAAGACATGATAAATTTAGAACTTTAAACCTCCTGCAAAAATCTGCCCCACTTCTATTTTCCTGTTTCCATTGTCTTCCATGGGGGTGCAGTGGTTAGAGGGCAGTACTGTAGGCTGCTTTTGCTGACTGCTGGCTGACTGCAATTTGGCAGTTCAAACCTCACTAGGCCCAATCCTACCAACCTACTGACTTTGGGGAAATTGCTTGAAGACTCTTGTCAAGCCTACTAAATGGAAATGTTTAAGGAAGATCTTTGAGAAAATGTAGCCAGAATTCTTATTTGCAAGGACTCAAATTTTGCATTAAATCATAATCTAATCCTATGTTTCACGATCTATGAACATAAAGATGAAAGGAAATATGCCATATTATATATTAGCAGCTGGACAAATACCAGAATCTCCTCTCACTTGCATGTAATATATGAGAGGATTCATCCACAAAGAATAATCAGTCGAATAATTATTTTATCACAGCAATTAGCAGCATCTAACTAACCTTGGCCAACCTTGAAAAAATTGAGTGGGCCAATTAGTGCTTGGATAGGAGACTACAGAAAAAATACCATGGGATCATAAAATTAGGAAGAATTCAGTCTCCAGACTCAACCTGTTTCATCTCCCTTTTCAAGAAATATAATACCGTGTTTCCCCGAAAATAAGACAGGGTCTTATTTTCTTTTGAACCCCCCCCCCCCAAAATAAGCACTTGGTCTTATTTTCAGGGAGGTCTTATTATTTTTGAGGTACAGGAGGTGGCGAGCATGTCATGGCTGCTGCTGTGTTGCAATATTTTCATGGAGGGCTTATTTTTGCAGAAGAGCTTATTTTAGTACATGCGTTCAAAAGCCCAATTGGGCTTATTATCCAGGGAGGTCTTATTTTCAGAGGAACAAGGTAACTAACATACTATGAGACGCAACTAAAACCTTAGTCCAATGAATAATATTTCATACGTTGTAATGTGATATACTGTATCAGGGGTTGCCACAAAGAAGAGGGAGTCAAACTATTCTCCAAGGCACCTGAGGACAGAACAAGAAGTAATGGGTAGAAACTAATCAAGGAGAGAAGCAACCTAGAACTGAGGAGAAACTTCCTGACAGTTAGAACAATAAATCATTGGAAGCGCTTGCCTCCAGAAGTTGTGAATGCCCCAACACTGGAAGTTTTTAAGAAGATGCTGGATAGCCATTTGTCTGAAATGGTAAAGGGTTTCCTGCCTAGGCAGGGGGTTAGACTAGAAGACCTCCAAGGTCCCTTCCAACTCTGCTATTGTATTGTATTATTGATATACACTTTAGCATACATTCGTTGATTACACTTGTAATCCTAAGTACACTTACCAGAACATCAACAAATTATCTACATCTATTTAGACATCCCATTGCTTACTCTCTATGATTACAGAATTGTACATTAAATATCATTTAAAGCATGATCTTATTTCTAAGCAAACATATATACAGTCATGCTGTTTTATAACAACTGTTCTATATCCTTATTTGTTACCAAAATAGAATGAAAATGCTGAGAAGCATTAGAAAAGGTCTAATCTATATTCTGTCTTCAAAGGATTAATTCGAAGCAGCTGGTTTTCTCCTTAATGGAATTAAATGAAAATCATAATGTTTTTTACTAGTTCAAATTATAGAAAGCCCCAAAGGTGATTAATTAAAATACACTGATGGAAAGGCAGATACAAAGCTTCAGTCTTACTGTTTATAAGCAGTTAGTAAGATCTAAGAGGATCTTAAAATTCTTAGAATTATCCAGAAAATTGGTTTCATCTTCAAAGATAACATAATATAGCTGAGCAAATTTGCAGTGGCCTTATTTGTGAATATAGAATATTTAGAGATTGTCATTGGATATACATCAAGTATTTTTTTTAAAAAAAACACCAAAACAACTGATATCCAGAAAGCGTAGAAATATTTTCTGATGATGAGTGTCTTCTTTCCTGATCTTGCCTTATTATCTTTCCCTTGTGTTTTCCTTGTCAGTACTGTATATTTATTTCTGTCTATAGATCTACTTCCACTGAAACATTTTTCATTTCCAGAGTTGCATCTTTCATTGCATATATAGCATTTTTGATAGGACAGGAAGAGAACAATTTCTGACAAAGCTGTTATTGTATTCTGCAGTTTATACATTTCAATGCATGGGGTTGAATAGAGAAGGGGAGCTACTAAATGAAAAACTTTTTTCAGGTCTCAAGCCATATTTTTACAGGTTCACCATATATGCTTCTATTCTGTTACTAAATATCTCAAGAGGGATAATATAAAAACAAACACTCTGGTGGCAGTGCCAAAAAAACTGCCACGAAGCTCATACAGTTTTATTTATCTTGAAGAAAAAAGGCACAGATGTTATTTGCCAAATCATTACAATTAATTACCTAGTCTTGTCATATCAATACCGTTTGATGGTTACTAAGGATGGATAAGAAAAAGCGCCAGTAATACCAAATGATGACAACAATATGAAGATGACTACCACTGCTGATGACCTATTCAGAGGATATAAATGTTTAGGATACAAATAACAATATATTGGCAGGAAATATGTTGATTTTAAAAGGCAAACAGAACTAGCCTCAGCAACAAGGAATGAAGTAGGTCAAACTAAATTTCCATTCAAAGAATTTAGGAGCAGCAAAGTTACTTATATGTAATTTTATCTATATTTAGAAGAACTATATTGTGAAATTATTGGAAGACCCATGATAAAGCACTAATATTACATTTAAATCAGATGAGGCACTGTTACATGTTGGGGTGAAAGGAGATTCTTTTTATATCTGAACCAAAGCAGATGAAAGGAAAGATTTTTGCACCATTAGAATTATAAAAGTAAGAATAATTATAATCCTCAATGTATGTATATAACATGCCACCCACAGTGAATACGTTTAGATTGCAGAAAGATGGAAAAAATAATTCTTCACTTACACAAGGCATAAAACGTTTAATTGAAAAATATTCAATAACAGTTACAATAATAAATAATAATATCACAACAAATTACAGCCATAACACTTCCTAGATAAATACAACAGATGTTAGCAAGGTATTGCTTCTAAGGAACAATCCAATTATCTCTAAAGACATTTCTACTACAAATCATTTCACAGTCAGGGACAATCTCAAGCTATAGTACAACAGCTCTGAAAAAGTCTTTATTTTAATTCTAATCAATCATATGAAATAACTTTAACTATTAGCAAATGCCACTTTAATCAACACGAAGATCCAGACAAGATAGCAGTAGCTCGTATCAACATAACATTTTAAAGATTTGAAATATCTGTCTCAGACTATCCCATAATAAATAAGGATCTCTCTCTCCCAGAACTTATTGTCATTATTGGAGAGTGGGAAGAATCCTGGGTGTCTTTTAGACTGCTAGGGGATGATTGCCTTTGAGAGAAGTGAAGGTTTTGAGGAGACTTCAACATTATCTCAATGCAAGTGGGCTTGAAGCTAGTGCTACTGTTCACCTCCTTTACTATTCTGCCAACTCTGGAGGCAGAGATTGCCCCATCTGCAACCTTCACCCAATGTACTAACCAGTGACTGTAGGTCTTCCAGCAGTTATTTTCATCATATGGAGGGAACATTGTTCTTGTACTTTTGTTATCTCTCTTTTACTCTTAGCATCCAAGATGAACCAACGGAAAGCCACTATTTTCTCTAAAAAAAAAGTACAGCATGAGAACGAAAGGAAATATTTCCCTAAGGGACAAGAAGAAACTTTAAATCCCACTTTTAATTGGAAGAATCAGATGCCACCTGTCGGGATCGAGGGGGAAAAATTAAATACAATTTCGCTTTGCTTTGTTTAGCCACTGGTGTGCTTCCATTGTCTTTATTTAGCTGTTCCCACAGGAAGGCAAATAGTCTGAGGAGATCCTGTGTTACAGGCAGAATACAATCAATTACTTAACTTGAACTCTACAAACGTGGATCTGATTGCTTGCACATGACATTTACATACAAATTGAAACTACAACATTATATGTTCAAAGCCATATTGATATGAAACTTTTACTCGCTTGACTCATTCACAGAATTTGACATGGACCCAGATGTTAAATCTTGACATTTCTACCATCTTTTTCATCCTTTTTCCTTTCAGAAATATATTCCACACACATACATGGAAGAAAAGCAAGAGTTGAATGAGGGATTTTCATTGGTAATGCTAGAAAATACCATGTGCATTTTAAGTTTGTTGTTAAGAGCTAGTTTGGTGTATTGGTTAAGGTGCTAGCCTAAAACCAGGTGGCTATGAATTCTAGCATCTCCTTAGACAGCTGGGTGACTTTGGACTAGTCTAGGGGTCAGCAATCTGCAGCTCTGGAGCTACATGTGGATCTTTTATCCCTCTGCTGCAGCTCCCTGTTGCTCAAAATATGTGTTACACCCCCCAATGTGTGACACCCGCTGGAATATGATTTCTTGAGCTTTTCAACCCCAGGTAGGCCAAACATGGTGAAATCCAAGAAAAGAAAAGTTTCAGAAGAAAACAGAATGCTTACTTCAACTACATATACTAGGCTGCTCAGGAAATAGTCAGGCATGGGAAGGGTTTTGTAGCTCCTGGTGTTTTCTTTTCTGTGGGAAACGGGTCCAAATGGCTCTTTGAGTGCTTAAGATTGCCAACCCCTGAACTAGTCCATCTCTCTCTCTATTTCAGTCCAACTCATTTCACAGGTTGTTGTTGTAGGAAAGTAGAAGGAGGAATGAATATTAGGTATGTTCGCTGCCTTGAATTGCATATAAAAAGGGAAAGATAAAAATCTAAAAAATAAGTTACTATCATTGGAAAATAAATAAATATAAACACCAGATTCAGTAAAGGTGATCTTTATGCAGTAATTGATAATTTACGTAATTGATAATTTATCAATATCAATGATTCTTCTATAGTGCTTAGTTATGCTCAGAAAAAAATATTCACCTGTTCTCATAAACACATGCTTTGGAAAGCTAGTAAAAGTTCAATGTTTTGGCCTTTGGGTTATTTATATATTGGGAGAGGAAGTCAAAGACTAAAGGCCATCCTGGCTCAGGGCAAACTTGAATTGTGTTGGGACAGTAATTATGTGAATTGTTATCCCAACATCTCTAAAGGGGGCAAGGCATTGAGGAACTTTATATCAAGGCCCTGGTTTTTCTCTTCAAATAATTTGGCATCAGCACTATCATCCTGGACAGCTCCTGTCTTTGATTGTGCAAACCAGAGAAGTTAAAGTACATCTTCCTACAAAATAGCCCACTGGTGAAAAATAAATTTGAGTTGTAAAGAGAAAATGTGACCAAGGTTCTACAGTATGAAAGAGACAATTAGTCCCACACAAAGGGATGTGCAATGATGGTTCAATTTGCATCAGAGATGTTTATGAAAGAGTTCATTTTTCTACCTACATCTTATTATTTATTTATTATATTTTTTAAATCTCTCCTCTACTACTTTATAAGTAACTCCAGGCAGCAAACATACCTAATACTTGTTCCTCTTATTTTCCCTACTACTACAACAACCCACCATATCAAAGACCGAGATACTTCTGCTGGTAGAAGGACCTTGATCTGGTGGGAGCAGCTCATGAGCCTTCACTGAAATGGTAAAAGAAACCATTGAAGGTCTCTGTTGTGAAGGCACACACAAGGGACAATGGTGCCTAACAACTAGGGCATGGAGATCTGGGGCCAACTGACAGTTCAACTGTCTTTCTTACAGGTGTGTTGGCAAGGTGTGTTGGCCCAAAGTCACCCCATTCATCATGCAATACATTGAGAACATTTAATAAAGGTCTCCTATACTGTGTGGCTAAAATGTCAGAAGCTGGAAGTGTTTTAGAAAAAAATGGCAATCATTCCAAATCTTTAAAATCAGCAAAGATGTGATATATTAGATAGCTCAAGAATCCGTTTTTTTTTCTTCTTATACCAGTATTCTAACAAAAATAAAATTCTCCATTATAGATGCATATCCACCCCTAGAACGTATTGAACATGGGAAATTGTAATATTGTAATTGTAATAAATGTAATATTTCCCATATTCAAGAAAAATAATGTAATGGTTTATTAACAATTTAGCAACTTGATTAATTACATTTAATTCAATAATTGTAATAAAATATATCTGTGAACCATGAATGCAGAAAACAAATAGTTTTTATATTCTGTACTTACATTATATACATACATACATACATACATACATACATACATACATACATACATACATACATACATACATACATACATATATATGTGTGTGCTGGTTTTGTTGTATTCGGGTCTTTTCCCGTATAAGGTTGAGATTGTCTTTGCAACGTTTCAGCAGGATCTCACCTGCCATCTTCAAGCTTGGGCTTAAAATGGGAACGGAGCTGCCGTCTTTCTGTAAGTCTTGGTGGGAGGGGATGGGGTGCTGGCTTTGTTTCAGTAAGTGGAATGATTGATTGTGTGGTTGTATCATGATTGGTAGATTGGTGCTGATTGGTGCAGGCTGTGTGTGCATTGTTGTTTTGTATTGTAACGGCTTGGGTGGTGGGTGGTGTTCATTTGTTGGCTAGGGCTGGTTTCCAGATGTTTGGTATCACCACGTTTATTCATGTTGTGGGGATATTTCTCTATTTCGATGGCTTCCATAATTATTCTTTTGTGGAGGTGTTCTGTTTTGGAGATTAACCTGGCTCCTTCAAAGTTGATTTCATGTCCTGTAGCCTTAAGGTGCTGGAAAAGGGAGGAAGTTTTTTTCTTTTTTTCTTATTATTTCTTATATTATTGCCGGGCAGATTTTGCATGGTATTTCGTAGACTCCTTGGTTTTCTAGATGGATTTTGTTGCCCGGCAATATACATAGCAGAAACAAACAGGAGGATAAATGCACGCATCACAGAACACAAGAACGCAGTAAGAAAAAAAGAAAAAACTTCCTCCCTTTTCCAGCACCTTAAAGTTACAGGACATGAAATCAACTTTGAAGGAGCCAGGTTAATCTCCAAAACAGAACACCTCCACAAGAGAATAATTATGGAAGCCATCGAAATAGAGAAACACCCCCACAACATGAATAAACGTGATGATACCTCCCGCCTACCAAACATCTGGAAACCAGCCCTAGCCAACAAACGAACACCACCCACCACCCAAGCCGTTACAATACAAAACAACAATGCACACACAGCCTGCACCAATCAGCACCAATCTACCAATCATGATACAACCACACAACCAATCATTCCTCTTACTGAAACAAAGCCAGCACCCCATCCCCTCCCACCAAGACTTACAGAAAGACGGCAGCTCCGTTCCCATTTTAAGCCCAAGCTTGAAGATGGCCGAAACGTTGCAAAGACAATCTCAACCTTACACGGGAAAAGACCCGAATACAACAAAACCAGCATACCTACACCCGTGAAAATCTACGAAAATTATATATATATAATTTAATATAATATGACATGATACAATATAATAAATATAATAAATATAATTTAATATAATTTAATATAATATAATATAATATAATATGTGTATGTGTATGTGTATGTGTATGTGTATATGTGTTACAACCCCTGGTATGCCCAAATAAAGTATGTCCTTTATTTATTTATCAGCACAAATACAACACACACACACACACACACACACACACACACACACACACACATATATATATATATATATATATATATATATATATATATATATATATATTGTATCATGTCATATTATATTAAATTATGTGATTGTATCACATATATCATATTGCATTACATTATGCTACATGTTACATTATATCATATGATAATTACAGTTGGGAAATAATATTTTATGTTGCATAATAGCTATGTTGATGTTTATCACCATAGCTAATGATTCACAGGAATAGACAGGGCTTTTACCAACAACAAACTAACAAGATATCTCACCATTATATCCCACACAGAGAAGCCAACTCATTTGGCAACTGAAACATAAACACTGCTTCAAAGACGTAGCTAATAGTTGCCTGTTTTTGTTTGTGTTTTGTAAAAATGAATAATGCAGGATTTGTAACAAAAAACCCAGAATAAAATTGTAGTGGAAACAAATGAATAAAATACCATAAAATATATAAAATATGTGTGTGTGTGCGTGTGTGTGCGCACACACGCACACACACACACATACACACATACATATATTTCTTTACTATGTATATGTTTTGGTAGATTTTCACGGGTGTAGGTATGCTGATCTTGTTGTATTCGGCTCTTTTCCCATGTAAGATTGAGATTGTCTTGGCAACGTTTCGGCGAGGTCTTACTCGCCATCCTCAGGCTCCGGCCACTCTTTAAGCCAAAAACACCAGCCTGAGGATGGCAAGTGAGACGTCGCTGAAACATTGCCAAGACAATCTCAATCTTACAAGAGAAAAGACCTGAATACAACAAGACCACACACACACACACACACACACACACACACACAGGGATGCAGTGACTCAGTGGCTAAGATGCTGAGCTTGTCGATCAGAAAGGTCAGCAGTTCGGAGGTTCAAATCCCTAGTGCCACGTAACGGAGTGAGCTCCCATTACTTGTCGCAGCTCCCAACAACCTAGCAGTTTGAAAGCATGTAAAAAATGCAAATAGAAAAAATAGGGACCACCTTTGGTGGGAAGGTATCAGCGTTCCGTGCACCTTCGGGCATTTAGTCATGCCAGCCACATGACCATGGAGATGTCTTCAGACAGCGCTGGCTCTTCGCATTAAAACAGAGATGAGCACTGCCCCCTAAAGTCAGGAACGACTAGCACATACTGTATGTGCGAGGGGAACCTTTACCTTTGCACACATACACACATACATACATAAGAACACATATAAAAAGGAGTATCATATCCATTATGTTACATATTGCCTTTGACAACAGAACAATACATCTGAGGATATAGCAGGTCTTACTTAAAAGATCTAAAACACATCACTTATCTATGACCTTCAAAAAACATAATATTTTTCTTTACTACTGTACTATATGCTAACCCAGATGACTATTGCTGCCATTTGATAGATATGGTTCTGCTCTCCTAAAGATCTCTGAAAGTCAGATATAATCCCATCATGTTGAGAAGATCTTCCAATATCTGCAATCTTGAAAAAGTAATTAAAATTGTGGTTGGGGGACTAGTTCATTGTTGTTGCTACTTTTCTTTTCAAGCAGCTGATACATGATAATACTTAAAAAAGAAAATGTGGAAGAAACAGAATTATCATAGAAATGTATTTCTTAGTCACTTGTCTTTTTTTATCTGCAAGCAAATGAGATGAAGACATCCTAGAAATTCACAGGCTCATATGAAATGCAATTTGCAATTTTGCTATGAGATGGCCACAACAGCAATTCAACACAACAGCAAGTGATTTACTCCTTTAAAAATCAAAAGAGTGGTGAAAACAATTAAGAATAGATGCTGCTTGGGATTCCCACTGAGAATGTATTGGCTGGAACTAATTCCTAAAAGTGATTTATAGCTATGATGCTGACTCCTATTATTCCTGGAATGTTCACTGTAGGACATCTTTTGTGTACTTTTTGATAGCTATGCCTTCAGCTCCTATCTTTTCACTTCTAATCTAATTACTTTTAGTCTTTTGCATTTTTTCTTGCTGTCAGGCCATTGTTCTTTGCCAGCATCTGTACACGGGGCTGCAACTAATGGATGAGCTTCCACAAGTGATGACATAACACGAAAGCAGAAACAATTGGAGTACTTTTTGGTAACTCCCTAAAATCCTTCAATCATATTTCTAGCAGACATTTAAGGAGAAAGGGAAGAAATGAGGCACAGGAAATGACAATGAGAGATATCATAGTTTGGTCTACCTTTATTGGCGCTTGTTTATTATTTGCAAACTCACCTACCATTTATATGCATTAGTAAGGCAGCCAGGAGTAATTCATAGTATCTGAATTTAGTAGTTGAAGGCCCTTAATAGAAACCCCTCCATTTAATGTACAAAACCTGCCTATATACTGTACGTTCCTGCATATGTATAAATCCAATTTTGTCATTTCATGCCTGTGTAAAAAATACATAGAATATACTTTTGTAAAACTGCACTTTAAATGCATAAAATCCATAAATTAGGTTAGAATAAAATCCTCTTGGAATTTAACAGAAATTAACATATATTCCTCCCCTTGTTAGTTCATTAAATTGAGTTAATGTATTTGCATTACTATAGCTCTTCAAGCATTTATGTGTGGTCAGCTATAAAAGTTGATGTTTATTATAACAATAATGAATCTAGACAACACTCAAATTGCAAGGTGGGAACTAAATGACTTCAGTTAACTATAATTTAATATTATGCCTGAAACAAAAACTATGATTAATATTAGACATGTTATGTTAAGTCAAGTGAGCTTCAGACTCCATAACTTGATGTTGTCTTATTGGCCTATTTCTACAAAAGTACAGTTAAGATTAATCAATTAGTTGAATTCAGACAAAACATGCAATACATGAAAAAGTGAAGCACTAATTCCTTTTCACTACATGTGAATTCAAGTCCCATTTATCTAGCCTCAATCATCTTACAATAGATCACAGTTATGAAATGCAACCACTATATGCAGCATTTGTCTTTCCAAGTATGAAAAGGTGGACTGCATTATATTAACTCATCAGACACCTTTCCATATTCACACAGATAAATTCACAGTTCGTAATTCAATAGAAATTCATACAGTAAGTTGAATCTATGAGTCATGTACTTCCCATTGCAGTTAGCACAAGAAAAGTATTACTTGCCAATGTAAGTGTCCCTGAAACTACAACTAACAAGTACAGTTCTTTGTCTGTTTGACTGGTTTAGCCTCACACATCAGGTCATAACCAGGTGTGTGTATTATATAATTGTCATTAAAATCATGCAGCCTGAACCTTTGTCTAGCAATGTGTTGTTTCTATAATGGGGGCACCCAAGTATGAATTCTGGCACTGTTTTGCACTTTATTAGCCTCACCAAATTACAGGAGGGGATTTTTATGGATCAACTCAGTAATTGGCCTAACAGAAATATGACACATTTATAAAGCATTATGCCTTTTTCATTGAAGCTTGATGCAGCTTGCATTCAATCCGTCAGCAATAATACAAATCAATATGAGCTTTTTAAAGTAGTAAATAAGATGGGACGCTATCACTTTATCAGTATTGTATTTTTCTTTCTGCACAGCCTTGGAAATAAATGTGTTGGGACTCGCAATCCCTAGAACAAGATGGAGTTATTAGGAATGTTTCAATTAGTCCATGAGAATGCAAAGTTCCACCTTTTTGTTCCAAATCAATGAAGGACTAAGGCACGGGTGTCGAACTGTATTGTGTCATGTGATGTATCGTGACATACTGTTCTGCCCCATGATTCTAATAAATATGCAGACACAGGCTTGGCTGTCTGCCATGACTAATTACAGAGATAAAACCACCCCTTGGCTAGGAGCCTAGAATGCTATCTTCAAGAAACCAAGATTAAACTTACTTAATGCTTTCTCAAAGGCTAGTAAAATGGACTGTTGTTTCCTGCAAAGATTCCCCTCCCGTCGCTCCACATATAAACTCTTTGGGAGGGGCCACAACCTTAGCCAGCTGTCCCTACTTCCTTCTATGACTTCTTCTCCACAGCACTTCCTTTCTCCTCTCAGCTCTACGCACATGCACATCAGGGACAACCTCCCTCTGTTCCTCTTCACTGCTTCCTGACTCAGATGCCACCTGGTGGCCAAAAGGCCTCTCTAGTTCCTGCTCTTACTCTTACACCCTCATCCTTAAGAGCAGTCCCACAATGGTCTGAGCTGTCAGAGTCCACCAACAGCTCAGCCAGCCACTGCTGGGCCACAACACGTATCATAACGTTTTTGCCTTTGCGGAGCCGGGGTGGATATGGCCTGCACATGATGGATCCAGCCCATGGGCACCATATGTCATGATACATCACATGACACAATAGAGTTGACACCCCTGGATTAAGGGAAAGCTATTAAAACTCTGTTTCTTTATTATGGCAAAATAGTAGAGATATATGGAGTTTTAATTTAAATTGTCTATAACATTTAATATAATTGAACAAGCAACTACAAGATAGAAAAATGTCATGTTTTATGTGCAATATCTCCCAATTACTATATCTGACTTTTTTTCCATTGGGAAAAATTTCCTGTCTTCTAATCAACAGAACTCCCATGTCATGGAATTTGTCCCTGCCCATAAGATCAAGTGTACTACAAATTCCCAGCCAAATGCTGGAGGGAAGCTTCGGTGGGCAATAATAATAATGGATGATTTAAGTTGATTTAATAAAAGCCAGATTTTTATCTACAAGGTTCAGTGTCAGCTGTCCCAAACTTGGTCAGTTAGAAAAGAAAGACTTCTCAATGCCAGGATTAGCAAAAGTATATTTTACTAAAGAGAAGTGGTTACAAAGCCAGATTTAAACTTTCACATCCAACTTTTCCCTTTCCCTTTGATTATCTCTACTATCCAATTACATTCAAACAAATTGTTTTGGTAACAGTCCCTGGCTTGGTGGGCTGGACAGTGTTGCATTCCATGGCGTGACCTTGAATCGGCTGGCGGCTCTCATGGGACAGCACAATGGGTAGGCACATTCCCCTTATGCTATCTCCCTCTTTATCCCATCCTGCAGCTTCCTCCCGCCTGTTGCATATGGCAGATTGGCATCTTGTGAAGCATGGCTGGCGCAGCAGCATGGCAGTCCTGACACACAAGTTTACTAAAAAGCAAATATATCTGTTTGCAGGTAACCTTCCCAAAGCCTGTTTTTTCCCAAGCAGATACAAAACTTGCAGTCTCACTTTCATTGACTGAACTGCATCTCCCAGATGCTTCTCCAATTTGCAGCCAACCATATAAGAGCAATATAACCTACCAACTACAAGGCTCATTGAAGAATTAACTTACAGCCATCCAAAGCCAATCAACAAGTATCTTCAGTTAGACAATTAAGATACATAGCTATCAATGCAGATCCAAAAGCCATAGAATAACTTTCTATTAAGGATAACTTTCTATTAAGCTTTCCTACTGCATAGCAGACCAATTTATTTTATATTGAGATTTATATCAAAAATAAACACCATCTTCCCTTCCAGCTTAAGAAATACTGTGGGGCAAGCAACTATGGCTATGGCTCATTACACCCATGTTACACCTTGGCTTTGTGAAATGCACTGGTTCTAGTAGGCTTCCCAGGATAATTCAAAGTGATGATGTTTACCTAAAAAGCCCTTCATAGCACGGGGTCAGGTTATGTGAGAGATCAACCCTCTCCAACTGTCTCTACTCAACCCACCACATCTGGCAGAAAGGGCACATCCAACAATGTCAATTGGTAGGACCAGAAAGCATGGTTTTTCGGTTTCAATCTTTTGTCTCCTAGAATAATATTCCTCCAAAGATTAGATTATACCAATCTTGCTGGCCATTTGTAAAGCATAGGTCTGTCTTTTCTTTCAAACATCAGAGTCAAGCCCATGACTTGAATGTATTTGGTTTTGACTGGTTTATTCTTAGTATGCCATTATATTTAATTTTTACGTGTTTTCTTTGCAGTACCCTAAATTGCATTAAGTTTTTATTGCATTAGCCATTCAGAATTTGTTATATGGGATGGACGGCTCTATAAATCCATTTAGTAAGTAAATAAATAAATGTTTTCTATTCTCTATTATGTGAACTGAAAACTCAGAAATATATCTGGAACAGCACCTAGTTTCTGGCCACCAATCAGGTGCATGCCACCAGATCCACACATAAAGAGTTCAATTAATTACTTAGGCTCATGCCTATTTCACAGAAATCTTCCTAGACTGGCAATTTGCACCTGAGTCAGACAAAGTTCAACAATATTCAAGGGGAGAAAGGGCACATTTTGCATTTTTGTGCCTACGTAAGGATTCCAGACTAATTCCCCACTTGACTCCTCCTCCTGGTTCAGCCAGTCTTTCTCCGACAACCCCCCCCCCATAAAGTAATTTTGGTGGTCTATCTGAATAACATGTTCAGTGGCATAAACCTGGTGAATGCGCAACCTTATTGATTCTCCTAAACTCCTCAGCATATGAGATATGAACCTGAAGTATCCTATCTTGAGTGAATGAAGACTTCTTTTGCTATGTTCATGAGTCTGTGGGATTCCAACTTGCTCCCTTTGCTGTTGGTGGGTTCATTTCTCTTTCCATTGTACCAATTTTATAGACTTCTTTTTAAAAGGGAGAATTTTAGATTGCTTTTTGGCAGCTTTAAGCAAAACTTAATTTTTACCCATTAGCGCAAATGATTAGATTCAGAATTAAGTGTGAAACTTACTTTTGGATCATTCTGTATTTCTCATGTACGAAAACGCCTTGATCTTAAGAGATCATCTCTGTTGCAAGGGGTGCCATTTTTCAAATCCAGCTGCTTCATCAACTATGACTGCCCTAACTACCATGAAGCATTTCGCCACCGTCTGCATCCAGAAACTGCAGTTACTGAAATATGTAGAGGCTGAATCATTGGCAAATGCTAAGCATTAAGTCACTGGTGTAAAGTCAATATTTAGACATTCTATGCCTCTCTATTTGAACTATACTGGTGGCTGGTTTCTTTTTGGTTAAATTCAAGGTACTACTGTAAACAATTATTGTAAAACTATATTTTTGCATGGGATATGGCTATCCGAAAGGCCTCACTGTTCCGCATATTGCTTCCCACATTCCAGGCATCATTTGAAGTGTTACTTCTGATTCCCTGGGCACATGAAACCAAGCATGTAGCAGCAAGTTGTAGTACTTTTAGAGGCTTCATTCATCTTGTGGAAAGTTCTGTCAAAATATATTTTGTCAGGAACTGAGAGCTGATTGCAGGCAGATTGCCTAAACGGAGTACGGTGACTTTTCCGTGGGAAAATCATGTAGATCTTTTCCATTAGTGAACTCCTCAATATCCAGGGCCAATAACTATCTGCAAAATAAATATGGCAAACAAATAGACCACACTGGACTGACATCATAACCACAGCAGCAATGTAAGTTCTAATGAATAAAGGCTTATATTAACAAGAGCAGTCTGGGAAAATGAACATCCAAAGTACATATTCGGCGAATGTTTTTGCTTTATTTTCGTCATTTAATCTAAAATAAAGTTGTGTGAAATGTTCTCTGCAGTGGGTACTTTGATGGGGCATTTCTCATACAGCCAGGTTAAGACATAATCCTGGATGCACTGACTGGTGATTCTCTAGTTTGAGACTCACACAACATATAGTGCAGCCTGAGACAACAATAAAATAACATGAGTTACAAATAGCATATATAGAAATCAACCCAATTGAAAATCTTTCAAAGCTAGAGCTGGGACTGTGTCTTCCACTCATCTGGGGATTAAAAGATAGCTCAGTGGATAAACAAAGACCACAAAAAACATTCCAGTTCTGTCTTCCAACAGCTTACTGCTATTTTATGTGATTTGTTCCCTTAAGTGGCCATCTTATCTTCATAATGTTAGAAGGGCAGTGAATTCTTGTCAGACTTCTGCAATTCTATTCATGTTGGTGTTATTTTCAAGGCATTAAGAGATTTTTTTTTTTGATCAATTTTCAAGGAACGTAAAATCCTACCAAAGGAAAGCTAATGACCTTTATCCTCTCTCATCTCAGGTCTGATTCAGCTACAAAATAGCATCAGCTTCAACATGTGTTCAAGGAAAGAAATTTTATCCATGAAAAGAATAGAAATAACAAATAGGCACTGGGAAAGTATAAATGCTTAGTACAAAAGTTAACATGAGCTAATCTTGTCCAAAATGTTACTAAGAAATATGTGAAGTTATTATCGGCACTTTTAGGAAACAAAGGCTGAGATTAAGACACTAATAAATATTAGGGTGAAGAATCACTTGGAATTATTGGAGTAAGATCATGCAAAATACATCCATAAACCCAATGACATTTCTTTTAAGTACTTTTAAGATAACCATCTATTGTGGGCTGTACAAAGATAATCATGTAATTTTAATTTTCTTTTATGAATACATGTCCTTCCAGCCTCACACTGCAGATCTCAGCTGAAAGAAAAATCCCAAATATGATCACACTTTCTGCATTGCATATCCATGTCAGGTATGTTCTCCATAGGGAATAACTACTAAACCTTGGTCTACAATAGTCTGCACCCAAACTAAAACCCTCCCCATCTATGGAAGTACTAGACCCCAACATTTCTACAAGCATGGCTATTGGTTTCCAAGTCTCTGGAAAGTGTGAATGGCTGACCTAGAAAAAGACTGTTTGTCCCATACAGAAAAAAAAAAGTGGGGGGAAGGGAAAAAGAGGAGAGAGACATCTTAAAATATTTAGCCATATCATTTTTAACTCCAAGCATATGACTTTTTTCTTCTGTGGGTGAAATGAAGACTGTCCATTCATCAAAAAAGTAACCAGCTGTGTTATGTTATGCAACATATTCAGGAAGAAAGAGAAAGCAAGCATCACTAGACCTTCCATTTTACAGGCTTGAATTGTTGAGGGGAAAAGAGGGGAGGGATGAGGAAGGGAAAAAATAGAAAAAGAGGAAATGGGAAAAGGAAAGGAAATGGGGAAAAGCCTCAGCAACAGTTTCCCACTATTTTGAAGAAACAGAATGCATGCATTTATAGAAGCCAAACACCAGGAAGAAATTACCTCCCATAAATACAAGTTCTTTTACAGTTATACAAACATAATTCTTAACATGAAGACTTGCAGCCAATTAAAAAGCAGCAGCGGTACAGGGAGACTGTATGCAGCAGAAGGACAATGTTCCCCCCCCTCTCCCCTTTCATCACCCCCAGCCATTTTTCCCCTCCTCCCCTTTGTCAGTTTCCAGAAAAAGGCAGGAGAAACCATTCAAGGGAATCATGGCACAGCCAAGGAGAGAAAGAAGCCGATATGCCAAGTCCCCCTGCAGTATCACTTCCACTCCTAAATTCAGATTTCCTTGAGGTCATTCTGTGAATCAGCCTTCCTACTTCCTCACTTTCCCTTCTCCCCACTTGTGAACTTTGAAAGAGTCGGGACTCCCAGAAGCAATCCCAGATGTATGTAGCTCCTCTTCTGAAGTGCAGGGAAAGTCCATACACACTGAGCTTGACAGTGCAACGCATGGCATTCTGCAGTAACCTCCCAGAATCTGTGACAAGAGGAGAAGGCATCGAAACCCTGAAGGAGACACAGAGCTGAGGGACGCATCAGGCTTAGACAGCAGATGCTGAGGAATGGCAGTGTGCCAGGTGGCCAACTGCTTCGCTTTATCCATTAAGAGAAGGCAGTGGAAAGCTCTGTCCATAGACCAGTGTTAAAATAAGTTCACTACCTGGAAGGGAGGGGAAATTGGAAGCATTTCAACATCCTATGTATTATAACATAGGAACCCTATGTTTCACCCCAGGCAATCAAATGCTTGGGCTTGCCTTGGGTACAGCAAGGGCAAGGATGCCACTCACAGGGGACAACACCAACTCTGCAACCCCAGGCATGAGGTTTGTTTTGGAAAGACATGCAGAATGGTTTTTCTGGACTGCATTTAACCAGGAAAACGAAAACGTTTCTAGATGTTACAGAATGCTGTTAGGACGCTGGATTTTGTAGTCAGTGCATCCTGAGATTACTAGTTTGGGGGAAGAAAAAACTTAAGACACAATATTGCACAGGAAAACCACCGTTGCTTGTATAGGCATTACCAGGAAAGCTTGATGTTTTAAAAAGAAAATACATGAAGGGCATTTCCAGGGATTCTTTCTGCAAAATCTTCCACATTTTTCCAGATGTAAAAAAAAAACCTGCATTACCCTCTGCTGAGTCGCTGCTATCCAAACTTTGGCAACCTGCGCCCAGTTGCAATCCTAAACCTTTTAGATGCTCCTTCAGACAGCTTTAGGTCGGAGAAAAAGCTCACCAGCACTAAGCGGCATTCCCTTATGCCAGGGCTCTAGCGATAGCCAAGGCTACATTCTAAACGCCAAGAATTCCTCTGATCATGTGCAGAATGCCCTGAACACGGCCATCACCAATCCGATAGGGAGGAAAGCGGAGGCGAAGGGGTTCAAGAGGATAACTTCTGAGGTTTTGAACGCCTCCCTTTCAAAGCTTCCGCCTCATCTTAAAACACACCTAACATCTAACCCGGTGCACAGGTGGGGTTTCTTCGGGTAACACTCTCCCAAACCCCCCCCCCCCACTCCAGGGCCGCTGCTTTGCTCAATTTTGTTCCTGGCTCCAACTCGCCCTCTTCTCCAGCTTTGCAAGCCAAATCGGGGGGGGGGGGGGGGTCCTGCAACTGATCCAGAAAGCGCGCGCACAGGTGGGCCGTGGGCACCTCGAGCTTGGCGGCCAACAGGAAAAGAAAAAAAATAAAAAGGAGAAAGACAGAGCAAAGTTGCTTCCAACACTTACAAGAAGACGCCGAAGAGCAGGACTCGAATCCCGATCTCGATAGCTAGATCCCGCATGGTTTAATAATCCAAGACGAGCGGGCAGGATCAGGCGGGGTGGTTGGGGGGGGGAGGCTGGAGCGGGGCGGCGGGCGGTAGCTTCACAGCTTCCCCGGGAATCCCACGTACCCTGGCAGAGCCAGGGGGGCGATGGGAAGAAGAAGCGGCGCCGCCGCCTGGCCCCGGAGCCGCTCTTCTGGAGAGCCGCCTTCCCCCCTCCCGCCCGAGTGCCGCCGCGCTGCGCCCAGAGCCAGCGCCTCCGCCTCCATTCATTCCCAAGGCCGGCAAGAGCCGGGATGATTCAGGCCATCGCCTGCGCTCCTCCGAACTGCGGACAGGACAGAGAGGCGCCGAGAGAAGCGCCCAATTGCGCTCGGCGGAGCGGAGCCGATCTCTTCGCCGCGCCACTCTGGGCGCCTGTTCGGTCGGTTGGTGGGATGACGGGCGGGCCGACCTACCGGGGCTTCCCTGCTCGGGTGGCCAGAGGACGGAGAGCGCAGGCGGAGGCTCCCGTGGTTTTCTAGCGCAGGCTGGGCTGAGGGGATCCTGGGGGATTTCCATGCCCCTCCCCGTCTGAGAGACTATCTGTTGCCTCTGCTGTACTTAAAAACTCTTTTAACTCCGGCACGTTTCGCTCCTACGACGGCTGTCCCTGCTGGTTTTCTTCCACATCACCTTTCTTTTTCTTTTCTTTTCTTTTTTTTAAAGCCAGAATCAATTTTCAGAGACAACAACCGGGTCTGGCAGGAGTTTTTCTCTTGGTTGTGATTGGGATGTTGTTGTTGTGTTTTTTTAATCTCTGAAAGCTACAATAGCAACGCTAAACCTGCTTACCTGGACACCTCACCCGGTTATATTTCGGGGGGGGGGGGAATACCTATCTATTGAGATAAAAACAAAGGCGTTGCTTCCTTCCAGTCTGTGGCAAGGCGGCTTGTTTCCATAACAGCCCATTCAAAGGCAAAGAGAACAGACAGAGCAGTTTTTCCTTATTAATTGCTAAGAATGGAATGGAGTGGAATAGCATAGCATAGCATTGAATAGAATGGAACGAAACGGAACAGAATAGAATAGAATAGAATAGAATAGAATAGAATTCTTTATTGGCCAAGTCTGATTGGACACACAAGGAATTTGTCTTTGGTGTACATAAAAGAAAAGATACATTTGTCACGAATCATAAAGTACAACGCTTAATGGTAGTCAATAGGGTACAAATAAGCAATCAGATCAGAGGTGGGTTGCTCCTGGTTCGGCCCAGATCGGACGAACGGATAGTAGCGGCGTTGGGGGGGCTCCGTTCAACCATTTGGACGCTTCTATGCATGCACAGAAGTATCGCACATGTGTGCAAGCATAGACAGGAGCACACCCAGACCAGTAGTAAAAAAAATTTGGCAACTCACCACTGAATCAAATCATACTAGGAAACAGTCAATATAAATCGTAAGGATACAGCAACAAAGTTACAGTCATACAGTCATAGGTGGGAGGAGATGGGTGATAGGAACGAAGTGGGAACGGGGTGAAAATGTGATAACTTCTAAGCAGGGGTGGGTTGCTGCTGGCGTTGCTACTGGTTCGCTTCATGCAAGCATGTGCAATTGACCATAAATTGTTCTGTGCATACGCGGAACATGAAAAAATTACTAAAAAATATAGAGGAACCAGTTTGGGGGCCTAGCCAGCCTGGGTTGTTGCCAGTTCTGCAACCCAGGCCAAAATACCACTATTGATTCAGCTGAACCAGGCCAAACTGGTAGCACCCAACTTCTGCCTCTAAGACAGTGATGGTGAACCTATGGCACGCATGCCACAAGTGGCACGCGGAGCCATTTGTCAGGGCACGCGAGGCGCTGCCCTGTCAGCTGGCCAGCGTGCTGGCCAGCTGTGTTCACCTTTTTAAAAGCTATTTTTCGCCTTCCCCAGGCTCTAGAGGCTTTATAGGAGACTGGGGAGGGCGAAAATAGCCTCCCCTGCCCCCCCCCGGAGGCTTCAGGGACCGTCCGGAGGCTTCCCTGATGCCTTCGGAGCGCTTAAAACCACCCTCTGAGCAAACCGGAAGTGACTTCTGGGTTGCTCGGAGGGTCATTTTAAGCGTTCCGAAGGCTTCAGGGAAGCCTCCGGACGGTCCCTGAAGCCTCCGGAGGGCCTCAGGGGGGGGGCAGGGAGGCTCTTTTCGCCCTCCCCAGGCTCCTATAAAGCCTCTGGAGCCTGGGGAGGGTGAAAAAAGCATGTAAAAATGGGGGGGCGCGTTGTGCGCGCATGCGCACTGGGGAATTGCGCGTTGGATTATAGGTGCGGCACGCCCGCACATGACCCCCCGCGCTCCCCCCACTTGTGGCACGCGAGCCAAAAAAGGTTCGCCATCGCTGCTCTAAGACTTCCCTTAGTGTTTTCCCAACACACTTTAGTAACCTTATGCCTGACCCGTATAAAAATATTGGGTTTTTTTAAAAAAGGGGGGAGTGCTATATTTTTTAAAAACACACAACTGTATGTAATATTTAATATTCATATTATATTTAATATCCTGTTTCCACAACAATATTTTAATACCATTTTGATCACCCCAAACCATCCCTGAGATTTCAAGTGATGTGCAGCATTTTCTACATGGGATTCATCTGAGCTTAGGGCTGCATCCCATTTATTAAAACATAATTTCAGCATTGGGTTAAATATATTACTTAGGTTAGACATGGGTGGTGGGGGTGGCTGCTTTTGTTGGTTTGTCTTGTTGACAAAAGATGAGAAAAAAGAGAAACATTCTCTTTCCAAAACAGGCCTAACCAAACCCCCTGCCGCAGGGAGGTGGAACCGATTAGATGGTTCCGCCCCAGGTGCCGATGGACCCTGAAAGGTTCCTGATGGAGCTTGGGACTTTTCCTGAATTCCTTGCTCTCAGCTCGACCGAGGCCCTAGTGGAAGCCTGGGATAGGACGGCCACTGGGGCCTTGGACCGCATTGTGCCTTTACGCCCTCTAACTCGGTGCCAATCCCGGGTAGCTCCTTGGTTTACCGAGGAGCTCCGGGAGATGAAGCGCTGGAGAAGACGCCTAGAGAGTGGTTGGAGGGCCAGCCAGTCCGAATCTGACCGAACACTAGTAAGAACTCATATTAAGTCCTACTTAGTGGCGATAAAAGCAGCAAAACTGGAACATTTTTCCACTCTTATCGTGTCCGCAGATAACTGCCCAGCCACCCTGTTTAGGGTGACTCGTTCCTTACTTAATCAAGGAACTGGGGAAGACCCCTTGCAGGGCAGGGCTGAGGAATTAGTCCAGTATCTGCAGGACAAAATCGCTCAGATTCAGACAGGCTTGGACTCTGACTGGGTGGATTCGGGCGAGTTAACGGAAATTAATCTTGTGGAGACTATCTGGGATGAGTTTGATCCTGTGACTCCTGAGGGTGTGGACAGGATTATGAGAAGACTTAGTGCTGCCACTTGTGTGCTGAACCCGTGTCCCTCCTGGTTAGTTTCGGCTTCCCGGGAGTAAACACGAGGCTGGTTCCAACACATCATTGAGAGATGGGATCTTTCCCACCACCTTGAAGGAGGCAGTTGTGAGGTCCCTCCTTAAGAAACCTTCCCTGGACCCAGCTTCTTTAGCCAATTATCGTCTGGTCTCCAACCTCCGCTTTGTAGCAAAGGTTGTTGAGAGTGTGGTAGTACGTCAACTTCCTCAGTACCTGGATGAAGCTGCCTACTTGGATCCGTTTCAGTCGGTTTTCAGACCCGGGTACAGCACGGAGACGGCATTGGTCGCGTTGGTTGATAATTTCTGGCGGGTCCGGGACAGGGGTTGCTCCTCTGTCCTGGTCTTATTAGACCTCTCAGTGGCTTTCAATACCATCGATCATGGTATCCTATTGCAACGACTTGGGGGGTTCAGAGTGGGGAGCACTATTCTGTGGTGGTTCTCTTCCTACCTCTCGGATTGATTGCAGTTTGCGTTGACTGGAGGGCAGAGATCGACCCCGAGGTGCCTCACTTGTGGGGTGCCTCAGGGGTCGGTTCTCTCACCCCTCCTGTTCAACATATATATGAAACCACTGGGCGAGATCATCCGTGGTTTCGGGGTACGGTATCATCAATAGGCTGATACCCAACTTTTCATCTCTACCCCAAACCACCCCAATGATGCCCTTCATGTGATGTTCCAGTGCCTGGAGGCTGTGTGTATCTGGGTGGGGACGAACAGGCTCAAGCTTAATCCCTCCAAGACTGAGTGGCTGTGGTTCCCGCCATCCTGATTTGTGCATCACATACCATCTTTGATGATAGGGGGAGAAATTTTAGGCCCCTCAGAGAGGGCCTGCAATCTGGGAGTCCTCCTGGATATGCCGCTTAGTTTAGAAGAACATCTTACGGCCATGACCAGGGGGACCTTCTACCAGGTCTGCCTGGTATGCCAGTTGTGCGCCTTCCTGGATCGGGATGCCCTGTGCACAGTCACTAACGCCCTCGTCCTTTCTCGCCTGGACTACTGTAATGCTCTCTACATGGGGCTGCCCTTGAAGAGCACCTGGAGACTCCAGCTGGTCCAGAATGCAGCCGCACGGGTTGTCATGGGGGTACCTAGGTGCTCCCATGTTATACCCCTTTTAGGTGGCCTGCACTGGTTGCCAGTTGTTTTCCGGGTGCGATTCAAGGTGTTAATTGTGATCTTTAAAGTGCTCCATGGCTTACGTCCAGAGTACTTGTGAGACCACCTACTGCCACCGGTAGCCTCCCACCGTCCAGTACGATCCCACAAAATTGGTTCCGTCAGGTTGCCGTCGGCCAGGCAGTGTCGGCTGGCAACCCCCAGGGGGAAAGCCTTCTCTGTGGGAGCACCTTCCCTTTGGAATGAGGTGCCCCCGGAGCTTCACATAATCCCCAACCTCTGGTCCTTCCGCCGCGGCCCTAAAAAATTGGCCTTTTCAGCAAGCCGGCCTGGCCTGAATAGAATAAATTAAATTATTAATTTTAAATTGTTAATTTTAATTTAATCCCAAATTTGATTTAAATTGTCAATTGAAGGTTATTGGATTTCCTATTTAATCTTTTTTAACTTTTGTCATATGTGTTTTTATGTTGTACGCTGTCCTGAATCCTTTGGGAGAAGGGTGGCATATAAATCCAATAAAACCAAACCAAACATACTGGCTGAATTGCCTTAGTATTGATAGAGCATTTTATCACGGCTAAACCCCTTCATATTTTGTTTAGTTAAAGCTTGATATGCTACTCATGATTTAACAGTCAAGGAAATTGTAATTTAAGAAAGCAATCTTAAATATCACATTGTTTAAAATGGAAGGATTGCTTAGTCTCATTTTCACTAACGGCTTTGATGGTCAAGCTCTGTGCAACAGTTTGCCTTGGCCTCTGTTGAATATATATTGGATTCATCTGTAAAAGACATAAAGCTCCTTCCAGATTTCATCTGTTATATTGCTTGTCCAAGCAGAAACCTGAGGGATTTCTCTATGCCACATTGTGACATATAGCACTGCATGAATTAATCACATAAATATAAAAATCAGACAAAAGGGACCTCAAGCTGGTGACTTTGGGTCTTTATCCATCAGACATTTAGTATTAATTGTCAAAATGGAAAATGAAGACTGAGTCTGAAGGAGGCATACATAAGTCTAACAAATACTTGTAATAAATAAGGTGTTATTGAATCGGGAACAAAAACCTGTCCTTCATTTCATTCAAGAAATGGATTTTATGCAAATATCAATCTTGTTATTATAAGATTAATATATATATTATATTATCTGTACCAAAACCAGTCCAGTACAAAAATAACTCAACCAAGCAAAATCCAAAAATTAACATGAACAGTTTAACAGCTTAATTCATGTTATCCTTCTGTTATCAAAGTTGGATATGGCATATTTTTATGACTAATTTTTATCAATTAACACACATATAACATTATGCTAAGGTAACTTTTTGAAGGGTTACACACACGCAGTCATGACTGACAAGATGGAAATGCAAATTAAGGAAAGATAATTCATAAAAAGCCACCTATTGAATCAGTATGCTATTAATTGGTCTAGTACTTGTGCCATAGAGTGGCCAAACAAATGCATTCTAGAAGCTTACATATATAGCCAGGAAAATGCCAGTCTTTTTTCACTGTCACTTCCTAGCAGCTGATACATAAAGTGTGTTGCCTCTGATTCCCTGCAAACTCTGTTTATTCAACTCTAGAATTAATTTTTTTTTTAATTATCTTGCTTCGACTGGGAATAAGGATCTTTAGTAATTTAAAGGTCCATGGGCTTTTGAGCAGGATAAATCTATGAGACAATGAAGAGAAACTCACATGGAATCAAAAAATATCGCTGATAACCTAACAGAAGCATTCTGGTTCAGGTCTAATTTTATCCTGTATTTATGACATGGAAAAGGAGATAACATTAAACTTCACTGGTGTACAATCTTCTAAAAATCCCTGATAAAAGTAAACATGATAGGCTAGTCAACTGAAAATTCTGACCTCTAGTTGGAGAGTTATTTTCTATTCCAATTTCTTCATCTAGGAAGCTTTATGTAAAATTGAAACAACAAAGCTTTAAACTTTTGTGTCGAAAGTCGAGGAATATCTACCTTAAATCATACTGGATGTGACCTGTATCACAAGAAACAAGTGTGCAATCAAATAGTTAAATACTGTATATTGCAATGGTTTAAAGACAATTTTTTCTACTAAAGCAGTGAAATCGGTGGAAATGGGGGATACAAGAAAGAAACAAAATAATATTAGAACAGTCAAAATAACCGAAATAGACATGAACATGCCTTCGACTTCTGTGGGAGGTATGGCAAATTGAAGAGGAGTAGATGGTTGTGGCAAACACCAGTGAACCAGGTTCCTTCAAACTGCTTTGGATAAAGAGAGATAGGGGATTGCCCACTTATGCTCCAGTTGGCTGTTCCCCACAAGAGACTGCAGGACAATGGTGTTCTGCAGCTTTTGAATGCCAGGAACTGATGGGATTAGCCATCACACTTGCATCTACAACAGAGACTTTTAAAGGGCTCTAAGTTTGCAGATCTCATTTTCTAATCACTTTTAGAAATTGTTCATTAACCAAATGCTAAGCTATTAGACATCTTTGGCATGACAAATTTGAAAAAGCATGGTGAGTATCCCTTTAATCCTAAATGAAAGAAAGCTTTAATTATAAGCTTAACAATTTAAGGAATCTAAAGTAAACAGAAAAAAGAAATAGGATCTTGATCTTATCAAGTTATAAATAAACTTTATATTTTATTTTAACCTGACATCAACTGGGAAACAAACTCTGTATCAAGTGGAAGATCCAACAGGTTCCTAACAAACCTAGCAGACAACATTGTTTTCCAAAAAGTAGAGAAGGGAACAAGGGGATCAGCCATATTGGACTTAATTCTCACTAACAGAGAGGAAATGATAGAAGGTGTTGAAGCCATAGGAACCCTGGGGACAAGTGACCATGCAATATTAGAATTCAACATTATGCAAACACAAGTAGTAGAACAAAGTCAAACTAGAGTCTTGGACTTTAAGAAAGCTAATTTCAATAAACTTAGAGAGAGCTTGGGAAAAATTCCATGGATGAGAATCCTCAAGGGGAAAACAACTCAAGAAGCTTGGGAAATTTCGAGAAATGAGATTACAAAAGCCCAGTCTAGCACAATACCAATGAAGAAGAAAAATAACAGCTCCCAAAAGAAACCAGCATGGCTGCATAAAGAACTATCTGACAAACTGAAAGACAAAAAAGGTAAATATAAAAAGTGGAAGGAGGGGGACATAACAAAGGCAGAATATCAGCAAATAGCCCGAGCCTGTAAAGATGAAGTGAAGAAAGCTAAGGCTCACAATGAAGAAAGGCTTGCCACAAAAGTAAAAATTAACAAAAAAAGCTTCTTCCAACATGTTAAAACAAGAAAAAGGTTAAGGAAACAATTGGTCCATTGCTAGGAGAAAGTGGCAAGAAGGTGACAAGCAACATGGAGAAAGCAGAACTATTTAACTCATGTTTTGCATCTGTCTTTACACAAAGGGATAAAACAGTCCAACCTATCAAAAGCAGCACCACAAAAATCAGATTAGGAACACAAATTGAAATAGGCAAGAAAATGGTAAGTGAGCACCTGTCTACCCTAGACGAGTTCAAATCACCAGGACCGGATGGATTACACCCCAGGGTTCTGAAGGAACTAGCAGACGAGATCTCAGAACCACTGAATTATATCTTTCAGAGATCCTGGAACACTGGGGAACTACCAGAGGACTGGAAAAGAGCTGATGTGGTTCCCATCTTCAAAAAAGGGAAAAATCCAGGAAACTATAGACCTATCAGCTTGACCTTAATACCAGAAAAGATTCTGGAAAAAATAATCAAGCAACGAATTTGCGAACACCTAGAAGCAAACAAAGTAATAGCCAAAAGCCAACATGGATTTGTCAAAAATAGATCATGCCAGACTAATCTTATTGCATTCTTTGATAATGTGACAAAATTAGTGGACCAGAGGAATGCCGTCGATATAGTTTACTTGGACTTCAGTAAGGCTTTTGATAAGGTAGACCATAACCTAGTACTAGATAAAGTAGAACAATGTGGGTTAGACAGCATCACCACGAGATGGATTCATAACTGGCTGACCAACTGCACTCAACGTGTAGTCCTCAATGGAACTGCATCTAAATGGAGGGAGGTATGCAGTGGAGTACCCCAAGGCTCTGTTTTAGGCCCAGTACTCTTCAACATCTTCATCAATGATTTGGATGAGGGAATAAATGAGGAACTCATCAAATTTGCAGATGACACCAAGCTGGCAGGAATGGCCAACACTCCAGAAGATAGGCTTGAGATACAGAAGGATGACAAACTTGAACATTGGGCACTATCTAATAAAATGAAACTCAATGATGAAAAGAGTAAGGATCTACATTTAGGCAACAAAAACGGAATGCACAGGTACAGTATAGATGACACCTTGCTCAGTAGTAGTAACTGTGAAAGGGATCTTGGAGTCCTAGTGGACAACCATTCAAATATGAGCCAGCAGTGTGCAGCAGCTGCCAAAAAAGCCAACACATTCTAGGCTGCATAAATAGAGGGATAGAATCAAGATCACGTGAAGTGTTAATACCACTTTATAATGCCTTGGTAAGGCCACACTTGGAATACTGCATTCAGTTCTAGTCGCCACGATGTAAAAAAGATGTGGAGACTCTAGATAGAGTGCAGAGAAGAGCAACAAAGATGATTAGGGGACTGGAGACTAAAACATGAAGAATGGTTGCAGGAACTGGGTATGTTTAGTTTAAGAGAAAGAAGGACTAGGGGAGACATGATAGCGGTGTTCCAATATCTCAGGAGTTGCCACAAAGAAGAGGGAGTCAAACTATTCTCCAAGGCACCTGAGGGTAGAACAAGAAGCAATGGGTGGAAACTAATCAAGGAGAGAAGCAACTTAGAACTGAGGAGAACTTTCCTGACAGAACAATTAATCAGTGGAATAGCTTGCCTCCAGAAGTTGTGAATGCCCCAACACTGGAAGACTTTAAGAAGATGTTGGATAGCCATTTGTCTGAAATGGTACAGGGTTTCCTGCCTAGCAGGGGGTTGGATTAGAAGACCTCCAAGGTCCCTTCCAACTCTACTATTGTATTGTATTGTATTATTGTATTGTATTAAACTAAAGGTCCAAATAAAATTGGATTATTGAAACCTTTACAATAAGATTGTGGAAAATAGATCCTGTTTCTGGTTTTTACAAGACACAACATAAATTATTTCATCATTTCAAAAACTGGACAATAGAGGTACTAAAGATTTTAGGCAGGAGAAGATATGCACGATGGTTATCACAATAAAAAGACTTAAAAAAAGACTTTTGAAAAATGGGATCAGAAAATAGTAGCCAAATCTCAACAATAACAATGATGTCTGGTTATGTGGACAGACTATGAACAAAAGATATGATATGATTGAAGAAATGTCAGAGAACAAAAGTCATCTGACAAATTGGAAATGGTATCAAATGTGGATATACTACCAGAAGGCCAACATAGTGATTTAGAAAGGGATATTTTACTGAATATACAAAAGACACTGGATGAGGTTTTAAATTTTCAAAAGGAAATATAAATGACAAACCTGGATAATTATTTCCATTAGACTTACAAAAGAAGCTGGTTAAAATCTTGAAAAAGGAGATTGTACAATGAAATGAAAAAGAAATCAAATCAAATCCTACAACAATATTTGGAGGAACCAAATATTGACTGTTAAAAGTAAAAAGAAGGGATATAAAGTTGGTTCATTTGACCAAGCTTAAAATAAGATACATTGTTACTTCTGGATATCCTTTTTGGACTTTCTGCGGACACCAGAGCTGAAAATACAATGTTTTATGGATTTGTTTCTACATTAGAGATGTAGTACTGGATAAAGAGATAAATATAACAGTAGGGAGAGAGAAGAGTTACTAAATTTGTTTATACTGTAATGATGGTTGGAAGTCACTTTTTATTTATTTTCTCTATCTTCATTATATTCCTACCTTTTTCTTTTCCTTTTTCCTTCTACTCTTATTTTTCTTTAACTTTGGTTTGTGTTGTATTAAATAACAATACAGATAGATAAGAAGGGGAGAAAAAGAGACGGACAGCAGAACAGTTCTTTATTTCCTGCTCCATTAGGTTTAACACATGTTCAAAGTTCATCATAGAGACGATACCTGGGGAATGATAATCTGAGTATTCTGCTTGAATTTATTATTCATTTAATTCTTGTATTTAAACCCTACCTTGTCATTCAATAGGATCTCCTTCGTCACGACTAAGGAGTAGTGCTAGCACCAGCATTGCCACAAATATTCTCTTCTTCACCTTTTGAAAAAAGGAACAAATAACCTGCAAACAAATAACTTAATTTTTGTCAGTTGTGCCATTGCATTAAAAAAAAAGATACACATGAGTAGGTTTTGGTAATGGTGGTGAACTCCATCTCTTCAGGCTCAATTTATCAAGTGCTTTAAGAGAACTATTGTGTTTTTCCAAAAGCATAGGTTTGTCACACTGTTGGACATTTATATAAGGGTACATAGAATCATATGTGTAGTATCCTTAAGTAAGATTTTAAAACTCCATTTTGAAGGGAGACACATATTATCAAAATAAAAACAAGATAGGAAAATGTAAGGACAGGTTGTTGACATCTAAACAATTAAAACACTTAATTTGCTGTGTAATCCTATAGAAATAATCCAAGCACCAATTAATTTTCCTCCCAGAAAAGTGGATGTGCTCAGTTTTAATCTTTATAATCCCACTAGAAGCATGAAGGAGCTATCCAAACACTTCAGTCCCAAAATAAATGTTACAATAAGAAGATAGATTCTTTACACTCTAGCTGCTATATATGTAGCAATAAAGACTTAGAGAAAGGGAGCAGACAGGAACACTTGATACTTTTTCTATAATTATGAGTTGTTTATAAAATAAAATGCAACACTAGTGTTAATTATTATGGAGCTGGAAATATATAGGTAAAGAAGAAGATTGTTAAAATGTTTTTGTTTAAACATACAATAGGTATTTTATCTGGTCTTTGCAGGCTAAATGTCCTATATGATAAAGTACTTTTTAAATATAGTAAAAGTCAAATGCCTGATTTCTCTCTCCTTAGGGCAATGAATGTAAATGAAAACGTCAGACATAATGTGTCTGTTGTCATTCTCATATTGCAATTAAATATAACAGAGGAGATTTCAAAGAAATAGCTGCCAGTTCTCTTTAGTCAAATATTCCCTTTGATGATATGGGGAGAATCTCAGAATTATAAATAGCTTGTTTACTTATGCTTGTGTTTCCAAGGTCCCAGCATCAGCAAGATTCTGCATTGCATACCTTATTCTTTGTAATTTGCATTTTCAAACATAATCCAACTACAATATCAGTAGGCTTCATCCAAGGCAGGACTGACCCAGAGTCTATTATCCCACCTAACAGAATAAACAAGCTCCATAAGTGATTTTCCATTACCATTGACTGACACCACTATGTTTTGTATGCAGGTCATTGTTGCATGTAAGAATGTCTTCATGCTACTATGTTTGATTTCAATAGTTCCTTCTCCATTAGATGCCCCATTCCCCAACTTTTGCTGCAAACAGTGCATGCTCAGGCTCCATTCATGTGAATGGTTCTAATGCTCTAATGCGCTAATTTCCTGGTTTTATTTGGTTCACTAAAACTAATCAAGACCAATGGATTGGCTTTAACTTTTTTTAAAAAGTGCTGGTAGCTTAGAAAAGCATAGGAATAGTTTTCTATGTGCAAGATACACAAGAGATGTGCAAGAGTCATGATGGTGCAGTGGTTTGAATGCAGTATTGCAGGCTAATTCTGCTGACTGCCAGCTGCCAGCAGTTTGGTACTTTGATTCTCACCGGCTGAAGGTTGACTTGGCCTTCCATCCTTCCAAGGTTGATAAAATGAAGACCCAGGTTGTTGAGTGCAATATGCTGCTCTAAACCGCTTAGAGAGGGCTGTAAAGCACTGTGCAGCAGTATGTAAGTCTAAGTGCTATTGCTATCTATAGGTATAGATATATAGGGAAAAGATGCATTTATGTTCTTTTTGGGATAGATCAACGCCAACACCACTACCATGCCAATCTTGCTTTGCAGTTTAATCTTGGGATGGCTTCATTTCTTGACTCAATCTCTTGTCAGTTGTAGGTCTGAAGTTATTAAGTATCCACTCTACCAGAGAACAATGCTGCAGGGCAAATGTACCATAATTTGAAATGACATTATGTACATTACCATCCTTCATTAAGTCTAACGTTACTAAAGTTCAGCACTGCCTTCCAGTCCTCAGATTATAAAAGGAGAGATTAGGAGGTTTGCCTCTTTTCTTTTCCCCCTCTACTTTGGCATGATTAAAAATTAACAACTAGAAAAGCATCATTAATAAAAGTTGAAGAAAACTATCAAAACTAAACATTTTTTTAAAAAAATACATCACATTGGGAAGAGATCTATGCTTTTTTTTCATTTTATTGATCAATGTTATTACATTTCAAAGAGGTAAACTACAGATAACAGAATAGAAAAAAATTGGAAGGGGAGAGAACTCAAAGAGAAAAAGTTTAAAAAATGACAAGAAAAAAAATCATGGCAAAAAATTCACTTTTGATTTTCTTCAGTACACATTAATTATGTAATTATTCTGAGCTATAACAAAACACAGAAACATCATATAAAAAATACAAAGTAAGCAATCAAAACAGCATTAGAATTATATAACAAAATAACTTTTGATTATGTTTAAATATAAATAATATGCAATATACATTGTCTAATAACAGTAAAATACACAATAATTTTATAATCATAGCAGATCTAATTATCAAACCAGTGGTGGGTTCCTCTCTCCGTCACTACCGGTATCCTGCACACGGAGCCGGGAGTCCCGGTCGTTCACGTGCACTGTGCATGCATGCTCCATGCACTTCACTTCTCCTGCGATACCCAGCTGCTTGTCGGAGGTCACACAGGGTTATGTGCGCGCATGTGCAATTGACTGGTTGCTTTAAAAACAGATATGGAATGCGGGCGGGAGAGTTGGCCAAACAAGCCACAGTACCGAATCGGTGCCCATTGCTCCCAGCTACTACCGGTACAGCCGTACCTGTCGGAACCCACCACTGCATCAAACCCTAATTTTTATCTTTCTCAAACAAGAAGTCCAAAAATGGTCTCCAAATAGAAATAAAGCTAGACAGACTTTTATCTTTCACCAAAGGAGTCAGTTTTGCCATACCTACCTGTTCCATTAATTTCAGAACCCACTCTTCAATTGTGGGAATTTGTGTGTCTATCTATTTCTGTGCATTGAAAAGTTTTTCTAGCGTTGTCGTGCATAGGGGAAAAAACCCCATCTTTTCTTTCAATCTGCTTATCCATGATATCTAAAAAAAGTTTTAGTCAGTTCAGTTTTACATCCATTTTTAATATTTTCTGAATCAAACAACATATCTGATTCATACTTTTTGGCAGTCTTATATGTCCATCAAAGATGATGAAAGATGTTTCCACACTAATTACATTTTCAACACTCATTTTATAGTCTCCTATACCTTTTTGACAATGACTCAGGAGGTAAATACATCATCATTGTGACACATCACTTTATAAGAAAAAAACATTTTAAATTATAGTTCAGTGAAAATTTCAAAATCTACTGTAAATATTTTCCCATTGATCATGCATAATATTTTATTCAAAGTTTTTTATCCATTTAATTATATACTCTAACATTTTCATCCTCTTGGTTAATTTTTGGCAACAATTTATATACCTTGGCAATAATGTTCATCATTAAACTATAAGATCCTTTCAAAATCTGTTTCTTCATCTGCAAAAACATTTTTGTAATCCAGTTTAAATATTTTTGCTAATTGTGAATAGCCAAACCATTGACCACTATAACCCTCCATTTCCAACTATTCTCTTGTTTTCAAGCTAGGTTCTCCTTCAGTAAAAATCACAAGATCAGCATAAGTCAACCAGGTTTATCTAACTATCATTTCTCTTCTTGACAAGCGAAGCAAAATTCTTAAAAACACACACTCAATTTTGTTGGCTAATAGCCATTGTAAATAAAATTGAAATTGACATATTTCTCTCCAAACTAAAATTTGTACAGAGGAAAATAATCTATTGAGAATAATATTAATATGTTGAACAATTATTATAAATAGTGAGTAAATTTGTCTGAATCTATCCATTGTGCAGTTTTTCAGAATTATTTGCTGGTATATTAATTTTTTAGCCAAAGCTGTTTCTCATGTCTTTAATCCCATTCAGCCAATGAAAGTTGTAGCAGTAGCACTTACGGTAGACTTTTATACCGCTTCATAGTGCTTTTACAGCCCCTCTCTAAGCGGTTTACAGAGTCAGCATATTGCCCCCAACAATCTGGGTGCTCATTTTACCCACCTCAGATGGATGGAAGGCTGAGTCAACCTTGAGCTGGTCAGGATCAAAGGAATCAAACTCCTGGCAATGTGAGCAGAGTTAGCTGAAATTCTAACCACTGCGCCACCACCTCATTGTACTTTGGTTTCTCCAAGTTTCTTATAATTATCAAAAAGCTAGCTACCTCCCTCCTAGTTTTCCCAAAACAAGAACCCTGTGAGGTGAGAAACAGCGGGATTGGCCCAAAGTCAAACAGCTGTCTTTCGTGGCCTAAGGCAGGACTTGAATTCACAGTCTATTGCTTTTCAGCATGGCTGGCTGGGGAATTCTGGGAGTTGCAGTCCACAAGTCTTCAAGTTCCCAAGTTTGGACACCCCTGCACTAGACCAAACTGGCTCTACTTTTTGTGGCACTACCTTAGCTGGTGGTTTTCTTAATAGAAGAAAAATGAATTGATACTTTTGGCAGGGCAACTAATTCTAAGCATGGACAAGCTTCATAGGATATCTATCAGCTTTCAGAAATAGGCTCTGTAACTATCTAGTCACCTCCTTTCATTTGCAGCCTCAATTGCAGGTTCCTGTTTCTGCATGAAATCATATAATCAATGAAATGGATAAAATGTCCTTTCTTATGCCTTTAAAAGGTACCATTTTCTGGGAGTCAAATGATACAACAGAAGATACTTTGACCTGCCTTTTGACTCCTAGTCTAGCATACCATGACTGAAAAAATCCTATGCAAGAGAAATTATTTCAAAAGGCTCTCAGTAAGAATGTTCACTTAGAGGCAGTTTATATGTCATGACTAAAGTTATCACATTTTTAATATTCAAGGCCATTATTCGGTGTTGTTGCTGTTTTATAAATGTTGATGATCATTGCTAACAAATGATGCTCTTCACACTTCTGTATGCAAATGCTGAATGAGTCTGATAGGGGCTGAGAATCCACTCTTGAGTAATTCTACCTGTGCACAACAACACATAAGTGTAAGGTCATCATGGGAAAAAACAGTTCACAGCCTTCATCTCCTGAAAGCAATTGGAGCAAAGACTAGAAGGTGTGACTTTTCAATAGCCACATTAGTTCTCTGAAATAGTCTTCCAGTTGGAATCAGACAGGTCCCTCTATTGATTGCCTTCAAATAGAAAGAAAATAGAGTTACCATATTTTTTGGAGTATAAGACACACCGGAGTATAAGACCAAGATTTTGAAGAGGCAAATTTTTTTAAAAAAGTTTTTGCACTCTGCAGACCTCCCCAAAATGTTTTTTTTCCTTCAAAAAAAGGGCATGAATAGTCTTTAGGAGGCTTGTAGAATGCTCCTGGGCAGGGGGACGGGACAAAGACGTGCAAAAACGGCCAGTTTTTTGCAAAAATGGGCTTGTTTTTTGTCAAAAAAGGGCACGCATAGCCTTAAGGAGACTTATAGAGTGCTTCTCCACGGCCCGTTTTTCACTCATTTCTGCCCTCCCCAGACCCCAGGAGCACTCTGAAAGCCTCCTAAAGGCTATGCATGGGCAGTTTGGTGAAGGGGCTGGGGTTTCGGGAAGCAAAAAATGCTGTATTCAGTGTATAAGATGCACCCAGATTTTCAGCCTCTTTTTTGAGGCAAAAGGGTGCGTCTTATACTCCAAAAATACAGTATTTCCTGAAAACTGAAAAATTGCCAGCTGTATATTAATTTTTTGATGATAAGCATTATTATATTTTCAAATTATAATTTAATTAATACTGTGACATGCATGTTTGGAAGCATCGTACATCATGCAAATATGGGGGCTGTGTGTGTGTGTGTGTGTGTGTGTGTGTGTGTGTGTGTAACAAGAAAGCAATATAATAAATAAATATTACTGGGTAGAATACAGCACAGGTATAATGTTGTTTATGCTTACATTTGGCAGTGAAAGAGGCAAAATTGGTAACAGCTGTGGCAATTTGTGTATTAGCCAGGAGTCCTTGACTAACAACTGGTTGTTTAACAGCTATTCACAGTTATGATAGTCTAGAATGGGTGCTTTACAACCTATAAAGCATTTCTGGCCATCATTAAACATTGCGCCAATCTTCCAAATCACATAAATTTCCAGTGCTTGGCAACTGTTCACATTTTCAAATGGTTGAACAGGGCCTTTTGATCATTTGCAATCTTCTCTGCCGGCTTTTCCAGAGAGTCAATGGGGAAGTCAGCAGGGAAGGTGGAAAGTGGAAGGCGCATTGATTTGGAGATCTATTCCTTCAGCACACCAAGGGATTTCTTCTCCCCTCCATGCTGGAGGAAGAGACCTCAAATCTGGCAAAAACACTAGCACCATTTTTCTGAGCTCTTCAAAATGATGGTGTTCCCTAGGGTTTTAGTTTCTGCCTCTGTGGAATGGAAAATGTTAGCAAACACCATTCTTCTCACAATCATTCTCCCCAGTGGGGCAGGAAAAGGACCCAGGACTCCTATGTATTGTGGGAGACCAAGACCTTCTCCCCACTCCACCACAACCAGAAAGTTTGGACCTTCTCCCTGGCACACTCTGCTTAAAGACCACAACTGGGAGAGCCAGAATTGAGATCATTGAGCAAGGAGGCACATAGCATCTCTCTTAGTAAGTACTGTACTCAACGACTAAGATTATGGCCCAATTGTGGTTGGAAATGGAGGATTACCTGTATACTACATGAAAGTTTTTGGCAAGCTACATGTGAATTGGCAACATACACCTAATATTTATCTACTAATCTCCCTAACTTGGTATCTTGTAGATGTATTGGATTGCAATTTCTGTAATCACTATTCTGGAGGAAAGAGTAATAACCATTTGAAATATAAAGAATGTTTTCTATCATGGTCTGACCATGACATTGTACCAATTTTGTTGGTTGCCAGTTTGTTTCTGCGAAGCTCGCTTGGCTATTTATATCTCCATTATTTATGGAAACAGACATTAACACTTCACATCAACAAAAGAAAATTTCCTTTGTGATCCATATTATGCTGCTGAACCTATAATCCCTCCTTTTTATATAATTCTTATTTATGTAGCCAGAGGATTGTACATTGATTTTCAAAACTAAATGAAGTTTGATGTACTGATTGTGCTTATTGGCTATTTCATTTGAACAAATCTGATTCAAGGACAAAGAGTGGGGGAAACCATTAAGAGCTCTATCATTTGATGCCTGACATGTGTTTTGCCCCTCAAAGGAACCCTTACAAGATCACTCAATCATGGTTAAAGAATCCTTTTAATATTTTCTCAGAGTTGCATAACAATTCAAAAGCTGGTGTTTATCTTTCCTGCACACTTCCCATCAGAAGGACCATCTTAAGATATTTTGCTACCTACACATCCTGTCCATTACACAGATATATTGAGAGCTAATTCTTTCTTCCACATCACCAAGGAACAATGTTCTGCAGCACGGCCTTCCTTCCCTCAGTGTCTGCCACCAACTCAACTCTGCACAGAGTGGGCTACAGAGTGGACATATGGGATGCCATAAGTCAGGTTGATCATGGCAGCGTATTGCTCCAAGAAGGTCAGCACACCGAAGAGGTCCGCATGGGGTTTCGCCAGCTGCAAAGTGCAGGACAAGGAGCAGAAGCCCCCGAACTCAGTGGGGCAACACAGCTCCAGAAGCAGTGGCCAGCACCTGGGATCGAGCCTGCCATGGGGCCCTGGCCCACAATGCCTGTCACCCTGTCCCCACCTCAATCCTAGGCAGTCATGCACTACTGCTGCTGGAGCTGCATTGCACCGCTGGGTTCGGGGGCTTCTGCCCCTTGTGCCACATTTTGCAACCGGTGGAGTCCTGTGCTGACCTCTTCAGGATGCTGGCTTCTTGGATTTCTTTCCTCCTTACTCCCACAACGTATGCCCTGATGGAAATTATGGCTAAAGGGCCTTTGGAAGCTCCAGCTGCCCCTTCCTCCTCCCTTTTGCAGAAACTCCTCTTGCTGCAGAATAGGGATCTCTCCATCCTTCCTGATTTTCAGTTTCTCTTGTCCAATTATCTTCTCCTGCTCTCCCCTACTCCCCCCTGCACAATCTCAGTTGCTGCTTGGAGGGGGGGAAGACTTCTGGTTTTCCTAAGAGGAAAAGGGAAATGATGAACAGGCCTTCCAAGGCCTGCTCACCCCTTGGAGTTTTTGCAACCAAATTCTCCACCCAAACAGAGGAACACCCCCCCCCCCCCCGAATACTGCAGGGCACAGCAGACTGAGCCCATAACTGGCCAATGTGTGGGGAGAGAGGCTGCAGCACCTGGCCCCGCAAATATCTCGTGCCAGCTCCACAGGGCTTCGGGCTTCGAAACAGCCCACTGACTTTCCACCTGGCCACCTACCTGCTCTCTTTGCAGATCAGCCCATCCGACCACCGGTGCTACTCCAACTTGGCCTATGAAGTCTGGCGTTCCAGGAGGAAGGAGACTTGGCCTCAGCCCACTCCCTGTGTGAGGGGCTTCCCCCCACCCACTCGTCAGTGGCTTCCGCCTCTTGGTCCACCTCTTTGCTGGCAGTAAGCAGCGCCATGGCTGAGGAGCAGGCAGGTGGCTGGGTAAGAAGCCAGTGGGCTGCTTTGGAGCCCGAAGACCCACGGAGCTGGCATGAGAGGTACGCGGTCCTGGGTGGAAGGCAGCCTTTTCTGCAGCATCTTCCTTCCCTCTTTGGATCACCCTACAGTGGGAGGCCTCTGCCTTTGCAGAAATGGAGTAGTGCATGGCAGCAGCTCCAGCATGTCTGCTTGCCCTCGCACAGCATCGCCACCATCCCTCTCAACTCCAGCACAGTTTCTGCGTTTCCACCAAGGGCTGCCCGCCCAGCCATTGGTCAGGCCGGACTACACGCTGACCTCATAAGGCAAGTGGGCATCGGGGACTGCCAGTAAGGCCACATGGAAGGCAGGGAAGCATGACAAGGTTGTGGGGAAGGCTGCTTGCTCCCTTTCCCGCAGTCCTGCCATGCTTCCAGCCTTCCACACAGCTTTTTGCTTGCCTGCCTTCACACGCTGGCCACAGAGATGCCAGGAAGGCCATGTGGAAGGCATGGAAGCATGGCAGGGCCATGGGGAAAGAGGCATGGGCAGCTAGCTAAGCCGCGACTTGCAGGCTTACCTGGCAGACAGATCTGGGGCACAGCGCTTCAGGCGGGCAAGCTTCAGAGCAGAGACTGGGCAGGGCAGAGTGAGTGAGTGGTGACCGGGGAACCAGTTTGGGAGTGTGGCCAGGCTGCTCTTACAATCAGTTCAGAAAGGTATGCCAGATTTTTGCTACCTATTTGGCTGAACCCAACCAAACTGGTAGGAACCCACCTCTGGTTATGGAGATATTTATACTAGCCTCATCTTTTCATTACTGCATGAGTACTCAGTTCTACACCTTCATGTTGCTCTATGAAACCAATCCTGCTACAATATACAGTATTAGAATAGAATAATAGAATAACAGAGTTGGAAGGGGCCTTGGAGGTCTTCCAGTCCAACCCCCTGCCTAGGCAGGAAACCCTATAACACTTCAGACAAAAGGTTATCCAACATTACTTCTCTCTTTGATTACTTTCCACCATTGCTTCTTGTCCTACCCTCAGGTGCTTTGGAGAATAGTTTGACTCCCTCTTCTTTTTGGCAACCCCTGAGATATTAGAACATTGCTATCATGTCTCCCCTACTCCTTCTTTTCATTAAACTAGCCATACCCAGTTCCTGCAACCGTTCTTCATATGTTTTAGTCTCCAGTCCCCTAATCATCTTTGTTGCTCTTCTCTGCACTCTTTCTAGAGTCTCCATATCTTTTTTACATCGTGTCTACCAAAACTGAATGCAGTATAATGCCTTACCAAGGCATTATAAAGTGGTATTAACACTTCATGTGATCTTGATTCTCTCTCTCTATTTATGCAGTCTAAAACTGTGTTGGCTTTTTTGGCAGCTGCTGCACAAGATTGCAGCAAGATATTGCTGCAGGATTGCTACAGATTCTGCCCAGCAGCACTGAAAATTTTTCAGATGATGACCTGCACCATAAACTAAACTAAATGAACACCTAGTTTGCCTTATTACAGTGCTATGTAAAAATATGTTATTTAAGCCCCTGTTTTGCTGCACGGCACACAGTGGTGGAACTTCATGTAAACAGAAGAAATACATATCCAATATCTGTTGAGTACACTCTTAGACCAGCTGCTTCTTTGTCTTCTAACTCAGCCTGAAACTATTCCCAACAATGCTGCCTATGGGGCATAAATTGAAGCTAAGCAACAAGCATTATTATTAGGGCTTTTCTGAGAATTTGAAAAAGGAACATGCTATGCTTTCCTTCCCCTTAGCCCGGTACTCTACCAAGCAGTAGCTACAATAAGGATTATAGGCTAAATAGACCACAGTTACCCTTGGCATTAAACCTTCATAAAGTTTGGATTTTGCAATGTGGACTTTGCTCTATTGTATTCCAGGAAGTTGTGGTTTACTAAGTTAATCAAATAAATGGTGGGTTACCATTACCGGTGATTGTGATTATCTATGATCACACATATCCAGGGCAGGATTGTAACCATTTTTATTAGATATATTTATCTGGCAAAACAATGGGCTGCTCATTAACCTAAGCAAGACCCTACAATTAATCACATCATCTCAACGTACTCAATAGTGCTTATTTCATCCCCAATAGAGGATGAAATAATCCTTCAGTGTGTAAGACACAATAGGGACATGTCATTAATGTGTACTTCCTTCCAACATTCAGTGTATCTTTAAAACAAAAACAGGAAAATGTTAAGTCCATTTATCAAGGTCATTAAGTAGTTAATTAAATAGCCAAGTTTATAATTCTAAAGCCACTTTTCCAGTAGCAAGACCCTTGAATTCAATGGGTTTTGCTTGTCAATAGATATGTTTATGTAATCTTGACTACATTCCAAGGATTAAATAAGATTCTAATCCACACATTTTTACTTCCTTCACTTGGGGCACCTATTTTTCAACTATAAAAGTTCTTCAAGAGACTTAATGTCAGGGTCAAAAATAATTAATGCAGTCTAAAAATATTTAATACTAAAATACTTAGTAACAATAAAACCTCATTAAAAGAAAAGGCTAAAATAAATTAATCTGGGTGAATAGCATAGAGTAGTCTCATGTCTTGCCAGCATCTGTAATGGCAGTTTTGAAATTCACAAATCTAAAATGAGCCTGGAAATGTGGGACTGCCTCCAATTTAAAGATGGAACACGGTCGTCACTTGCATTGAAATTCTGGGAGCCTAGGTTTAGTAGGGGAGGCTTTTATCAAATGAATTCTGATCTCAATAGAATCAAACATATTTGAATATTTCACAGCAAAGCCTTGCTAGTTCAGGATAAAGTTGGGCTCAAATCTCCATCGCCTCATTTTGTAAAGATGAGTCAGTAATTGAGTTGTACTTTACAATCACTCGGTGCAGATATTCCTCAGCAATAGTCTTGATTGCTAAAGGAAGATAGATTTTATTTTTATTTTTACACTAGCTATTATTCATTCAAGGATTGATTGCTTTATCATGAAAAGCACAATCATTTTTCAGATATGGAATGGCAGGAGTGTAACTATATTCTGCATAGAAAAATCCTGATCTCAGAGTTAACAGATATAACTGGTATATTATCAAGGGTAATCATTTAAATTATTTAAACATGACTTCCTGAATCAAGTACAATTCTCTGTGTGTGCAGCATATTAAACCAGCATATTAAACAACAAACCATAGTTTATAAGCAACAATATCATAGTTTACACTGACAACGTAGTTATTCAGTCTTCTTTTGTGCCAGGGCTTCCATTATATATTTCTACTCTTTATTTACATTTTTAGGCCTTTAAGGCAGGAGGAATAAAAACAAAACAAAACCATTTATACCTTCACAAAATCCTGAACTTCAGAGACATTCACTGCCCCAAATCAATCAGCAAATTTTGTGGCTGAGTAAGTTTGGATTCTGGTTCATTTTGGTCTCAGTCTGTCACACTTTTGCTCTAATGCAAAAATTAGAAAGTTGTTTCAATAATTGCCTTGTATTTTATTCATTTTAATCAACCTGGGTAGATGAGAAAACAGGAACAGGGAGAATGATTAAACTGAAAAATCCAAGAGAAGGAAAGGGCTCAAGGAAGAAGTGCGTAGCCAAGATTGGATTTTATTTCCAACAGTTGTGGGTATATAACAATGTCAGTGTTCCAAATAACATCCAAAATTAAATCAGAGTCCAAGGCAAAGTATCCCTCAAAGTTCCAATTTATTAAGAAAGACATGTCAGCACATCTGTGAAAGCCCAAATCTGAAAACTTCCCAGTTTTCGCACCCAGTTGATAGTTCATGATCTTGCCCCCACACCCACAAGTCTATCACATGGTCCAATCTTCCACTGCCATGCTCGAAGTTCCACCCATCCAGTTCGGTCAGGCTCGGATGTGTAGAGAACAAAAGATGACCTTGGCTTTCTAGAAAGGAATTTTATTTTGACAACAACACATTCTACTCCTTACTATTCCCTCTCCCAATTCCCCACTAATGAAACAGCATAGTAAAATAATAGAGAGTGTGGCAGGCAAAAGATCCTAAAAGGAACCAGCTTCAGGCCTGACAACACACTTATATGTTGTGTGCAAAGAACTGTGCAGGGTATGCATGTATTACAAACAAAATGGCCTGAGATCATAGTCAAAAAAAGGTAAAGTCAAGATTAAAAAATTATTAATTAAATGAATATCTGTTGTCTTTAAAACAAGGCACCCCATTTTAAAAATTAGTATAATCCCCTATCTGCATACATTGTACAACCATGGGAACTGGGAGAGAAACAATAAAAACAGACTCAATTGCAGAAAGAATGCAATCAATGGTGGGATTCAAATAATTTAACAACTGGTTCTCTGCCCTAATGACCAACTGGATAGGTGTGACTTGATGGTCATGTGACTGGGTGAGCATGGTCAACTCAGTGTCACTCAGGTCAATGGGATCTTTGCCTCAGTTGTTACAATGTAATAAGGGTTATCCGGACAGGCAGTTTCTGTAAGCAGGGCAATAAGGATTAGGCTAGAAACAACACCAGAATATTTCCTTCCTGCTTTCCTTAAAGGATTAGCCCTGTAAAGTGGGGGGGGGAACCCAAAATGAGATTTCTTCCAACAACCGGATCTCCGAACTGCTTAGAAAGTTAACAGCTGGTTCTCCCAAATAGGTGTGAACTGGCTGAATCCCACCACTGAATACAATGCATAAGCTGCATTGGATAAATTCTCTATCAGAGGCAAACATCCTCTACATTCCTAGAGAGACAGAGCAAGGATAGTAGGTGTTAGGGATGTAACCCTAGGCTTGGCTTGACAATGTATATAAGCTATGATTGTTACAAATGTTACTGTTACTTTAAATGTTAGAGAAATGTAATTGGCTTGTTACCTCAAGCAGCCATAAGAGGGAGCCAGAATGGTTGTTAGATCTCTCTCTCTGTTTTGTTAGAAGCTGATCAGGTGTATACTGAGGTATTGTGGTTTGCTACTGTTTAGCTATACTTTGTGTGTTAGACTGACTATTTTGATAACTGAATTACTGAACCGTGTATGACTTGGACTGTTAACCGGACTCTGAATACTTCTATATTTCTACATAGTAAACTACTATATTTTTATACTATTCAGTGTCTCTGTATGCTGGTTTGTGCGTGTTATTCCATATCTCTCTCATTACGCTTCTCTGCATACTTGCTCTCCTAACAGGGAGCTTACTTACTTAACAGTAGGGTTCTCTCCAATTCCTGAAGCAAGGGAAAACTCCTTATACATTACTTGCATTTCGGCCACTTGCTTGCAACATTTACACTCTACTCGCTTTCAACAATATCTTTCATTTTTATATAGTCTCAGAAACAAGAACAGACCTCAATAAGCACTTTCACTTTTGTCTCCTGTCAAACTCATGATGCTGGCTTCTCATTCTTCCCATGCTCACTTTCGGGGTATTTATTTTCATTACTGCACCTATGGCTCATTTGCTTCCTTTCAATAGCAACTTCCTTTATTATTTTACTCTCACGTGAGGTAAGAACTAGCACTCTCCTCCCCATACGTAGGTGTTCATTTTGAAGGTGGAGAAGATCTTGGATAAGCATGGTGTCTCTAAACAAAGGTTTGGTTGCTGTATATGTGGGAACTCCAAAGAGGGTTTCAATACTGTACTTAGTTAAAGTTACAACAAGCCATGGTTTGCACAATGTCACAATGTAGAGTGAGCATAAAATAAGAGATTGTAAATTGACTACTGAGAGAAGGATAAGTTCTGCTTTCTCAAGTTTGAAAACAAAGATGCAGCAAATGAATATGTAGCAAGGTCTACAGCAGCAGCAGCAGTAAACTGAAGATGTTGAAATGGAGATGCCAAGCAATGTGGTCATAGGAAGGTACCATGAGTTCTTCAAGTTTCCAAGTCAAAGATTGCAAATCCAGATCCAAGTAGTTATTCTACAACAACGCTAAGTACTCATCCTAGTTATTACATCAGTTAGAAAAAGTGAACCTACTTATTTTGTAAAGTTTCAGCTGTCAAAATATAGTATAAATTCCCCCCGGAGAAGCCAATCCATTGTCTAGTTCAAGCCTTTAGCTGAGGATAAATCTTGTTTTTGCAAATCTGGCATCCATAAAACCCATGCATAAGCAATCAACTGTTTAATGCTCATGCAATAAAATATTCCAGAGTTGATTTTTTCCCACATCTTTAAAAATAAATTGGCTTCTATTCATATCATTCCCAAAACTACCGCAGGTCAGATTAACCCTGCATTCAGATATGTCGTATATGCTTGTATTCATATTATTCCAAGAGCTACTATTGGTCAGAGTGACTCTGCAATCTGAAGGTTGATGATGAAGAAGGTACGTATCTTGAAGCATATGTGTCATCTTCAATATATTGTAATTACTATAGTAATATATGGGTTGCAGCTTTTTCCAATATGCAAATAGGCTGCCTCCAGGAGATAAGAGTTGGATTTCCTTACATTTGTTATCTGGTTTTTCTCTCTTCTGGTATTTATGCTATATTCCACACAGCCTCACAGCAGCCTATTCTGCTTACAAAACTATGCTTAGACTTTTGATGCTACAAGAAGAGAGATGATAAAACAACAGCAGAAGAAAGTGCAACTGTTAAAAGCATCTCTCTTTCTCTTCCTGACATAATGACAGATACAGTATCTTCCAGATCTAATCTTTGGAACTGCCATTAGGTTCTTCAAAAAAAAACCAAAACCTAGAGTCACAGCTACAGTAGATAGATTTTGTCCTTACAGACTCAAGAAGGAAAAGGCTATTTTGGATATAACTACTATTCACCCAGCAAGACATTTTCAATAGCATTTCTCAAGAGAAGTTTCTTTCTTCAGCTTTGGGACTTCTGGAGGTCCCCAGACTGTCCTGCATAGTTGCATGACCTGTAATCTGATAGAAACCACAGGAGGAAATGCCTTCTGCCTTCAGACTCCTTAAGAAGGACATTGCAAAGGGATATGAATGACATATCAGAAGAGAGGGAATGCCTGCAAGTAATTTGGTATGGTAAGGTGGGTAAAGTAAGAAGATAAGAAGCAGCACATGGTCCATGATGCAGCACATAATTCATACATGGTCTCTAAAGCACATATTTTATAGCCTACAAAAATCTATATTATACTACTTCTAGAAATGCAAAGATAACTTCTAGAAGAACAAATAGAGATTGTAGCAGTGTGACACTGTGCTTTTCTTCCTTTGGTGAGGTGCTTTGCCTTACCGTGCTGAGATAGGACAGCTGGCATCCTAAATTAGCCAGAAAGTCCAGATTTTTTTAAAGTTTGTCCTCTTTCCGCATGAATGATAGACTCCTTTGTCAGCCACAGGCCTGGAGCTACACAGATAATAGAAAGGCTAGGAACAGATTTCATTGATCTATTACTCATTAAGGATACTATCCCACCATCAAGATATTCAGTAGTGTTTTATTTACACTGTTGTAAATAAGGAGAGAGTTTTTTTTAAGAGTCCTAAAACATTGAGAAAATAATATTTTCTTTTAAGGAGCATCTAGATAAACCAAGGAATGGAGACATGTTTTTTTTTAAAAAAAACCATAAGTATAATGTAAATTTTAAAATCCTTGACAAATACCTGACCCACTCAGTAGTCTGATCACTACTTAAGAAAAAAAAACTATGTCCTGTAAGTGGGTTACATTTTGTACTAAATTATTATTTATTTGATTAATAGAGAAAATGGATTGATTTGATTAATAGCGAAATCATTCTAAAGAACAACATAGGCTTCCCTTCTTGACGTCAAGAAAGATGAAGGAAAACTGAGGAACATGTGAAAACAAACTAATCTGTAGGACATGTTTTCAGAAAAAAATAATCAAGGGCAAATACTCAATTTACAGACTTTGGTTACATTAATGTCACCAGTCCCATATACTAATTATTTCTGCAGGTTTCATAACTTTCCAGATAAGAGAACGGTTCCCACTTCTATCTGATTTTTATATAACTGTCTGTGAAATTCTTATGTCTTGCTGAAATGGATAGCCACAGTGGCCATTAAAGCATCTGGGTTGCTTTGGCAAGGTTAATATAAAGAATTATGACATTCCACACACTGCACATTTATGAAACCTCCAGATGCAGTGTAAGTGCTTGGGGCCCCCTTGTGTCCCCAAATGATACTGCAAAAATGTGAATACAAGCCTACAACGTTGATCTTCTTCACCAGTCATGATACACCTTACTAAATGTTATTACAGAATGCTGCTGATATAAAAATACACTTATAAGATGACAGATAATGAGGTACCTTTCTTGTAGGATCCTTGAGAGATAGTCACCCATCAATACATGCTGAGAGGGGAAGTTGCATTTATCTTCTTGGAACAGATCTCAATCCTATTAATCTTCTTGAGAGTACACATTTTGATGACCTTCATTTGATTTGATCCCAATTTTCATTCATTCATTCATTCATTCATATATGTGTGTGTTTGCGTGTGTAGAAGGGATTTTGGATTTTTGGTAGCGGAATTGAAGAAGAGATACAGTATAGATGGGATGTTCCAATTGGTGTTATATTCAGTTACGAAGGGGTGAGGTACCGTCTGAATACAATAGACAAAGCCAGAGACTTTTATTATGGAATACTCAAGAAAAATGCAAAAAAAAAAAAAAAACCCACGTACATCTACACCAACACCAGTAGATTTGGATGTCTTAGAGCAGAGGATGTTTGAGAAAGAGACAGAAGAACAAAGAAAGCAGACACAAAAAGAGAAGGAGGTGCAGGGTGCTGTAGGTGGAGTGGACCCCTCTGGATCTCTGTTGAGTTCCTTCTTGGAAGAAGGACCGTCTAAGTCTCTCACTGAAATGCCGATACTTAAACCTGTCGAACAACGTATTACTAGATCCACGACTAGACAAATGCTAGAATCTCACAAGCGTGTCAATCCCCAAACACAATGTGCTAAGAATGAAGTTAAGAAGCAAACCGGAGCCATGGGAGGAGCAGGGCCAAAGATTAGTCTTGTGGAGAGAGACCTTCAGCAAATGCTTTCAACGCTCCAGACCAGATCCAAAGATGTTTAAGCTATTATCTTGGAACGTGAATGGAATGAACTCCCCACAAAAAAGGAAAAAAATATTTTACTATTTGAGGCAATTTAATAATGATGTTGTTTGCCTTCAAGAGACTCATATTAGGCTGCAAGACCAGAAGTATTTAGTGAATTCAAAATTGGGAACATCTTATGCTGCCTCTGATTTGGTAAAGAAAATGGTGTGGTGATATATATAAATAAAAGATTTTCAACTAAAGTTATAGAGGCGGATGACGCTGGTAGATATATAGCAATTCAACTTGATACAGACTTTGGTCCCATCTTGGTGCTAGGAATATATGCACCAAATCAACGCCAAGAAAGCTTTTATAAGATGCTCCATTTAAAAATTTTTAGACTGGAACTTTAAGAGTATTTTAATAATGGAAGACTGGAATGGAGTGATTTCTCCAAGGATAGATAAGAGTACAAAGACTAAATTTACTACCAAATTACCAAAGGCTTTTTTTGATTTACAAGACGACTTGAAATTAAAAGATGTTTGGAGGACACAACATCCAAATGAGATGGACTTTTCTTTCTACTCAGATAGACATAAATCTTTTTCAAGGATTGATTTCTTTTTGTTAACACTGATTCTACTTCCTAAAGCTAAGAAATCCAAGATTTTTTCCAGGACACTTTCCGATCATAGTCCGGTGTGGTTACAAATTGAATTAGGGAAGAGGTCAAGAAGGTCTTGGAGAGTAAATGAAAATTTATTTAGATATGAAAAAAATGTTGATGAACTTAAAAAACACATGAAGGAATTTTTCAGTCTTAACATGAATAAGGGTACTCCCATTGAAACAGTTTGGGATGCAAGTAAAGCTTATATGCGTGGGGTCCTGATACATATGAACTTTAAACATAAACAAATTAGACAGAAAAGGAGAATGGAATTGGAAGATGAAATAAAAAGCAAGGAACAGCTGCTTATAGCAAACCCGAGTGACCAGGCGCTCCAGATGGCGCTAAAGCTGTTGAAAGACCAATTTCAGATGCTTATAGCAGAACAAACAGCAACTAACTTACAATTTGCTAAACATAACACCTTTGCTAATGCTAATAAACCTGGTAGGTGGTTGGCTTATACTTTGAGAAGGAACACGAATGATAGAATTATTGATAAAATTGACTATGGAGGGAAGACGGTATATCAACAAGATTTGATTAAAAAATCATTTGTGGACTATTATACTAAGCTATATGTACAGGATAATATACAGAACAAGTCAATAGATGATTTTTTGGAAGGAAAAAGGGTTGCTAAAATTTCTGTGCTTCAAAAGGCAAATCTGGAACGTCCGATAACTGCTGATGAGATCACTTTAGTTATAAATCAACTTAAACTAGCCAAAGCTCCAGGGACTAATGGTTTGACTGCAATGTATTATAAAACTTTACAACTGGAAATGATTGAATATCTTACACAACTATTTTGTAATATACAACAAGGAGGTAAAATACCCTCCTCATGGAAAGCGGCTTTTATCTCATTGATACCTAAAGACAAAGAGGGCCCTAAGAAACCAGAGGATTACAGGCCGATATCTCTTCTGAACACAGATTATAAAATATTTGCTAAGGTACTAGCCAACAGATTGATGCCGGTTATTCAAGAGATTATTCATCATGATCAAGCAGGATTTATTGAAGGAAGACATATGAAGGAGAATGTAAGGCAACTCATAGACTTAATTGACTATCTTGATAAGAATAAGCAGATCTCTGCAATGCTGGTTTTCTTGGATGCAGAGAAGGCCTTCGATCGAGTGAATTGGAACTTTCTAACCAAGACTTTGGAAAAGATGGATATGGGACCACGATTTCGGCAGGCGATTGGAGCAATTTATCAGCAGCAAAATGCACAACTTATTATTAATGGAAATCCGTCAACAACTTTCGAGATACAAAAAGGCACAAGACAAGGTTGCCCATTATCCCCATTGTTATTTATTTTAACTTTGGAAGTCTTGTTGAACGCAATTCGGGACTCAAAATCCTTAGATGGCATAGCTATTAGGCAAAAGGAATACAGAACTAGAGCATTCGCCGATGATCTGGTTGTTACCCTTTCACATCCTTTGAAATCAATAATCCAGATGAAAAATATCATAGTAGAATTTGGCATGGTGTCTGGGTTTAGACTAAATCAAAACAAAACGAAAATGATGGTTAAAAATATGACAGAGACTCAAAGAAAGAGACTTGTAAGTTTAGCAGGTTTTGAAATAGTTTCTAAAGTCAAATATTTAGGAATACAAATATCAGAATCAAATACAAAACTTTTCTTAAATAACTATGAAGTGTTGTGGCAAAAGATACAGAAAGATCTTGAAGTGTGGAAAAAGTTACAATTGTCTTTGCTTGGAAGGATCTCAGCAATTAAAATGAACATTCTACCTAGATTTATCTTTCTATTCCAGATGATTCCGGTGCTTAAATCAGATAAAACCTTGTTAAATTGGCAAACAATATTAAATAAATTTGTTTGGAAGGAGAAAAAACCGAGAGTAAAGATGAAGATTATGCAAGATACTCGTGAAAGAGGTGGCCTCAGACTCTCAAACCTTCGATTGTACTATGAAGCTGCGGTACTAACGCATGTAGCAGATTGGTTTGGGAAAACAAAAATGGAATTGCTGAATATAGAAGGCCATGATCTTGTTCTGGGATGGCATGCATATCTTTTTTATGAAGATAGGGTGGATAAAGTGTTTAACAATCATGTTCTCCGAAGTGCCTTGATGAGAATATGGAAGAAGCACCGGCCCAATTGGGATTATAAGATACCGCTTTGGTTGGATCTTGCAGACACCATGGGGATTATGAATATTAAGTCACTCGGGGGTTGTTTATATAAAGATGTGCTTATCGCTGATGCGGACGAATGGAAGTTGAAAACTTTGGAACAGCTGTTGGAAGAAGGAATTACTTTAAATTGGTTACATTACATACAGCTACAGAAGAGATGGGAAGAAGATCGCAGGGTCGGTTTTATGGATAAAGAAGTGGAACTGATTAAGCAGATAAAAGAGACTGGCCCAAAACAAGTTAAAAGAATATATAATGTACTGTTAGAAAGAGACTCAGAAAGTGAATTGGTTAAGGATTGTATGATTAAATGGGCTCAGAATTTTGGTGAAGTGGTTATGTTGGAAACGTGGGAAAAAATATGGGTTCAGAATGTTAAATTTACACAGTCACAGAATTTAAGGGAGAACTTTTATAAAATGTTTTACAGATGGTATTTAGATCCTAAAAATTTATCATGCATGTACCCAAATGTTCAACCAAAATGTTGGAGATGCGGGTGTCTAGATGCTACCTTTTTTCATGTATGGTGGACTTGTAACAAGGTTAAAGCTTTTTGGATAAAAATATGGTGGGTTATGCAGAATGTATTTAAGAAAAGAATACAATTCACTCCGCAAATGTTTTTACTGGGTATAGTTAAGGATTTTACCAAAGGGGAAACAAAATTGGCCTTGCATATGATTACAGCAGCTAGGTTGTTGATTGCGCAACATTGGAAAAAATATTTTTTACCGACAATTGAGCAATAGATTCAGAAGGTGGTGGGGTTCGCCGAAATGGCAAAAATTTCAGCTTTCTTAAAAGCTCAGAAACAGGAGGATTATACACAGGAATGGGTAAAATGGATTGATTATATAGAGAATAAATACCAGACTAGGAGTTATTATGTAGCCTTTAGGTAAGAATGCTTAGATTGATAGATGATCAGAGTAAATAATATACGGGATGTTTGGAATTGTTAGAGTGGTATACAGCGGAAGTCAGGGGGGTGGGCTTGTGTGGGAGGTGGGGGAGGGTTAGGGTGGAGGGCGGGGTAATATATATGTATGAATAAATTAGAAGATGGGATTAATGAAACAATGTTATTTTAGGAGAAATTTATACTAAGAGTTATATATGTGAAATTAGCTTAGAAAATGGGATTAATGGGCAGCCCGGGAATTCATGGCCTCCATGACAGCCATGGATCTGACTCAAGTAGTTCAGGACCCCACACACGAGAGAGGCCATATACTTGATCTTGTGTTTGTCTCCGACCAGTGGACGAGTGATCTGGGAAGAGGGAATTTAGTCATCACGCCCCTGTCATGGTCAGATCACTCACTTCTCCAGCTGGACTTCCCTGGCGCTGCTCCCCACCGCGGGGAGGCGGAACCAGACTATCCCAGATGGTTCCGCCCCAGGCGTCTGATGGAGCCAGATAGGTTCCAGGCAGAGCTTGGGCCACCTCCTGCAGACCTGCCCCACCCCCGGGCAGAGGACCTGGTAGCCGCTTGGAATAATGCGGCCGCCGGTGCCTTAGACCGGGTGGCGCCTTTGCGGCCTCTTCGACGGCCACGATCTACCCGGGCCCCCTGGTTTAACGGGGAGCTAAGGGCAATGAAACGCCTTAGGAGACGCCTAGAGAGCAAGTGGAGGTCCTCCCGCTCCGAATCCGACCGAGCACAAGTAAGAGCCTACGTAAGGACTTACCTTGTGGCAATAAGAGTGGCCAAACGTCAGTATTGTGCCACCCTTATAGCGTCCGCGGAGAACCGCCCTGCCGCCCTGTTTCGGGTGACCCGCTCCCTTTTGTCACAGGGGCAGCGGGACCCCCCATTACTGGGCCGGGCAGAGGAATTTGGAGAGTTCCTGCAGGATAAAATCGATCGGATCCGAAGGGGATGGACCCACCTCAGTGCTCCAGTGGGGACGTCTGAAGCTAGTCTTGAGAGACCATGCTGGGAGGAGTTTGACCCTGTTGTCACCGAAGATTTAGACAGGTTGCGCGGGCGACTGCGAGCCACTACATGTTTATTGGACCCGTGTCCCTCCTGGTTGGTACTGGCCTCCTGGGAGGGCTCACGAGGCTGGCTACTGGAGCTGGTGAACGCTTCGCTGGGTGAGGGCCTTTTACCAGCCGCCTTGAAAGAGGCGGTGGTGAGGCCCCTGCTCAAGAAGCCTTCTCTGGACTCAACGGAGCTAGTAAATTACCGTCCTGTCTCCAACCTTCCTTTCTTAGCGAAGGTTGTTGAGAGTGTGGTGGCTCAGCAGTTTCCGCGTCACCTAGAAGAAGCTGATTATCTAGACCCGCGCCAGTCCGGCTTCCGGCCCGGTCACAGCACGGAGACAGCCTTGGTCGCGTTGGTGGATGATCTCTGGAGGGCAAAGGATGGGGGTTGTTCCTCCATCCTTGTCCTATTAGACCTCTCGGCGGCCTTCGATACCATCGACCATGGTATCCTATTGCGCCGTCTGGAGGGGTTGGGGGTCGGGGGCACCGTATTACGATGGTTCCGCTCCTACCTCTCTGGCCGGACGCAATGTGTGTTGGCAGGAGAGGAGAGGTCGACCGCGAGGCCCCTTATCTGTGGGGTCCCACAGGGCTCGATCCTCTCGCCTCTCCTGTTCAACATATATATGAAGCCGCTGGGTGAGATCATCCGTGGTTTTGGGGTGGGATACCATCTGTATGCTGATGACACTCAGCTGTACATTTCCACCCCAAACCACCCCAACGAGGCTGTTGAAGTGATGTCCCGATGTCTGGAAGCCGTACGGGTCTGGATGGATGACAACAGGCTCAGGCTCAACCCCTCCAAGACAGAGTGGCTGTGGCTTCCGGCTTCCCGGTTCAACCAGCATATGCCATCGCTGACCATCGGAGATGATCAATTAGCCCCGGTGGAAGGGGCACGCAATTTGGGCGTCCTCCTTGATGCCCGGCTGTCTATGGAAGATCATGTGACAGCCGTGGCGAGAGGGGCGTTCCACCAGGTTCGCCTGGTGCGCCAGTTGCGGCCCCTTTTGGACCGGGAGGCCTTGCGTACAGTCACTCACGCGCTGGTGACGTCTCGCCTGGACTACTGTAATGCTCTCTACATGGGGCTCCCCTTGAGGTGCACCCGGAGACTGCAGTTGGTCCAGAATGCAGCCGTGCGGGTAATTATGGGGAGATCGAGGTTCTCCCATATAACACCTATCCTGCGCGAGCTGCACTGGCTTCCTGTGGTCTACCGGGTGCGCTTCAAGGTACTGGTTACCACCTTCAAAGCGCTCCATGGCACAGGGCCTAGTTACCTGCGGGATCGCGTCCTGCCCCATACATCCCTGCGACCCGTCCACTCACACAGAGAGGGACTACTCCGGGTGCCGTCCTCCAGAGAGTGCCAGAGGGCAGCGCCCAGAAGTAGGGCCTTCTCTGTAGTGGGCCCCACCCTTTGGAATGACCTCCCCCCAGACATCAGAACTACAACCGACCTTCGCTCCTTCCGTATGAAGCTGAAAACCTACCTGTTTCGACTAGCTGACCTGGCATAACTCTACAACCTCCCCAGCCCAGGGCATTTTTAATTGTAATTTTAGTTTTTAAGGGTTAATTTCACTGGGGTTTTAACTTTTTAAGTATTGTAACTTATTTATTTATTCTTACCTCCTCTATACGCTATATAATACCTTTGTACGTCGCCCCGAGTCCCTGTGGGGAGAGGGGGCGACTAATAAGTTCAAGTAATAAATAAATAAATAAATAATGTGCTATTATTAATCTAAGAGAAATTTATATTGTGTTTGTTGGGAGGAGAGGGGATACAATATGAGTAATTTACTTTAAGACGGGGGGAGGGGAGGGGGCAAAGTATTTGGTATAATATTTGAATGTGAATTTTTGCAGGGTGGGGGTGGGTGGGGGCATAACATTTGTACGAGATTTATATTGTATGGCGGGGGTGTGTGAAAAGGGGGAAAATCTGTTTGTACAAAACTCTTTTAATAAAAAAAAATACATGCTGAGAGCGGAAGTTGCATTTATCTTCTTGGAACAGATCTCAATCCTATTAATCTTCTTGAGAGTACACATTTTGATGGCCTTCATTTGATTTGATCCCAATTTTCATTCATTCATTCATTCATTCATTCATTCATTCATCCATTCATATATGTGTGTGTTTGCGTGTGTATTCTTTTAAATATAACGACACATAAATGTCTAGTGTAGAGGTTAGTTAAGAGAGTCATCTCTCATTTCTGGACCATTTTCATGGGGTTTGTTTTCAATTTTTTTCAGAGAAATTGTCTTGCATTTCAGAAATTCTACATATCTAGGGTCCTAGAGACATCTAATGCAATCTTATTTCTACTGTTATCACATATGGAACCTATAGCAAAAGATCAGGTATTTTCTGCTATGCACCCAAAGTAGCTTGCTTATATGTGGCTTGGTAATTTGGATAACTGACAGTGCATAAAACTTATCTTGTACTTCACACTGATTTGCTATCTTTATTGCCCTGTCAGGTATATGTCATACTATATGGGGGTATAAGGAACTATGGATTTATGTGGCCCTCTTGGAGCGTCTAGGAGCAACAGACCAGTCTTCTTCTTCTTCTTCATCATCATCCTCGTCCTCACGTTCGTCGCTAGCATCAGCGTCCGCGGGTTGCGAAGACGGAACATCAGGTTGTGAAGAACTGGTAGAAGGAATATCTGCCTGCGAATTGTCATCAGGCTGCGTGGCATCTGGAACACCATCTCTAGGAAAATAAACTTCAGGATCATTGGAATGAATCCTGGACCAGTCAATGTCTTCCTCAAAATTAGCAGATTGTGAAATGACAATCACATGTTTAGTATCAATGAATTTATACCATTTTGAATTATCATCAATACCCATAAATCTCAGTCTCTTTGCTACTGTACCTCCCTTTCTTCTTTGTGGATTTATGCGTGTGTGTTTGTGTCTGTGTGTTTGTGTCTGTGTCTGTGTTAGGAATGAAAGAAAAAATAAAGGTATAGTGCAGAGGTGGGTTCCTACTGGTTCGGCCCAGTTTGGCCAATTAGGTAGTAACTCGGCTTGCCACGCCCCTGAACTGGTTCTTTCAACAGCACCATAGGCGGCGCCATCTTGTTTTTGCTTCTGCGCAAGCATTTTTTTAGTACTTTGCATGCACGCATAGTGTGCGTTAAGCACGTACGCAACGCGTCCCTCAGCAAACCAGCAATAGCAGCAGCCAGAATCCACTCCCTGGTATAGTGACCATGAAATTGAAAATGAAATGAACAAGGATTTGTGGAGCTATGTTTTAAAGAGAGGGAGAGATTAAAGGGAACCCTTGACAAAAATCATTCTGAATTTCTGTTTGAAGTTTCATCTATATTTTGTTCTTGCTGCTTTGCTTTTCTCCGTCTAGATGGGTGTACATATTCCAGCAGCCATTTGTGTGTGTGTGTGTGAACGCTTCCTCTTCCTCTTGATTATTACTTGATTACTGTTACATTTAATTTTATCACATTATAAATTTGTGACTGCCTAAAATGGTAGATATTGTAGTTGTATAGTGCAGTATTTCCCAACCGCAGCCATTTTAAGATATGTGGACTTCAATTCCCAGAATTCCCCATCAAGCCATGCTGGCTGGGGACTTCTGGGAATTTAAGTTCACACCTCATAAAATGTCTGAGTTTGAGAAACATTGATATAGTGGCCTAGATTTGGATATCTTCCTTCCCAAGTACCAAAATAGCCCAAATCTATATTGAATCGTATGCCAGTTATTTAGTTACTTGATTTATGAGTTACCTTTCTATTCACACTCAATGCACCTTACAACTTAAAAGATAAAGATCATTAAAACACAAATAATAAAATCCTGTAATACCTTGGAAGGAAGAACCTGGTAAACTGGACAATTTGCTCAGTGAATTTCTTTATCTGCCTGATTGTCTCAAATAGCACAAGAAGAAAGAGGAGGATGAGAAAGAGATTAGCCATAGAGAAAAAATGACTTACAAGTTATTAGTGTGAAATGCTGGTTTGAACAGGCAACTGGTGCATTTACAAGTGCTTAAATGTAATTAACAGAAGCCTACTTTAAATTCTGGTTTATAATACTAATTTGTTAATCAATATGGTAATCTCGTTAATATTGTTGAATACAACAAGCTTGGCAATTGCAGCTGGCTAGATGCCTCTAAGAGGTCTTTAAAAACTACAACAAAAAAGAAACCTTAGAAGATATCCCTTGCTGGAGAAATTACTTTCCTTACAGAAAAAGGAAATAAAAATGAAAAGTCTGTAGAGATTTTTGTGGACAACAGAAAAATATAATTAAAGTGTTGTAAAGAATGGCTCGATTTTGTTCATCTAAGCCAGAATCTCATGTGAAAATGAAATTAAACATATCCTAATTGGCTTTATTCCATCTCTGTTTGGCAGCCTGCTGCAGGAAAAGGGAATAAGAATCACATAATATTGTTAATTTTAATTAAAATCCCGATTCCATCAGGAAAGCCAAGATTTTAAACACGGATGTGGTACCAGACAAAATCTTTATCCAGAGGATTCCTACTTATCATAAATCAATGATGAGTTTGGAAATGACATTTTATCTTTCCCACCTAACATTACAGGAGCTTTCTTCCGCTAGAATTCAAACTTTAAATCATTGTCCCCACTTTCCCTCTCCCTCCCTCCCTCCCCGCCCCTCCCCTCTCTCACACACACAAATATAGGCATCTAGTCCTAACGATCCTGTTGACTGTATCCAGAAACCTCATGCTTACATTTTTGGGCATAGAATGGCAACCAGATAACAAAACTGCTTTTCTCTCTTTCTTCACAATTGATTCTATAACTATTATTATTGAGTGTTGTCACTGCGTTAAATGTTTGCTAGCCGAACTGAAACTAAATAGTTACTGAAAGAGTTACTGCGCAGGTCATAAGGTCTTATCTGACAATGATGTACTGCGCCTGCTCTTCACACATTCCAGAGACTTCTTCCCTTTTGATCTTTGTCCGTCTGCCAGGAAGCTGGTAGACAAAACTGTTTCTGCCAAAATGTAACAATTAGATAGATTTGTTTTATTTCTTTGTTTTCTTATTTTTGTATTAAAGCTTGTTTTTCATTAGAATATGTTTTCCGGGATTTTTATTTCTTTTTTTCGCACCTTAAAGATAATGCTGTTTGGAAACGCCGCAATCTAAGACCTCACTTAGTTCAGGGTGAAATCTTCCCCTGACAAGTGTGATCTAGCGCTTTATGGTATATTGCCTCCAACACTCTGGGTCCTTATTTTACCAAATTTGGAAGGATGGAAGACTGACTCAATCTAAGTCTAATAAAATAGAATAAAATTAAAAAAATAAAAAAATAAAAAAGAAGAAACATTACCTAGTTACTTCTTAGTTATATGATGGATATGTTTTCCATAACTGACAAAAATTTAGAGACCTATTTAGTTGGCCTTTTTAGTAGTATTCTGTCCTAAAAGAGAAGAACTGGATAATGAAAAGGAACAATGAAAAACACATTCAAGTATTCTAGCACTGGAAACATATTTGTGCTATTCTTTGGCTTCATCAATATTTGTGGATAAGTAAAAGCAGTAATATATTATTTAATTTAGCTCTCATTCCGTCAAATAAAATGAAAGCCAAAATAAAAGAACATTCATAAAAGCATAATGTATTTATTCCAGAACTCTCCAAAACTGTAATTAGATTATCTAATGTATGCTAGACATTGAAAACTTCCATTTGATTTTAATGTTGTCATCATTATTTTAAAGAATGCCATAGCCTTGCGGAAAGAAAACATCCCACTTAATTTATTGCCTTGCACTATTGTACAAGTTCAGCTAATTCTCATGATCAATAATAATAAAACTGTCCACTGTGGTTATGTAGCAGCTAACATGCTCTAGGTTCAAATACAGTAATAAAATATTTTCTTTTTAAATCTTACTAACGGTTATAGCAAACAATTTCTGCTTTCCCTGTATGGGTAGAACAGCCATGTACATTTCTGATTAGGTCTTTAAAAAAAAAATCAATTTCCATACTGCGCTCAGAACAATGTAAGCTACTAAAATCAAGCAATCTGCAAAATGAATTATCTTACACTTGTATTCCACTTTATTGGCCATCACTTACAATTTGTTAGTACCATATCCCATTTTTAAATGTATAGATAAACATCGGTTTCCTAGAACATACGTAAATGACAGTGTAATGCATTGCAATGATAAGAAAAAAAATCCATTTTTCACCCAGAAACACACATTCTTCTAAATGCAGGAAGACCAAAGATGGAGGAGGAATATTGTTTAAAAGGAGAATAGGTCCAAAAGCACCAAATATATCAAATGTACTTTAAAATGTTCTCCACCGTCCTGATCCTCCCCCCAGCCATACTTAAAATAGGAACTACTAGGGATGCCCAAAATAGGTACAGTGGGTTGTATTAGTCTCTGACATCTCTACCTGAATTGCACTAATCTAGACTCTTTTATACTGGTTACATATCAGGAACGCTTTGGAGATTAAAGATGAATCCAGCTGCTTTAAAATTTGGCATACATTCTTCCTGCTGCCAGACAAACTGTTTGACATGTATATAAGTCTCTGCTGCCTTTTTGAAAAAAGCAGACCACTGCCAGGCATCCTTTCAGAGAATTGATAGAATATCATCATAGTCCAATAAATATATCAGTACTTGTAGTTTTTGGGTATTAGCCATCCCACTATTGAGTGACTCTGGATACTTCAATTTTAATATCTTTTTTTAAATCCATTTCTTGCGTTTTTAAAAACTCGTTTATTGTTTTGGACATTAGAAAGCAAGATTAGTGCTTCTTATAAATGCCAAATGAAAGACTTCTATGGATATGAGAAAATATATACTTCTTTACCTGTAGCTGAATGAACACCATTTCTTTTTAAATAGAATAGAATAGAATAGAATAGAATAGAATAGAATAGAATAGAATAGAATAGAATAGAATAGAATAGAATAGAATAGAATAGAATAGAATAGAATAGAATAGAATAGAATAGAATAGAATAGAATTCTTTATTGGCCAAGTGGGATTAGACACACAAGGAATTTGCCTGGTGCATATACCCTCAGTGTACATAAAAAGACAAAATACATTTGTCAAGAATCATAAGGCACAACACTTAATGATAGTCATAGGGTACAAATAAGCAATCAGGAACAATCAATATCAATATAAATCATAAGGATACAAGCAACAAAGTTACAGTCCTACAGTCATAAGTGGGAGGATATGGGTGATAGGAATGATGAGAAGACTAATTGTAATAACCTTAGTGAATAGTTTGACAGTGGTGAGGGAACTATTTGTTTAGCAGAGTGATGGCGTTCGGGTGGAAAATGTTCTTGTGTATAGTTGTCTTGGCGTACAGTGCTCTATAGCATCGTTTTGAGGGTAGGAGTTGAAACAATTTATGTCCAGGATGCGAAGGGTTCGTAAATATTATCACAGTCCTCTTTTTGAATCGTGCAGTGTACAGGTTCTCAGTGGAAGGGAGGTTGGCAGTAATTGTTTTTTTCTGAAGTTCTGATTATCCTCTGAAGACAGTGTCTGTCTTGTTGGGTTGCAGAACCAAACCAGACAGTTATAGAGGTGCAGGTGACAGATTCAATAATTCTTCTGTAGAACTGTATCAGCAGCTCTCAGTATCTCTATGTGAAGAAATGGAAAATGACAATATTTTGCGCCATGAATGCATCTATGTTGGGATGTCCTTTTTTTTTTTTTAAACAAAGTTTTATTGTTTTTTTTTTATTTGCAAGGAAAAAGGTAGTGGAAAGGTATACAAATTTTGGCAGTTGCAAAGTGTGGTAGGCGCCCCCTCCCTCCAAACTCATAGTATACATCTGAGTATAGGTCATTAATACATAGTCATATATAATCAGCATATTAGTTCTATTGGTACTTTCAATCAATTTAATACATAGTAATATATGATCCACATGTTAATTCCATTACTACTTTCGGTCAATTTATATCAACGAGATTTTCTTATTCAATTCATCTGGGTAGCACGGAGACAAAGACCGGAAGCCTGAATTTTTAAAGGTGGAGTCAGGTTTCACAGTTCATGAAGACAACGGAAGTGTGCCATCTTGCCCTGCCAGCTTCGGGTTTAGAGGCATAACAAAGTTTTCAAAGTTTCCAAAGTCCTCAGATCATCAGTAAATTATGGAGTTAAGTTCCAAGAAATTCACTTTAAGCAAGGGTGTGGCATCATTGGTTGGCTCTCCCCCCTCCTCCTTCCCCTGGGGCTGAGAGCAAAATTGTTCCAAGCCGCCTGTCCGAGGGGGGGGAAATCCCCCTCCCTCCAGCCGCGCCTCCCAAGTTAGCCGAAAGAGAAAGTTTTAAGCTGCTGAAAAGTTCTTCAAATCAACAAAGGGAGTGAAGGGGGGTATGCGCCTCACCACACCGCCGCTGCTTCCTTCTACTTTTTCATTCTCCGTGCAGCCTGTCCGCGAAGACGCCTTACGCGCCCTCCGATCTGCTCCCCGGTGCCTTGAGCACGCAGGGGACCTCCCGCCGGCCGCCGCCGATGCAGGGATCCCCCGCGATGCCGCCCCTCCGGCAGGATGCCTCTTCGGGGCGTCCTGTGCCCCCCAAGGAGTGGGGAAGCCCACCGGGGAGCCGGAACGGGCAAACGAGTTGCCCGTCGCCATCAGCTGCCGGAACCGGAAGAGGGATGTCCTTTTTTTAGTGTCTTACAAACATCCTCTTCCATCTCTATTACATTTGAAATATAAGAATACATAACTCCAAAGTCAAATTACATGCTTTAATACTTCCTTCCAGCTTTCTAAGAATTAGCATAGTAGAAAATAACTTTATTTCCTATATGAATAGTGCATATACATAAAGCAAATGAGTTTAAATGAGTTTACCTTAATATCTCCACCATTGCTTTAAAATATTATTGTATTTTTTTAAATTAAATGTCAAGAAAAGGTACAATGAGCATCAATTTCTGCTGTTTCTTGCATCAGTATAAAAGGAACATCTCTATCACTGTTTCTGTCTCTGTTTCTGTCCTTCTTGGCTTGTTTGAATCATCAACAACCACACAATCCTTGTATGAATCAGGAAATAGAAATGCTGAGCATAATTTTTCTTTCTTTTTTTGCATGAATATATCACAAGATACAGTTATCCCTTGGCAATGAATTAGGCAAGAATTGCAAACATCCGTAACACATTTTGGAGGTGCTTATTTTAACCATCAATGAATCAAGAAGGTAGATTAAGTATATAGGCATCCATCATACATAAGTGACAGTATTTGAACAATTATGTCCAATTCTATGATCATTGTTTAGTGAAAAACTTGAATTTTGGGGACAATTCTGTATCTTGTTATCTTCATGGATGTAATTTACATTGACTTCATTTATGATGAAGAAACAAAAAATGGAATATTCATAGAAGGCTGTAGTTCAAGAATCTTAATTTATCTCTGGCAAGTCCAGATACACTGGAAAAAATGGTGCCTGAAATCCTGAGAAAAGTTTTCCAGTCCTTGTAGACAATTCTGAGCAAAATGGACTAGTAGCTTGCCAAGGATAATACAGGTTCCTGTGTATTTGCCTGGAATTGCAAATCCTATGTAAATCCCATTTACTTCTAACTGAACATATAGACCAATGCTATAAATCATCTTAACCTCCTCAGTAAGTATTCAATAAATCCAATTAACCTTCATTTGACTTTTTCTAATGCAGATCTGTCTGTGTTTGCTTAAGCAGAGCAGAAAAATAATGTGAGATTCTTAAAATATTTAACCTTTTAAATATGTTATGCAACTGGTCTGATATGCCCAAATGACTATATTATTAACAGTAAAAAATAAACTTTTGCATGAAGCCAAGCTTGATACTTAGTGAGATCATAGCAACAACACGAAAATAATTTGCCGCTGCCTTTTTCAAATTTGGAAGTAGAAGATATTCCTTGATCAGTCAGTTCTTTCCTAAAATGTCACATTGCTATACACATTTAGCAATATGATGACATCACTAACAAAGTGAAAACAATGGATAGCTCTAAAAGGTCATTCCATAAATATCAAATTGTTCATTTCTATAAAGGGAGGAAAAATCAGCAAAGGCATTGCTTAAAACCGGCTGTTCTGATATTTTTCATTTCATTAAACCTGTTCAGCTAATCGAACATGATTCTGTAAGTAAAAATGAATCATCCTATAATTAAATTATCTGAGAATAAATACTGAGAAAAAAAGTATTTCATAGAGATTCTATGGGGTCTGGATTCTTTTGTTTCTTGACTGTGTGAAGGATATCTCCTGTGAATATACAGTACTATAATGGAAATAATATATGAAGAAGATAACGTAATTCATGATAGCCTCTGGCTAAAAAGCAGGAGACCATGTGAGTTCTAGTCCACATTAGCGCGAAAGCCAATTGGACGTCTTTGGACAAGTAACTCTCAGCCCAACTCATCTCACAGACTTCTTGTGGGGAAAATAGGAGGAGAATAATGTGTTGGATAGGTTCACTATCTTGAGTTATTTATAAACATAATAAAAGTGGGATATACATAAGTAAACAAAAATAATGAATATTGTGAATTATAGAGAAATATATATCCCTTGATAGGTATGTTAATGGATGTCTTCCCACTTGTTCATGTTTCACCTTAAAAAATTATATTGCATTTAATGTATCTCCTGTGTAAGATATCCAGACATGTTATGGAGAATTTATACAAATGTAATGAATTAAATAACTGCTCGGAGCTCAAAGGAAAGGACACATGATATTTTTGTTTGAAAGTAATCATTAAACAAATTAGGGGGCTTTGTATTTAAATTATAGAAATGTTAATCTACTAAGAAATGTATCACGTAAATTTAAGAAATGCTGGTTATGACCAGTGGTGAGGGGCCAGTTCAGGTGAACCAGTTGTTAAATTGCTGGTTGGCCCCACCCCTTCCTACCCTGCTCCTTCCAAGAGTCCCCATGTGCCCCGTTTGGCTCTCAGGGGGCTGCAGGGAGGCCTAGCCTGTAAGGCTGGGGCACCAAATCAATCTATTTGCTGCCTCCCGATCAGTGTGGTTGGTCTATTGCTGCCTTCCAGCCTCCCAGCTGATCAGCTGGATCTTCTTTTGTTGCCCTGCAAAGGAGAATGGAGCTTGAAAGCAGGTTAGTGGTGTGGGGAGGGAATAGGAATTTTGCAGTATCCTTCCCCTGGAGTGGGGATGGGAATGACGATTTTGCAGTATCCTTCCCCAGGAGTGGAGAGGGAATGGGAATTTTGCAGTATCTTTCCTTCCTGGAAGAAAAACTTACTTCTGAAAGACTTTGTACTAGTCTGTATGTATGTAGTTATGTATTGTTTGTTTGTTTGTTTGTTTGTTTGTTTGTTTGTTTGTTTGTTTGTTTGTTTATATAGCTACCCCACTCTCAAGAAGTGGCTCTGGGTGGCTACAGTAATTAGATCAATCTATAACTTCAAGAAGAGGTTAAACCATGCATTTAGATTTTGAGGACCAAAGACAAGTTTTTCTCAATTACAACAGCTATCTGTGCAGTAGATCTTTGTTATTATTCCTAAATATTTCCAGAACATCTTCTCCATTTCTCCACAAAATACAATGATCATGTTTCATATCATAGCTGAATGGTAAGGGAATAATGGCAGCATCCTATTCTAAGATGCTATCTGTCTTTTTGCGCACAATATGCAATGAAATCTATACTGTATATTTTCTGAACCTATCCATACATGGCATTCTGAACTAATATTCCCTGATTAATCAGTCAGGCTGCTCCAAACTCCATCTAAAGAATCTGTGTGTTTGAACCACAGGACACATACCATATGTTTTAAAAAAAATGTACACTAATCTAGCCAAAGTGCAAAATTAAAGAAAATAAACTTACAATGATAAGATATCCATCAGGGATTTTTATTTTTATGAAATAGTGATAATTAAGCAGGATATTTAATTCCCAAAAAGTTTTATTATACAAATTTATACCAAATAAGCTTTATCTTTATATAAACAAAGATGTATGCTATAATTTTACACTCTCCTCTCTATATTTATGGGAGTTTGTACTTTCCTAACTTATTAGAGGTTGATTTTCTTGACTCCCTTACCTTAATATGTGTAAACATTTAACAAAAGCTTCTTCTAAGTCATCTCTTACTTCCCTATTCTGATTTCTTACTGTATTTTATCTGTTCCTATTCATATATTATCCTAAAGTGATAGGCATTATTTATTCTATTTTTCCATTGAGATAACATCATTTTTCTAGTCTGCTTCCTGTTATTTAATCTTTTTCTTCTCTCTTCACATGTTCTCATTCATATCTTCACCTGTTCAGACTTTGGGAAATTTCCCTTCTATTTTATCACTTCTTCTATTACTAGTCTGTTAATAGTTTCTTTACTCTTTTATACCTCTGTTGCTTCTGAGTTTTGTCACTTTACTAGATATTTAGTTGAGCGGGGAGGAAGTTCTATTAATTCTTTTTTCTCTTCTCTCCCAGCATCCCTTAGTCAGTTTTGCCTGCCAAATATCTGGGTTCTGAGATTTCAAGAGAACCTATGTTCTCCTTTTGAAGTGACACAATGTCTGCTTCTTAACCTTCATGTTTTTTCCGAACGCTTCTGTAAGAAATATCCTCCTTTGCCTTTAGTTGCTAAAGTTTTCAGTAGTTTTCAGTGGTGAACTGAAGAATTTCTCTTTTTCTTGCTACCATGAAATGGTCAACTACTTCTCTGGCCCTTGGCCATTATCACCATTCTCAATTCTGCAAGTATCACCACTCTCAATTCTGCAAGTAAAAAAACAGTTGTGGAATAAACAGTTTTGTTGCTAGAGAAAGCTTTATGGATACGCCAATTTATATGTAGCTCAATTTGAGGGATACTTGGTTTTATTTGTTTTACTATAATGCACTAAAAAATGAATACAGACAATTAATTTACTTATTGTTTTATTTTTCTTCATCTCAGAACATTGGCAGGGATTGGTTTATTGTATTTCAAGTTCTGCAGGAATGGAAATGAAGTAATTTGTTTGCTTATTTGCTTGTTTACAGGCATTGACTAAACATAAAATGTATGTCTAGAATGTTTTGGATGTTGGAAAGCATTAACACTAAATAAATTCATTTCCCTTAGTTTTATAGCAATTCTTATTCCAGAATTGGAATTGAAATGTACCATTTTTCAATAAAAGGTAGATCTGATCCTAAGCTACTTTTCAGAAGTTCACAGTTTTCCCATTACTTTGTTATCTTTGCAATGTTTCACCATGTAGGACAAATTATGAATATCAATATAAGGACTGATGTCCCCTTATTAGTGGCATCATCTCCCACATGAAACATAACCACAATGGTCATGAGAATTATAAGGCTTCTATAAATAGCAATTTAGAACTTCCAAAAAACAAAATTCATCTAACATTTGGGATGAACTTAAAAAATCAAATCACCATTGTCAGAGAAATAATATATATGCTAATTCTTTAGGTAAAGGTAAATTTTCCCCTTGCACATGCGTGCTAGTCATTCCTGACTCTAGGGGGCAGTGCTCATCTCCGTTTCAAAGCTGAAGAGTGAGCACTGTCCGAAGACATCTCCATGGTCATGTGGCCTGCATGACTAAACATCGAAGGCGCATGAAACTCTGTTACCTTCGCACCAAAGGTGGTCCCTATTTTTCTACTTGTATTTTACATGCTTCCAAACACTAGGTTGGCAGAAGCTGGGACAAGTAATGAGAGCTCACTCAGTTACACGGCGCTAGGGATTCGAACCACCGAACTATCAACCTTCTGATTGACAAGTTCAACGTCTTAGCCACTGAGCCACTGATTTCTTTATTATTTATTTACATATAAAGTTATTTCTTTAGACATGTTTAACTAGTAGCTTTTAAAGCATTTATAATTCTGCACCTAGATGAAATTCAAACAGATTCCTGACAAACCTAAAAGACAACGTTATCTCTCAAAAAATACAGAAGGGAACTAGAGAATCAGCCATACAGGACTTAATTCTCACTTCAGTGATAAAAGAGATTGAAGTTGCAAGAATCTTGGAGGGGAGTGACCATGCTATATTGGAATTCAACATTATGCAAGAAGAAGGAATAGAAAAATGTCAAACTAGAGTCTTGTACTTTAAGAGAGCTGATTTCAATAAACTTAGAAAGAGCTTGGAAAGGATTCCATGGATGAAAATCCACAAGAGGAAAGCAGTTCAAGAAGCTTGGGAAACTTTGAAAAATGGGATTATAAAAGTCCAGTCTAGCACAATATCAATGAAAAAGAAAAATAAGTCATTTTTAAAGAAGCCAACATAGCTGTACAAAGAACTGTATGATAAACTGAAAGGCAAAAAGGATAAGTATAAAATGTGGAAAGAAGGGCACATAACTAAGGCAGAATATCAGAAAATCAAATGAAACTACAAAAATGAAGTCAGGAAATCTAAGGCTCAAAATGAATGACTTGTGACAAATGTCGACAACAACAAAAACAAATTTCTTTCAACATGTAAAAAAAACAAGAAAAAAGTCAAGAAAACGATTGGTATATTAATCGGGCAAAATGGCAAGAAAGTGATGAGCTGTAAGCAATTGCTTAACTCATTTTTTGCACCTGTCTTTACACAAAGGGATGCAGCGGCTAAGTGGCTAAGACTCTAAGCTTGTCGATAAGAAAGATTGGTAGTTCAGCAGTTTGAATCCCTTGTGCCATGTAACAGAGGGAGCTCCTGTTACTTGTCCCAGCTTCTGCCAACTTAGCAGTTCAAAAGCAGGTAAAAATGCAAGTAGAAAAAATAGGGACTACCTTTGGTGGGAAGGTAACAGTGTTCCATGTGCCTTCGGCACTTAGTCATGCCAGCCACATGACCATGGATCATGTCTTTGGACAGCGCTGGCTCTTCGGCTTTGAAATGGAGATGAGCACTGCCCCCTAGAGTTGGGAACAACTAGCATATATGTGCAAGGGGAACCTTTACCTTACCTTTACACAAGGGAAAAAAACAATCCTATAAAATGCAGATTAGGAATACAAGCAACAAAATGATTTTTAAGAAAAACAACTATCCACTCTACACAAGTTCAACTCACCAGGGTCACATGGATTACATCCCAAGGTTCTGAAAGAACTGGCAGGCATGATCTCAAAAACCACTGAACCATGATCTCAAAAACCACTGAACCATGATCTCAAAAACCACTGAAATATCTTTTTAAAATCCTGAAGCACTGAGGAACTACCAGATGACTGGAAAAGGACTAATGTGGCTCCCATTTTCAAAATGGAGGGAAAATTGATCCAGGAAACTACAGACCTTTCAGCCTTACATCAACACATGGGAAGATTCTGGAAAAGATAATCAAGCAACAAATCTGCAAACATCTAGAAGCGAACAAAATCATAAGCAAAAGCCAATGTAGGTTTGTCAAAAACACATCATGCCAGACAAATCTTATTGCATTCTTTGATAATATAACAAAATTTGTGTACCAGTGAAATGCTATGAATATAATTTATGTACTTGGATTTAAGTAAGGCATTTGATACAGTAGACCACAACCTACTACTTGATAAGGCAGAAGAATATGGATTAGACAGCATCACCAATAAGCAGTATCTCGGTTCAATAGTAATAACTGTGAGAAAGAACTTGGAGTCCTAGTGGGCAATCACTTAAATATGAGCCAGCAGTGTGCTGCAACTATCAAAAAAAGACAACATATTTGAATGTTTGTTGCCTATATCAAATAAATTCTATGGGAATTTTAGTTCTCAAAAAAGTCTAAAACTGAAGTCTTCCCACAGTGTAAATCCAATAAATATAATAAATTCATTCAAAATTGAAATCCCCCCCCCCATTCTGTGGAGGCATAATCCTAAAATGGCGATGACTTAACACAAATCTTCAGTTTTACTCACATGATTGTCCTAGTCCAGACATTAGGCAATCAAATTTTCTTCCCATATTATATGCAATTAAACTAAATAAGGATTCTCTGGGAACTAGTACCAGCACTGGCTGTCATTGATATTGACCTGCAAAAAAAAAAAAAAAAAAAAAAAGAAACCAAGCTCAGGGGCAACAAGAATCCCTCATTAAGAAACTGTATGGAAGGTACATTTATTAATCTACTCACATCTGTGCCCTTCTTTTAATCCAAAAGAAAATTTAGTCCAGTCAATACAATTTGATTTACTTATGTCCATTTCCACTAAGGATAAATTCCATTCTACATTTTCCAGAAGTAGGAGAAGCACTACTATACAAACAGATGAGAAGTTGAGTCATTGATGTATATGCCATGCTAAACCAAGTAAATGTGATTTAGTTTGATTAGTCAAGATTTAGCATATTGTGGGAACTCAATTCTACTGTGGCATTATCAATTAACTGGAATGAACCAAAATATGTCTTAGTTCAATGGGTGAATCTTGACAGTATATATCACCAAAGTTATTGCCTTGGATAAAAAAAAGGCAATGGAGAAGAAGAAAATTAGGATCAGTACACTACTTCCTTTCCCTAATCAAGGGATTGGATACTACACTGCAAAAGATTTTGGAAACTCCCTCTTGATAATAAATTTTGAAATATAGTTGATCTTTCCTAATAGTTCAAATGGAAAAAGGTGGGATTGTCAAAGTGACTGAGTAAGCAATTTAGTCATTCCTATTTCTAGATTATCCACTAGATAGATCAGGTTAATGTGTCTCTCAGATTTCACTAGAAACAAATTAAAAAGCTTTGTTTAAATAATGAAAAGCTGCTTACTTTGCATTTGAACAAACCTCTTTTGACATCCCATTTTATAATACAAACAGCCTGAAGATTTTAATGTCTGCAAATTTAGCTACAACTGATAGAACATCCCTATGAGTAATGGTTTTCTGACCTGCATAGACACCGTGCAGAATTTGGAATAAAATGAAATGAAATATGCTTGGATTATTTTTATTTGGTGCTAAAAATAGTTACCCAATAATTATGTTGTTGTTTGTTATCTGACGACACAGATAAACCGGGTGGCCTTAAAGAATGCAAATGACCATCTGTCTGCAAGGAGTATAAATCCTTCTATCCCCACCAGTTAAAGCTGAAGAAGCTTCTTGAATGGGAAGCGAAAAATCTTCAAAGAAAAAAACAGAAAGTCCAGTTCCTCTTGAAAAAAAGCACTTTTGGGACAACAATGACCTAGATAATTTAGAATCTTCATAGACAAGTTGTTGTTTCATTATGTTAAAGGGGTATTGCCACAAAATGTAAATGGTTCCTAGTAAAATTTATTTTCACAGTTGACTTATGGAGACTTTATCAATGTCAATTGTGTTCAGTAGTGTTCCAGATGTTTTAGAATTGCACCCAAAGTGCCATTAATATTGGTACTCTTTTGCCACAGTCTTTCTATTTCTATTTGCAGGTTTTATATTTTGTTATTTTCTCTGGTTCTTTCTTTTCTGTTCTGCAATCTTCATGTACTGAAACCTCCACTATCCAAACTTGTTTTGTCTTTCTTATCAACAATTGTTAATCTGACAGCTGCCTGTCTGTTTGAATTTTAAAATCCCAGAGTACTTTAGCTTCTGCATTTTCTACTACTTTGTTTTGTGGACTAACTTTCCGTGAGATATCATAGCACTCACTCTAGTCTCCCTGAAACTTAGAAACAACTAACACAATCAGGCAGCAATTAATATTCTACAATTAAAATATGGGGAGTTGAACTCTAGAATTTTCCGGCATGTGTATTGCAATGAAATCTAGAAACTAAAGACCATTTATCCAGAACAGTGTTTTCAACCTTAGCAACTTTAAGATATGTGGACTTCAACTCCCAGAATTTCCCAGTGAGCCTGCTGACTGGGGAATTCTGGGAGGTGAAATCCATGTATCTTAAAGTTGCCAAGATTGAGAAATGCTGATGAAAGAGTACCCAGATTGGAGAAGGTTGAAGTACACAATGTTTAAGCCAAGTAATCTTGGAGCCTTTGCATCCATACTCTTTAGAACAATTTGAAGTTAATATGCAATACCAGAACAAAGCTGACCAGGCCAAGGAAAATAATTGCATATTTATGTATCTAAATAGTGAGTGTAATATTACACGTCCTTACTCGCTCTCCATCTGATGTCATTCATACACTTCATACATCAAGAAAAGTTGGTAAGATTCCTAAATGTAAATGTGTGGTTACAAATATGCATTCTTTCAGCCTATCCTTGGAAAAATATCTTTCTGTCTAATCCATTTTCCAGATGTGAATTCCTGGTTTGATTAATGTCCTCCCATCATATTCCTCCTTCCAGCAAATCCATTTAGAATAAATTATCTACTTTTATATCTGCTATAGAATTCTAAATGAATTATTGAAATATCATAAGAAGCCATTAGATTAATAGTTACATCATTATCTAAGAAAAATGTTATTTTTTACACAAGCCTATTATATTTCTAAAGATGAAAAGTAACTGAACTAAAACGGTGCCAGGTAGGGCTCCAAGCAATCCATAAGGAATGGCAGCCATGAAACCACATTAACTCTGCTAGACAGAGGGCACAGATTGCTTCAAATTAGGTGAAAGATGCAGTAGAAATCAGACGAGGACTTGAAAAAGCTCTGAAGTTCATTTTATAACAAAGCAACTATAAGGTTTCTCTAAGGAAAAACCAACAACTCCTTCAAATCAAAATAAATTAAAATATTCAAGCATGTGGGTCAAATGGGAATACTAAAGGTTATGTTGTAGCTTTGGATATGTAACGTTGAAATCTACAAATATTTCAGTATGACAGGGTTTTTCTTTTTAATTTTTATATGCAGGGAATCCTCATCTTACAGCCACAGTTGAGCCCAAAATTTCTGTTGTTAAATGAGACATTTGTTAAGTGAGTTTTGTCCCATTTTATGATGAGTCTTGCTACAGTTGTTAAGTAAATCACTGCAGTTGATAAGTTAGTAACCTGGTTGTGAAGTGACTCTGGTTTCCCCGCTGCCTTGGCTTGTCAGATGGTCACATAGAGTGATTGTGTGGCCCTGACACAAAGCAACCATCTTAAATATGAAACAATTGCCCCACATCTGAAATGTGATCACATGATCATGGGGATCCTGCAAAGGTCCTAACTGTGAAAAGGGTTATAAGTCATATTTTTCAGTACCGTTGTAACTTTGAACTGTTGTAATTCAACGACTACCTGTATAAAGGTCTATGGAGATTCTCAGTCACCCAGGTCATGGTTGTCCCAAAGGTGTTTTTTTTCAAGAGGCAACTGGACTTTCTTGGTTTTCTTTGAAGACCTTTCACTTGTCATCCAAGAAGCTTCTTCAGATTTGACTGGATGATGGGGAATGGAAAGATAATAATACTTGCAGACGGCTGTTCATTTGTATTCTTTTAGACTCACTAAATGACCAGCTGTCTGCAAGGAGTATAAATCCTTCCATTTCCCACCTTCCAGTTAGAGCTGAAGAAGCTTCTTGGATGAGAAGTAAAACATCTTCCAAAGAAAAACCAGAAAGTCCAGTTGCCTCTTGAAAAAGCAGCTTTGGGATACATGTATACATAATTTTAATGTAATATAACATATTTTTGATATATTATTTTTTGTTGTTACATTGCAGTAACTTCTGCCGTTCAAAAGAATGCTTTTATCATCAACAAATAAGCATCGCTGATATTATTAACAAGATTTAACTGGAATCGGTAGTTCTCTATCTCTTTCCCCCCAATTTTCCCGCATAGCAGCACATCTTCAAGAGAGTTATTTTGGCCTTTCTGGGATGCCTTTCCATTATAATTCATTGCTGATAAAATCAGATATGGAAAAAGACTCCCTAATTTAAAAATTCTAACTTCTGATGAATAACCTTTAGTCTCCATGTTTCTTGTACTAAGCAAGCATCAAACGACTTGCCATTTCTTCAGATTGCTCCAATGCGTCGAGGAAGAACCCCTTAAAAGCAAGAAGTTTGTCTTCAATGGAGAATAGGCACAAATTTTCACACCGGCCCTCACAGTCGGCATCCTTTTTAGAGCAACCTGTTTTGTATTATTGAATTGGATTAGAAATTGCCTCTGCTTTTTGTAGCTAATCCAAACACAAAAGAAAAAGAAAAAGAAAATTGCCTTGCTTGTGCTTAGTGCAGGATTTCCTAGGGAAATCATTTCATAGTTCAAGGACCCATAGTTTGAATCCAGTTAGAAAAGTAGTGCCATGCCAAGTTTATTTCTAATTTGTATTGCATTTAACAAACCGAAACAGGAGTATACTTCTAAAGGCACACTTGCTGCTCTTGCAAAATGCCTAAACTGTTGCTAGGCAACTGGTTATTGACTGCTTGCTTTTTCTATTTCTCAGTAGTCCAAAATGTATACAGTGCAAGTTACCCTTTGCTAGACTTATATGCTATGCCTTTTCTTAAGATCACTGCCAAAAGACCCAAATTTCAGATTTCACTAAGGAACCAAGGACCTACTGGTATCTCCAAAATGGGAAATTAAGTGATTGTCACATTCATGAGGGCCTTTTTTTTTTTTTTGTAAATATACCACCAGTTTTTTCTCAGTGTGCTAGGTTATCATGCTAGGTTCTCCTGCTGCATTTTAGCTTCTTAAACAGTTATTAAAGTCAGAAGAACAGGGCTCAACAAATGCACAATGTTCTTAGTTGGAATAAGGCTAAAATGGTTTTATAAAATGTCTCTTGAGAATTGCTCAGATATTTTAATATGTATGGAAATGCTTTCAATTTCGAGAGCCTGCTGTGAATTTGACCCGTACTTCTATTAATGCATGCTTCAGATGGGTTTACCCAGGTTTTGCATGCAAAATTTTGAAGGTTTTATCCAGAACATATCCAAGTACAAATAGGGAAAAGGCAGGATAAAACCGAAGAACTCAGCACAGAGCACAACCACTGCCTTAGAGGGATCAGTATAAAGCAAACTAATGAAAACTCTATTGGGCTAGAGAAACACCTGAAGCCTAAAAAGCATTTCTTCGTGAACAGCTAGTTGCAAGAAAAGGATTGTGTGCCATGCTTGTATTCCTATTTCATAGAGTCACCGCTCATCATCCCAAAACAAATCCACACATAAATGAACAAATCATGTTTTCAGAGCTGATATATATTAACAAACAAGCCAAAAGCCTACAACCTAAAAATCTAAAGTTTTCAAAACGTTATCAGTCATATCAGTTGCTACTGAAATACACAGTATACAGAAGAATCACCGCCTGGACTATAAGTAATATTCCGAATATTCATGGGGACTATGCTAAGCAACAGCACGGAAATTCACTATTTCATAGCTATAAAATCCATTTGGCAAACATTCCTATCCTTCATGATCAGACTGGGGGGAAGAAAAAATCATCATAGGAAAGCCTCTGTGACAGCGACTATAAAATGTGTTTTTATTTTAACTGTAATGATTTCTGAAATGATTAAAACTGAACATGAAATAAAACATCAGCTGCCAGGAAAATAATAAAATCATTTGTCAACTCAAGAAATGTAAAAAGGTGCTTTTTTACCTATGAATAACAGAATAACACAGTTGGAAGCAGTGGTGGGATATGACCAGGTACGCCCCAGTACGAGCATACCGATGCTGGCTGGAAGCACCAGGTACCATTTCGGTATGGTGCACTGGAGGGCTCACCCACCCGCCTGCCCTCCTTACCTGTATTTGAGCCGATTGGGGCTTACACGCACATGCACAGAGAATATGGCACCTGCACGACACTCCGCCGAGCAGCTGGAACGTCGCGGAGCATCGTAGCCGGTAAGTACGCATGCATGCTCTGCCTGTGTGCTGCACATGTGCATGTGGTGGATGCCCGGCCCCGTTGCACCATACCAGTTGCACCAGGATCCAGAACCTACCACTGGACCTTGGAGGTCTTCTAGTCCAATCCCCTGCTTAGGCAGGAGACCCTATACCAGTGATGGCGAACCTTTTTTGGCTCGCGTGCCACAAATGGGGGGAGCGCAGGGGGGTCGAGGGCGTGCATGCCGCACCCATAATGCAACGCGTGACCCCCCCAGTGCGCATGCGCGCACAACGCGTGACCCCCCATTTTTACATTTTTTTTGCCCTCCCCAGGCTCCAGGGGCTTTATAGGAGCCTGGGGAGGGCGAAAAGAGCCTCCCCCCCCCCGGAGGCTTCAGGGACCGTCCCTGAGGCCTTCGGAATGCTTAAAACCACCCTCCGAGCAAACCGGAAGTGACTTCCGGGTTGCTCGGAGGGTCGTTTTAAGCGTTCCGAAGGCTTCAGGGACCGTCCGAGGCTTCCCTGATTCCTTCGGAGTGGTTAAAACGACCCTCCGAGCAACCTGGAAGTCACTTCCGGTTTGCTCGGAGGGTGGTTTTAAGCGCTCCGAAGGCTTCAGGGACCGTCCGAGGCTTCCCTGAAGCCTTCGGAGCGCTTAAAACCACCCTCCGAGCAACCCGGAAGTCACTTCTGGTTTGCTCAGAGGGTGGTTTTAAGCATTCCGAAGGCTTCAGGGACAGTCCCTGAAGCCTTCGGGGGGGCGGGGGGCTCTTTTCGCCCTCCCCAGGCTCCTATAAAGTCTCTGGAGCCTGGGGAAGGTGAAAAATAGCTTTTAAAAAGGTTAACTCAGCTGGCCAGTGTGCGCATGCGCGCTGGCCAGCTGACAGGGCAGCGTCTCGCGTGCCCTGACAAATGGCTCCACATGGCACGCGTGCCATAGGTTCACCATCACGGCCCTATACCATTTCAGACAAATGGCTGTCCAATCTCTTCTTTAAAACATCCAGTGTTGGATGTTTCTGGAGCCAAGTTGTTTCACTAATTAATTGTTCTAACTGTCAAGAAATTTATCCTTAGTTCTAGCTTACTTCTCTCCTTGATTAGTTTCCACCCATTGCTTCTTGTCCTGCCCTCAGATGCTCATGACACTGTTCTGTCCCGTGATTCCAATGAATATGCAGACCCAAGCTTGACTGTCTGCCATGACTAATTACATAGATAAAGCCAACCCTTGGCTAGGAGCTTAGAAAGTTGTCTTCAAGAACCCAAGATTAAACTTACAGAAGACTTTCGCAATGGCTTGAATATGGACTGTTGTTTCCTACAAAGATTCCCCTCCCATCACTTCACTTGTAAACTCTTTGGGAGGGGTCACACCCTTAACCAGCTGTCCCTACTTCCTTCTATGGTGTCTTCTCCACAGCTGTTCCTTTCTCCTATCAATTCGATGCCTACGCACATCAGGGACAACCTCCCTCTGTTCCTCTCACTGCTCCCTGACTCAGATACCACCTGGTGGCCAACAGACTTCTCTAGTTCCTGCTCTGACTCTAAACACCCTCCAGAGTCTTCCTCATCCTCCAGAGCAGTCCCATAATGGTCTGAGCTGTCAGAGTCCACCAACAGGTCAACCGGCCGCTGCTGGCCCACAACAGACACAGGGATTTTTTTTAACAAATTGTAATTTTAAAAAAAATCAACAATAAAAAAAATGGAGGGGGGGTATAGTCTTTTGTTTATCTGATATACAGATAGTCCTTAAATTAGAATAGCTCATTTAGTGATCATTCAAAGTTACAACAGGACTGAAAAAAGTGACTTATGACCAGGGTGTGGCAGACCTGGGTCACTGCCGGTTCAAGCGATCCAGGCCGCCAAACCCAGGCCATCCAAACCAGTAGGAACCCACCACTGCTTATGACCATTTGACCATTTTTCACACTTCCGACTTTTGTAGTATCCCTATGATCCTGTGATCAAAACTTAGTTGCTTGGCAGCTGGTTCATACTTATGACCATTGCTGTGTCCCAGGTCAGGTGACTATCTTTTGTGACTTTCTGACAAGCAAAATCAATGGGGAAATGGATACTTTCTTTTTTATATATAAATTTTATTTGTATATTTTTATTTAACATTCATGAGTGTTTAATAAACAGTGCGTTGTCTGGGTCAATTTACCTGTACATAATATCAATAATAATAACAATATTTATTTGTATATAGTAATATTCTTCCAACTTCTAATTTCTACTTCTGCTATCTAACCGTTTGTAAAACAAATCCCTTGTTAAAAAGTATTCTGTATCCTCTTTATCTTTTATCTTTAATGTTAACCTATCCATTTCCGTACAGTCTAATTTTTTTTAATTATACGTTCATCTGTAGGATGAACTCTCTCATTTTTCCAATATTGTGCAAATATAATTCTTGCTGCTGTCAACATATGTAATATTAAATATACAGCCCTCTCTAACCAAGTATGTATTTTCATCCAACATTTTTTTGCCTTTGGGCATGTCCCCCACATATGGTAATACGAGCCTGAGAAATGGATACATTCTGAGTAATATTATACCTAGCATTTTGGCTTAAAGAAGGGGTTCCGTATTGAAACGTATCAGGTTTATATGATTCCTAAGTAAAGATGAATTGGATATTTCTCTCTACATTTGTTAATATGAAAACTATCAGAATTCCTAGCTTGTGTAGGAATTGTAGATCAACAAACCTGGAAGATTGTACTTGTGGAGAAAACCTTGATTTTCATATTTATACATGCAACAAGATTTTATAAAAGTTGTGACTTTGCGTTAGCAAAAATTATTTGAGAGTAGAAATAAACCAATAAATTATTAACGCTAGGTCCTGCTGGGTGACTGTTTTTCTTTATACATGTGACCAACATGAATTATGTAGAACTGACGTCATATTACTTAATGCTGCAAGATGGGAGTACCAAAAATCTGGAAATTGACAGGTGCAGTGTTTGGACAAGAGTCCTGCTCCCCTTTTTATGTGTGTGTTTTCAGATTTTGATCCCTCCCTTTCATGGATGCTGTTGTTCATTCATCACTACTCATCAAATAAAGTAGAGACTTTTCAAAAGTTATACTCACTCTTTTGCCGTGTGTACGTATGAACAAACATTGTATTCAAAACAAACTGAACTGTTTCTGAGCAAATACTCTGAATGACACTATCACTGTTTTTCTGTACTCTCTTATCTCATTTCTATCCATTCATTCATATCACCTGATAAAATCATTTTGATCATAACTTGTAGAAAGAATGGCAGTTTCAGATTTTTTTTTATTGTGACCAATAAAAAGATGTCAAAAGATATTGATTTCCCTTTATCTCTTTTGCACAAGGGTAGAAATGCTAGTCCTAATATTAGAGACAGAATAACTGGAGGGTGCATGCCAAAGGGTTCCTCCAATCTAAATCTCATGTTTTCAATGTTTTCAACAGTGTTGTGTCTAGAGTTCAGTCATTTGCATGTATGAAATGACTGCAAAAATACATAGGAATAGGATAGTGACCTAGCATCTCGTTAAGGCCCTAAGAATTTGCTTTTCAAATTGTAGCATCAGAGTTTATCCAAGTTATTATTTAATTTAGATTAATGAAACATAAACAAAAAAAGGCCATCAGGTTGTGCATTTTTCCATGCAAGAATGTTCAGACCATTCATCAAGAACAAGAATGTTCAGAATGCAAATCTAAAAGGAATCGATCCAGAGGAATAAAGATATAATACAGTTTATTTTCTGAACTCCCTTGCAAGCTTTGGTGATCCTGAGAAAAGAAATTGTTGTTTTTAGAAAAGAAAAATGATACCTCATAAAATCACAAATTCATTTAGTGTATTTATTTCAGTGGGAAGGACAAACATGTCCTTCAAAGATTTGGAAAACAATGAAGGAAAGAAACAAATAAAAAAGAAAGAAAAAGATAAAGGCAGAAATGTACAAATCTGAAAACTACCTGGAGTGTCAAGATAACTGAATTATAGTCAAAAACAGAAAGACAGATAACAGCTATTTTCTTTAATCACTAGATTGCCCATCCAAGCCACATCAGATTGGCAGGAGCATATAAGCATTTCAGATCTTGTTGAAATCACTCCACAGCCTGTAAAACAAACAGATGAGCAAAGATGCCACTCTGTCACATCTCTTATCTACTGTGTCAGTAAACATTCTGATAGTCAAATGGAGAATTGCTAACAGACATTAACCAGTTTTATGTATTCTAATGTTACTGCAATCATATTGCTGCCATTTTTTCTAGGATAATGACAGAGGTGCTAGTTCATATGAATGATTTTTACTTATCTGGAACAAAGAAATTTAATTTCTGAGTTTTAGAACTCTGTACTTGATACCCTTTTAGAGTGTTGTGTTTTTAATGAAAAATCAAAGGCACCTGATCCTTTGTAAATAGGTAAGTAGGTAGGTATGCATCAGGGGTGGGTTCCTGCCAGTTCTAACCTCTTCTATAGAAGAGATTCCATAAATCTACAGTGCCGTTTAGAACCGGTTCCAGCTCCTTCCCCCCACCCGTCCGCACATTATCAAGATGAAGAACGAGATGAGGAATTCTGGGAGCTGAAGTCCACAGGTCTTAAAGCTGTCAAGTTTGAACATCCCTGGGGGAGGGGGGGTTCTAAAGGGTTAGGGGTGCAAGGGTCTTGTAACCTGACAGCTTTAAGACTTGCGTGCTTCAAATGGCAGTTTCTGAGCCAACATTTTGGTTGCTAAGCAAGAGCGTTGTTAAGTGAGTTTCACCATATTTTACAAGTTGGCCACGCCCACCCAGTCACATGACTGCCAAGCCACTCCCACTCGGTCACATGGCTGGCAAGCCACTCCCACCCAGTCACAAGGCCAGCAAGCCACTCCCACCTGGTCACATGGCCGGCAAGCCACTCTCACAAAGCAGTCCACACCTACAGAAGAGGTTCTAAAAAAATTTGAAACCCACCACTGGTGTGCATGTATCTAATCTCTCTCTCTCTCTCTCTCTCTCTCTCTCTCTCTCTCTCTCTCTCTCTCTCTCTCTCTCTCTCTCTCTGTCTCTCTGTCTCTCTGTCTCAGTGCAGGCATGCTCTCTCTATATTATGGTATAATGTGAAGGCTTTCAGTGTCAGGGGAAAAACACCCTGAAGGAAAAATGAGGTCTATGGACCGGGCTGATTCCCAGCAGCATATCATTGAGATGTTAAGAAAAGAAAATAAAAGTCTTTGAGAAGTATATTCTAATTAATAAACAAACTTTAATACAAAAATAATAAAAGTAAATAAAGCAGAACTAACTAATGGTTACGTTTTGATAATAAATGTTCCGTCTGCCAACTTGGCAGCCGGACAAAAGAACAAAAGGAAAGCTTTCTCTTTCTCCTTCTCCTCTCTCTGGAATGTGTGAAGACATGCGCAATAAATCACTTTCAGATAACTTTTATGACCTGCGCAATAACTCTTTCTCAGTTTAACTCTTCAGTGTCAGTTTCAGTCAGTTCATATCTAGCAAACTTTTTAACATCGTGACACCCCTTCTTTTGCTAGTCTGGGCTGACATCATCAAATCATCAATTAAGGCACATCTTCTTTCGCAGATACTCGTGTTGATTTACAGGAAGTGGTTTGTTGAGCATATCTGCAATCTGATTATGTGTGGAAACATATTGCAATTTAACAAAACCTTGCTTAACTAATTGCTTTGTGTTTTGATAATGAATGTCAATGTGTCTGGACCTAGAACCTGTGAAATGTGACTCAGAAATATAAACCACAGATACATTATCTTCCATCACGGTGATTGGTCGAATCGGACGTGTCCAGATATCTGTGATCAAAGCATCAAACCACGTTAGAGAATTACAAGCATCTGAAACACAAGCATATTCAGCTTCAGTAGATGAACATGAAACAAAACTCTGTTTTCTCACTTGCCAGTAAACAGGACATCCATTTAGAAACATCATGTAACCAGAAGTGCTTTTGCGTGACTTCTTGTCGCTCGCCCAGTCGGCGTCTGCATAACAAATTAACTGTGGATGATCAGTGTGTGTTGGTTCTAGCAATAACTTCATGTGTTTAGTGTGTTTCAGGTATTTCAACAATTTCTTAATGCATGACCAATGAAATTGTGTTGCCTTACCTACGTGTCGTGATAAAAGATTAACACTAAGTGCAATGTCAGGTCTGGTCCAACTACTGATGTATAATAGTGAACCAATGACTGAACGATAAAGTGTTTGGTCCTCGAACTCAGGACTTGGTTCATGTGTTAAGTTGTGAAAATCTGTTTGCATGGGTGTCTTTGTTGTGCTAGCATCTTTCATGTTGCAATGATGTAGAATGTGGTCAATTTTCTCCTCTTGTGAAAGATTAAACCCCTTCTGTGTCTTTTCAATCGGAACACCTAAATAAGTGCTAATGTGTCCTAAAGATTTCAGTGTGAAGTATCTCTGCAAACTTTTAGCAAAAATCTCACTCATTTTCTTATTTGGACCAATGTAAACAATATCATCAACATAAACAAGAATTATCTCATATGCATTGTTAGATCTTTTTGTGAACACGCATTCATCAGTTTCGGACTTAATAAAGCCCATTGAATTTAGTTTGTCAGTAAGACATAAATACCACATTAAACCTGACTGTTTCAGACCATAAAGACTTTTGTTCAGGAACCAGGTATCCCCTTCTTGCTTTCGGAATCCTGGAGGGCTTTGACAATACCTCATCAAAAATGATTTCAAAAACCTCCCCAAGTCATGATTTGTCTAACTACTGTGTCAATTCAGATATTTTTGGTTTATATAACATGATAGCTAGAATTAGACAACATAATAATCATCATAGTTGTTACTTAGCCTCTAAAACTTCTGGAAAATCGCAGAGGACATCAGTAATGGAGTGGTATTGATGGACATGTGATTGAAAGTTAGGGAGATGTTTTCTAGGCAAGTATGAGACAAGGTTAAAAGTAGAATTGTGGCAGTAGGGTTCTAAATTAGTATTATTCCCACTTCTAATTCTCCTCACCCTTCCAAATCTATAACTAAACAGTTGGTCATTTGCAACAGTAGCAAGCTACTGGGGATAAAAGCTGTTCTACAGAATCCTAAACTTATGTAAGCAGATATACATTCCTCTTAATTTGTTAGAGCTTACTTCCCCAAAAAGATGCAGTGGAAATTCTAAGGACATTCACATAGGAATGGATGTTCTTGGAGATTTTGTTAGCTCTGCATTTTGAAGCAATCCAACTTGATCAGCAGCTCCTAGATGAAATGCTTTGGGTTTTACACTTCCCTAATTTTATTGACCTACTTTTAACTCAAAAATGTGTCAAAAAGTGTACATTTTACTTTAAAATATGCCACCATATTCAATACAAGGTAGGCAGGCAAGCAGTCAGATTGCTTCATTTTCATGAGGATTAAAAATAGAGGTGACCCTTACTGGAAACGTCTCCATCTGACTGTTGTGTGGCATTAACCATGACCCCAGAGTAAGAGAAGAAGGGGTGGCTATTGTTAATTTTGAGTCTTCCGTGGCTTTGGGAAGTGCTGATCCATAGGGAACTGCATGTGAGATCTTTTCTGTAAAGCTTGGCTCTAGGGAACAGATGGAATTGCACACAGATTTTTGGCACTGCCACACATGCAAAGGACAGCTGATCATCATGCATACCAGAAATCCAAAAGACAAAGAAGCAAGGCTGCATGTGCCGGGCGACATGGCTTCGCATGCCACTTTGCCCATGCATGCCATTGGTTCACCATCACGGCCATAGAGCAGTGGTTCTCAACCTGTGGGTTGGGACCTCTTTGGGGGTCGAACGACCCTTTCACAGGGGTCGCCTAAGACCATTGGAAAACACATATTTTTGAAGGTCTTAGGAACCGAGACACCAATTTTATGGTTGGGGGTCACCACAACATGAGGAACTGTATTAAAGGATCGCGGCATTGAGAAGGTTGAGAACCACTGCCATAGAGGATCTGTGGCTGTGGCTTCATTCAAGATTTTGATTGTTGAATCGTCACTGGCAATTTGCTTCACTCTTTGTAATATGTTTATATTTTATCATTTTGATCAATGCTCCATTTTTACATTTTAGTTGTACTGTTATTTTAATTGTTTGCCAACTTAATGCATTTGTTGGGGGAGCAGCACATATACTGACTAAACAAACAAGTGTAAACAGAAGCTGCCTTCAGATCTTCCTACGCAATGCAGCAAGATTAAACACAAGTTTCTTATGCGTGTTCCTTAGATTTCCTCTTCAGATACTGTACATTAACAAGACTGATATTTTCTCACCAGAGACTGCATCCACAAAACCTACTTATCTATGATTAATTTAAAACGGTTTATTAAGCCAATTGACTGGGTTTGCATAATACACGAAACTAAAGTATAATTGGCTAGTTTGTGGTTCAGTGTGTCACACAAAGATAATTAGTGTAATATAAGTCTGCCATTTCTAGAAATTCTAAATCTCTCTTATGACAAAACTGGCAAGCACTAGGAGGAGAAAGATCTCTACTCTTTACACTGTTGCCTTCAGGGTTTAATTATTGCTTGGACTCTACCAGAGCTACCACAACCCAGCTTCTTTCTCTCTGTGGAATACTCTTGGATTCAGAACAGGGTTTCTATGACGGTGAGAATTAAGTCAGTTCTACAGCAACTTTGCTTCAGAGTGGTTTGTCAGTTGATTTCTTCTTATATTCCCCTAAGCATTTTCAGTCCATTTTCTTTCATATACTTCTCCATTCATCTCTAGTGCCACTAACAGCAAAAAGCCCAGGGCATCTTCTTACTAGAGAAATAAAATGTTCAAATATTGCTAGCTTTGTCAAGCCTTTGATTGTTTATCCGTCCTTGACTGTCTATTCCTATGAGCGTTCTCATTAATTAAAGTATCTTTTCTTAACCTAGTCATTCTTTCTGTTTATACGAATCCTTGAGACTTTCTTTTTTTAAGTTTCTTTCCTTTGAATTGTCTACTTTGATGAGTGTTATTAATACCTGTTCCACAACTACCACACTACCACTTCCCCACCACCACCAAAAAAATGCTACCATCTTATAAGATTCATACAACTGAGCCAAGCCCTAAAGCTAGTCCTGTTTCTTCCATTTCTTTTCATGAATTATTGTCTTTCTTATGTCATCCCAGGGGCTTCAAATTCACTTTTATTTTATAATTCACATATGTTTCTTGATATCTTGGAAGAAAATTTTTACTCCAATGTTATTTATTTTCTTTTTTTAGTTTTAACTCTGGGGTTTCAACTGATCACAGTCAGCTTCTGACAGAAAGAATGTATTTGTGAATTAATAATTATAAAGGAGAACGTGTATTCCCACAAGACAGACTGGTTACTAAATAATATAGAATTGTGTACTTTTCATCCATTTATTTGTTTTATTTTTCTTTTTGTATATAAACATCAGTATTTTTAAAATATACCTTCATTACTCATCAGTTCTAATGTTTTAATTCCCAAAGCTCTGTCAGACTGCTTAACAAGGATAATGATGCTGTTAATTCCCCAAATAAATCTCCAAGTACACAAATCCAGGCAACTGGATTGACTAGAGTTTCGGGCAACACCATGTAAGGAAAACTATCACTCACAACACAATATGGGGAAAACACAAACAGGGGGGAAAGTGAGTTGTAAATATGAACCTTACAAGATAAAATTCTCAAAATAAAAGGCATTTCTACCGTCGTAATAATTCCAAGGATTATATTTCAATATAATGACAGATAATGATATAAAGATTCCAAGTAAAGAAAAGCAAGAGAGTGAGAGAGATTGTATGCCCCATCATCAAAGCCTAATTTAATGATCAGAATTATTCAAGTTATCTTTCCTTCCTTGCTTCTTTTCATCCAAGCCCTCAGCTTTTTCTTTCAATTTTGGAAACCATCAAATTAGTTAATACCATACTAGCTCCAAAATTGTTAATTTTTGCTTTTAATTAAATGTGAAGTCACCCTTTCTGTTCATGTATAAAAGGTAATGGATAAATCTTTGGATTGCTTGGGCATAAAATGAATATCATTCAAGGCATAATGCACCAATCATAATGGATGGTCATTAATTTTATATTTGATTGTATTAAGAAGCTGACTTTCTGCTGCATTTAATATTTCAAGTTATGCAGCCTTTCTTTAAATCACAGCTGTTGTTGCATTTTGAATGATGAAGTAGTTCAACTTTAGGGCCACAAAGGACTTCTAAAACTGTGAATTGGGGTTCACTGTCAAGTTTTGGAGATGTTCAAATTCACATCACTCTATATTTCTTAATTATGCTTTGTGATCTTTTTCAATCAGTAATATATTTAAATTCTAACTTTAGACATCATTTGTTAGTTGGAACATTTTTCCTCTATTCACTAATTCACTGATTACACTTTCCGACAGCGGGACCTAATTAAATTAAATTATTAAAGGATTAATTCCAAAGAATCTGACAACAAGCCGATGATGGCATATCACTTGGTATTATTTTGGCAAGGACTGAACAGCTGACATTATTAATAGCAATTAAAAACAGGTAAACTTGCCACAGTGTGCAGATTCCAGAATAATCTGAATTTTATATCTAGATATATTAATCTACATAATAAAGATGGTTTCTTTCATGTAAATGCCAAAGTATAATCTATTGCATTTATAGATTAAGTATTGATGAATGCTCCTGAATGAAGAAATTCTCCAGTAATAGAAAGTTGGTGGATAGAGAGGAAAATTATAATTATGCTTGATAGCTAATCCTAATTCAATACATCTGGGTAGAAACCAAAATCTCTATCATCTTTTTTTAAATCTATGAGTAGGAATATATCTGTTCCCTGTTCAGTAGCTGTGAACAGAGACCATGATGAGATGGCAGAAGGCAATTTTCATCTATTCCTTCTCTATCTACATTTTCAACCACACTGCTTCAGAGATTTGCTAGGTCTCAGAAATAGATTTTTAGAGAAAGGAAAGTCTGAAAGGATAAGAAAAATGCAGTGAAAATCACTTCCATCTGACTTACCTCCTTACCAGATTTCAGACTACTGGATGGTAAGTATAATGAGGTTTTTGTAAAGGTATTTTTCTATATTTCCCATTTGTATGGACGATATGTAGCCTGGACTCTTTTCCCATTTTTATGGTTACTTCTTGGAAAAAAGTCCACTTTAATCAAAACAAAATTTACAAATAAGACTGAGCCGGATCATAATGATAATAATTTTGTCCTCAAAGCTCCATTAATACAAAATTGCAAAAAATAATGCTATATAAAAATAAATTTCCTTCTGTCCTTTATGGGTGCTCTATTTTCCTCAATCTACAAGAGACCTGGGAATTTCAGGACTCTGTAAAGGGTCTTGGCTGTTCCTACCTTTGTCCACTTCTGGATAAAAAGATGTCATTTCTCACTGCCCCTAGTGTTTCTACCACCACTGGGACCACTTTGGCTTTTACTTTCAACATCCTCGCTGGTTCCTCTTTCAGGCCCTTGTACTTCTCCAGTTTCTCATACTCCTTTCTGATGCTGCTATTACCTGGCACCACTACAACTATCACCTGTATTATGGTCTTTTTCTAATATGTATATGCCTGTTGTTGCATATTTGTGTGTGTGTGTGTGTATACATATGCATATTTATATGTATATGTGTGTAAGTATGTATGTATGTATGTATGTATGTATGTATGTATGTATGTATGTGTTACAACCCCTGGTATGACTAGTCTCCCTTTATTTATTTATCAGTACAAATACAACATATATATATATATATATATATATATATATATATATATATGTATGTATGTATGTATGTATGTATGTATGTATGTATGTATGTATGTATGTATGTATGTATGTATATATATACACACACACATACATACATACATACATACATATTTGTGTGTGTGTGTGTGTGTTTTCATAGATTTTTGTTTTTGTAGATTTTCACGGGTACAGGTATGCAGGTCTTAGCATATTCGGATCTTTTCCCATGTAAGATTGATAGTATCTTGGCAACGTTTCGACAAGATCCCACTCACCATCTTCAGGCTGGTGCCTTCGGCTTCGTGCTTGTGTGAGCAAAGCATGATCGGAGCTGCCATCTTTCTATAAATATTGGAGGGGGGTGCTGGCTTTGTTGCTGTAGGCGGATTTGTTGGCTGTGTTGTAACATCTTGATTAGTTGATAGAGTTGATGTTTGCACATTAGTTGGCTGTTTTGTAACATCCTGTGTAGCTGACATACTGGCTGTGTGCCTATTGTTCTTTTGTGTTGTAACGACCTGGGTAATGGGCTGTGTTATGACATCCTGAGCTCTATTGTAGTGATATCCTGAGTCCTGTGCTGCAACCTTCTGGGAGGTTGGCTGCATTGTAACATCCTGAGCCTTTGCGTTGTAACCTCCTGAGTTCTGTGATGTAATGTCCGGAGCAGGTGGCTGAGGTGTAACATCCTGGGCGTTGGTTTGGCTCTGAGTTTGCCGTCTGGCTATGTGTTCATGGTGTGTGTCAGTTTGCTTTGTGTGGGGGTCGGAGGGGGGATGCAGCAGTTGGTGGTTTGGCTTCTGGATGGTGGTTGCATGTGGTCTATGGGATGGGTTTGGGTTTGAGTCTGGTGAGGGTGATTGGTGGTTTCGTCCTGTGTTGTTCTGGGTCCGGTGTCGGTTTTCGTGGCTGGGACTCATTTGTTGACTAGGGCTAGTTTCCAGATGTCTGGTAGGTGGGAGGTATCATCACATTTATTCATGTTGTGGGGGTGTTTCTCTATTTTGATGGCTTCCATAATTATTCTCTTGTTGAAGTGTTCAGTTTTGGAGATTAACTTGGTTCTTTCAAAATCAATTCCATGTCCTGTTGCTTTAAGGTGCTGGAAGAGGGAGGAAGATTTTTCTTTTTTTCTGACTGTGTTCTTGTGTTCTACGATGCGTGCATTTATTCTCCTATTAGTTTGTCCAATGTATGTGGCTGGGCAGATTTTGGATGGTATTTCATAGACTCCTTGGTTTTCTAGCTGGATTTTGTCTTTGGGTTTTCTTAAGATGTTGGCTATTTTTTGGTTAGTGTTGAAGGCTGTCTTGATATTGTGTTTGTGGAGAACTTTGCTGATTTTATCTGTGGTGCCTTTGATGTAAGGGAGGAGGCCGATGCCATTGTCCTGTTCTGTGTCTCGGTTCTTGGGGGGGTGTCTCCTTTTGGATTAGGTTGGTAATTAAGTTTCTTTGGAATCTGTTGGAAAGTAATATGTTTGTGAGAGTGTTTAATTCAATTTTCATGTGGTCTTTGATGGCTAGGCATTTGGTTCTGGAGATGAGGGTCTTAGCCACAGAGTTGATCTGTGCAGGGTGGTGATGGGATTGTGCATCTAAGTAGTGGTTGGTGTGTGTGTTTTTTCAAATAGATGGTGTGTCCTAGGGAGCCATTAGGTTTTTTATAGATTAGGACATCCAGAAAGGGAAGTTGGTTGTTAGCTTCTATTTCCATAGTAAATTGTGTTTTGCGGTGTAGGCTGCTGAGATGTGTGAGTAAGTTGTCCAGTTTCTCCTTCCCATGTGGCCAAATTATCATCTACATATCTAAGCCAGAGTTTGGGTTTGTGTACAGATTTATGTAAGGCATTGGTTTCAAAATGTTCCATGTATAGGTTTGCAATGACGGGTGAGAGGGGTGACCTCATAGGCGCTCCTGCTATCTGTTTGTATCTTTGTCCATTGTGGATGAAGCATGTGTTTGTTAGGCAGTGGTGTATGTGTGTATGTGGGTGTATGTGGGTGTATGTATGTGTGTGTGTGTGTGTATACAATATATATATGTGTGTGTGTGTCTGTGTGTGTGTGTTGTTTTTGTGCTGATAAATAAATAAAGGGAGAGTAGTATAGATCCATTTCGAGCTATTTAGCTCTCATCAGCTAGCCATACCCTTACTGGGATTCGAACCTGGCCTGTATTACATATTAGGCAGGAGTCTTAGCCACTAAGCCACAGGCTCTCCTCCCTTATCAGCTGAGGCAGGGAAATAGGTATGTATTTGTGTTACAACCCCTGGTATGCCCAAATATGGGAGGAAGCTCACTACTCACTCTTTCTGTCCTTTGGCTCATCACAGAAAACCATCCAGGCAGAAAATCATATTTTTATTTTTAATGTTGCCTTTTTATATTTGTGTTTTATTTGTGCTGATAAATAAATAAATGGATCTATACTAGTCTCCCTTTATTTATTTATCAGCACAAATACAACACAAATATAAAAAGGCAACATTAAATATGGACATACCTTCAGAGTTGTGGCTAAGAGCCTGTGGCTTAGTGGCTAAGACTCCTGCCTAAGATATAATACAGCCCAAGTTCAAATCCCAGTAAGGGTATGGCTAGCTGATGAGAGCTAATTAGCTCGAAATAGATCTATACTAGTCTCCCTTTATTTATTTATCAGTACAAATACAACACAAATATAAAAAGGCAACATTAAAAATAAAAATATGGTTTTCCGCCTGCATGGTCTTCTGTGATGAGCCCAAGGACAGAAAGAGGGAGTAGTGACCTTCCTCCCATATTTAGGCATATATATATATGCATCTTTCGTTGTTCGGGTTTTCTCCCGCGTAGAATTGGCTTCTGTTTCCATGGTGAACTGTATTTTGGGGTGTAGGCTGTTGAGGTGTGTGAGGAAGTTGTCCAGTTTATCTTTCCCGTGTGGTCAGATTATGAAGGTGTCGTCTACGTATCTGAGCCAGAGTTTGGGTTTGTGATCGGATTTTTCTAGAGCTTGGGTTTCAAAGTGTTCCATGTAGAGGTTAGCAATGACAGGTGAGAGGGGTGATCCCATGGGTGCTCCTTCTATTTGTTTGTATTTTTGTCCGTTATAGATGAAGTATGTGTTGGATAGGCAGTGGTTGGTCAGATCTAGGATATGTTTGGGGGGGTTGTATTTGTTTTGGATAGCTGTCAAGGCTTCTTTGATTGGTACTTGAGTGAAGAGGGATACGACATCGAAGCTCACGAGTAGGTCGCTGGGCTGTAAGTTTTGTTTCTTTATGATCTCTATGAACTGGAATGAGTTTTTTACGTGTGTGGTGATGGATTCTGCATAGGGCTGTAGTTGTTTGGTGAGAAATTCGGCTAGGTTTTGTAGAGGTGAGCCTATGGAGCTGACTATGGGTCTGAGTGGGGTTCCTTCTTTGTGTATCTTGGGGAGACCATAGAGCTTAGGGCATCTGGATGATTTTTCTCTGGGAATGATTATTTGCTGGATCTCTTCGCTGATGGGGGAGGCTTTTATTTTGGATCTGGTGGTTTTTTCTAAGTAGGTGGTGGGATCCGTGCTTAGGGGTTTGTAAGTGGAGTCTTGGAGTAGGTTGGTTAATTTGGTTTGGTAGTCAGATGTGTTCATGACCACCGTGGCGTTCCCCTTGTCTGCTGGAAGGATTATTATGCTAGTGTCTTCTTTTAGGTTAAGTAGTGCTGTCTGTTCCTCTTTGGGTAAGTTGCTTTTGGGGGGCTTGCTGGTGCACAGGATGTTGGTGATTTCGAGTCTGATTCTGTTAGCGTCATCGGGGTTCATTTTGGTCAGGCTGGTTTCAACTCCGCATATAATGGTTTCAGTGGGGATGTGTTTGGGAGTGACTGCAAAGTTGAATCCTCTGGCAAGGACATTGGTTTCAGCTTTGGTGAGGATCTTATCTGAGATGTTATGCACTGTTTGTTTCATGTGTGGATGTGAGGGGGGAGGGGTTTGTTTCTGGCGTTCTTTTAGTCTTCGGAGTTCATTGGTATGTGTGTCTGTCTTGAGGGTGGTCTGTGTTTCGGCTCTCCAGGTGGCGAGTTGTTTGGATTTGTCCCAAAGTGTGGGGTGGATCTTGTTGCTGAGTTTGAGGTGAAGTGTAAGGAGATTTTTGTTGATTCGGTCTAGGTGGAATCTTTTTGTGTGAAGTTCATTTCTGATTAGGGCCATTTCTGTTCTTTTCAGGATGCGTTTGGTGGCTGCAGAGTTGGAGTGGAATTTTAATTGGAAGCATGTGGGAGTTAGATTTTGATCTCGGCAGTTGCGTAGGAATGTGAGGTCACATAAAATGGAAGCTCTTTGGACTTCGAGTTTTTCGTAGGTCCTGGTCAGATGGTGGATTTCCTCCCCGTAGAGGTACGATATTTGTTTTCGCGGGTGTTTGTATGTGCATCTTTGGTTGTTCGGGTTTTCTCCCACGTAGAATTGGAAGTATCTTCACGACGTTTCGATGAAGTCTCATTCATCATCTTCAGGCTGGTGCTTCCGGCTTGGTGCTTCCGGCTTGGTGCTTCCAGGCTTGGTGCTTCCAGGAGCAATGTGAGATCTCAGCCGGTTCCTCTTTTTAACTGCCAGTGGGGGTTTGTGCTGATTGGGTGGAAGCTTGGCTATATATATATATATATATATATATATATATATATATATATATATATATATATATATATATATATATATATATATATATATATATATATATATATATATATATATATATATATACATACATATATACATATATATATATACATACATACATATATATATATGTATTTGTGTTACAACCCCTGGTATGACTAAGTATGGGAGGAAGGTCACTACTCCCTCTTTCTGTCCTTCGGCTTATCACAAAGACCATGCAGGCAGAAAACCATATTTTTATTTTTACTGTTGCCTTTTACATACAAATACATACCTATTTCCCTGGCTCAACTGATAAGGAAGAGAACCCGTGGCTTAGTGGTTAAGACTCCTGCCTAAGATATATACAGCCCGGGTTCTAATCCCAGTAAGGGTATGGCTAGCTGATGAGAGCTAATTAGCTCGAAATAGATCTATCCTAGTCTCCCTTTATTTATTTATCAGTACAATTACAACATACATATATATATATAAAAAGGCAACATTAAAAATAAAAATATGGTTTTCTGCCTGCATGGTCTTCTGTGATGAAGCCGAAGGACAGAAAGAAGGAGTAGTGACCTTCCTTCCATATTTAGGCATACCAGGGGTTGTAACACAAATACATACATACATACATACATACATACATACATACATACATACATATATATATATTTGTTTGTTTTTGTAGATTTTCACCGGTGTAGGTATGCTGGTCTTGTTGTATTCCGGTCTTTTCCCATGTAAGATTGTTACAAGATTGTGGTGATATATCTATATCTATACCTAATCCATACTAAACCTAAACCTATACCTATACCAATATCTATATCTATCTATCATCTATCTATTCTCTAGATTATTATCATCTAGCTAGATAGCCAGAAACCTATCTTTAGAGCTGCTAGACATTCACTTCTTCCTTGGTGGGTTTTTTTTTTTTTTGGATCTTTAATATTTAGGCTTTGGAGATGTTTTTGTGGTCTGATATCAACCTGTGCTTCCTTTCATTTTTTTTCTATCAAAATATGCATTCTTAAGGTATCAAAAGCCTTTCATCTCAAGTCAAAGAGGGAGCTTAAGAATGACTAAACACCAATCTGTCCATCATTTTCATGTAACATGAAATTTAATTCAGCATATAACTCCTACATTCTCCATTTTTTTCTCAAGTTGTGATGGGCTTACTAACTCTCTCAGAATTTCAAGCAAATATATTTCAAAATTCTGAGCATTTTTGTATTAAAACTTCTAGAGAACATCAAGTGGAAAAGTCAGATCTTATATACTTATCTACTTGATTCAAACTTCAAATCTGGTTGCGTTTTGTAACATTTTTGCTTTCATCATAATCTTTTTAGTTTGATTTTATTCTGTAGTTTCAGACTGTTAAATCATCTGAAAAGTTTTCGCTATATTTTAAAGAATTAAGTAGAATTTTTCAACAATTGAAAGCAGAACAATAAAATGCCTGCCATTCATAGGGCAGGGGATCTAAATCCTGTCTGCCATCAAAAGAGAAAAAGCCAATGGTGTAAAATCAGTCATGACCCACAACTTCTATTTACAATATTTCTCTGTAAATCTCCACTACTGATGTTTTAATACTAATATGATGTTATATGAGCCCCTCATTATACTGAAGCATTCTTCAAACATATTCAAATCCTTTTATACCATCCCTTAGACTGGTGTTACTCATTCCTTTTACATTTAGAGTTAATGCACACCATCCGTCTCAAAAGTGTGTTTCCCCTTGCTATTCCCAGTTATTTCCTTCATGCTTCTAATATGGATGACTCCATCATAAATTCTCTCTACATGCATTTAGTTGCACATACAGAAGCAGAATTACTCTATATGCAGCAATATATTAGCTGCCTGGCAGCTACATATTGACATTACCAGCCTGGTAGCATATGCTAAAAGCATTGCTTCTGTTACTATATATTGGAAAACACTTTTCACCACAGCTTTATCCATATTGCATCCTGAAACAAAATTCCCTGTTACACAGCTCAACGATACAAGCAAGATTATTATAGTATTAAAGTTCACAACTGCAACAGCTTAAGGAAACTGTGAACAATATGAGAAAAGATTGACTGGAAAGTGTTCTTAGGGGCTGATCTAATGCTACAGATTTCTTTTTCTTCAAAATAAAAATGTGGGATTTCAGTAAGCCTTTTTAAAAAGCATGCCTAATATGATGGATCCGTTACCTCTTAAAATTATAGTGAAAGGAAGGCATTTACTTGGGAGCTCTATCATTGCTGAAGTATGTGATTGGCCCTCTCTGGAAATAACAGTTTTAACAAGGAAAGAGAATATCGGCTGAACAGTTCTGGTTTTTTTAAAGGGAGCCTTTGAAAAGAGGTTCTTTTCTCCCTGTTAATCAGTGTGGAACAACTAATATCAGTTCGACCCAATATCATTGTGTCAGGCTCTTCCTGTCTGTATTATTGTAAAGTAAAATTAATTTACTGACTTTAACAGTTATTTGAGTGGTTAAAGATCAAGGTCTTCATTTCTCTTTGATGCCTGAATATGAAAACAGAAGAAATAAAAGAGGAAAACTGTTTCTAAAATGAGACATTACAACCAATATCTTTTAGAAGTACAGAATCTATGCAGACATATTTTTCAAGAAAAATGTTAAATATAATTTAACTCAAGGTGTATAGTGAACATAGAGTAAAATAAAGATTATCTATGTATAAGTCTAAATAGCTGTATCTATCTAGATGTACCGTATGTCATCTTCAGGGTCGACAACAAGGCTTTTGATGATGATAGCTTTATTGATGGTAGCTTTATTGATTAGCCTATTGATTAGCATATCAAAGCACAAGGTTTAAATACATATGGTCAAGACTTTTACCGTACCACCCCCTCTTTTGCCTTTGAATCAGTCTGACTCCAGTTGACACCTGGACAGGACCCTGCAGTTTTCTTGTTAAGATTTTAGAAGCGATTTGCCATTGCCTCCTTTCTAGGGCTGAGAGAGTGTGACTGGCCTGAGGTAATCCAGTTGGTTTTGTGCCTAAGGCACGATTAGAACTTGTGGTCTCCTGGTTTCTAGCCTGGTGCCTTAACTTCTGCAAACGGAGTCTCTACCCCAAATCTAGCAATAAAAATATAACAACTTTCAATAGCTCTTTTTATAGAACCTAAGTTTGCTGTCTATGGCACCCACCTCTGGTAGGGCCCATCAGCCTTCCACAAGTCATCTGCTCATATATACAAGTGCGTGCATAGGTACACACATGCACACAAAGAGCATATGTATATATGCAATACATATATAAACATATATAAAATATATTTGCACACACATACACACACACACACACACACACACAAACACACACATATATACTGATAGGACGTGTCAAATTTTTTAACTTTCAATTTCCAAGTTGTGACATGCCTTGAGGATTGTAAAGACATTTTGGTTACTTTTAACATAATTTAGATGTGCTTGGTAGGTAACTACATAAATACCATAACTTTTTAACATTTTGTTTGTTCATTACACATGCACAATTACAGCATTATATCCTACTTTGTTCAAGAATTCAAGAAGGTATCTTGAATTCAATCTTTACAACATGTTCATGAGATAAGTGATACCTGGGTTTAGAATAGTACCCTATCATCCAGTGCCTTATGACACTGGTATTTGCATTTTTATACTTATATTGATTTTTGGAAGGAAAGCAGCAGCATTAAACCAAAATGATGAGTTCCATCTTTATATGTGTTTACACAGAAGCAAAGCACATTGCATTGAGTGGAGCTTACTTTCCTGTCAGTGTTTTGAAGGCTGCTGTCAAAAATAACATTTGCACTTAGCCCATTTCTCTATTTCTTAGTCCCAATTAAACCACAAGATTATCTTGTAGGTGAAATACAGATAGCTTTGTTTGGTTTTGCTGTTTCCTTACGGCCAATTATATTTCCTAGCATTAGAACAATGTGCATGCATTTTTATTATCAAACTGTCCAGGCATTTACTGCTTTGAGAATAAGCATTTAATCTTCCCTCGTTCTCAACAGGCTGTCAAATGCGATTCTCTCATGAAAATTCTGCATAATTGAATTTTTCTTGCAGGGACCACAGTACAATACAACCAGTGCCCTCTGTTAGCCTCTCTTTTAATTGTTTTTCCAATGCTAATGGTTTAAAATACATATGGTATTGTTTCAGAAAAAAAGAAAAGACATTTTCAAGTTGATCGCCAATTTCTGACTCCATGGAGTTTTCTTGGCAGCATTACGGAAATAGTTTGTGATTGCTTTCTTCCACAATGTTTTTTTTTCCTTTTAGTGCTCTGCCATTTGAGGCTTGATCTGATTTTCATAATCTGGCACACATTCTGAAAGAGAAAGCCTGGCACTAGAAAGGATTTAATACATTCAACTTCTCTTCTTATCTCCCTTAACAGCCCTGTCAGGAGAAATGAAGGGTTGGTGAGAATCAAGTCAGGCAGCACTTCCTGCATTGCATTCGCTGTCTGAGTATTATGTCTGGGATATAATCACCCAGACAGAATTAACCAGCCCTATAACAAAAGCTTAATTTCATTACAATGCTCACAAGACAATCACAGCCTTGCTTACTGAGACACCTGTCTTTCCCCTCTACATCTGTCTGTCTGAATTCAGATGTCGCAGGCAAGAATTGGATGCAATGCTACTGGGATAGAATTCCATTCTTCATGTTGATTCCTAGCTGAAAGTAAAAAAGAAGAGGTCCTGTTTTTCTTTAGCATTAATTAATTAATTAATTAATTAATTAATTAATTAATTAATTAATTAATTAGGTAAAGGTTCCCCTCACACACATGTGCTAGTCATTGCCGAGTCTAGGGAGCGGTGCTCATCTACGTTTCGAAGCCGAAAAGCCAACGCTGTCCAAAGATGTCTCCGTGGTCATGTGGACAGCATGACTAAACACCGAAGGCGCACAGAACGCTGTTACCTTCCCACCAAAGGTGGTTCCTAGTTTTCTACTTGCATTTTTACATGCTTTCGAACTGCTAGGATGGCAGAAGCTGGGATAAGTAACGGGAGCTCACTCTGTTACACGGCACTAAGGCTTCGAACCACTGAACTGCCGACCTTCTGATTCAGCGTCTTAGCCACTGAGCCACCACATCCCTGTTAATTAATTAATATGGGGTGTCAAACTGGATGCATCATGCACAGGCCATGCCCACCCATTCCATGAAGGGAAAAAGCATTGCAATACATCAAGTGATGGCAACACGGTGCCATGAGTTTGACACCTATGGATTAGTATTTTGTATTAAAGGGAGGTTGATATATTTGCCAGGCAAAGCTAAAGAAGATGGTACTCTATGCAGGATGGGAGAGAGACCTGGAATTCTCTGGCTTGCCCTGCTTAAGATATATTTTCTTTTTCCACAGCATAGGGAAGAAACCTTAGTTTTGTTCTTTCTATTTTTCCAGAAACTAGTTTTATGCATAAAAGGGAAAGTGGGGAGTAATGTTATCCTTCCCTTTTTTTCTGGCTACCTAGATAAAGCTCTTGTTGCCGAACATGAGTCGGCAAATGTATCAACATTAGTGCTTCTCTGCCTCAACCACATTAAGATGCATGGACTTCAATTCCCAGAACTCTCCAACCAGCACAGATCTTAAAGTGGCTGAGGTTCAGAAACACCATCTATACCTTGTGGCTTTGCCAGTACTGCCTATTGCTTGTTTTATCTTTGGACCTGTGTTTTACCTGTGTCTTGTTTAGCGTGGACCACGCTACAAGCCACAGAAGGAAGTTTCACATTTCTCTTTTAAAACACATATTATTATTCCATCTATTTACAACAGGGACGTGCGGTCAGGGGAGGCAGGGGAGGCAGAGCCTCACCTCTAAGCATGAAATAATATATAATATATAATAATAATATATATTTCCTCCCATCCCTTTTACACGGCTCCCGCTAAGCTCCGGTAAGGAGAAGAGCCTTTGGGGAGTGAAGAGGAAGAGGAGGGAGGGGGAGGAGGAGGAGGAGGAGGTGCGCGCGCGGGGCGGTGCCAGGAGGGTTCTCGGAAACGCCAATAACCTTTCTGCCTCCACTGTACTTTGCGCACTCTTTGTGACTGCAATAGACATCCAGAAGTGGCAGGGGCTGTTGGGCTGGAAGCCCAAACACCATTAGCCACAAAAGCCACTTCTGGATGTATATTGCAGTCGCAAGGAGTGCGCGAAGTTCAGCAGAGGCAGGAAGGTTCTCGTCATTCCTGTCGCTTTCATGGCTTCGTCATCAAGACGAAGTACGGGAGCGCCGACAACATTTCTGCCTCCGCTGGACTTCGTCTTGATGATGTTGCCACAGCTCCCAGGGGCGGACAGACGGAGGTAGCCAGAGTGGCGCCGAGGCAGTCCGGCGGGCGAGCTACCGAGGATCAGGCTGCCTGATCCTCCATCGCTCGCTTGCTCTTTCGTCCGCCCGGACCGCCTCGGCGTCGCTCTGGCTACCTCCGGCCGGCCACGCCCAGCAGCTGCGGCGATGTCATCAAGACGAAGTGGCATGGAGGCGAAGTGCTTTTCAGTGCTTTTCTGTGCATCTGGCGTTTAGGTAGATAGCTAGATGTCCTAAACGCCAGACGCACAGAAAAGCACTGAAAAGCAGCTGCTGTTGGGGACCGTGGAGTGCGAGCTGGCGGAGCGCGCTCAGGAAGGCGGGGAATGAGATGACTTGTGCTGGAGGCTGAGGCAGCCTCAGCCTCCAGCACATGTGGTCCCATTCCCCGCCTTCCTGATGACATCACCAGCCTCACCAGCCATAAACCTCACCGCACGTCACTGATTTATAATATACCAGTAATTCAATAATGCATTAATTCATTCAACTAACTACAAATATTTCTTCAATCATATCATAGTGCCAAAGAACTAGACATGAAGGGCTTAATTGGATGATTATAGGTCTTTGGGTCATCTTTGACTACTTCAGCAAAAAACCAGTTCATGCATTAATTGAATTCAGTGGCTTCCAGAGGAGCAAGTGGCACTTGTGATTCATTATCCTGAAAATTACACTTAATACTCGTGATTCTTTCCTAATATTCATGATTCTTTGCATACAGAAGACCAAGGAAACTAGTTTTCAATAATAACAGATAAAATCCACCACTGTAGATAAAATCCACTACTAAGCATATCTTAATAGGAAGAAATCAAAAGTATGAGGCATTCATTATTCAACAAACAACAGATATATCATCCATTGGAGCACTTTTTTTTTGTTTCACTATTTCTTCCCTGCTTTTATGGCAAGATACTCAAGGTAATTTCAAAATAAAAAGCATACATCACTGGAGATAAAGTAAATATTAGAATTGTAATATTTATTGAAAGATTCTAAGAACACAAAGTGCAAATAATATCCCAAATGCCCCATTAAAAAAAGAATTCAATTTCAAAAGAGAGAAACTTGAAGGCTGATTTCTACTTATCACATTATGCAGAATGAAAAAGTTTCTGGTAAAAAGGCTCTTTTGAAATAGCCAGAGGCTGAGGGGAGAAAAGCTTCATTGGGATGATTTTCTACAAAGGAACCAACAGAGAGATCTTAATTGTTTTCTCCAATACTAGTCCTTGAAATAAAAAGATCATTGAGGAGCTCTCTTTATTCATCCTTGCTAGGTGACCTAAAATGATACCATCCTTGAAGGTTCTGTAAGAGGCTGAGAAGTTCAAAAATAATCAGCAAGGCTACACTGCCACTCCTTAGATTATCAAGATAATATACAGTCTTTCCTAAATTGTTTCATCCAATTATACTTGAAGATATTATAAATGTAGGCCTTGCTCCGTGTACGTACGTATGAACGTACGTACGCGCGCGCGCGCACACATACACACACACACACACACACGTATGATTCAAGATACTGGATCTTTTGAATTGTTTCTTTTAAAAGCTTCACTATGGACCCTTCAAAAGAAATTTCAGCTTATCTTCCTTTCGTGAAAAAGTTACTTTTTTAAAATAAATGTAGGTTTAGGAAAAGGGAAATAAAGACCTATTATTATCCTGCAGTAACCAGATCAGAAGGATATTATGAAAGAATATAATCCCACATCAACTGATAATATTAAAATAGGACTGTCACTGACAAAGGGTCCAAAGTATTTTTAAGGATGATTTTATTTTAGTATGTGGAAAGTTATCACCCAGCCCTCTCCCAGAAAAATGAAATATCCTAGGAAATATTGAAATGGCAGAATAGTATATTTCCCTGGGTGTGAAAAGGAAGAAATATGTTTTAAAAAGGCAGAGTAGCTCCCTGCAGCTTCCTGCCCACCCCACTTGGTCAATGGGCCATTAAGACACCCAGGCCAGTCCCTTTACATAATAAAGACTTCTCCCCTTCTGCTCAGCTTCCCTTCAGGCATGACTAGCTATGACCCACTCCCCCCATGGCATCTGAGAACTCAACCAAACCTGGATTCAAAACACAGCCTAGAGAGTGGCCCCTGCATGGCCCCATTTGAGTCTGACAACCAATCAGAATACATTTCTTACACAGAAACAGGAAACAGATAGGTAGGGCCAAACAGATTATAAAATACCCTGCAAGCCCCTCCCTCAGCCCCTTTTCTCTTCTTCTCCACCAACATTGAAGCATGTGTTGGAAGAAATGTCCTTCTGGGTTCGGCTCCAAGTGGGGAAAAAGACACTGGAGACATGGAGGCTGCTTGGAAAGATGGTTTTAATGGTGGACAGGACCGCATGGCCTGAGTCCTGAACAGAAAAGGTGATCACATGCTTCAATGTTGGTGGAGAAAAAGAGAAGGGAAAGGAAGGGAAAAGAGTGAAGAAGGGCTTGCAGGGCTTTTTATAATCTGTTCTGCCCCACCTATCTGTTTCCTGTTCCTGTGTAAGAAATGTATTCTGATTGGCTGTCAGACTCCCATGGGCCCGTGCAAGGGCAACCCTCTAGGCTGAGTTTTGAATCCAGGTTTGGTTGAGTTCTCAGATGCCATGTGGTCAGTTGAGTAAAAGGCAATATTATCCTGCCTTAATCCCATCACTCTGGAGTTGAAGAGGAGAACTCTTTATTATGTAAAGTGGACTAGCTTGGCCTTCTTAATGGCCCATTGACAAAGTGGGGATGGGCAGGAAGCTGCAGGAATTTATTTTGTGTTTAAAATGTGTTTCTCCCTTTTTTCACATCCAGGGAAATATTCTGCCTTTTCAATATTTCCTAGGATATTTCATTTTTCTGGGCGAGGGCTGGATGATAACTTCCAACACATGTGATCACCTTTTCTGTTCAGGACTCAAGCCATGTGGTCCTGTCCACCATTAAACCATCTTTCCAAGCAGCCTCCGTGTCTCCAGTGTCTTTTTCCCCACTTGGAGCCAAACCCAGAAGGACATTTCTTTCATCAAGTAAGTGCTAGAACAGAAATCAGGAGCACTAGCAAGATGAAAGGAGATAAAGATATTTTATTGTACTGTGTAATAAAACAAGTAATAATAGCTAAATCAAAACAACTAACTGGTAAGAGAGATTTGTAACAGACATGAAATTATCTATGCTGATGAAAAAGCCACCATATTATCTTGTAATCCGATTCAATCACAGAAGAAGAGGAGGAAGAGGAGGAGATGGAGTTTTTCTATGAAATTAAATGAGTGGGGTTTTTTTTCCAAAACAAATTCAACTTCTTCAATCTAATAGTAAAATCAAAAAGAGGTAACAAATGAGAAAGGTGATAGAGTACGTTTATCAAAAGCGGTGGCAAGAGTTTGGAACTTCGAGGTCATCCATCACTATTGGTTGTTAAAGTTGTTCTGGAGTGACCTATAATCCCACTTCTTCCTTTAGACTTGCAACTGTATTATATCTATTTTTGCCTCCATCAAGATTTCCTGATATACCATGTTCAACTGATAGAAGAAATAGAAGCATTGAAAAAAAGGAAGATAAAAGAGAAGAGAGACCCAATAATATCTAACGCATGCTTTGCTGTTTCATACTTAGGATTGAACAAAATACTTTTTTACACTTTAAAAAACAAAATAATGACTTTTTTGAATATATTAGGAAAGAATTGAATATTAATATATAAATGAAATGTAATGATAAGTTGCTTCTACCACATACCAAGAATTTACTAAAATTCACAAGTACCATAAACAACTTGATTATAAGTCAAAATAATTGATTAATAAAACATCTGAGTTTAAATTTCTGTGTATCTGATATGGGACAACATAACAGACTTTAGAAAGTGGATAACTCTTCAATTTCAACAATTATCCAACATAGTGTTGTCCAATACCTGTTGAACTGTGCTAATCTAAATGGTTAAAAAACATCTTCAATTTTGCATTAAGAATTACCAAAACTGTCTCCATAAATCCAACAGAAAAATCTTGATCTTTTACACAGCCAAAGGTGAGATAAATAAAATATGACAATTTAATTTTCCCTAAAGCTGCAAATTAGATTGATTTTTAAATGTATTAAGCAAAATTAAAATTAAAGGGACAGTGGAGAAAGGTTATAATATAAAAACTGGAGTTCTTTCTAAACACTTGCTCCAAGGGGGCAAATCAAAGGAACAATCAAGAGTTTTGAAAGATATATTTTCCCTGTCCTGTGAAATAGATAGTTGCCATCTTACTTGTTGGTTTATATATTCATTGTTAATTGTCAGCAATAAGTGATCTTTCCAAACAATATGGCTAATTAAGATAAATGTTGGCTGTGTGTCTTGTCAAAAACAAATTAGATGCTTTTTTAGAAACCCAATGAAGTCCCAGTTGTGTGAAGAAACTGAAAATGATTGAATTATTCTCATCTTGATACTTCTGAAGTACAAAACGTTTGAAACATTGAAGCTGTATAGAGCTCTTGTGAACCAATAACAAAGATAGAGGGGGGGAGAGTAATAGCTGGATATTTATATAGTGAAAAATTAATTGAGACAAGATAGGATCACGATCCTTTCACAATATCTTCTTTGTATGTATTTTCCAAACGGACAACTTTATTAAAACTGTTCATTTCCCTTTTAGTGAGAGTTGAATCACAGGTATCTTTTTATGCTTACGTGGAAATTTCTATTTACAGACTATCCTATTTATTTTACTGAAGAAGTATTTGCTGGAATGTAAAGCAGTCAGAATCATTTTATCTGAAGCTTTATTTATCTGGAACAAATGGCTTTTCAGAAATTTTCCATCCAAACTGTAGACAGAGAAAATTAGTGAACATTTTGAAGCCAACGTTTTAACAAAATACTGTATTTTGAAGTAGCCTTTCAGTCCAAAAGCTCATCGCTATTTTAATACAATGCCTACTTTTTCTGGAACTATACATTTATAAGCTATAAAACTTGTCAGCTAAGCTATGTGATTCCCCTTCTGCCATTCAAAAATGAAATCAGAGTTGACTTGATGTCCTAGCCATTTATCTGTCAAACTCTAAGCCACCATTAAAAATCCATAGATGTGTACTGGGGAGTTCCCTTATTTTTCACAAAAGCTTAACTTTAAAAAATTCATCTTCTAAAGACATTTCCAGCTTTATAAGAGCATTTCTGTTTCTATTTTATAAAGAAGCCAGCTTTAAAGATTATTTACTGATGTTTTCTGTAATAATGTAAATGTTGTGGCCTTGACTATTTCCAATTCAATGAACTCTTTATTTTCCGTAAAAATGTGTCTTTCCATACTTTAGAGGGGCCTTGGGATATATGGAGATCCTCAAAGTCTTTTCAAAATGCAACAGCACAATAATCTTTAAAAACTGTATTGATTTAACTCATATCACATGACAACAGTTCTGTTTCCAATTGTCAAAGGCCACCCGTAATCATAAGCAAATTTCATAGTATTAATGTTATCATGCTCTGTTTTGTCATTATCATTCCTGTGACCACCACTTTTCACACAATACTATATGCCATATCAGAGGTCCTCAAATTTTTTAAACATAGGGCCAATTCACAGTCCCTTAGACCTGTGGTCGGCAAGCCGCGACTCGCGAGCCACATGCGGCTCTTTACACACTTTAATGCGGCTCTTCTGTGTGCCGGGCGCCCGCTCCCCTCCCTCCTCTTGGGCGGCCGCTCCAAAAGTCAGGACTCTGCAGCTAGCCTCTGTAATTACGCCTATGTTTTCCACGGCGTGGAGCAGCGGCAAGGCTCTGCGCGGCCATCCGGGAAGACGAGGAACGCAAGGGGGGACCCTGCCCCCCACTGATGGCCTGGTGGCCTGCCCCCCACTGATGGCCTCCGGAATCATCGCTGGCCGTGCAGAGCTCGCCGCTGCTCCACGCCGTGGAAAACATAGGCGCAATTACAGCCTGGAGCAGGAGCAAAGCCCCTTTCCCAACTGGCCCTTCCTCCCTCGGAACGCTTTGGAGGGAAGCTTCTGCAAAAGCCCGGGCGAGTGACAACAAGTTCCCACTGTTACGAAGTCTCTGAGGCTGTAATTTTCTGAGCTGTGCACGTGCGCCTGTTTTCCACGGCGTAGAGCAGCGGCGAGATTCTGCGCGGCGAGCGATGATTCCGGGGCCATCAGTGGGGGGGCAGGGTCCCCCCTCACATTCCTCATCTTCCCGGATGGCCCCCGGAATCATCGCTCGCCGCGCAGAATCTCGCCGCTGCTCTAGGCCGTGGAAAACAGGCGCGCGCGCACAGCTCAGAAAATTACAGCCTCGGAGACTTCGTAACGGCGGGAACTTGTTGTCACTCGCCCGGGCTTTTGCAGAAGCTTCCCTCCAAAGCGTTCCGAGGGAGGAAGGGCCAGTTGGGAAAGGGGCTTTGCTCCTGCTCCGGGCTGTAAGCTTCCCTCCGAAGTCTTGGGATGTTCTGAGGAGTCCCCCAAGGCAAAATGCCGCTGCCAGGTAGTTAAAAGTACCTCTCTGATTCTGTCAGACTCTGTCAGTCTCTCTCTGATTCCCTCTCTCACTCCCTCTCTCTGTTCCTCTCTCTGTCAGTCTGTCTGTCACACACACACACAGAGAGAGACAGAGACAGAGAGGGGGAGGGAGGGAGAGAAAGATAGACAGACAGAGAGAGAGAGACACACACAGAGTGAGTGATTAAGTGAATGAGTGAGAGACAGACACACCCACATACACAGAGTGACAGAAAGAGAGGAAGGGAGGGAAGAGAGACAGAGGGAGAGACAGAGACAGACACACACACACACACACACACACAGAGTGAGTGAGAGACAGACAGACACACACACACACAGAGTGACAGAGATGGGGGAAGGAGGAGAGAGAGACAGAGATACAGAGAGAGAGACAGACAGATAGACATCCAGAGAAAATGACAGAGGGAGACAGAGAGGGAGGGAGGGAGAGAGAGACAAAGAGCCAGAGAGAGAGAAAGAGAAAGAAAAAGAAAAAAAGAAAGAAAGTGGGAGAGAGAGATGAAATTAAAAACAACAACATACAAACCTGACTTACTCAAACTATCCAAGGAAATGCAAGGCCAATGTTCACATTAGTGGTTGTGACTTTGTCAGTCATTGTCAGGATGTAATTTTCTCTACATTGTAAGGCAAATTTTACGGAATTTAACGTTATCGATAAATAATATTGTTCTAAAGTTTTTGTTTTATTAGTTGTGTTATTTGTATCCTCCCAACCTATGTGGATACTTGCATGCAGAATATTCTCAATAAAAACTTATTGAAACTAAAAACAGTGTACCATCCTATGTATTTTCGGTTTTAAAAATGTGGCTCTCAAAATAAATTTCAATCGTGGTTTTGGCGAGATTTGGCTCAGTTGAAAAAAAAGGTTGCCCACCACTGGGCTTGGCTAGATCATGTGACTAAGCGGTTGGCCAATTTAACAGTCCATTAAACAATGCACACAAATTAACCTTTGTTTTGCTCCTGGGGGTGTTTTATTTGCTTTTGTTTGCATGTTGCTCTTTTGGTTGACTTTTCTTTTTAGTTATTTAGGAGTCTAGTAGTCCACTTTAGGAACTCAGTTTTGCAGCAATTCTTTTCAGCCCCAAGGAGCTTACAATCGACAAGTCTCTCTCTCTCTCTCCCTCTCTCTCTCTCTCTCTCTCTCTCTCTCTCTCTCTCTCTCTCTCTCTCTCTCTTATGGAAGTGGGGGAGGTGAAAAACAGGCCCATTTTTGGCCTCTCCCCACCTCCAGAACATCTCTACAGGCAAATAAATGAGTGATAATTGCCCTTTTTTGCCTCCAGGGGTGTCTGTGCACCCCGTTCTTCACTTCCCCTGCCTCCAGAACGTCTCTGCAGGCCAAAATTCACCTTACTTTTCAGTTTCAGCCTGTGGGGCTCGTGAAGGTAAGTCCAACGCTCGACCGAAAGGTGGACAGGGTGATGTGGGTGGGGCAGCCTTGCGGTCCTGTGTGGGCCAGATTAATGGCTTCAGCAGGCCGCATCTGGTCCCCGGGCCTTAGTTTGAGGACCCATGTGCTATATCATATAGTTGGAAGGGGTTGCTTTGTGAATGAAGGTGCTTCAAATGGACTAATTTACAGAAAGAGTCTAAAATCTGGGATCCATGACTCCTGAGAGAATGAAATTTGTGACTCTTTCAGTACTACCGGCTGCTGCTGTGCTCCTATTGTATTCATGTGATCTTCATTTTCCATGTTCCGTGACAGTTTCCCAGCCAGTTTCCCAACCCCTCATCAACACAGCAGCAGGGACTTATGTGGGAAAGGAAGAGAAAGGAGAACAGAACAACTACAAAGAAGAGAGTGGTCAAACCTATTCTCCAAAGCACCTGGAGGCAGGACAAGAAGCAATGGATGGAAATTAATCAAGGAGAGAAGCAACCTAGAATTAAGAAGAAATTTCCTAACTGTTAGAACAATTAATCAGTGGAACAATTTGCTTCTAGCAGTTGTGGGTGCTCCAACACTGGAAGTTTTTAAGAAGATTGGGCAATAATTTGACTGAAATAATATAGTGCTTCCTGTTTGAGCAGTGGGTTGGACTAGAAGACCTCCAAGGTCCCTTCCAACTCTGTTATTATGTTATATTCTGGTAGGGAGAAAGGAACAGCTGTGGATCCTTCCCAGCCTATGCCATTCCCCACACCTCTTCCTGCTGGCCTTGGACTTGCAACTTCCTACTCTCTTTCCATTTACATATTCCCTGTGAGCTTCCCACTGGAAAGAAGGGGGGGAAGGTGGGAGGGAAGGAGGGAAGGAGGGAAGGAAGATAGAGTTCTCGTGCTCCTTTGTGAGCTTCACCCAATAAAACCCAATGAGGAAGCCAGCAGGAAGCAGGAAGTTGTTACTGCTCCAACTGCTTTTTAGTCCAGCTATGGTCGTTCTGTTTCTCCATTTAGGTAAGGAAATATCTCTGAAATGATGACCCAATGGGTCATGTTATCTAGTAATTTTATATTTCTGTGTCCCTTGCTTCCCCCACCTCCATCTGATTTCTGCATATGCTGTATTAAATTGAATCACTTCTTAAATCCCTTCCCTCTCCAGTTTTCTTTGAACTCACTTTGCTTTTCTCTCATTAAATTGAGTGGGATTGTAAAATATTCTTAGATTATTAACTGATTGTTCGATGGCCTTGTGTGTCATTAACCTTAAATATTTCCTCTGCTAGATTTCCAATAAATTGTCAACGGATTATTATTTGATTGCCCTATATACCTTCAATCTTAAGCCCTATTAAATTGAATAAGATGAATTAGTTACTAATTATAATTTCATTACTGGACTTTTGGAACGAATTAGCCTATTAATCTGTCATGTTCAAAGTCCTGAGAGAATTGGTGCATACTATGACCAGCAGCAAACCCAGTCAAAACTTCATGCTATCAAAACAATATTTCTGGGCTTTTCCCCAGATTTTATCATTGAAAACAGCTGGGAGATGAGAGACAGGGAGCATGGTAAATAGTCTCTCTGTTCAGAAGAAAAGAGAAACCCAGTGGGATGTACAATCCACTGCTAAGATTGGATAAAGAGGGAGGAAGCCCACTCATTTTGTAAGAAAGGAAGCAGCATATTTGCAATTTTGTAAAGGGTAGCTGCTGGTTTGCTACCCATATTTGGGATGAGGAGGCAATGTTCAAAGTGCACATGGTATTGGCAGTGTATATGCAAAGGAGAAATTTAACTAAATTCAAGCAAGAATGACTTCCATATATATTGCACATTATGCAGCAAGGCAAATATAAATATTGAGAACATGTTTTTAGGTTTACACTAATAGATACTGCAAACTGGCTGTAGGGAAAAAAGGAGGACATCACAAATTCAATATTTAGATTGTTTTGAGCTATGTCTTTCTTATTTTCTTTTTAGTTTCCTTTTAATATTTATAAACAATAATACGGTGGGGGCTTTTTTACTAAGCTAAAAAATGCACATGCTGTTAAAGAGGAGTGAAAAATGTATTGCATGGCAGGATTCTTAATAAACCACATTTCCCTTTCCAACCAAATGAAGATAGTTGGCTGGATTTTCTTAGAATTGCAGTCCCCAACACATTTTGAAGTTGTCAGTTTGAATAAGGCTGAATTAAGGTTTGCCTCAAAAACCTTAATATAAATGCATGCTGAAATCACTACTTTGGAAAGGAGACTGCTTATAGAAAGAAAGCATGCTGTAACCATGTTATTCCCTTATTACTTTCCATCTTGCAAAGGAAACAACTTTGACATTTAATATTTGTTCTGGTGAATTTATTTCCTCTTTTGACCGGTGTCAACTAAGACCAAAAAACAAAAGACTAAGCAAAAGGCATAAGGAATTTTTAAAAAGCATTCAAAAATCTGAAATGCAATTGAAAAATATATACATTAATTATTTGTAACTGCTTGTAAAATAATATTGATTCTTCTGTCACTAGAAGTGGAACACTGAAATGTTTGCATTATTATTATTACAAACAAATCTGTGTAAGTCTTAATGTGAAAATCTCATTAAGATATATGGAACTTATTGCTACAGAGATTTCATTTGGATGGGAAGAGTTCAAAATTACAAACAACACAACCAGCAAATTCCCTTCATGCAAAATAATTAACTATGATGATAGGATTATTTCATTTATCACTTTTTACTATTCTGGAAGGCACTCAAGATGAACAACAGTAGTAAAAACAAAAACATAACATAACAAGTCAAGTAACTTACAGTAAATGACTTGTAAATAGATATATCTGTGCAAATTTCTTAAACTCTGAGAAAATAAGAGCTAAACACAAAATGGAGATAATGTGTTCTGTCCCCCGGAAGCAAAGCAGAGGAAGCCCTCCAGCGGTGGGATTCACTTACCTTCCCTACCGGTTTGCAAATGTGAGTACACATACCATGTCTGCACATGTGCACCATCTTCTACTTGCACATTACATTGGGGCAGGTGGGCTGAGCCTCCCACAGCCACCACTACCAATTCACCAGAACCAGAGAGAGCTGGCTGAATACCACTCCAAAACCCTCTCTCATATTCCAAAAAGGTCATGTGGCCATCTAAAAAGGGACCCAAGTGTAACACTCGGTTTAACCTGGCAAAAATACTCCTTATCACAGTTAAGAGCCATCCCTTTTGTATTGTTGGGAAAGAATACCAAGATCTCCAACAAAATTAGCCACCATTTGGACTTTACTATGAATGTTCCAAATGTAGTACCGATGCCTCAAGTAAACTTGTGAACCCACGGAATTTAAGAATCGAGTACTCCCAGACTGCAAATCTGTTCATTCCGGGTTTGAATGCAATTCCAGTCAAATCAATCCAGTTTTTAACCTCCATTTTTATTGAATTTAATTTCAACTTGTTTGTTCTCATCAAGCCCAGTATCAGAGCTAAGTGGTATTCATGGACACTGACTGCTTCCTGATTGGCAAGGAACAATAAAGTTGTCTCAGTATCTTTATATAGACATTGAACAATATGGAAGACCAGATGGGCCTCAGTGAGGAAACAGAGATCAAAAACTTAAAAGGCTTGACAAAAACACCAGGAAGACCAACTTTTGGTAGGTAATTCAGAAGAATAATATAATCTATAATACTAAGAGCTATTGAAAGAGCCAAAAGGAATAGCAGGACTATAGATCATCAGCAAAGCATCCAATGTACTGTCATTTCAATATCATAACATAGCTGACAGGATTGAAATGAAACTAGAAAATCAATATTATTCAGATACATTTGGAGATGCAAAGCCACCATGCGTTTGATCATTTTCCTAGAAATGGAGCATTTGACATTGGTCTATAATAGCACATGATTCCCAAGTCAAGGGATAGTTTCTTGATTGAATATATTTGGTAAAATACTACTGCCTTTTTTGACACAGCATATACACCCTTCAACAGAGAGATACTTAATGCTTGTTTTAATCAGAGAGCCCCTGCCACCAGGGGCTGAACTGAGTGGCAAGGCTTAAGTAAGCATGTGGTAGCCTTCCTTTCAACACTGCACCTTGTCTACATCCTCAAGATTTACAAATTGAAAATAATCTAAAGTAACAACGGATGATCAATCATTCATTTTCAGATTGACAAGACATTTTGTCAATTTTCAGCTACTGAAGTGTCAGAAAATTATCATATCACTGTCTGGTCCAGTAAATCTAGGCAATATAGCTTCCCAAGACAGCTACAATAATAATTTCCATGACACAGATTTTCAGTCAATTGGCAGAATATCCAAGAATACACAATCTCTGATTCATGGGCCATCCCTTTTGTATTGTGGTAAAAGGCTAATGAGATCACCAACAAAATTAGATAGGGTACAATCTGGGTCAGTAACCAGCTTTGTCTTCCGAGCTTTCGGACTCATGCTAGAGCCCATCTTCAAGGAACTTCTCTCTAGCAGAGGTTGTGCTGTTCTCTGTGTAGTATTCATAGTGCCTGTTGCAAGTGGCTTTTTAAAAGTTGATTGGGATGTGTTGATGGCTGGCTTTTAAGTCATTAGCTGTCATTTGCTTTTGCTGCCCAGCCCTCACCTTCTAAGTACTTGATAGGCTGGTAGTAAATCAGCACTCCTTTGACACTTTGCTAGAGAGAACTTTCCCGAAGATGGGCTTCCGCACCAGTCCGAAAGCCCAGAAGACAAAACCTCTGGTCCTGGTGACAATCCAGAATGGACCCTGCAACATTATCCCAGGACACATCCATTCACCTTCATTCATGAAAATTAGGTAGGCTTTGGAATATATTATGAATCTTTCAAATGCTGTGCAAATGACTCAAATGATTACTGAGTACTTTGGAATAGATTTAAAAAGTCCAACAGATTACGGGTACTCATATTCTGCCTACTTAAAAATATGCCACTAAATTCAACTTAATACCATCCTAGTTTAAAATGCTTTATACATTTTCTAGGAGCCAAAGACTGGAACGGAACCTCCTGAATAATGTCTGCCTTAGAAGCACTTCAGCTTTGCAGATGAAGAAAATATTGTTCAGGAAGGACAGACAAACTTTGTCAACAAGCTGAGCTAAATGTCAGTTGATCTTCTTAAATGCCTTTCTACATTTCTCTGTGAATCTAAAACATTCTCAGGGACTACATTTACTTGTCATTCTTTCTCAGAAGGTAGGAAAGAAATCTATGAGAATTCCAAGTAGAAAAAGCCTAAAACTATGGTACATCACAAATTTAAGCCACTTGTAGACATCAACAAAAAATATCCATGCATATGTACCCACAGTTCTGCATAACAAGCCAAATCTTTATATAATCTTTTGAGTTCTGTGGAAACATGTATCAAGTAAGATTGTTATCACCACCAGGCAAGTTCCCTGATTTATGCGTTTCAATAATTCAAACACTATGTTGTGATTTTGATATGACCTAATAAAATTTGGCATTTTTAAAGAGACAGTTTTAGCTCAGCTTAAGTTTAATACCTCTTCCAATATTTCTGTCACCATCAACCTAGTTAACTATTAACATACTGCTGATGCCACTTTACACCATTGTTTTGCATGTCCTCTCAAGTCTTCTTGATTTCAAAGGATTAATTTCTACTTGGAAAGGATAGTTTGATTCGGTATTTTGAACAAAATTCCCAGTTATCTCCAGGTCAGTTTTTCCAGCTTGCTGCTTCCTAGACATATTTAAACAAACCCTATGAACCAGGAATTTCATAATCAAATTTTTGATATTAACAGGATTACCAAACCTATATGGAGAAATCCATGATTATTTCTTTTTCTCATCCAATACTATACCACCAAAAGAATCACTGCAATATCATTTTTCATTTGTCTCTCTCCCTCATCCCATTTCTCATCCCAAGTACCTTTCTCAGAGTTAACTGTGGTTTCTTTGTTACATTTTAAAAAATAAATTCCCTTCTAGAAAGACTCTTGTTCTTGTCTCTGCTGTTTCCCTAAGTACCATATCCACTTATTCTACTATCCAGACTCACTATGATATGATATATTTAGGTAGTTATCTTAGTTCCTTGGCTAAGGAACTAGCTCTCAAATTAACAGATTTACGCCATGTCTGCCTTCAGTTTGGTTTTCAGAAAAATAAGCTGATGCAAAACTGTTTGTGGGTACATACAGAGAGACATGTGTCTAGAAGAAACAGTAAAATAGGTCATCTCATTATGTTTCCAGTCTGGTCTTCTTGGGAAGCTACCAATATCAGGGGTTTGCTGTTAGTTCTGAAGCACAGTGATAAGAATAACAGAGTTGGAAAAGATATTGGAGGTCTTGGAGTGCAGCCCCCTGCTATATCCATGATGGCAAACCTGTGGCACACATGCCAGAGGTGGCACGCAGAGCCCTCGCTGTAGGCATGCGCACCTTCGCCAGCTGCTCTTCTGGTTTCCTACATGCATTTGCGTGACAGCCCGCTGGTCTTCATGGACACCCAAGTGCCAGAAAACGGCCTGAAAACAGCCTGAAAAATAGCCCAAAAAAGGTGATTTTCCAGGCCATTTTGGGACTGTTTTTTGACCAATTTTCTTGACAGTTTTGTTTTGGGGGGGGGGGCTGTTTTTTGGGCCATTTATCAGGCTGTTTTCCAGGCCATTTTTGCCCCCCAAAAAAACAGCCTAAAACAGCCCAAAAACAGCCCAAAATGCCCCAAAAAACAGGCATGCGCACACTAGCCAGCTGGTCTTTGGGTTTCTGGTGATTCTGCGTATGTCCACAGGCACACAGGCACACACGCATGCACGCATGTTCTGGTTTGGGCACTCGGTGCCGAAAAGGTTCGCCATCACTGTCCTATATCGTTTCAGACAAGTGATTTATAATAGAACAGTCCTAACAGAAGAACAGAAGAGCATCTGGATGATAAGAATTGTATTCCAGAATGTTTTGCCTTTCAGGTTGTACAGTACATATCAGAGCCATTGGATTTTACCAAGCAGCCTACACCATGACCACTTTTTCCCACATTTCTTTGTATTTGTCGCTCTCTTGACTTTCCTATTTCCTGAACTGTTATTATATGCATTTGTTTTTAATTATATTGTGGAAGACCTGATACACAAAAGCCCAAGGCAATGAAAAATGTTTCGGTACGAAGAAAGGTCATTTTTTTTCTATTCCTGGGTTCACAGCTTTCAGAATTCAAGGCCGATGTTAAACCCATATCCCATATTACAATGTCTGTATGGAATAATGTGAGATGTAACAACATCATTTCAATGACATCATCTATGCAATTATACATACTAAATATTTTCATCCCCACTTGAGTTAATCTTTGTTATGCAGAGTGCAAAAAAGTATAAACAATAATAAACCAAGGAAACTAATGCTGTGAAAGTAATTTCTTTAAAAAAGAAAACCATTTGCTACACCAACTTATTGTACATTCGTTTGTTGGATTGCAAGGCCACCTGACCCCAAAAGACTCTGGGGAACTTAAAAATATTTTAAATATATACGTACTTGCAAAAATAACATGATTTCTGGAAAAAAATATAAATAACATCCAGAAAAAAATTCCAGGGATTCCACAGTTACTCTAATTTCAGGTCTGGGAACACAGCCAGTTTTTAAGAGACTTTCAGAAGATTTGAAGGATGGAAATTGTAGATATCTCTGGGGAAATGCTATCCAGACAGAGTGCAGGGACCACGACAGAGAAAATTCACTTCCTCAGTCTCTCAAGATGACAACATTTAATTGAAGAGACCCAGAATATACTCACTCTGCCCCATCATATTGCCTAGGCAGAAACAATAGGAAACAAGTGGCCCTTCAAAATAAGCAGGCCCCATGGCATAAATGAATTGGTAAACAATAGTGTTGAAAGGGTGAGTCAAACAGGCCATCTACATTAAGATTGAACAGCCCTCTCTCAACAGAAGGGAAAGGATATGACACCACCTATCTTCTGTTTACCACATAGTCGTTTCAGCACTTCCAAGAAGGCTCCACACCCATTTGCACACTGGTACAGGTGAGCCTGAGGGCACAAATAAACCCCCAAGTGGCCTCAACAACTCCCAGAATGAATGCTAATGACCAGATCACTGCAAGTAATATAAAACTTTCCATCCTGCACCATTCAGTCAGAACTGAAGAAGCTACTTGGATGAGAAGCAAAACTTTTTCAAGGAAAAAACAAAGTCCATCACTTTGTCCCAAAGTCATTGAAAAAGCATCATTGGGACAATGATGACAAATGAATGCAATGTCCATTATTGGCCATGACACTGCATTTTGAACTAGGGGTAGCTTCCAGTTGATTTTACAGTTGATTTTGAGAACTGTCCCCCATAGATCACATTGCAATAGTCCAATTGTAAGGTACTTAAGGCATGCCTGACCATATGAAAGGCTTTCCAATTGAGGAATAGTTGCATCTGGCATACAAAGTAGACATGTGCAACAGCTTCCTGGCTACAGATTCCAATTGCTCTTTGAACATGAGTTGTGAGACCAGGAGAACTTCCAAAATGCTCACTAGTCTCAGATAAAGACGTGCAATTCCATTCAAGACCAAAGTTGAAAATGTTCCCAAACAGTCACATCTACATAGTCTCATCAACAGTTACTCATGCCTTGGTCACATTGCAGCTTGACTATGCTCTCTACATGGGACTGCCCTTGACTATCAGCTGGAAGCTTCAAGTGACCCAGATGCAGTGGCCTGGGCAATGATTGGCATGCATTGATATGCCCATGTAACTGTTAGATATTAGCATATATCGTAGTAAGTCTCCCCTCTGGTCCGCTGCTACAGCGGGAAACAGGTATCGTTCTGATTGGTCGAGGGGCGTACCCGATCCCTATAAAAGGGGAACCCTCCGACCACAGAGCAAGCTGGATCACTACTACTATTAATAAAGAGCTGTTAAGTCACTTCGTGTCCACAGTCTGTCTCTCGTTGCCCAGATCTAACATTGGCGACGAGGATGGGATCGAGAGGCAGATAGGATGAAGAACGCTACCTCCAGAATCTCCGGATTTGATCCAGCCCAGGAATTCGGCAGAAATTCCGGCCGCCATATCAGATCACTGCAGCGCGGCAAATTCAAACAGAGAAGATGGCGATGCATGCTCCCCCCGCTTCTTTCGACCCAGAAAACGACGAATGGGAAGCCTTCATGATTCGTTTCGAGTGTTTCCTCGAAGCGAACGAATACACGGGGATCACCGACGCAAGGAAGAAAAACATTTTCCTCGGCTACTGCGGAAAGGAAGTCTTCAATACGGCCAGAGACCTCACCGCGCCTACTCCAATACAGGCAGTATCATGGGCGACGTTGCAACAGGCTCTACAGACTCATTACGCGCCAAAACCTTCCCGCCATGTTTGCCGCCAAGCGTTCAACACGAGAAACCAGAAGGCGGGAAAGTCTATCAACCAATATGTTGCAGCCCTACGTAAAGCAGCCACACATTGTGGATTCAGAGACCTGGATGAGCAGATTATGGATCGACTCGTTAGCGGGCTGAGAGACATTTCCCTACAAAAGCGGCTGTTAGCAAAAACCAATTTAAGCCTACAGATTGTACTCGAGGAGGCAAGAGCTTCAGAAGCAGCAGACAGATCAGCGGAGACAATTCAACGCGGGTTCAACACTGACCAGCCAGCGCCAAGACACACCAAAGTTCACTACGAGGACACAAGCCCCGCCTACGAGGATCCCGAGTTCGAGGACAGTCACCTGATGCGGAGCAGTCACATGAGGCCTGGGGGGAGACCCGGATCCCGCTTGCCGCCCTGCGCAAGTTGCGGAGGGAATCACCCCAGGTCTACTTGTAGGTTCAGGAACGTTGTTTGTTCGCACTGCAACAAACTTGGGCACATCGCACGAGTGTGCCGGAGCGGAGTCCCTGCCTCATGGCAGCCACCCATGTACCGCCAACAGAAGCCCAACCCAGGGGCTTGGCGGAATCAGAAAGGGCGCCCAGAGAGAAATCCACAAGTGTACACCCAGAGAGAAAATTCCCAGAGAGCTGAGCGAGCGTATCCCCAGAGAGATTACTCACAAGGAGCTGAGCGAGCGTATCCCCAGAGAGAATACACACAAAAGAGCTGAAAGAGCGTTCTATCAAGACGCTCAACGAGAGTATTTTCAGGATGTAGACGATAAGATAGAGTTGACCCAGAGAGAGGAGTTGCGAACGTATCTCACCACAATACATCAGGTCCGCCCTAAGCGGCCAAAAAGGCTGAGAGTCACAGTCCTCTTGGAGGGCTCACACTGCGAGCTAGAAGTTGACACAGGATCGACCCTGACGATTATTTCATGGGCATCCATGAAACAGGCTATCCCTAGCCTCAGAAAGAGCCAACTACGCGCTCCAGACGTCCTGCTACGAGACTACCAGGGGAACCAAGTCCCCATCGTGGGCCAAGGCACATTCCACATCTGTTTCAAGGACATCGAAGCCCAGCTGCCCGTGACCATCGCCAGTGCACCATTACAGAACCTTCTGGGGCTTGATTGGTTCGAAGCCCTGGGGTTAGAAGTCACCGGAATCAACGCCGTGAGAAACAGCAGCGCTGAACAGATTTTTAAGGAGTTCGAGGATGTGTTCAGCCCCGGTCTTGGTAAGTATGTGGGTAAATCAATATCATTCAATTTAGACCCCAAAGTGGCGCCAATCCGACTTAAACCGAGACGAGTGCCTTTTGCACTCCGCCCAAAAATAGATAAGGAAATAGATAAGTTAGTGGAGCAAGGAATCCTTGAGCCGGTAGATCACGCGCGCTGGGAAACACCCATCGTGACCCCAGTCAAACCAGACGGATCAGTCCGCATCTGCGCGGACTATAAATGCACAATTAATGTCGCGCTACAACAGAGCGCATATCCTGTGCCTGTAGTACAGCACTTATTGCACTCGTTGGGGCCAGGAAAGGTATTTGCTAAGTTAGACATGGCACAAGCTTACCAGCAACTGCCAGTTGATAGCGCCACAGCGGAGGCCCAAACTATAGTGACGCATAGAGGAGCATTCAAATGCAACCGGCTACAATTCGGCGTGAGCATTGCCCCAGGATTGTTCCAGAGCGTCATGGAACGACTTTTGCAAGGGATACCGGGAGTCGTCCCCTATTTTGACGACATCTTGGTGTCCGCTGCAAACGAGGAGCAATTAAATAAAAGAGTCAGAACTGTTTTGGCCAGAATCAGAGAAAAGGGTCTCCGCCTTAAAAAGGAAAAATGCCAAATTAACGTGCCTAGCGTAGAATTCCTGGGTTATAGAATCGATGGTCAGGGAATACACCCCACTTGTATGCCAGGAATCGAGACCAGCACCCCCGGAAGCGCCCGCCACAGAATGGGAGAAACCTAAAGCACCCTAGTCGCGAATACACATCGACTTCGCAGGGCCATTCCAAGGTCAGACTTTCCTTATAGTTGTGGATGCATACTCAAAATGGCTAGATGTAGTCCTAATGACTTCAACCACGGCAGAGGCAGTCATTAAGGTTCTACGGCGACTTTTCGCCACTCATGGCCTGCCCGACCTCCTAGTCTCCGATAACGGGCCCCAATTCACGGCCATGCATTTCGAAACGTTTTTAGCAGGTCAGGGAATTCGGCATGCCCTCGTCGCGCCATTCCATCCGGCATCAAACGGACAGGCGGAGAGAATGGTGCGATTCGCAAAAGAGGCCCTCGCTAGGATGGGTCCAGGTGATTGGCAAACACGCATTGACCATTACCTCCTAATTCAGCATATTACCCCAAGCGCAACGACGGGTAGGAGTCCCGCTGAACTACTCATGGGCCGCCGTCTACGGTCTCACCTGGACCGTCTTCACCCAAATTACTCTGCCACAGCTCCCCCAGACTCCACAAGCAAAATTCGGTCTTTCAGCATAGGGGATTCAGTATACGCCCACAACTATGCAGGGGGAACATTGTGGATGCCGGCAAAGGTCATTGGCATCACGGGTCCACGATCGTATCTGCTGGAACTAGAAGATGGGCGGAACTGGAAAAGGCACATCGATCAACTTCGGGGTCGCCTAGCACACTCAGACCTTCGAAACGAAGACGAGATTTTCCTGCCTACAGAAAGTCAGCCACGCGAGAGCCCCATCATAGAAAACTACGACACCTGCGAACCAAGCTTGGAACAAGAAAACACGCACGAAGCAGAGCAAACCCCAGACAACGCAACCGAGCAGACTCCAGAACGCCCTAGCAACGAAGGCACAAAACCTCCCGAACGTGAAACAGGAAAAGCACCCGATCCTGCAACCACTTCTGACCAACCCGAACTACGACGCTCCTCCCGAGCAAGACAAACACCCACATACCTAAAAGACTATGTTACCTACCGCAACGTTCCATCTAGGAGGGGAGGGGTGTTAGATATTAGCATATATCGTAGTAAGTCTCCCCTCTGGTCCGCTGCTACAGCGGGAAACAGGTATCGTTCTGATTGGTCGAGGGGCGTACCCGATCCCTATAAAAGGGGAACCCTCCGACCACAGAGCAAGCTGGATCACTACTACTATTAATAAAGAGCTGTTAAGTCACTTCGTGTCCGCAGTCTGTCTCTCGTTGCCCAGATCTAACACTAACTCCTCTACTTGGTCAGCTGCGCTGGTTGTTAGTTTGCCTCCAGGTGTAATTCAAAGTGCTGGTTGCTACATAAAAAGCCCTACATGGCACAGAATATGGTTACTGAGGGACTGCCTGTTTCCCATAATACCTGCAGAGTCAATCTGATTTGGCAAGGTGGATGTGCTCCCGATTCCTTCAATTAAACAATGCAATCTATTGGGATGGCAGAAGTGCATTGCCTCTTCCCTACCCTCTGGAATGAGATTCCTCCCCTCCGCCACCCTGCCAGATCCAGATGGCCCCTATTCTGCTGCTGTTTAGAAAAGCTGTGAAAAACTGACATTTCCCCCAGATCTTTGATGAGGGATAGCAAGACCACTCACTTCATTATGTCCAATCTGTTGCATTTGCCAGCTTTTATCTTTTTCCCCTTTTAATTGGACTAATTGTAATTTATTCTTTTAATTGTTGAGTCACCCATGGTAGTTGGGAGCCAGAAAGAATACAAGTTTGATAATAAACTGACTGCCTGTTTCTTTCCATCTTCCCAACTTAGCATTGTCCTTTCTCCATGTGAGTACATTGACAGCTTTTTCTGTACATCCCCTGGTTGAGATGCTTCAGGTAGATGTTAAATAGGAGGGATGAGAATGTCAAGCTTTGAGGCACCTTGCAGGTGAGGAGCTATGGATAGAATTTCTACTTCCAGCAACAGTAACTAATCACTGAGGAAAGAGGCAAACCACTGCTGAAAGAAATGTCCTTCTGGGTTTGGCTCCAAGTGGGGAAAAAGACACCGGAGACATGGAGGGTGCTTGGAAAGATGGTTTTAATGGTGGACAGGACCACATGGCTTGAGTCCTGAACAGAAAAGGTGATCACATGCTTCAATGTTGGGGAGAAGAAGAGAAGGGAGGCCTGAGATGCTGAGTCCTTGGTTTTATGCCCTCTCTGGCCTTTGATCTTGAGCTTGCATTCTGATTGGTTGTCAGACTCCCATGGAACCATGCAGGGGCAACTCTCTAGGCTGCGTTTTGAATCCAGGTTTGGTTGAGTTCTCAGATGCCATGTGATGAGTTGGGTAAAGGACCAATATTATCATGCCTTAATCCCATCCCCCTGGAGCTGAAGGGGAGAACTCTTTATTATGTAAAAGGACTGGCTTGGCCACCTTAATGGCCCATTGAAAAAGTGGGTGGAGGCAGGAAGCTACAAGGAGCTATTCTCTCTTTAAACATGTTTCTTCCTTTTCACATCCAGGGAAATGTAATATTCTGCCTTTTCAATATTTCCTAGCATATTTCATTTTTCTGGGAGAGGGCTGGGTGATAACTTTCCACACTACTGTAGTGCAACATCCTCCACTCACAACCTCCAATGGTGAATGATGTGGCAGAAACTCTGGTAGGCAGACAGATGGGGAGCTAACAAGTGAGTAAGAGAAAGCAAACACTGGATTCTCCAAAGATGTAGAAAATATGTAGTTTATTCTCTCTAAACCCTTAACACACACACAGGGCTCATACTGAACTTTTCCTGAAGTCGTTCTACATTCACTCCCTTTTCTTTCATGGTCACTTTCATGATATCAAGATCCACATTTGACAACTATCAAAAATCTTGTCAGAACTTCTCATCATGCATGGACCCTTTATTAATTCTCTCAATTGTTCATCATTATAAAATCAATTGTTTTTCTATTTGGATTCATTCCTTTACCGTGGGAACAAATGAATAGATTTATGCATAAACCATATATTGTAACCTTTTCAAAATGCTCATCAAAAAGTCACAAGTATTATTCAGTCTGGGGTCTTCAAATGCACCCATCAGTTCTTCTGCATTTTTCCTCTCACTTGAATTATATACTGTCAGAATGCTACAATTTTATTTTCCAAAATCTGTCCTGTATGTATTTATCATCTCTGTCCCACCTATTGTGTTTTCATTTTCTCTTAGTTTCACAAACACGCAACACATATTTTTTTTCCTTCCTTTCATTTCACTTACTTATTCATGCTGTCTACCATTTATTTCATTCACATTTCTAGTTGGTACTGATGAAAGAAATGTCCTTCTGGGTTCGGCTCCAAGTGGGGAAAAAGACACTGGAGACATGGAGGCTGCTTGGAAAGATGGTTTTAATGGTGGACAGGACCGCATAGCTTGAGCCCTGAACAGAAAAGGTGATCACATGCTTCAATGTTGGTGGAAAAGAAGAGAAGGGAAGAGAAGAGAGTGAAGAAGGGCTTGCAGGGCTTTTTATAATCTGTTCAGTTCCACCTCTCTGTTTCCTGTTCCTGTGTAAGAAATGTATTCTGATTGGATGTCAGACTCACATGGGCCCATGCAGGGGCAACTCTCTAGGCTGAGTCCAGGTTTGGTTGAATTCTCAGAGTTCTCAGATGCCATGTGGTCAGTTGAGTAAAGTGCCAATATTATCATGCCTTAATCCCATCCCCCTGGAGCTGAAGGGGAGAACTCTTTATTATGTAAAGTGGACTAGCTTGGCCATCTTAGTGGCCCATTGACAAAGTGGGGATGGGCAGGAAGCTGCAGGAATTTACTTTGTGTTTAAAATGTGTTTCTCCCTTTTTCACATCCAGGAAAATATAATATTCTGCCTTTTCAATATTTCCTAGGATATTTCGTTTTTCTGGGAGAGGGCTGGGTGATAACTTCCTACAGTACCATCAATATGCCATGCTCATGGTTTAACCCGAGCATTCTCACATTAATCTACATAAATTATTATCTCTAATCCAGATGTTATTTTACAAGACAACATACTGTTACTCTCACCCCATCAACTGGAAGGAATATGCAGCATACTAATGTACACGCTATTCATATTATGGTGCACAGTGGGCCACATATATTGTGAATTAACTTCATAAGAAGTCTGTTCTTTTCATATTAAGATGTTTAAGAAAGAGCATGAGAAAAAAATTATCTACTTGTATTTCAAGATTTAAATAATTGTTTAGAGGTATAATATTAGTATTAGTCTGAGCAAAATATAGTCTACAAACCTTTGTCTTGCTATATGCTTCCCATGCTGCCTCAACAGAGGGAGCATAAGGGGGAAATGGCGTGAGAAAAATAAATATTATAGCAAAAATTGCACCTTTTTTGTTGGTAAAATCATTTTGAAAGCAAAAAAAGGAAAGGACAACAATTCTTTTTAATTGTTTTTTTTCCCTTTATCTCTTCCAAACAATTAACTGCATGTTCACTCCCAGCTCTTCCTGGGTTAACTGTTGGATTTCCCAAATTCTGCCAGCTTTCTCTCTCAAAGCACTCAAGAGAAATTTCCCAATTATTTCCTAACCATTTGTTCTCATTGTAGAAACATCATCTAACCATTTGGGGCTATTAACAAGCAATATGCCTGACAATCAAATGATTGCCCAATAGCTATAATAGTAAGAACAGAGCAAGGCAACATTCTCAGAAAGGTAATGAAGAAGGAAACTTCTCAGCTGAGAATTTTTATCAGTTCAATAACAGAGAGACGAAATCAGAGGCTTCAACCTCCATTCTACTCACTCTCAGGACCCACAATAGAGTCTGCAAGTCCTGGTATACTTCCTTCTCATTCTAAAGAACTGTAGAAAGTTAGCACCCACACCTCTCTTAGAAGAATGAAATATTTTGAGAAATATTAAAAAGGCAGAATATTATATTTTTCTAGAGGGAGAAAGCAGTCCCCACCTTTCTTACTAGCCCTCAGCAGATGTTAGCACTTAAGAGATAAATTTATTTATTTATTTATTTATTTATTTATTTAATTTGACTTCTTAGTCGCCCCCTCTCCCCCCAGGGACTCGGGGCGACGTACAATAGCAATGGTCACAACAATATAATATAATATGGAGGAGGTGGAAAATAAATAAATAAATTACAGTACTTTAAGACAATTAAAACCCCAATAACAGTTAAAATTTAAAAATTAAAATTAACAATTAAAAATGCCCAAGAGGTGGAGAAGCTCTAAATTTAAGCCAGGCCGGCTTAATAAAGAGCTTTTTGAGATCTAGGGAGCTCTATTCATAGGAAAAAATTCCCCGCAGCAAGGTCTGAACAAAGGTAGGGTTAGCCCTCAGCAACAATAGGATTTGCCCAACAAGTCCCTTCATTGTGTCAGCCAAACTTCAACCAAATGTAAGTCAGACAAATTCCTAGGATTTGTACATGGGAGTCTGACAATAGCCAATAGAATACATGTTCTTGCACAGGAACAGGAGGTTCAAGTGCAAAGTCCAAGAGAAGATATAAATACTCTCCGCTGTCAACTCCATGTGGTCAGCTACCCAGAGTCACATGTGCTTGGTGGTTCTGCTTCATCAATAAATGGAGCCTCTTTCCAATCAGTCTCCAACCTCTATTTTGTCTTGACTGCCTTTGTCCCGGATTGGACCTGGACTTGGATTTTTCTTCCAACAGAACAAAATAAGAATTTTTGCTAAATTAAACTGAATGAAGGTGTGGGGGAGGACTTTTAACATTTTTTTCAAACATATTTTATTAAATGGAGCGAAACAAGAATTGTTTTCAGAAAGATTTCCCCCCAGAAAAGTATGAAATTTCCATAGATAACATATGACATCTTGTCATTTACCCTGGGCAGTGCCATACTAACACTGTTTCCCAATCTTGAGAACAAGAAGCAGAGACTGGCCACGCCATCCCATGCTGTTACAGGTCCTGGAAAACTAAAAGTGATATCTCATTCTCTATTCTCAACAAAAGCAAAATAAAATAAGTTGCTTGCATTCCTCTTCCGCCCGCCTTCTTATTCCATGCTGTATACATTTACCTTATCATAGATAAATCATACCAAATGGTTGTTCTGAAAGCTGCAAAGATGTTAAAGCATATTTCTCCTTGAAAAAAACTATTACAGTGGCAGATACCTAAAAACTCAGGGAAATGTGCAGCTATTTAAAATTCAGGGAACTTTTGCAAATGGAGAAATGGAGCAACCTGTGAGCTCAGCACCAGTTATCTGCAAAGAAAATATAAACTCTACTCTGATTTGAAATAAACCGCAATGTTAGCCAGGAGAGTGGCAAGGGGATTGCATCTCTGATGAAAGGGAATTGCAGAAATCTGGACAAGTTTCCTAACAAATAGCACAGTCCTAAATTAGGAGATTGACATTTGTCATCATCCACAATATCCTATTTTATCCAGTGATCTATAGACTCCTTAACATCCCATTCTTCCATTAAATCCTGAAAGAAAAGAGCATGAGACAATTCTTCCTTTGGTGCTTTTTTAGATCAAGAACCATTATCAGCCAGAAGGGCTAAAGAGAAATAGACTCATGTAGCAGAAAATAAATAACAACAAAGGAGGGGGGAAAGCATCTTCTGTCACCTTGTCATAACAAAGTAGTTAGTTCAAAATGCCACCCACAGAAATTAAATAAAAAGACCCGTCAAAGGAGATTGAAAACTAGTCCAAAGGCACATTTAGTTATAAGTTTTTGGATTATTCTCTTTTGTGCCATCTATGGTTGTTGGGACTTTTGCAGTTCAAATTTGGTAGTCCTACACAACTCTTAAGAAATAGTTTCACATAAATCCATACAATGAGGAGTTAATGACGTGGAACTGCAAATGTAGAGCTGATCCAAGAAGGACATAAATTCTGCATGGCAGGTACTCCTAGATCCAAAATGTTTTGCATTAGAAGACAGTAAGAAATTAGAAATTGTTTGGATAAAGCACTTTAAAAAGCTTTCTCATAAAAAAGAACTTATACTTCTTTTCAACATGCACAAACATTCATGAAATCTTTCTCCCTTACCATCTCATTTCCATAGAGAATAAATGTTCATGCAGCGTATATCTGACCTTGCCATCTTTACAATAACAATCAAACACAAAGCAGCTTATTCGACATCACCACAATAAAATTAATCTTTGGAAGACAAAATAATGATGAAATTATCAAAATAGTGATTAAAAATTGCAGCGAAAATGTAAAGATCTGTTATAGATATATGATATTTGAAGCAATGAATGAAAATGAATTTGGTTATGAATAAACTTGATTTCTCTCCATACAATTATCTATCATTCAGTGGAATATTGAACAGCAGAAGAAACTTGAAAAGGAAATTTTCCTTCCAGTGTTAGGAATAAAATTCAGTGTCTGATTCTTCGTTTTCTACAGTCCTCTTCATCACAATCCAGCTATCCTTAGGTTAATCAAAATGGGAACATTTTACAATGTTGTGGCACACAGGAACAATAAATGAAATAAACTTCATGTAGTTATTGGTTATATTTCCACAAGGGGCTAGTATGAACAGCGTGTTAAGCCAAATGTAGTTTGTCTCTGATCTAGAATATTATATAAAACCAACCATTGTGTTTTGTAGATCATAGTTTATGAGTTAGAAACATGATGTGCAAATTGATCCAATAACAATGATAAAAACAGTTTAGTGTAATGTGAGAATCCAGACAATACACTTTTCCAGAAATATTCTATTATAAATTTTGTATTTATAAAATCATTCTATTTGCAAGCCAGGAGAGAGATCAATATGCAGCATAAATGTGTGTATTTTTATGTTTCAAAATTGGAGACAAAATGTTGGTCTTATTATAATATAGGGCAATAGTATAAGATATGTTTTTAGATTTCAGTCTCAAAGTTGAAGAGGATAAACATTCCTTGAACTCAATAAATTATGGACACTGTGGTCATGTTTTAAAACTCTGATTTATTTCTCTCGCCATGCATCTTTTACAACATCATAAATGTTCAGGGTTTCCTGATAATGAACCAGGAAAATATTACTGTCTGTGTATTCCTGAGAATAATTCAAAAAGGTCAGCATCGTATCTCCAGTGCTTTTGCTATAATAAAATGTTGGTTCATTTTATCCACACTTTAAATAAGTGCCACATTATGCTAGGGATGTTTTATCCATTTTGACATTTTCTAGAAGTGTTGGATTACAATTGCTATCATCCCCAATTGGGGTTATATGGAAAGCATGATGTAATTGAAATCAATTCTGAAATTATATTTGCCTTCAAGATTCACATGAAAGCATCTTGCAAGCTATCCATGTTCAAGTTAATCATTAAGAAAGAGTTGAAAGGTTTAACTATGGCAACCCCCAAAATCAGACAATGATTTTTTCCCCTTTTGAAGTATTGGTGTAGCTCAACCTTTGGAGGACACCAAACTAATAACAGATTGAAGAAAGATCTTAGAATTGATAATGAAGGTATTGAAGTGGTGGGTAGCTCCTACCTTTTAGGATCAACTATCAACAGTAAAGGAATTGTCAGACAATAAATATGCCACAGGCTAGTGCTTGGTAGAGCAACCTTGAAGGAAAAGATATGCTGTGATATGATTTATAGTTATATGTATACTTATATAGATCAGAATTGTGCAAGCCATAGTATTCCCCACAACACTGTTGGAAGAAATGTCCATCTGGATTCAGTTCCAAGTTGCAAGAAATACACTGGAAACATGGAAACTGCTTGGAAAGATGGTTTAATGCCTTGGAGCTCCTGGGTGAAAAGGGAAGAGATGCTGAGAGTCCGTGGGTTTTATGTGCTCTCTGGGCTTTGAACTTTCTGGGGCACAGGAAGAGTATTCTGATTGGTTGCTGTCAGACGTTTGTAGGTTGTCTGCTAAGTTTGGTTGAAACTTGGTGGGTGATGCATTGAAGGGCAATGAAATGGCTCTGTCCCTTCAGGGTTGATCTTTGTTATGTAGAATAAACCGGCTCAGGCCTTAATGGCCCATTGACAAAGGTGGGGGAGGGCTATTAATAGTGAGTCTGTTTCCTGCCTAAAAACATGTTTCTCCATTTTTCATCCAGGGAAATACAATATTCTGCCCTTTTTAATATTTCCTAGAATATTTCATTTTTCTAGTGGGTGCTAACTTCCTTCAACACTCTATGGAAGCAAAGTTGGATTTTAAAGAAGCAGGCTAGGAAGAATATTGACACATTTGAACTTTGGAATTGGAGAAGACTCCTAAGAATCTGGCAGACAGCCAGGCCTACAAACCAATAGATCACGGGTGTCAAACTCGATTGAGTCGTGTGACGTTTCGCGATGTAGCATGACATTTTTGCCTTTGTGGATCTGGGGTTGGCACAGCCCGCGCATGACGCATGTGGCCCAAGGGCCTCCAGTTTGACACCTCTGCATAGATCATTGAACAAATCAATCCAGAATTCTTATTCAAGGCAAAAATGACCAGGATCAAATTATCCTACTTTAAACATATTATGCAAAGACCTAGCTTTCTGGAAAAGGCTATAATGCTTGGAAAGGTGGGGGGGGGGAAGAGAGGAAGAAGACAACCAGTAGCAAAGTGGATGGAATTAGTTATAATGGTGAAAAGTGCACAATTGGGAAACATAATAATATAGATTAGTGATAGATCACCATGGAGAAAAACTTTCTAACTCCTTTCTAGGAGTTGAAAATGACTTGCTGGCACATAATTAATCAAATCAATCAGGACGAGGAAAGCTGCACTAGATCTCCTGATCTTTTGGAATAAATTACATGCATTTATAGTAGCATGCAAATTTCATAAACCATATGAAAATATAATGGAATGCAAATCATAGTTTCCAAGGATACTATCGCAATACTAAATGATTGCTTTATCTGAGGCACACTAAAGAAACTCTATGTGATATATTACTTCATACTATTTGGTAGAAGGGGGAGTTACTTTTTCTGCTTCTGCACATTTATTCTTTTAAGTACATGTCCAAACATGCACATCAAATTCTATTCCCATATGCTCTAAAGTTTCTATAGTTAATATGGTTTTCAGTCAGCTGTAGAACAACTGTGTTAAAAACTCACCTTTACCTTTGAACTGTCTCAAATTGGATGAGTTTAATTGAGGCTATTAGCTTTAACTTACATTGCTCTGCACACTGACCGTATTTCCCAGACTGCAAATATTGTAGCACTGAGGAAATTGAACACTATCGTGCATGCAGACCCTATGCTGTCCATTTCAACTCTCACAAAGTTTTCCTTCTCAGTTGCAATACAATTGGTTGACCTTGGCAAGTCTTATGAAATTATTGTATTCTAGTGAAAACAATGACACTTCCAACACAATGTTTTTAATTGGGATTGCTGTTCAGTAGTTGATGACATTATCCTAAATGCCAAATTTATCTCAAACTGATATCCAGACATTGGCTTATCTTAGTCTAAGGCAAGGGTTGGCAACCTTAAACACTCAAAGAGCCACAACGGTCCTAACAGGAAGCCCCCCATTCAATTCTGGAGCCGACCGGAAGTCTGGTTCCCCCACCATAGAGTCTTCTCCTATTAGGGCAGCATAATTTTTCCTCTACCTGTTCTAACTGAAAGCTCTATTGATTGTGGAGCCAACCAGCGGCAGGGAGCCACAGCAGAGGGATGAAAGAGCCACCTGCGGCTCCAGAGCTACAGATTGCTGACCCCTGGTCTAAGGTGTCTAAAAGTCAACATGTGTTTCCTGTCATTTTTTTATTTATATGACAAAAAAAATCTGTAAGTGGGTTTGTGTGTGTGTGTGTGTGTGTGTGTGTGTGTGTGTGTGCTTCAAAATATTCAGGACATTTTCCCATTCCATCAAGCTACTCTCCGCTCACATTCTTTTGATAATATAATTTACTTTTGTAAAAATTATGAGTTCTTACAGCATTCTGATGACCAGTCGCATGATTTTTCCAGGGAGTTGTACACAACACCTTGCAGATGCAATAAATCTCTATAATAATGAATAAGAATTGTTGAATGGAATAAGTCAGAAGAGTGCAAAATGCAGCCATTTTAAATGTTTAAGTGGGTAAAGTGGATTTCCCCACTGGAGCAGAACGTAAAGGGGCAAAAGCCATTTCAGTTGGCTGCATAAATAACAACCGCACAAGTCTATGCACTTAAACTAAATTCAAAAAATTCTGGTTCTTACCCTACATATATTTCCTAAATAAATTGATTTGGCATTGCTATGTCTAGGACTTAAATAACATTGAAAATCAATCTTCTTTTTAGAAGTTGAGTGCCTTTAACTTATATAGTTTTTAAAAATGTTATACAGAAAATAGAGAAAAGGTATAATACTCCTCTAATGGTGAGGGGGAAAATCCTTGAATTGACTAAGAAAACATATGCATAAGGAACTCTGTGTCTCCTTGTTGTTTCGTCCTAGGCGGATGTTCCTATCTCACCAAATTGTCTCAGTTGTATGTTTCTGTTTTCAAAGGAAGTCAGTTTTAGCAAGTCATCACGTTGTCAGGGTTCTGTTTTACTGAGCACATTTGGTGTTTAATTTGCAACAGAAAGAATTATATAGCTTATTAATACATTTAACACTTTTATAAAAGAGTAACTTATTATTTATTTCCTTCAGCATTTATTTCCTTCAACAGCCCAAGCTGTTGTGGTTAAATTAGCCCTCTTGAAGAAAGGCCATTACAGCTAATGTCTTATTAAGGATTTTTTTTTTTTAAAAAAAGTTGGAATTACAAATAAAAACATATACAATACATAACATCCAAATAAGAGCAATTAGAAAATAATTGATTACTTGTAATCGAATATACATTGTAGAGAAGCTGTAGTGTGAACATTTTTTTTTGCAATTATTTTCTTTGTACAACCCCAAACAGATCAGGATCACAGCTTTGGGTCCTCCTAGACTTGCAACTTCTGTTTGAAGAGCAGATGGTAGTCATGGTAAGAACATGCTTTGTACAACTTTGGGTTGTACACCAGTTGCAGTCTTTCATGGATCAAAAATCCCTGTGCTCAATCACTCAAGCCATGGGGCTACCCTTGAAGAACATTTGGGAACTTAAACTGGTGCAGAGTCCAATGACGTGAGCAGTTCTCGGAGTCCCTAGAGTGACACAAGTTACTGTCCCTTGAGTCACACTGGCTGCTGGTCTGCTTCCAGGTGCAGTTCAAGGTGTTGGTTATTACCTTTAAAGCCTTGCTTATTTGTGGAACCATCTCAGCCCACTGAGACCTACTTCAGCAGAGAAGGCATGATGCAGGCCTCGTCAGTCAAGAAATTCTGGGTGGGAGGGTCCAGGAGAAGGGCCTTCTGTGCTGTGGCTCCTGCCCTTTGGAACGTCTTACCCTCCAAGGTGAGATTGGCTTCCACCTTCATGACCTTCCATGTGAGTCTTAAGGCCTGACTCTGACAGATGACTTGGGGCTCCAATGGGGAAACACTGGAGGTGGTTAATGAATTAAGAGACAACCCCACTCCCCTTCCCCCCACACACACATCCTGTTCCCTCCCTCTCTCCGTCTGTTAACTATAATTTTATTTTGATTTTGATATGAATTTTTCTTATTTTAGAACTATTTATGTTAGGATTTTAATATTATAATGCTGTAAGTCACCTAGATGGGAAGCAAATAAGTTTCATAAATAAATAACATTCCCTAGTCTTTCCCTAAGTTTTAAGACTAAGATTCCCTAGTCCATTTTCCTTTTCCACACAACATACAAGCACAGAGACTCTTGACAAACTACTTGGTGATTATCATACAGGATATACCATGGAGTCAAAGGAGGCACAGCTGGAGATAACAGCATGTCATCCCAGTTCTGCAGGCTGAAAGAACTAATAAGATAAACACCATCTAAACATCAGAACTAATTTATTTTATTTATTTATTTATTTTATTAAATTTGTTAGCCGCTCCCTCTCCACAAAGGGACTCGGGGTGGCGTACAATAAATAAAACACATATTATAAAAATTACACATTGTACACATTGTACAGAGGAGGTATAAAACATAATACAATATTATAATAACATATAAATATTAAAATAAGTTAAATTAAAACCCCAATAGAGATTATAAGTTTAAAAAATTGCCAGGGGGAATAAAATGGAACTATGGTTGAGCCAGGCCTGCTAGTTGAAAAAGGTGGGTCTTGAGTTTTAAACGGAAGGAGCGGAGGTCAGTGGTAATCCTAATATCCGGGGGGAGGTCATTCCAGAGGGCTTGGCCCATCACAGAGAAGGCCCTACTCCTGGGCGCCGCCCTTTGGCACTGCTTAGTGGACGGCACCCGGAGAAGTCCCTCTCTGTGAGAGCGAATTGGTCGTAGGGATGTATGGGGCAGGATGCGATCCCGCATGTAGCTAGGTCCTGTGCCATGGAGCGCTTTGAAGATGGTAATCAATACCTTGAAACGCACCTGATAGACCACAGGAAGCCAGTGCAGCTCGCGCAGGAGAGGTGTTATATGGGACGCGGACGCGTTCTGGACCAGCTGCAGTCTTCGAGTGCATCTCAAGGGAAGCCCCATGTAGAGAGCATTACAGTAGTCTAGGCGGGACATCACCAGCGCGTGAGTGACTGTGCGAAGGGCATCCCGGTCCAATAGGGGGCGCAATTGGCGCACCAGGCGAACCTGGTGGAACGCCCCCCTCGCCACGGCTGCCACATGGTCATCCATGGACAGCCGGGCATCCAGGAGGACGCCCAAATTGCGCGCCCGTTCCATGGGGGCTAGTTGCTCGCCCCCAATGGCCAGTGTTGGAATTAGCTGGTTGAACCGGGGGGCCAGACGCCACAGCCACTCCGTCTTGGAGGGGTTGAGTTTGAGTCGGTTGTCACCCATCCAGACCCATACGGCTTCCAAACACTGGGACATCATTTCAACGGCCTCATTGGGGTGGTTCGGGGTGGAGATGTACAGCTGTGTATCATCAGCGTACAGATGATATCCCACCCCAAAACCACGGATGATCTCACCCAGCGGTTTCATATATGTGTTGAACAGGAGAGGCGAGAGGACTGACCCCTGTGGCACCCCACAAATGAGAGGCCTCAGGGACGACCTCTGCTCCCCTGCCAACACACGCTGCGTCTGGTCGGAGAGGTAGGAGCAGAACCACCGTAGAACGGTGCCCCTTACCCCCAGCCCCTCCAGCCGGTGCAGGAGGATACCATGGTCAATGGTATCAAAAGCCGCTGAGAGATCTAATAGGACCAGGATAGAAGAACAACCCCTATCCCTGGTCCTCCAGAGATCATCAACCAACGCGACTAAAAGAAGCCGGACTGGCGCGGGTCTAGATAATCATTCTCCTCCAGGTGACGTGGGAACTGTTGGGCCACCACACTCTCTACAACCTTCGTTAAAAAAGGAAGGTTGGAGACAGGACGGTAATTGGCTAGCTCCGTTGGGTCCAGGGAAGGCTTCTTGAGTAAGGGTCTCACAACCGCCTCTTTCAAGGCGGCCGGTAAGAACCCCTCACCCAATGAAGCGTTCACTAGCACCAAGACCCAGTCTCGTGTAACCTCCCAGGATGCCAGTACAAGCCAGGAGGGACACGGGTCCAATGAACATGTGGTGGCTTGTAGTCGCCTGCGTAACCTGTCCAAATCCTCGATGGCCACCGAGTCAAACTCCTCCCAGGATAGTCTCTCAAGACTCGCCTGGGGCATCCCTCCTAGCCCACTGAGTGGGACCCATTCCCTCCGGATTTGATCGATTTTATCCTGCAGATATTTCCCAAATTCCTCTGCCCTGCCCTGTAAAGGGGCTTCCCGCGGTCTCTGTGAAAGAAGAGAGCAGGTCACCCGGAACAGGGCGGCAGGGCGGTTATCTGCGGATGCAATAAGGGCGGCACAATGTCGACGTTTGGCCGCTCTTATTGCCACAAGGTATGTCCTTAAGTAGGTTTGTACCTGTGTTCGGTCAAGTTCGGAACGGGAGGATCTCCATCGGCTCTCTAGGCGTCTCTTGTGGTGTTTCATCACCCTTAGCTCCTCGGTAAACCAAGGGGCCAGGGTGGTTTGTTGCCGCAGGAGAGGCCGCAAAGGCGCCACCCGGTCTAAGGCTCCGGCAGCCGCATTATTCCAGGCGGCTACTAGGTCCTCTATCCGGGGGCGGGTCAGGTCTACAGGAGGTGGCCCAAGCTCCATCTGGAACCTTTCCGGTTCCATCAGGTGCCTGGGGCGGAACCATCTAGGATATTCTGGTTCCGCCTCCCCGCGGCGGGGGGTAGCACCTGGGAAGTCAAGTCGGAGAAGTGAGTTGTCTGACCATGACAGGGGAGTAATAGCTATGTCCCCTATTCCCAGATCACTCGTCCACTGGTCAGAGACAAAAACAAGATCCAGTGTGTGGCCTCCCTCGTGTGTGGGACCCTGAATTAACTGAGTCAGGTCCATGGCTGTCATGGAAGCCATGAACTCCTGAACCACCTCAGATGCTTCTCCCACCGATGGCAGGTTGAAGTCCCCCATGACCAAAAGTTTGGGGGTCTCAACTGCCATCGTTGCGATCAGCTCGAGGAGCTCAGGCAGGGCCGCTGATGTATAGCGAGGAGCCAGGTATACAATCAGCAGGCCCAACTGTCTCCCTGGGCCCCATCTCACGACAAGGGATTCACACCCAGATGTCTGTGGCATAGTGAACTCTCTCGGCTCCAAGTCTTCCCGGATAATTACCGCTACCCCACCGCCCCTACCCTGGGCCCGTGGCTGGTGGAATGCTCGATAACCTGGTGGGCACATGTCCACGAGGGGTACACCTCCCTCGTGGCCCAACCAGGTCTCTGTTATTCCTGCGAGGTCCGGCTCCCCCTCCAAAATCAGGTCATTAATGAGGGGGGCCTTGTTAACAGCGGACCTTGCATTGCATAACATCAGCCTTAGGCCCTGGCTCTGTAGATCCTGGCCACCTAGCGTGCGGGGGTTGGTACAAGCGACCGGGTGTAACCAACAACCATGGTCTCCCAACCGGCTGCAGGTTCTTAGTCTGTCCTCGCACCCACCCCTCCCCACGACCGTTGGTATAACAGAGCCCTGTACTGGAATGCTATTATCACTCTCCTCCCCCACTCCTCTCCCTCCCCTCCTGACCACACCTGTTTGCCTGGCTCTACTTTCCCTCCTGGCCTGAATCCCCTTCCCCCCTGCCCTGGAACCCCTTAAAACTGTTTAAAAATGATTAATTAAAAACCCCCTTAATTTCCGCTTCCTCCACCTCTCTGGGTTAACAAACCCGTCATCACGGTGGGACCTTGAAAGGTCTGAGGGCCATACCTGCGAGAGGGGGGACTCTCGCAGTAGTAGTAGGTCTGACCTGGAATATATAGAGTTCATAGGTTGTCATAGGGGCAAGCTCATTTTCAGGTGCTGTTGTTAAAATCATAAATTTGTTCGTGGGCCAGGGTTCCCCCACAAAAGGGGTGTATAGATGGTGGTTATCCTTACCCTGGATGGAAAGGGTAGGTTGGTGAGCTGGCAGGCTAGCCAGAATGATCTACAAGTGGAGCCTCAAGGGGGAAACTGGGGAGCAGTTTGTAACAAGATGGCACTAAGGAGCAGTTTGTAGCAGGGCGTTAAGGTAGGCCTTAGTCAGGTAGTAATTTGAATAGAGGAAGGAAAGTTGTCAGCAAGGGTGAGAGAGTAAAAAGTCAGACCTTCAACAAATGGCCACCAGCCTTCCAAGCGTCTCTCTCCAGTCTCAGACATGAGTGGCCATTTGTCTCCTCGGCAGCCTGGCTGCCCAAGGTTGTTGTTTCTGAGCCCGCAGGGCAGTCTCGGCTTCCCTGAGCTTCCCTGCAGTCTCCGCTGGTCTGCTAGCGTTCTTTGGCGCCCAGAAAGCGCCACGTTCTCACCTCTCGCAGCCCCCTGCTGGTCCGGGATTTATGGTGGCCAAAAGGTCTGGCGTTCGGCGTCTTTAACCACCTCCACCACCGTCGTTGTCCAAAACTCCGCCGCCTGGGCTGCATAAGTTGTCCAGGATTCCTTTCCTCCTCCGGCTGCCTCCGCACTGCTCCATTCCGCTCCATTCCACTCCATTCCGCTCCGTTTTTTCCGTTCCGCACACGAGCCGGCAATCGCAATCGCCAGCCCCAGCCCCAGCACCAACTAGCTAGCGCATTTCTGCCTCACCATCTGGCTCTCCGACCACCCTGATGAACCAGCCCAAAGCCAGGGTGAAGCCAGGGTGGTCGTCAATGAAATTCCAACCCTCAAGATGGAACGGAGGGCCGGCAGCACCCCTCCCATCAGGGAGGCCCCCCCGCAAACATGCGGAGCTCACAAGCCGACCGCCATTCCCTCCGGAAGCTCCTCCTCAATAATAAGATAAACACCATCTTCTCCTGAGAAGCAAAGCCTAGAAGACTGAAGTTTAGGTTTTAAATAATATAATATTTTTCAGGAACTACTTAAATATTAGGAATCTTGGAAGAGGAGGATCCTTAGTCTGGAAACATGGAAACATGGTATAAAGTTAGTTTATTATTTTTTTTCAATATGTATTATATTTACCTGCAGACATTCTTTCAAAAAATTCTAACCAGGGACTATGGATTTACTTTTTGTCCCCACAATATTATACTCCATTCAATTAGATGAATTAAATTGATAATGAATGGGTCAAGAGAGCTTCATGCCTGAAAAAAGGCAGATAGGAGGTTAAAATCTAATCCCAGCACAATTTATCTCCATCAGCATCATATCTTTCATCCTATTATAAAATGACATATGCAATTAACAGTTCTATTTTTCTTCCACAATTAGAACTTCTGTTCATAAGGCAAAGAAAAGGGATACCAATTTTTATTTAGGGAGAAATCTCATTTCACTTTCACACCATTGCAAAATATGAATCTTGGTAGGTACATCTTTTCTTCTGATAGTCCAACATTTTTAAAAGAACTTTATGGCTGTCAGATCTGGACTGCAAAAATCCAGACAGCTACTAGGTGACACCAAAGAGACCTAGAAAAGGATTACATCTGATGGTTATCTAGAGGTTTGCAGTCTAGATCTGGTTGATCAGGGAAAACCTATTTTATTCAAATTCTTTTTCCCTAAAAAGATACTAGCCGAATACTTATGTAGTTATGTCAATCTCCCAAATAATTATAATTCTGATTAGGAGATTAAAAGCAAATTCTGGTAATGCACATTATGTATGCTTTAATGGAAGATAATACTTTATATAACAAAGCAGAACACAATGATTGATATGAGACTACAAAATCAGATTGTGGTTTCATACCTGTGAGTTTACACATTAAACTCACATTAAACAGTAGCTACATTGTTCAGGTGTAAGTTTGGCATTTCATTACAAAGAACAAAAAAATATAAGCACAAACCTAACTCTCAACCTAATAAACCATGATTAATTTTACTACAACATTGTATTTGTTATTATATACTTTCTTGATATGAAGAAATAAATGTTGAAAGTATAAACTAAATATTAACTAAATAAATAATAAAATTTTTGTATACCAACAGTATAAAATTAAATATTATATGTAGCTGAAGGGAACTATTACAAAAAATTTCTTTCTCTGGCCCCATAATAAAAATTCAGATAATAAAAATGAGAGTAGTAAAAATAATTACATACGTATTGAGAATATTCTATCCCTGAGTCTTTGGTTTGAGATCTTATATAACGGTACATCACTAATATGTCAGTTGATAACGTCTAACAAGCTGAAAATATTATTTTGGTGAAAAGTATCGTGGAGATGTGGTCCTCCTTTGATTGTCACAATCCCTATCCTTCATGTATCATTAAACCTTTGCAACTTAAGAATTCATAAATGAGAACATTCTCACTGTCAATGAATAAAGACTGAATATTCATTTTTTTACAAAGACACATCATTATCCTGTCACAAATTCTGGCTATCATTTTGATATGTTTCTGTGCTTCTGAACACATGTTCTCATATGTCACAGTAAATACATTTATCATTCTCAACACTCTAACATATGTATGTACAACAAATTCCTGTCAAGTGTCTTTAATTGTCAGGGGAATTTAGATTCTAGGTTTGTTTACAGTATAAGATTTATGTACAGTGGGTTGTGCTGACAGAGTTATTCATGAATAAAATCAAGCTACCGGGGGATAAAATGGTTGTCCCATATGAATATAAATATATCTAATATTTGGAGAAAGCTGGTGCCCCACTATAAATATATTATTCCACCACCTTCAAAAACTTGGAGATTTTCAATTATTTTAGTTTGGAACTTATTGGAGAATATTAGTGCTTAAGAACAGATATTCTTATCAATGAAGAAAAAAGCAGACTGCTAAATTTGGCTTGGCAATAACAACTTATTCTGGCTTTATATTTTATCATTGCATTTGTATTCATCCAGCTTTCTTTCCATGCTCCACATACTCCACAAATGTATATAGATCTCAAATATACACAAAAGAGCTTTCATCTCAGGCCTACCTGCTTTAGCCTTGGATTTGTCATTGGCCATTATCACCAAGTTCCTTTCTCCTCTTAAGCATGCTGCACATTTAAAAAAGGAAAGGATGACATTTCAAAGCCAGCAGATCACTGGAAAGAACATGTGTTCCAGCTTTGGAGAGCTATCCTTAAATAAGGTCACCTGACCCCCTATGTTAAATACTGTTCTAATGCATCATTCATTCCAGCTTCTTAATTTGCATTTTCTCTCAACCTTTGAAAATGAAACAATCGTTGGAGTCTAGTAGTTTGTAATAAATGGAAATTTGCCTTTCTACATTCATCTTAATGCTACCAGTGGTATGGAAGAAGCTACTTCCATCCATTTTCTTTCTGAAGTCACATAAACAAATAGCATGGAACTGCTTTACCAGCACCTGAGGACCTGTGGGAACTAATGAAATGTAAGATGTGTTGAACTCCTGTGATAAGCATAGTGACTGCTTTCCTGGGAAATAAATGCTTATTTTTGCTGATTATGCAGCTGCTACCCATCATCTGTCTATATTCAAATACTCATTTAATCTTACTTACCTCCTGTTCCAGTTTTACTGTTCAAAGCAAAAGGAACTAACATGCCCTACAGAAAAAGAATCCTCTCAAATAAATAATTGCTATCTGTATTCACACAATACATCAGAGAGACTGTTTTCAAAAATTAGGTCTGCCTGTGTCAAAAGTTAACACTGTACCACCCTACTTAGGTTAGAGTCCACAGTTCAGAACTAGTTCAAGCAAAAGGAAAAGGCATGATCAAATAAATGCTCTTTTATGCATTTTGTGGTTTTATATGTGATAAGCAATTGTTTTTCATTTCAGGTCCATTATAAGGGAAATAACAAGACATGCAAATACACTCACCAACACACATACACAGTAGAAGCACATAGGAGATCATTATGATTTGTAATTGCTCTTACTATATCACTACTGTGGGCTTCTCTTATCACAGAATCAAGTCCGACTACTTGTCTCCCATTGTGATTGTACATATATATCCATACATGTAATTAGACCTCTTCTACACCAGAGAAGACGGGCCAAAATTAGAACATAGAGGTGTGTCAGACCTGTCTTGAACCTGTAAGCAAGAATGATCCTAAACTCCATTTGTTGAAAAAAGTATAGTTTAATAAAGATCAAGTGAATTACAATAATGCAAAGCCAGAACTGAGATTTGCCTGCCAAAATCACGAAGTTCTACTTTTCTTACATACACACACCTTGTTTACTCTCACTGCCCACCAATCAAGTTTTTTCAGGATATTTCTGTAATGGTCAGTCTGAACCCAGGTTGATATGTGACTCTCTCCTCCTTCAGCTTAGTGGAGTGGCTCAAGGTGGCTTCAACTTTTGTTTTCCCGCAAGTATCCACTCCCTTCATTCCATGCCCCCCCCCCCCCAGTTCATGGCAGACTGTCACTGCGTAGTAGGGAGGCACAAGAGAACAAAAGGTGGCAGCTGAAAAATGGCCATTTCCAAAATACATATCAGGAAAATATTGCCACCAGTAGTAATTCTGTCAAGACCCAACTACTCCAGGTATATACACAATCTTGCCTCTGCATTATATATATATACAAAGCTATATACCCTCATCTCCAGAACCAAATGCCTAGCCGACAAAGACCACCTGAAAACTGAATTACACGCTCTCACAAATGTATTAATCTCCAACGGATTCCAAAGAAAAACAATTACCAACCTAATCCAAAGGGAGACTTCCCCCCAAAACAGAGACACAGAACAGGACAACAGCATCGCCCTCCTCCCTTACATCAAAGGCACCACAGATAAAATCAGCAAAATTATCCACAAACACAATATCAAGACAGCTTTCAACACTGACCAAAAAATAGCCAACATCTTAAGAAACCCCAAAGATAAAATCCAGCTAGAATATATATATTCTTATACTAGATACAAGGGATTATCAAATGCTCCATCATTTACGTACAGCACTTAGAGTCATTCTCATTATCGCTCATTTGATGGCATGCTCTACTAGTACAATCAAATCAATTAACAAAACTAGGCTGAATGTTTTAAAGCCACACAAGTCTCATGGCACAGTTAGGTATATAAAGGGTAGAAAGTGGTAGAGGCATTCAATTTGTACTGTCATGCCCATTTTTGCAGCTACTGCTGACATGCCCAACAATTGCCAATTTTAGCGACATCCCATGAGTTTCTGCAGGCCAAAGTTTGACATTTTTCCTTCTCAGCCATGCTGGTTTTTACAATATGCTTCAAGGTACTTTAGACAAGTAAACTGTATTTAAAAATCAATAGTACTGCAGACACATTCAAAGTCTTGAACTTAAAACTCATTCTCTGCAGGGAAACCAGAGGGACTGTAAAAACAGAGAGAGCAAAGAGTTTGTGATCATTTGGTTAAAGCTAGTATTTGAAAACACTAACATTTTAGTCATGAGAAAAGGTCAGCCATCAAAGGTCTGATTCCTTTTAAGTGTCATCAAACCTTACACCCACCTAAAAATGAAATGTAGATAAAATATATTTCATATTTCTAGGCTCGAATAATGGTGTTGTACCACAATTAAAGCTATAATCAAGTACCCACTTATCTAGACGTAAACTGTATTGGATTTAACTGGACATTTCTTCAGAAATGTATAAAGGTTTGCATTGCAATTCGTCACATCTAGTAGTGATTGATTCCTTCCCTGTTCATGCTAGAATTCTCAGAACTAAATCTTTCATTTAGTCAGTGCAGGTAGGTTCTTATAGACTTCCAATTCAACATAGGCATAGAGGACATAAGCTAGCTCTCTTTATCCAAGAGTAGATGCTAATGTGGAAGGAAGGAAGTTGTTAAGTTAGTAACACAACTGTTAAGTGAATCCGACTTCCCCATCGACTTTGTAGAAGACTGCTAAAGCTGATCACATGACCCCAGGACACTGCAACCATCAGAAAAATGAGTTGATTGACAAGCACTTGAATTTTGATCACATAACTATGAAGATGCTGTAACAGTTGTAAGTGTGGGAAATGGTCATAAATCATTTTTTTCTGTCTCATTGTAACTTCAAACAGTCACTACATGAACTGTAAGTCAAGAACTGCACTGCCTGCACTTGCTGGTATTTTCCAATAATGGAACTGCAGTTACTGCAGGTACCTTGCAACAGAAAAATGCAATTCTAGTTTATACTTACCATGCAAAAAATCTTGTCAAAACAATAAAATCTATACCCAGATTATAAATCCTATCATCTGAATCTAAACAGAATCTAAGGGATATTAACCCCATTTGGCACAGTGTGCATTTCACAAACAAACAAACATAAAACATTTTCAATGCCATTAAACTCTCCCCCACAAAGACATTTTATAGATATGTCCTTTCTCGAATAGTTGAATTTTAAAAAAAATTAGTGAGCTGTTTACCAGCATGCTTTCATCTCCTGACCTGCTGATAATATACAGTAAAATTTGCAGTATTTAAATATACAGTTCTTAAACAATTGTTCACAGTGCTTTGGATTTGTTCTCATTCCAAGTCAGGAGAGTTTATATTTCAGTAACTTCAGTTCCTTTGAAGAAATTGCTTCTTCATTTTTAAGATAACAATAAGCTGCTGGGTATGTGGCACATTTTCTTCTTGATGGACTGAACCTTACTGTGACTTTGGTTAACCTTTTATTATTAACTGAGTAGTGAAGCATCATTTAATCATGAATTTTATAATGAAAGTAGCCTAAAAAACTCTGAAGCAATTAAATATTTACCAGTTTAAGCTGTTTCAATATAGATGAGGGAAGCAGGTCTCGAAATGTATTTTATGTGTATTTCTCCTTGGCTTTCATATTAAAGACAGTGCCTTTTATTTCTTTTTCTTTTTTCTATCCCTTTATCATTTAGGGAGGATTCAGACCTCCAAGGTAATTGAAAGCTTTTATAATGTAAATATTATACCAAAAGAAAAGGTGTTAAAAACATTGAAATGCAGATTGGTTACATAGTCCTCAGTCAATTATCCAAATGTGCTTTTTGTGTATTTATTCAAAGTTCTGAAAAGACAAAATGGCTCCCCTCTGAGGGCTAAGAATCAGATTTCAGTGATAGATCTGTCATTAGTTTATTTTTTCAGGTTCTAATTGGCTATTTTTCCTTCCAAGATTAATATAACAATGAAAAACAGGCTTTTATAACGTGGCTAGCTACCATTATAAGCTTTTATTTTTATTATTTAATGTGTTAAGGAAAATCCTAGGAATGTATAGTATTTGTTGTGACTGGACAAAATGACAAGGAGAATTGAAGTGTATACTGGATATCTTCAAACTTCTCTGATCAGCAGAAACCTTCAATAGCAAATACACTGCTGTGATTGTTACTTCTTTGGTTTTAAACATGCTGCAGTGATCCATTTGTACGAGCAATCAAAAGGCATTGGGAAGTCTTCTTTACTATTCTTTTTAACCTAGTGAGAAAAAGGCTGAAAGAAATAAAAGTCTACCAAGGAGCTCCACCTTCTCGTAAAATTCTGTGGCTAAGGTAAAATGATTTCTTCAAAAATGCCTACTAAGAAATCACACACACACATACACACACAAAAATCTATCACTGGTTCGACTTTATGGCAATTCTTTTTCTACATATTTATGGATGGTGTGATGAAGGAATGCTTACAGGTAAAGTTGGCAAATCCTGAAATATCTGACAATGCAAGTTGTTTGGCTTCCTTGCATATTCTTCTGCTGCTGTGTGTAACTGTCTAATTTGAATATTGCCAGCGTATTCAGAGGAGATATCTCAGCGTTTCCTTATAATGAGATGAGTTGACATCTAATCCAGTCCTCCATAATGTGATGTGAATAGCAATCATTAGGAAAGGCACCTGTGGCCTTAGCTAAGCTTTAAAATGCATTGAGAGCAGATCGGGGCTTTTCTGTCTTGTTGGCATGAGTCAAAATACTCCATCTTGGAACATGTTGACAGCCATAATTTCTTATTTTAGCACAAGGGAGAAAGGGTCACTAATCAGTTACCATTCTATTAGGAATTGCCTCATAGCTGCCAAATACTCCAACATCTTCGATTTCACATTCTAGAAGGTGCTTCAGTTAGAAGAAAAAAGAAAAGGAGAAAGGAGAACAAGTTGGAAAGCGTTTAATACATGGCCTATGAATTTTATTGATTTAATTTATTGTAGAGCTCTTTCTCAAATATACAGATATTATATACATACAGGTAGTCCTCAATTTACAACAGTTCATTTAGTGGCCTTTCGAAGTCACAACAGCACTGGAAATACTGACTTATGACTGTTTTTCACACTTGTGACCGTGGCAGCGTCCTCATAGTCATGTGATCAAAATTCAGATGCTTGGCAAATAACTCATATTTATGAGGGTTGCAATATCTCAGGGAGCACCTTTTGCAATCTTCTGACAAGCAAAGTTAATGAGAAGCCAGATTCACTCTGCAATCCCTTGTAAGATTTATACTATATATTATACTAAACTCTTCCATGTTTTCCTAGATCTCTGCCTGAAGTAAACGTAGGAAACATATGGAGAACAAATGATAAAATATTACTACACTCCGAACTGCAGCAAAAAGAAATCAAAGTACACTCTGTTTCGTTAAATTTCCATAGTCCCTTTATGGATTTTGTGAGAATATTCTCTTAGGCATCACTGTAAAGATGAAGAAACTTTCTGAATCCTGTCAAGTTGTACAAGCAGAAGATGCAACTGGCACTAGGCATACAGCTATATTTTATTTAATTCATTATTTGGAGGTAGGCAGGTTCTTCTAATACTTTATTATAGCTTTGAGGCAATATATCTTCTATCTACTTTCTACATTTGCCACTGGTGAATAATAATTCTAACCTTAGGGTGTTTTTTTTAATCTCTTCTCAGTTACTGTATGCCTTCTGTGGAACATACAGCAGAAAACAAGGAGGAGGAAAACAGAGAAAGAAGAAATTACATTCTCCTCTTTGATTCTGTCAAAGGATGGAAGAGATTCATCAATCAATTCTCCCATGTTGTGTTTCCTTTCTTCCTTGATTGTTGTTTGCGCTTCATTGGGCAATAAAAGAAAGATACTCACTGAAGATGTCGTGTTGAAACTTAAGGATAGAGCACTATCCTTTTTTAACATTACATTGTCCAGGAAAAAAGGAAGAATTGATTTATGAATCTCTCCCATCCTTTGAAAGAATTCAAAGAAAACAATGTCATGTCTTAAACATGTATTTGGACAATAACGTTTGCCAAACTGGCCTAGACAGTTTTAAGCCTGTACAGATGTTACAGTTGATGAGAGAACATTTACTAGCACAGAAGCAACCCAGCTTTCATTCTATGAAAGTGCTAGGAGAAAAGCAACTGATAAAGAAAGAATTACACCCTAACACTATTCCCATAAAAATAGCCGAGAGTATTGTGATGTGAAGAAGAAGCCACAAACGTATTGGTCAAAGTAGACAGCTTAAGCAGACTCTGAAGCAGCTAGTTAGACAAATGTTTAACTCTTAATGTATTGTTGTGCACCACTCAAGGTCACTTTCCATGAAATAGGCAGCTATATAAATTTGAGTAATATAAATAAATAAATATTCCAAATAAAGCTTCATTCCCTGAAGATAATTTGAGGACTTTTCAGCTTTATTCATAAGGTCATAAGGTGAAATGATTGGCTAGATCTTTCTAAACAAGACTTCTTTAAACTTCTCTTCCTGCCTTCTTATTTTCTGTGTTGTGATATTGCACATACCTGAGAAAGGAGGAGAATTAATGGCACAATACCACTTTTGTCATTTTGATGAAAGGATCAGATTCTGGGTCTCTACTATTGTGTTTCCCCGAAAATAAGCGCCAACCAGAAAATGAGTCCAACAATGATTTTTCAGGATGCTTGCAATATGAAACCTGCCCCCCAAAATAAGCCCTACTTAAGATTGTCAGACAGATACATTTAGTACCATATTGATCCAAAAATCAGACCTAACCAGAAAATAAGCCCTAATGTGTCTTTTGGAGCAAAAAATAATCTTATTTTCAGGGAAACATGGTATCTACTAACATCAGTGATGTGCAGTCAGGTGAGGCAAGTGAGGCACAGCCTAACCTCTGATCATCAGGGCAGCGAGTCATTCGATGGGAAACTTGCCTTTTGTGAGGAATGACCCAGCTTGGCTCCCGCTTTCGATCTGCTGCCCAACGACCAAATGGAGAAGCGAAGAGGCAGGAGAGACAAAGCAGGAGCCAAGCCGAGTCATTCCTTCCAAGAGGCAAGTTTCCGCTGCCCTAGACTCGAGGGGGGGGGAGAGGCTTCCTCCACTCCGTCCGCTCCCCATCTGCCCTCGCCCGACAAGCACGCCCCGGATTCCACGCAGCTCTGGCAGGCGGTGCCGTGGCCGAATCCCAGGGCGGAGGGTGGCAGGTCGCAACTGAGCATGCCTGACTGTGGAATTCTGGGAGTTGAAGTCCACAAGTCTAAAAAAATTGCTGCCTCACTAGCTATAAACCTCACCGCACGTCACTGACTAACATTATATGCAGTCATGTAGAATATATGTCACAGAATCATGCTGTATTCTGTGAAATGTAGTTACAGAATACAGCTCATTACATTGCAGGGTAGTTTCTAATAGATGAAACTACAATAACTACAATAGCTGAATAGGTGATCCTTGACTTACAACTCTTTGTTTAGAGATCATTCAATGTTACAAAACACCTAAAAAAAGACATGACTTTTTCACACTTATGACCATTGCAGCATCACCACAGTCATCTGAATCAAATTTAGATGCTTTGCAACTGGTTCATATTTATGATGGTTGCAGTGTCCCGGGGTCACATGATTAACTTTTGCAACCTTCTGCCAAGCAAAGTCAATGGTAACAACTGAGTTACTAACTTAAAAACTGCAATGAATCACTTAACAACCATGGCAAGAAAAGCAAAAAAAAGGGGGGGGGGCAAACTCACTTAACGAATGTCTCACTTAGCAATATAAATGTTGGGCTTCATTGTGGTTGTAAGTCAAGGGCTACCTGTAACTTGAGAGAATAAGTGGGTTGACCGAAGTATGAACAAAAATATCTTTAGAAAGAAAAATGTAATAGTGTAACACACACAAACCAAGAATTGCAGTGGGAACTAATCAGTGGTGGGATTCAAAAAAAATTTCACTGTTTCTGTGGGCATGGTTTGGTGGGTGTGACAGGGGAAGGTTACTGCAAAATCCCCATTCCCTCCTGACCAGCTGGGACTCAGGAGGCAGATAATAGATGGGTGTGGGGACAGTCAGAGGTGGTATTTACTGGTTCTCCAAACTACTCAAAATTTCTGCTACCAGTTCTCCAAAACTGGTCAGAATCTGCTGAATACCACCTCTGGAACTAATCATGTGTAACTAGCCTTAGAATACAAATTAATATTTACGGGAGGTGGGGGACTTGGGGTGGGGAAGGACAGAAAAGGAAAAGGAAGGTAAAATGGTATAGAATCTTTGAGTGAATATCCTGGCTGCCTGCAGTTTTGCAAAGCTGCAGCCCAGCTTTGGAGTACTCTATGTTCCAGTTTTTACAGGTCCCTTTTTTTTTTGTAGCTATTAGTCATTGAAAAATTTATCCCCCGGGTTGTTTTCAAAAAGGTGTTCTAGCTCTGTCTTCATTTAAGTTGCTTTTCTCTCTTCTTTAGCCAATTTTATGCTGTGCTGCAACAAAACGTTATTCCTATTGCATGAAATGAATTTTCTCCCTTCCCACACAAAGATCTTTGCAGGTTGTTATGCCTACTTTTCTCCATGTTTCACTAATTCTAGCACTTGCTTCTTGTCTTAATACTTGTTTACAATCACAATCTGTCTTCCCATCTCATAATTTATTGTTGTACGAAGGTTTCTACGCACGACTACTCTAGTAACTTTAGCATACACAAAGGATTTCTGATGCTTCAGATAAACTTATCATTTATGCAACACAAATGATATAAAATGGACTTACTTCAGCCTCTTTGTATAAATAACATTTCTAAGCCACATATCATTTTTATCCTAAATAAATAGGCCCTAGTGCTACATTACTTATGTTTATTTCATATTTTAAAATAGATAAGTGAAACACCTAATTAAATATTATATCGAAAAATTTCAGAATATTCTTTAATTAAAATAAACTTTTCCATAAATCATTTTTTAATTTAAGATCAGTCATTTCTCATCCTTTGGCTGAAGATGTAAATCTATCATTTACTATATGAACTACTGTACCTATCATGGTACCCTATAAAATTTGCACAAATATAAATATCTCTATGCAATATTCTGTTTAATAATACACACACAATAAGCACTAGCAATACACATATATACACATGCATGCACACAAGTGCACAAACGCACATTTAGGAATAAGCATTGCAATTAAGTTAATTATCTAGGCCTTTAATTTATGCAAATAAAGGAAATAAGTATAAGTTTAAAAAATTTTTACCATAGAATCTTGCTATAATTCTACAAAAAAAAAAAAACCAGTTAATTTTCCCCCAAATAATTGGTTCCTTTTTTTCTGCTGGGCTTCAGCCACACAAAATCAGTATTTTAGTGTGTTTTTGCTATTTATGATCTTTAAAATTCAGTGCAATGTATACATCAGAAGATCACAAAAGGTGGAGATCACTTCCGGTTTCCGAAGGTGAAACTGCTCGCTTCTCCGGTGGGCTCCTTTTAGGAGCACGGGCGGTCTTGGAGGGACCACTTGCCATAGGGCGGCTTGCTGGAACCCCCGGATCGGCGGCAGCCATGGGGGGGGTCTCCAGCTTCGCCTCAGGGGGGTAGCAGCACCTTCGCTGAATGGAATCCGGAAGGAAGTAACTAATTAGAAGTAGCGGCTGAAGTACTGGAGGTGAGAAGTTCGCTCCAATCTCCCTAACCCCTTTTAATTGATGAGCAGCAGCCTTTTGTAAGTTGTGGATTCAATCTATTTGAAGTTGGAAGATTGGAGGGGTTTTTTTTCACCCCTCTCAGGCAAAGCGGCATTTGGACTATCTCTCAATCTTGGAATGGAGGGAGAGAGAAAAAAGTTGAATTAGTCACTTGTACTAACTATGTGAAAAGATTTATATTACAATTGCAAGAGGCAATTGCTGAGTTGTTTTAAAAACTTTATGGAAATTTTTGATGTTCTGCTCCCTGGTTCCCTGTGAAAGGGGGAGTTAAAATGGCCTGCTTCCATCTTCTTCTTCTTCGCACTTATAAATGAAGTCTGCCTTTTGCTTCCGTCTTCTTCTTCTTCGCACTTATAAATGAAGTCTGCCTTTTGAAACTACCTTTGAAGAAAGTCTGGCTTTATATTACTATTCCCTCCTGAAGGACTCCTTGAGCTTCTCCTGTTATGTGGTCTTTCTGGATTTGGATTATTTGATTTTTTTTCTTGTGACTTCTTGGCTTGGAACTCTGACTGAGGATTAACTTTCACTTTTGGACTTGCCTGTCTTCTCGGACTCGCTCAGCTGCACGCTTCACAGATGCCATTTCCTTTGCAAAAGATTTACAGTCATCTCTGAACTCAGACAAATGGGGCCCAGAAAACCACCTTCAGGCAAGGCAGCTTCGGCATCTACATCTTCTACATCCAGCCCTACGACTCAACAGACAAAAATTTCATCATTTTCACAACAAGAAGGGATTGGAGAGAGTTCAAAAGACTTATCTGTTATACAAATGTTCCAGGCTCTTATGCAGGGATGAAATGAGTTGAAAAAATAGGTGGCAAATTTTAGAGAACAGCTCAAAGTTGTACAGCAGCAAACAATAGAAAATAAACAAAGAATTGGTGTGCTGGAGGAGGGTGCGGCCGGGCTGAGGGAGGAGGTTAAGGCAGCCTAGAAGGGGAATATAGAATTGGAAAAAAATATGGTAAAGATAGAACTTGAAAGAATGTCCTTCTTTCTCAGATTCCAGAAGCTACCAGAGACAGAAGATGAAGATATTAAGGATACCATGAGTACAATCTTAGCAGAATATATTAAGAGAGATAAAGAACAGTTGTGGTGGGATATGGATCTGGTCTAAAGGATTAACTCAGCATATGCCAGAACACATAATGTTCCAAGGGAAGTACATGTTAAATTTCTTAGGAAGACCACGAGGGATGAGGTGCTTGGGGCCCAAAGGGGGGGACCACTAAAATATAAAGACCATTCTTAAGCAAATTCCGAAAAAAATAAGACATAAGAGGAGGAAGTATTCCTCCTTATTAAAGAAATTATATAATGAAGGAGTTTGGTTTAGATGGTTATTGCCAGAAGGAATGTTGATCTTCTGGGAGGGAAACAGAATTAGAATTAATACAGTTGTGGAGGCAGAGGCCTTCATTAAAAAACATAGTGCCCTCCTAGAGGACGAAAATATAAGAGGTAGTGAAAAAGGTGACAATATACAAGACATGAAGGAGGGAGGGGCCGCTGCTCTGCCTGGGGACAGGGGGAAAGGAACAATATTGGAAAGACTCAGGTCACAAAAATAAATGTATTTGAAATATTATTGTAATTGTTGATACATTAGAAAGTGGCAAAAGAGATGATTGAACACATGTTTGATACAATGTATAATAAGATGCTGGTTCTGCTTATCTTTTCTCTTTTGTTTTTTCTTTTCTGTAAAAGTTGTGAGAATTGGAGAGATTTCTGCCTCTAGCACGATGGAGTTGCCAAAAATTTTTGTATATCCACTTACCCTTTCCTATAATTTTTTAAAAATCAATTAAAAAATTTTTTTTTTAAAAAAGAAGATCACAAAAGGTGATCAAATGACCCCGGGACACTCCAACCATCATAATTATGAACCAATTGTCAAGCATCTGAATGTATATCACCTGACCACAGGAATGCTGCAATGGTCATAAGGGTGAAAATGGTCATAAGCCACTTTTTTCAGTGCCATGTAACTTTGAATGGTCACTAAGTGGACTATTGAAGATGAGGACTTCCTGTAGTGGCCCCCTCCTTGGGTGTGAGAGAATATGAACTATTAGGCCTTTAAGAATATAGAATTTTTTAAAAATACTGTGTTTCTGTTCTAGTCTTAAAGATCTATGTATCAATGGATGTTCTTACATGGGGGGGAAAACATAATCACATACATAAAATATGTACTCTACATACCTAAAAATCCAACAACTATTTCCTACATTGTAATGGAATATAGGAAAACTAAATTATATTTAGTCAGAACATTATCACAATACTGTTTATTGTCTGAGCCATTCTTCAGCAGGCTGGACAAGCAGGCTGGGAATTATGCATGTTAAGATTATTCATTGTGGAAAACAAATACACAAAATAATACTTGTTTTTTTCATATTTTCATTTGGAATACATCCCAGTAGCATTGATCGAGGCCGGGAACTGAACCTGACAGCTTCCCTATACAAAATAATTATTGGATATCATTATTGCCACATACATTGCTTGATGAAAGAGCAGAACAAGAACTGTTGAAACAAAAAAGGCCTATCACCTAGGACGTATCTTTTAATTTGATTTTTTTTTACATTATTATAACATACGTAATAGTTTATATTGTTTTAATACAGTTATATTCATATAGTATTGACTATATATTATTGACTATTTATTATGTATAGTATTGACTATATAGAGATTATTAACAGTCTAATATTTAGAGAACTTAAATTTTTAAAGATAGAGAAAAATAAGAAGTTTATAGCAATATTAACTATGATTTCAAATGTTGATGTTAACTCAGTCTGCATAATGTCTATGTTTTACATCCAAGACTAAGTATAATATTAACAAACAACTGTAAATTGCATCAAATTATTTGTTATACAATAAAGTTTTCTATGTTAAGTGAATAGGTAATACTAAGGTCTCTGTTGCATTTATGATTGTTTGTGCATGTCAAAGAAAAAAAGCAAACCAAAGGAAACAATTACCCAAAAATCAAAGAGATAAAAAGGCTATTTATTTTCTAACTTACCCCTTTTTGTGCCTCTACCAAATTTTAGCATTTGCAAACATTAAGGCCAATTAGAAGCCAAACTGTAAGTTTTTATATTTGCCATGCTGTCTATCAGATTGTATGTATGAGAACCATTCTTGTTTAAATTTTGTTAAACTTCTGTTGTACACCGATATTGTTCATTGTGCCACTGCTGTATATTGTCCAAGTTTAAGTTCTCAATCTGATATTATTGGAATTGTATCTTTCTTCCAGTATTCCCCAAAATTTATTCTTGCTGCCATGGAGGATGTATCTCAGTAAATTAGCTTATTATTGTTGATGTGTTCTCTGATTATACCTAATAAGAAAATGTATGGTTTCATTTCAAATTTAATTTTCAGAGCACTTTGTATATAATCTGTATATCTTTCCAGTTCTTTTGAACATTTTTACACTTCCATTACCTTTAAGAAAAAAACCGCTCAATGGCAGGAATTGAGAGATACCAATTTTTCATGCCATTATTCCTCACCAAATGGTTTTCTGATCTATCTATATATTCATCATGATTTGTTCATCTTATATTCCATTCACCCTATTTGATAGTCAATGCTGTATCTTGTGCTAATGATTTCCACAATTTAAATATGCGCTGGGTCAAATATCTGTCTTCAGTGAAGAGGAACTTTCTACTCCATGAAGCAACCTATTCCAATGTTTGACAGTTCTTGGTTTCACTAAATTCTTCCTAGTATCTAATTTTGATCTACTTGCTGCAATTTCAATATACTGTTTCCAGTTCTTCCTTCTATATCAGCGATGGCGAACCTTTTTCGGCTCGTGTGCCACAAGTGGGGGGAGCGCAGGAGGGGCGTGTGCAGGCATGCTGCACCCATAAAGCAATGCGCAACCCCCCAGTGCGCATGCACGCAAAACAGGCGCAAACCCCCCCATTTTTACATGCTTTTTTCGCCCTCCCCAGGGTCCAGAGGCTTTATAGGAGCCTGGGGAGGGTGAAAAGAGCCTCCCCGCCCCCCCCCCCAGGACCTCCGGAGGCTTCCGGGATCGTCAGGGAAGTCACTTCCGGTTTGCTCGGAGGGTCGTTTGAAGCATGCTGAAGGCATCAGGGAAACCTCCGGACAGTCCCTAAAGCCTCTGGAGGGCCTCGGGGGGGCTCCTATAAAGCCTCTGGAGCCTGGGGAGGGCAAAAAATGGCTTTTAAAAATGGTGAACTCAGCTGGCCAGCGCGAGCATGCGTGCTGGCCAGCTGACAGGGCAGCACCTCGCGTTCCCTGACAAATGGCTCCGCATGCCACCTGTGGCACGCGTGCCACAGGTTCGCCATCACTGTTCTATATGATAGCTGTTTAGACATCCGAAGACTGTTATCATACTTCTCTTCAATCTTTTCTCCTACAGGATAAATAGAATCAGTTTCTTTAATCAGCTTGCATATGACTTCACTTCCTGATCCTTTTATCATTTTGTTCACTCTCCTCTGAATTTGTTAATGTTCTTTTCAGATTGCAATGCTCAGAACTAGACACAATATTCAAGTACCATTGGACTACAGTTGTAGAATGGCAGACAGATAACTTTGGAAAAAATCTGTAGAATCAGTTATGAAAACAAAAGCATGAGTTAAGCCCTGGAAATAAAGGCAATACAAGAAAGAAGCTATGACTATCTAAACCACTGAGATATAAGATGGAGGAAAGGAAAATACAGACAACTTTCGAGAATCTGTTAATACAAGAGTCTGTTAGAAAGCCAGTTTGGTCTCGCATTTAGAAACCAGGAGACTAAGAGTTCTAGTCCTATTTTAAGCATAAAAACTGGCTGGGCAACTTTGGGCCAGTCACTTTCTCTCAGCTCTGCATATCACACAGCATGCTGGTCTTGTTGTATTCAGGTCTTTTCCTATATAAGATTGAGATTGTTTTGGCAACGTTTCAGCGAGGTCTCACTCGCCATCTTCAGGTTGGTGTTTTCGACTTAAAGTGTGGTCGGAGCTGCCATCTTTCTATAAATCTTGGTGTGGGGGTGTGGAGTGCTGGCTTTGTTTCAGTAAGTGGAATGATTGGTTGTATAGTTGTATCATGATTGGTAGATAGGTGCTGATTGGTGCTGTCTGTGTGTCTGTTGTTGTTTTATGTTGTAACAGCCGGGGTGGTGGGTGGGGCTTGTTTGTTGAGTAGGGCTTGTTTCCAGATGTCTGGTAGGTGGGAGGTATCATCACATTTATTCATGTTGTGGGGGTGTTCCTCTATTTCGATAGCTTCCATGATTATTCTCTTGTTGAAGTGTTCAGTTTTGGAGATTAATTTGGTTTCTTCAAAATTAATTTCATGTCCTGTTGCTTTAAGGTGCTGGAAAAGGGAGGAAGTTTTTTCTTTTTTTCTTACTGTGTTCTTGTGCTCTGCGATGTGTGCATTTATTCTCCTGTTCGTTCGTGTTTGTGGAGAATTTTGCTGATTTTATCTGTGGTGCCTTTGATGTAAGGGAGGAGCTAAGCCTGTGTCTTAGTGGCTAATACATCTGCCTAATATGTAATACAGCCCAGGTTCGAATCCCAGTAAGGGAATGGCTAGCTGATGAGAGTTAAATAGCTTGAAATAGATCTATACTAGTCTCCCTTTATTTATTTATCAGCACAAATACAACGTGTGTGTGTGTGTGTGTGTGTGTGTGTGTGTGTGTGTAATCACCATGTTCCTACCCTGGAAGGTAAAGGAGCTATGGGTCCTCAGGCATAACTTCTTTGTGCTGGTTCTTTCTAATTATTGCATTCCTATTTAAATACTCTCATGCATGCTGTTTAATAATGTACTTAGGGATCTTGCTGAGCAGGCCAATCAAGATAAAATATCTATAATCTTCTGAGACTTCCTCCCCTGTTTGAAGAAGGAAGGGCATGACATTTGCTCTTTCAGACTTCTGGGAGCTTACTATGGATTCCCAAAAAATACAGTTAATGGTTCTGCAATCATTTCTGTTACTTCCTTCAGTTTCCTAGGATGTAATATATTTTCCCCCAAAGGCCTGAATTTATTTCAATTAGTTAAATGTACTTTTGCTGTTTCCAAAGCTGTAAACTATTCTTATGTCAAACTGCTTGTTCCAAGATACATTGATATAAATAAAATCACATATTCGGGAATATTTGTACACAGTCTTCTTTAACAACATTTCGGTAATTTTGCAAAGGTCTATATAGAAATATAACAAGATATTTATGACTCTAGCTTGGCTCATGTTATGGTCTTTTGTGGTTTGGAGTTTCAGTATTGTAGTGTGGCTAGATTCTATAGTCATAAGATATGGAATATAGGACACATTTAATCCAATTCACTGTTAACTGCTTCTTCCACAAATCCTGCTTGTTTTACCCACCTGTAATCAAAACAATTTTCAATGATATTTTCTATTTCTGATTCATTGATATGCTGATCCCAGTAATTAAATTCTGCAGGTGGTGTTTCAACAATTGTAAAGCATTTTTTTTTAAAAAAAAGAAGCACTCTTCTTCAGCAATGATGTTTTTTTCTAAATATTTGCTTATTAAAACAAACCCGTTTACGCAAAGTAAATTGTGATTTTTTTTTCTGGATCATTCCTGGGTTCCATTTTAATATTGGTGTTCCTTGGGTACGGTGGAAGATTCAGGTCTTTAATTAATTAAATAATTAATTATGAGAAGCTATCACACATTTGAGCATTTTTCAGGATGAGGCAAAATAAATCCAGGTTCTGTAGAGGCAGAAGTGGTTATAGTGAATAAAGAAGAAAAGAGACAAAACCCAGCACCTCCTGTAGTAGTCAGAGCTATTAATTGTTGGCCAAATCTGGCCCTAGTTTCTGCCTCAGTTTACCTTTTTCAATAAAGCAACCGAGACAGACAATCATTTAAAAGCAATTTATTTGACTACTCTGATAAAGTGAGATCTCCCTAGGAAAAGGTGGAACCTGTAAAAATTACTTTTTAACCTTTTTTTTACATTTTCTTTTATAGTTAGCATAACAAAGAACTTCAAAGCAAAAGTTGATTGGTTTACAAATGGTCAGCTGTCCAGTCACATCACAAGAATTAAAGCATCCAATAATATGTGCGCATAGTCATTGAAAAGAGCCTTGTATTGTGAGTAAAAGTAAAAGAAACATTTTCAAAAGAAAAAGATCAAAATGGAAACGGGTAAGATACATTCTCAGCATTGCCCAAGGTTGAGGTGGAATATTTGCTTTGTTCATGGAAGCTTGAGAACTGCTAAAAATGAAGCTGTTATCTACCTGCCAGTCCTGGTTTCCAAAAGAAAGGATTTTCTTCAAGGTTGAGGCTTATGGCGAATTATTAGCAATGCAATTGAAAGAGCAAATTTAAAATATAAGAACACCCATGTTAGTTAGCCAGTGCAACAGTACTACAAAAACCATGTTTCAAGTATTACAAAATACATTCAGTAGGGCCCTTATCATGTCAAGGAACCTTTCTAAGTTGTTGTCTCGGGGCCATGCAATTTTTGCTTTATGTTCAACTCTCTTTAAGTTAATTTATGTTAATGGAAAATCTCCTGCTAATGTCCATCTTTATGATCTGGAATACCTCTTTCCAATAGTTGCTTTTGAACTGCACTTTATGCTTATTTAGATTAAAGTCTGAACTAAAGCCAGTTCAACTTTACTATTTTCTTTTCTTTGATATAAATCTTCCTTTTTGGCCCTTCAACAAAATGTGATTAACAACACCAGAGTCATGAATCAAACACCTATGGAAACAGAAAATAAATGCATATCCAGAATAAGTTTCTTTTCCAGTGTATTTGATGGACGCATTACATTTGCTATTGTACTTTACCACAGGACTTAATGTTACTTGCTTATTAACCCATTTTAAAAATGCAAATAGGGCCAGCTGTAGAGCTTATTGATTGCATGTAATTAAATGCACAAATGTTATTCAATACAGGTGGACAATAGGGCATAACTCTTGTTTTCTCAGAGGCAGGTTATTAAACACCTGCTAAATCAATTAAGATAAGACTCACCAAATCAAGAGAATCAAAAAGGTATTGCAAGATTAACACTGGAATTAATAAAGTTTCTTATCGAGAAGGTTAAAAAATAGTCTAAACCAAAAAGAATTTAGGGTTGTTTGTCCTTTATCCATCTTGGTTTGCACTCTCAAGAAACTCTCATTTACAGAAATATATATATCTATGTATGCATATGCATGTATTTCTCTGGAAGGCTGGTTTGATAGCTTTTCTTCTAAAAACTATCATAGCAGATTAAAGAATGGAAGAAGATAAGTGCTTGAAAAACTGTAAACCTGAAAGCACAGTCCATACCTGGGGAATCTACAGGGTCTAGTCCAGGGCTGTCAAACTCCCGGCCTGTGGGCCAGATGCGTCACACGCTTGCCACACCCACACCCAGTTTAGCGAAGGGGGGGAAGTCCTGATATGTCATGTGACGCCACCATGACCATGTGAGTTTGACACCCCTGGTCTAGCCAAAAAAGTTGTTGCAACAGTGCAATTGAAACACTGCCTATTTTTACGTACATTGCAACACCCATTAAAAAGAGGTAGAGTTTCAATGTGCAGATCCTGTGGACATTCCAACTAATACCAATTCAATACGCTCCTGTAGTTGGTAGGCCCAGAACCCACTTCTAGTCTTTTCTGTCGGTGCCTTTTCCCTAAGGAGATAAAAACATATTTGAGCTTACCAAAAAGTTAAACAAAGTTCCTTGTCAAGGAACCTTTTGCAGTTTCTCTTCATCTGCAAAGAAAAGCAGATATTTTTTCAAGGAAAAGGTAGAGGACCAGAGATTATTCTGTCATAGTTTCCTTGCTAAAGTAGTAAATGAGATTCACATTACTCATTGGGAACATAAAGGATCTGATGCCACTAAATGAGATAGCATGAACTCCAGTAGCTGTACATAGATTGGTTGGCTGTGAGAAGGTAGAAGCAAGAATTTTGCACAGGAAAATGAGATTTCTAACTTCTTAATTAACAATGAATTTTATATATTAAAAGTGTTTGAAAGTGGTTTCTAAATAGTAGTAGGCATTTCTTTATGCAGCACTGGTGTAATCTGTATGCTTTGGACTGCCAGTATATGCTTTATCCTAATCTCCGTTTGTGAAATATATTGGTAATCCTCGACTTACAACAGTTTATACTGAACAATACTGAAAAAAGTGACATGATCATATAATACTTATGACCATTGCAGCATCCCCATTGCATATCAAAATTCAGATACTTGACAACTGACTCATGTTTATGACAGTTGCAGTGTCCTGGGGTCATGTGATCACCTTTTGCGACTTCCAGACAAGCAAAGTTCATGGGAAAACCAGATTCATTTAACAACAGTGTTACTAACTTAACAAGTGCAGCGATTCACTTTCCTGTGTCAGGAAAGGTCTTAAAATGGGGCAAAATTCACTTAACAACCAGGGATGATTGCCGGCTGGCACTACTACTGGTTCACTCACGTGCACACTTCGCACACATGCATGCATGCACATTGCAATTAAATTTGTTTGAACGCATGTGCAGAACTGAAAAACAAGATAGCGGCACCAACAGCGCCAACTGTGGAACTGGTTCCGGAGCATAGCAGGCCTAGATCACTGCCGGTTCCAGAGACCCAGGCTGCCAAACCACTACCGGTTTGGCAAAACCGGTCGGAACTGGTAGGAACCCACCACTGTTAACAACTATCCTGCTTAGCCACAGAATGTTTGGTCTCATAAGTCAAGCACAAACTGTAAGCATTTCTAATTTAAATGTCGCAAACTGCTTAGCTACCTAGTAAACATGAGTAAAAGAGAGAGACAGAAAAATGATGTGTCCTTCATGCTGACTTACTTGGAAACATCCGACTTTGAAAATGTATAAACATCATTCATTTTTGTTCTCTTGCCATCCTCATTTTTAAGTACAAAATGACATGCCAACAATAACTCTAGTGAGGTCTCTTCACAGGGCCAGTAGGAAATCACCTGGAGATTTATCAGTTTTGTGGAAAACTTGTATGATGTACATGAATAAATTATTTGATGTTCTCCATAACAAGGCAAACTCAGAATATGGCCCAGAACTCTCTGAACCTCACAGCTTGTTCCTGTTTGAATATTTCCATCCCACTGTTTTTGCTGCATCAAAGTAATTTGCTTCTCTTCTAGTTCTGCTCTCCTTTCAATAACTATACATTACTATCACTTTCATATATATTGTATGAAAAGTGTGAATATGGGAGACAGGAGCTGACGTCACAATGGTACGACGTGCGATCTCAGAACTCTGAGATCACAGTCGATACTTTTGCTGCTGGATGGTCCTTTTGGACCTAAACCGTCCCGAAGAACCAGTGACAGGGAAGAGTATGTCTTGCTGATCTCAGGGACATCGCAAAGTCCCTGATTGATCCAAGAGAATCTCTTCTTGCCAGTGACAGAAGCTCAGCCAAAAGCTGCTGAAGTTGGGACAGCTCCGCAACGGGAGGAAAGCAGAAAGAGAAGTGTGTCCATCTGGTGAGGAAATTTTATTGTTATAAAAGAGACTGCCACAAAAAAATCAAAGCTAAATTAAACTGGCAAAGAAAAGAAAAATAAGCGGTGAAATTAAGCTATATTGGACAGTGTGTTATCCTTTTTTTTTAATGGACGGAAGTTTTGCAAGCATTTCCTACTTTTTAAAGTGAAAGTATTGGTTTTTCTTCTTTTTCCTTTTTACCTATGGATTAAATCTTTTTCTTTATTTTTATAATATTGGTTTGTAGGGAGTTTTTCTTTTTATTTTGCTCCATTTAAGAATTGTGTTTCTTTTAAGCCTGGAATATAAAGAAGATATAAAAGGAATATAAAGAGGGTAGTAACATCAGAGGGAAAAGAAGTTACACTGCCACTTGGTGGTTAGAGGTTGAGTCCTGGAAATATTGCTTTCTCTTTTTTCTCTTTGATTATTTTGACTTTGCACTTCAAAGGCTTCAGCTTGTTTACAGAAAAGATAAGGAGAAGAGCATGGGTTGTTTACACAGGTGCTCTTTGGATGCTTCTTTGGCAGCTGGAGAGAAGTGAAAACAAAATCTTATTTTGAAACTAGAGTGGCCATATTTACCAGTTGGAAGTATGACACAACACCAAAAGAAACCATAACATTACAACAGATTATGTTTGAAATTCAAAAATTATTAGAAACAACAGAGATAATTGAGAAGAGATTGGAAAATATAGATTGCAATGCAGTAAAATTCGATGGAAAAATTGAAGATATCCAGCAAATGGAAAAAGTGGAGGTTATAGTCCTAAAAACCCAAGGGAAAAATGAATAAAGAGACAAGATAATTGTGGATACTGACAGTGAACTGAGTGTGATTGGAGATGGAAAGAGTGGAACATGAAAAGGAAAGATAGATGGAAATGAGCTCTACCCCAGATTTCAAGGTTTAGAAGAAGAAAAAAGAGAAGAATTGATGGATTCAAGGAGAGAAACTTTGACAAAAGCAGTACTGATAACCAAAGATAAGCTGATTAAAGAAGCTGACGGAGGGTCTCGAGATTTTACAAGATATGTAAAAAGCAACAAGTTGCGAAGAGAAGTCCACACAAATTTGATTTAGGAAATAACCAGAAGACTAATTCCACAAATGGCAAAAGACATAAGACTGCACTATTACTGGAAAGACACAGGTTGAGATATAAAACTAATAACAAAATATTAGTCAATAGTTAAAATTAGAACATTATGTTAAAAATGAAGGGATAATGGATATAGTTAGATAAATAATTGATAATGATAACACATATGTATTGGTTTGATAAGAGGAAATTTGGTATAAATTTTAAATGGTGATCATGAAAGGAAGTTTAGAAACTCTGTTATGTATAAAAGCTTATAATATTAAAAAAAGAGTAAGTCAAATTTAGTAAAACTAAGACCAAAAAAATAAAAATGAAATGATGATGGATATTGTTAAATAAATGATTGATAATGATAATAATGTAATATTTGTATTGACATGATAAAAGGGAAATTGATATAAATTGTAAACAGTGATTAAGAAAGGAGGTCTAGAAACTTTGTTATTAAACATAATTAATTTTTATTTAGAAAGTGTCATAAAGATGTAATGTTGCTGGATGATATTGAAAATAGATAACAGAATGTCATCATGTTGTTTTGCTTTAAATTTTGGAATATTTTATATAAAGGGATGTAAAAACAATCATAGTCATATGAAGATTGAGGTATGATGATAGTAATATATATAAATATATTTGATTTAAAACATATAATTTTATATGAATTGTAGGTGATGACTGTGGAAGGGATGCATGAAAGCTCTTTACAATTTGTAATGGAAGATATTTTTGTGGTGTTTGTTGTATTTTGTCTGTGTTTATTCAAAAATAAAAAAAATATTATAAAAAGAAAAGAAAAGTATGAATATGTATATTTCAGCCAGTGGAATGAGTGTGTCAGGGTTCCGACCGATGCCCTAATTAAATCATGAACCTCGAGCCAAGTTCTAATAACCGTGTACACCAGCAAGGTATGATGGGAGGGGAAAAAATTGGTTTCAAGTTACTTTTGATGCGTAGAGATCGCAAAAATAAAGGCCTGACCTGACTAAGGGGTACAACTTAAGAAAACACATCTTAATAAAATCTATCAAGGGATTCAAATGGCATGTATCACAAAAAATAAAATCTAAATTAGCGTAAGTCAACTTAGCAAATATTACTAGGTATTTAGAGCAGTAAATGTAAACCTCCATCAAAGGTTGGGTAAAGTTGAGAGATTTATTTTACTTTATTTTATTTATTTAGTTTGTCACTCATGTACAAGGTAACAGGAATAAGAAAAGACATGAATAAGAACATAGGAAATGGGTAGAAATAAATGGGTCAGTAGAAGAGGGACATTAGACATTCAGACACCACAACTAACATTGTTTTCAGCATGTGTCTGTCTTCTTCAAAAGATTTTCCTGAAGAGGCAACAATTGATTTCACCTAAACAAACTGTGCATTATTCAGAGATTATTCCACTGCATGGCAATGAAATTGTTCTTATAGGCTTGGGAGTTGTGAGGTATCTCCAAAGTCATGCGATTGAGCTTCTGAAGCCGAAGAAGTAATGGAGTCTGGGTCTACCTAATCCATCTTTATAGTTATTAGGTTATTTGTTTAATTGATATGCAAGTCAACTCTCAAATCAGATCTATCAAATGAAAGATCATCCACAAGATAAATGTTCTCATCCTCTCCCTCTTTCTTTGATGGGGACACATCTAGAGAATCATGAAAATGTTAAACTAGCAATGATGACCTTCACAAATTTATCAATTTCATTAAAAGAAATAGTGGGCAGGAGCTGTAATGGACTCTATTCCAGTCAGGAGTTGTTTCTCTCAACTGTAATCTAAAACTATATCCTTAATGTTTTGTAGAGTATAAATATTTTTCTATGACTGGTGATGGTTCAGTGTCAAAGTGTAACAGAAACCATTAGAAACAGGCATATGGATAACTATATTGACTCAGTTCATAAAACCTATCAAGTAAATGAAGAAAAGCCCATTTTTGACATGTACAATAAATGTTTCTAGTTCCCTGCCCAATGCAGGGAACTAGAACTTAAATCAGTTTTTGTTAACCCTTTTTTCTCTCAGGACTTCTTTCCACTTTGAAAGTGGAAGATTCCAAAAGAGATTTTGTTTGCATGGGTTGTATTTATCAATATTAAAAATTAAAAATGATGCATATGGTGCCATACTGCTTTTCAAAATTGTTTGATGGGGTTTTAATATTGTATTATTTTTCAACATAAGCTGGCAAATTATTTTGATTTTGCATACCCCTGAGAGAACCACACTTCATCTGCACAGTGTTTCTTAAATTCTTCAAAGGCAAGAAACAGACTTTCTCAATAAATAGCCTCCCAGGGTCACTTACAATACAATACAATACAATACAATACAATACAATACAATACAATACAATACAATACAATACAATACAATACAATACAATACAATACAATACAATACAATACAATAGTAGAGTTGGAAGGGACCTTGGAGGTCTTCTAGTCCAACCCCCTGCCTAGGCAGGAAACCCTATACCGTTTCAGACAGATGGCTATCCAACATCTTCTTAAAGACTTCCAGTGTTGGGGCAAGCTGGAGACAAGCTGTTCCACTGATTAATTGTTCTAACTGTCAGGAAATTTCTTCTCAACTTCTGGAGACAAGTTGTTCCACTGATTAATTGTTCTAACTGTCAGGAAATTTCTCCTCAGTTCTAAGTTGCTTCTCTCCTTGATTAGTTTCCACCTATTGCTTTTTGTTCTACCCTCAGGTGCCTTGGAGAACAGTTTGACTCCCTCTTCTTTGTGGCAACCCCTGAGATATTGGAACACTGCTATCATGTTTCCCCTAGTCCTTCTTTCTCTTAAACTAAACATACCCAGTTCCTGCAACCGTTCTTCATATGTTTTAGTCTCCAGTCCCCTAATCATCTTTGTTGCTCTTCTCTGCACTCTCTCCAGAGTTTCCACATCTTTTCTACATCATGGCGACCAGAACTGAATGCAGTATTCCAAGTGTGGCCTTACCAAGGCATTATAAAGTGGTATTAACACTTCACCTGATCTTGATTCTATCCCTCTATTTACGCAGCCTAGAACTGTGTTGGCTTTTTTGGCAGCTGCTGCACACTGCTGGCTCATATTTAAATGGTTGTCCACTAGGACTCCAAGATCCCTTTCACAGTTACTACTACTGAGCAAGGTACCTTCTATACTGTACCTGTGCATTCCGTTTTTATTGCCTAAATGTAGAACCTTACTCTTTTCACCATTGAATTTCATTTTATTAGATAGTGCCCAATGTTCAAGTTTGTCAAGATCCTTCTGTATCTTAAGCCTGTCTTCTGCAGTGTTGGCTATTCCTGCCAGCTTGGTGTCATCTGCAAATTTGATGAGTTCCCCATTTATTCCCTCATCCAAATCATTGATGAACATGTTGAAGAGTACTGGGCCTAAAACAGAGCCTTGGGGTACTCCACTGCATACTTCTCTCCATGTAGATGCAGTTCCATTGAGGACTACACGTTGAGAGTGGTTGGTCAGCCAGTTACGAATCCATTTGGTGGTGATGCTGTCTAACCCACATTCTTCTACTTTATCTAGTAGTAGATTATGGTCTACCTTATCAAATGCCTTACTGAAGTCCAAGTAAACTATATCGACGGCATTCCTCTGGTCCACTAATTTTGTCACATTATCAAAGAATGTAATAAGATTAGTCTGGCATAATCTGTTTTTGACAAACCCATGTTGGCTTTTGGCTATTACTTTGTTTACTTCTAGGTGTTCGCAAATTCGTTGCTTGATTATTTTTTCCAGAATCTTTCCTGGTATTGAGGTCAGGCTGATAGGTCTGTAGTCTCCTGGATCTGTTTTTTTCCCTTTTTTGAAAATGGGAACCACATCAGCTCTTTTCCAGTCCTCTGGTAGTTCCCCGGAGTGAGTTCCATCTCACTTGACAGTGAGATGGATGGCATATAAATTTAATAAATGTAAATAAATGTAAATAGATAAATAAAATAAATAATTTGCAAAGACTTAAAATTTTTCATTCCCTAATATGTTCAGATATTCCTTTTAAGGATTGTATGCAAAGGCTCATTCTTGATGTCAAAAGGAAAGAAGAACATCAGGTACCCATGGTCAAAAAGTCAATGTGCCTGATTCTATGCCAAGGGATTATGAGAGAAGTCACATCATATGATGAATATCCTGAAATTGCTATTATGTGTTAGAACTGAGAACTATAAAGTTGGAAGTTAAATAGATAAAGAAACAGGAAAAATGCTGGATTTGCATTTAAAAAGAGATGTAAGTCAAGACCAACTTTGCAACATTCGACATGGCTATCACTGTGGTATTGGTTCCTATATCTATGTTCCAGTAAAGATTTAGTCAAGTATCTGAGATGTTCCTGCCTAGTTTGTGCCTATCTTGAAGAGCCTGACAGCAGAGAATATAATCCAAATAAAAGCCCCTCTGTTTTTTACCAAGACAGCCCCAAAAGTCAAATAGTGCAAAAAAACAACCACAAGTTTGTCACTCTACAAAACTGGATCAAACAAATGACAAAACCCAATCAAGAGCATGGACACAAATCAAACACAAAAGGAAATGCCTAAAATCAACAGGGGATCATTCTACTCTCTTGAGACTTAGTGTAGCAGACACAGTTGTCTGCTCTTTGTAATGAACGAACTGATTTCCCCTTCCCCTGTCAGGGGCTTCTGATTTTTAGGAATCCTCTGGGAATGTTTATTCATCAGTTCAAGTGAAGAACTACCAATATCCTGATTGTACACACTTCTGTGGTTCTTTGTTTCTTTGCCAAGAAAATGTTTTATAATGGTCTGAATGAGGGTAATCTGCTGAGACAGAGATGTTTCTTGTTTCCAGAGAAAGAAACACTTAACTGTCAAGAACTGTGAGTTTTACTGCAACTTTATTTATGGTTCCTATCTAAAGTATTTCTCTGTTCTTTTTCATCTCTTTTTTTCTCATTCTTCTTTTGTCTTCTCTTCCTTACAGCCCACCACCAACTATATATTGACTGGATATTTCTTTCTCAGAATTCAAAATATTTAATGAAGAAGACTGTGAGTTATAAAAGTGATTATTAACATATTTTCAGGTAACACACAGGCTTGCCTCAAAAGTGCTTTTCCAAAAGGCAACTGGATTGTTTTTTTGCTTGAGGAAGGAAGGGAGGGACGGAGGGACATGGGGAGAGAGGGGGAGGAGAGAGAGAGCAGTCCAGTTGCCTTTTGAAAAAGCACTTTTGAGACTACTCTGACCTGGATAACAGAGAATCTCTTTAGACCTCTTTGGTGGGCAAGCAACTAAAGCAAAAACTTCAAACCTTGACACAGCTTCCCTTTGGAGAACAATTATTGACTGTCAGGCTCCAAAAAACAAAGACTGAACACACTGAGGTTCTTCTAAACAGTTTCCTTTCTACATCCTCATCTATAGACAGAAAACTTGCCAAACTAAATCAGATTACTTGCACCACTAAATATATACTCCCAGAACTCCTAGGAAGGAGTCATCTTAACTCTCTTCCTCCCACCCAAACTATCTAAGCTTCACTGTCCTTTGCTTCTCTGGAATGCTGTCCCTTCCTCCTGGGAATCCAAATTACATTCTCCCACATCAACTCTCTTTTGCAATATTTTAAGCATTACTCTCCTCTTGTTACCCAAACATGCTTGGATCCTAGAATTGATAGAACACCTTTTCAGCTCTGCTCTAACATAAAGAATAAAAAATTGATCTGCCCATCTGTCTACCAAGCTGTCACTTACAAGGTACTCATACCACTCGTCTTTCAATCTTGACACAGTAAACTAAATGCTTGCATTACAGTAGGCTTTTGGGAGCTGCTTAGAAGTTTTAAAGCTACAAATTGAATATCAAGATGAAAGTGTATGAATGTATAAAAGTGTAAAGTGAAGCCATTTCCTAATATTGCTTATATTTTCTATATTTATATAGGATATAGGATGCCAATGATATATGGAGATTTATGGAAGTATGAAGAGATTTGGAGATATTGGAAGTGGTGATAAATAGGCCCTTCGCAAAAGGTCAAAGAAGAATCCTGTCACAAATGGAGTGGGTGTATCAGGAAAGATTTAATTTGTTGGTAAGAAAATATGCAACAAATGGACTTTGTACAAAATTATGTCAATGTCATCAGGATAATCAGCTAATGTTCTATAAGAAAGGAATTTCATTTGCACTGTCAACACTCTGCATCTAACACACCAATTATTAAAAGTCCTTCCTTTGCAAATGAATGCTGCTCTAATACTAATGTGAATTGTGCGTGCAGCACAAGATGCTTGAGTACTGGCCTCATCTAGTGTTCAGATCTTCAGAAAACGTCTACTGGAGAAAGAAAGCACAAAGAAACAAACAAGAGTTCATCTTGAAAAGGAAGCAGACTGTTTCTTATCTTATATTCATTCTAAAAAAAATAAAAGGTGCACTTGTCTCTTTTAGTTCAAAGCAGACAAGGCACAGGAGGTGACACAAGTTTTTTGGCAGTGAGACATACTGTCAACTACAAAGAGTAATCTGTGAATCTGGTGTGGCTATGAAAAAGGAACTTAAAGTCACATTCAGGACCAAGGACAGAACAGATGAAGTAGCAACTTAGCGTGATAACACCATGAGATTTTTAAAGCTGGAGAAATATATGTTCGATTTGATAAATAGCAACATTGAGCAGGGTTGGTATGAGAAATGTATGGATTGTTCACCATCTAGATTAGAAAAGTGATCCATCTTCTGGCTAAATTATGCACACAAGACAGCACATTTTCTAACAGCGAAGCAAAGTAAAAAATTCAAAGCACACTGAAAGAAATTCTGAAACACATTATCAAACTAAAGTTCACTTCAGTGCTGTCCTTTCCTTAGATTGATTTATGAAGACAAAAAGCAATATTAGCATTATCTGACACGGTGCAGAACAGTAAAAAATCTAAAACTTTTTTCACGTATCAGAAAATTAACTGCCACTGGGTAAAAAAGCAATTACTCTACTTTCTTGCCAAGTTGTCCAGTGTTACCATTACACCTACAACAAACCATTTAAGGCAGGGGTGTCCAAACTTGGGAACTTTAAGACTTGTGGACTTCAACTCCCAGAATTCCCCAGCCAGCCATGCTGGCTGGGGAATTCTGGGAGTTGAAGTCCACAAGTCTTAAAGTTCCCAAGTTTGGACACCCCTGATTTAAGGTAAATCTACAGCTAAAAAGATTGCCATGTGTATGATTCAAGAAGGCACCTTGGATTCTGCAAGTGAAAACTATGAATATCAATATCAATAAATGTAGTGCTAGTCTATGTAGGATGGCCCAAACTAACTCTATCTTCACACCTTCACCTCATGTCTTTACTATTGAATTTCCCACATTGAATAGGATGAGCTACAGGGAACATTTTTTCCCAGTAGTCTCTGAAGGCTGAATAAAACATAGCAGTGGTAGACTAATGTAACCATATTTTAAAGACTGTTTCAAGGAGGTTGATTTTTAAGACACATAATAAAGACATAGTAAGCCTATTGGCTTATGTAACACATCTCTCATCTTTGCATATCCAAAGGCAAACCTGAAAAGCAGGATCCTCCAGTGTCATCTGTATTTTGAAGAATGATTCATGGCCCTATAAGATTTCTTAGAAATTGCAGTCAGGTGAATTGCTTGTTGAGAAAAAGGAATAATGGGAATTATCCTGTAGATGGGGAAGGCAGGTAGGTAGCATTCTGGTAAATTAGTGCTTTGTAACTGGTTATGTTCCTATGGTAGCCATTTTAGAAATGGCTCCCCTATTAGACCAATATCTGTAATACATTTTCAGAATTCCAACTGTGTCTCAGAATGCCCAATGTTGGGAATGCCCTAATTCAGCAAATTTCAATTTTATTAATGAGTTTTGGCACAGGATTTGACGAGTCACATATTTAAGATGTAAATATGATCCTATGAAACCACAGAGAAGTCATAGTATGACAGCTCTATGCAATCAAGATTCTGGTTTGCACATAATTTTTTATTTGTTGTCCCTTAAATATGCTAAACTCAAGGAATATAAGGGCCTTTTTCCCGTGATGATATTACAATGGAGGCAACCCACATAACTTTATACACTTTACATGTCCTCAAAGTCTAAAGAATATTGAATATGGACTTCTGTGTTCTTGTCTGAGGCCAACTATCAATTTTCATTTTGTTACCTTTTCTTTGAATTTCATTTTGGTTAACAGTATTATTAATTTGGAATCTATGTATGTATATAATATATATATGTATGTATGTATGTATGTATGTATGTATGTATGTATGTATGTATGTATGTATGTATTTATGTATTTTGCTTACAGAGAATTAAAAAAGTTTGGGGTTAAAATATTTTACAAGTCATGGACCCAAAAAGTGTTTAAAACTCAAATGACTAACCCAGCTTTATGGAAGCTGATTTTCCAAACAGCTTAAGGCAGAAAAGCTAAAGGCTATTACTGATTGTGCTAAATAACTCATGTTTCCTAAATTTTTATAGCTTTGAAGAATGTATGAGTGTGTGTGTGTGTGTGTGTGTGTGTGTGAGAGAGAGAGAGAGAGAGAGAGAGAGAGAGAGAGAGAGAGAGAGAGAGAGAGAGAAAGAGAGAGTTCCCACACACACACACACATAATGATGTTCAGTATAAAAATAGATAATACAATCTATAATAGGCCCAATATCTACATCAGGGCTGTCAAACTCCCAGCCTGCTGGCCGGATTAGTCATCCTCTGGCCACACCCAAACCCATTTTAACAAAGGGGGGGAGTCCCGATATATCACATGATGCCGCCTGACGACGTGAGCTTGACATCCCTGTTTTACTTCATCCAAACTGTAGTATTTTAGGTAATAGTTAAGTTGAAAGATTATATATCATTTGGCCTTTTCCATTTAACTAATTTTTGAAAGATCTAATCTGTCAAATGGAAAACAAAGTAAATATAAATAATAAAAGCAGTGGGAAATTTATAACTCGTTAGACAATTGTTGTGACCCAGCAGGAGCCGTTGGAGCTGCAAACAGACTCCGACAGCGAGGGGCCCTATGAGTCGGGTCTGGAAGATGTGGAGGACCCTGGACAGGGTTCCGACTCCGAGCAGGAATCAGAGAGGCTGGTTGGCCACCAGGAGGCACCTGAGGCATGAAGCAGAGGTGAAAGCCAAAGGGAGTGTGCTCCTGACATCATGCCTTGGAGCAGTGGTGAGGAGACAAGGGAGTTGGTCCTGGACACCTGGAAACGGAGGGCTGATAGACGTAGAGAACAACTACGCAGATACAGAAGATAATTGGACCCAGATGGTTGTAATTAGGCTCCTCTCAAGATAGTATATAAGGAGTGACTTTCCTGGAGGCTTGCAGGATTCAACTTAATTACCAATGCTGGAGAAGCTCTTGTGTCTGTTTCTTATCTTGGAAGTCTGGATTGCTGCCAAGGTCTAGTCAGTGTGTTAATTTACTGTGAATAAATCATCTAGCAGTATTCTTGTCTTGGAGTGCTTTGGTGTATGAAGAGGGGGGTCAGAACAGATAATAAAGTACTATTTAATATGAAATTAAGCACGAACCATGTTTTAATATTTAAAATGACAATATAATAAAAAATGAATATATTTGACTTCTCTTCTTTCTATTTATCACCTTTATCTAGCTGCCTAACTTAAAACTGTATTTTGTAAAATTTGTTTTCAAAGGAGAAAGCTAGAAATGGAGCAATTAACCAATTTTGCTGTATTTAAGTGCAATGACAATAAAGATTATGCTTTTACTTATAATTAAGAGGACCCAAAATCATACTGCAGGGAAAGGCAAAAATAAATGAATAAATTCTTCAGCCATAACTAATTTGACCAATTGGGAAAAGAATTGTTGCCGTTCTCAAATATAACAACCAGATATAAATCCCCAAATAGTCAAAAAATACACATCACATCAAGGCAATCCCTATACCAGACCATTTTCTTACAGAGTAGTGTATTGCTTTAATTAAATGTTGAAATCTAAATGTACGGTAATACTTCTTCCTGAAAGTCAGTCACTTTTAAACTTTAGTTCTAAATTGTACACCAACTACTAACTTCAAAACTATCCTCACAACTGAAAAAATTTAAGTCCTGTCCTATCTATTTCCAACATAAATATGAAACAGAAATACAGAAATGAAGAACTGTTGAAATAAATGTTTTACATCACCCATTTTCAGTACTCTAGTGAAATTATGTACATAGCCACAGATTAGAAAGAATATAAATTTATGATCAATAAGAAAACAAGTCCTCACTTTGGGGAGTTGTTTCATATATGTTAATATGTTGCTCCACATTATTCAATCTTCTATTGTTAGTTCAAATTCTGATTTATATGACTTTAGCCCAGGGATTTCAACCAAATAGAAAATATGAGTATAAATGGGAGCGCATCAGATAAACCAATATTATCTGCACTTTTTCTTGGTGAGGGAAATAGTCTTCAGACAACACAAACTGATTAATCAAAACACTCAATGGTGGTGGATGATGAAAAAATAATTGGCCTAAATAATTGTCATGTCAGCCAACTACTTTCATTCTTGTCCTTGGTTTATTTTATTAAAAAAAGAATTTGCAGACCCATCATGGGAAGCAATTTCCTCATGGAGAAGCATTTTAAGGCTTCTTCGGGTGCTATTAGCTGCCATTCTGAAAATGATAAAATGGTCCATATGTGTATTCTTTTAAATAAGGCCACAGGATAATACTAACATGTTTATTTTTATCAATGATTACCTCGTCCAATGATATAATACTAGACAATTCACTACCCATTGCGTTGTCATTTCAGAGATATTTTCTTACTTGAATAAAGAAACAAAATGAACATGAGTGGGCAAAAATGCAGTGGAAATGGGAGCAATTTCCAACTTCCTAATGTCTCCTCCAGTTTTCCTTGTAGAAAGCTGGAAGGGAGCATTGGAAATGATGAAAATATGGCTCTGGCTGATTGCAGCAGGGCAGCACAGCAGCACAGAAGAAGCCAGAACTTTGCCAAAATTTAATCCCATGGGAGTCATGGATCCTGGATTTTGGACACATTCTATTAGTCCATTTGAGGTATGTGGATTCAAAAGTGGTGGCGATGCACCATTTTGCTCAATTGATGCTGACAAACAATCAAACAAATATGTGATTCTTCGTAATTAGTAACCAATTAGATATTATAAATATATATGAGCCAATTAAGTTGCACAACCTAAAACCATTTTACAGTAATATCCTTGATAAACCCAAATGTGGTCATAGCTCCAAAACATTAGGGACCCACAATTTATGCAACCAACAATATAAAAAAACATTTATGCCCATAATTCTTTTTTTAAAAAAAGTTGGAAACACTCTAACAGATAGAAATAAACATTGAGGAAATGTTAAAAGGAATAAAGATACGATTTACATAAGCATTCACAATTCGTCTTTTATTTATGTTCATCATATCACAGTGTACATTTAGTTTCGTTGACATTCAAATCAGTTTATCTAAATTTTGAAGACAAAACCAAACAGAATATTAAATATAGAGAGTAATAGAAGCTAACCAAATTTCAGTTGTCTGGAACAGCATTAGAGGTGTCCTGTCTAGAGGCCGTGCTAATCTTCAGTCAAACAAGAACATAATACTTTTATATAAGTGATGAAGCCCTCATCAGATATATTGCATGACTAAACAAAGACAAAAACAATGGTTCTAAACATTATTTGATGGAACCACATTATGTCCAACTGTATGTCCAAGAAAGATTTGACTCACTCTTTCAAATACATTTTCAAATACATGTCCTCAGGTTTGAAACATTGCTCCTTAATGGCATATACAATATTGTTTTATTTTTAAAATATTCCTTTATCAGTCAATGGATGGAAGTGAAGCCACCCATTATTAAACATGTTATCCTTTAAAAACACACTTATCTCTTCAAGACGATCCTCAATTTTTGGATAATGCAAACATGTGATTCAAAGATTTCTTATTTAATGAGTAAATCATGCTTTCAGAAGTTGTCATGTTCCATGTCTTATCTAAGCATATTAAAGCTTTTTTTTTTAAATGCAGGGAGTATAAATTATATTAACTGAGTAAAATAAATGAATTTTCTATTTCCATCATGCTGAATCTATCTTATCATAATTTATATTATAAATTTAGAGGGAGAGTAAGTGACCAAAGCTGCACATAGTATTTTGCCAAAATATGCTTTCTTTGGCTCTGTGTGTTTTATGTAGACTAAACCTTTGTTGTCTCTAAGTTATGATTTATGGCTTCTATTGTATGAACCAGCTGTGATTTACTCATGGCTACATAAATCATAATTTAATGTTCGATCCTGAAGAGGGTTTGCCAGTCTAATTGTTTATAGGATCTTTGCCAATATCTTGATCCTATCATGTTTTCTCAACAGTAACTCTCTACTGTATTAAACTGAGTGTATTTGTCTTGGTTAGGTGTATGCAGAATTCAATCGCTTTGATTGTAGAATTGTTGATAAATGGTATTTCCATACACATATTTTCATTCCCCAAGCCCTCGCAAACCAGTTTACAGTAGCTATAATTATCTTGACTCTGCCATATTCTCAATGCCACAAACTGTTCATGGACAGGCTAGGATTCTCTCCAATTAGACAATAGCACCATAATTTTGTGCTTGTGACCTCTTAGCAATTAAAAAAATACAGATAGTCCTTGACTTACAACAGTTTGCTTAGCGACCATTCAAAGTTACACCACTGAAAAAAAAGTGACTTATGACCATTTTTCAGTTACGACCTTTGTAGCATCTCCATGATCACGTGATCAAAATTCAGATGCTTGGCAACTGGTTCACATTCACATTTCGGATGGTTGCAGTGTCTTGGGGGCATGTGATTCTCTTTTGCGGCCTTCTGACAAGCAAAGTCAAATGGGGAATCCAGATTCACTTAACAACGGTGTCACTAAGTTAACAACTGCAGTGATTCACTTAAGAACTGCAGCAAGAAAGATTGTAAAATGGAGCAAGCCTCACTGAACCAATGTCTCACTTAACAACAGAAAATTTGGGCTCAGTTGTGAATGTAAATCAGGGACTACCTATACTTCAGGTACTCACACAAAAAAGATTATCTTGGACAATCAATGGAGAAGGAAGTGAGTAAAGGGATGACAAAGCAGGGGAGAATTCCCTCCGATGGGAAAGTATGCCTTTCATTGACCTACTACTGCAGCTCTAGAGCAGTAAAAGCAAAATTGAATTAGCTTTTCCACACTGTTTTCATAACACTGTGCTGAGTCAACCCAGAATCAGAATAGCAACTGCTTTCAAAGAAACCCAGAGTTTGGCTTTTTTTTATAAGTAATTAACATTCCAAAATGCTAAATGTTAAACCAGATCATTGATAATCCTGCATCTTAATCAGAGCTGAAACTGTGCCTTTTCTTATTCAATATTCATTTTACTTTTTTTTTAAGAGCTCAGTTTGTTGATTTGGTTAGCTCATAAAGTCTATAACATGTTATAATCCTTTGTGAGATGAGCGTGTATTTTCTGGGATTTAATGAGGCTCAAAGCGTGGAAAAAATAGAAACATTCATTTTTCACTGGTTTTAATACTCCATGTTTTGTTTTCAAAAAAAAGAGGGGAATCCAGAATGTTCTTCCTTTCTGGATTTTAATGCTTGTACTTACTGGTAACTCCCACTAATTTTCTACAGAGTGCTTCAGCTTCAGATAAAAAAAATCACATCAGTCTCTTCCACACAGAAATAATTCGGCCACAGCTCTCTAAGCTTTAATAACATGTGGCTAGAATTACTGGAATGCAATATAACCTACAACTGCCTCTGAAACCATGTCTGTGAATTGAGAATACAATATTTGCTTTGATCACGTCTTGATGGTCTTAAATGAACTTCACTTCGAAGCCTAATTCATGCCAAAGCTCATTTACAAGCACATAGATACAGTAGTACATACCATTCAGCTTTTGGGGAAAGTTGTGTTTGCGCGCATGCATGCGCATGCATGCACACACATGCACATGCACACACACAGAGGAACTGAGTCTTCTTGGTAACTGTCTCATAGGCCACAATATTAAATCTAACTGCAAATCTCCCCAAACCAGAACAGCATGACTCTATTTACCATCATGTCCCATTTCTCCTACCAATGGCCATCTGCCACAACTGTTCTGAGGTCTTGCCCACAAACAAATAGGCTAAGTGGGCAAGAAATATGACAAATAAAATACTAACCAGATCTAGGTTTTCTGTCAAACTAATCCTGCTAATTTCTTTCCCATCAGACAGAAAAGAGGCAGCACACGACAAGCAAACAAACAAGGATGTATCTACAAGGCATTGGATTTCTTTCTTAGTAGGCCTACCCAAATTGAAAGAGGAATTGAAAACTGTGGCTGAAACTCTCTGGGGTATTCTTGGAATAAATCTTTCTGAATTAATTCTCTAAATGTCAGTTTTTGTTAGTAATTTATAGCACTGTAAGAAGGATTGGCAAGCTGAACATTGCTTCCAGTGGCCATCCCCATGTTTCTGACCTTAATTTATGCAGCCTTTCTCTGTTGTTTTCTGCCTCACAAAAATCTCTTCCAGCTGCAAAACACAGAGGAAAGCAAAGACAGTTAGGATAACCCATCATTATGCCGACAACTTTCTTTCACCAAAGTAGAAAGCTGTTGGTTGTTTCAGCTTTAAAATGTCTTACTGGCTCTTCTTTAATTCAGCCTTTCCCAGTTCGATATATTCCAGATCATATTCCAACCACAACATATCTAATTGGCGCCTTTTGGGAGAAAGCTGCATTAATCAATAAAAATTGGTGCTTGCAAGTGTTTGCCAGTGATTGCCAATTTTTAATTAAATCTAAGGAACGTCATCTAAGGAGCCGTGCAAAATACACCATGCAAACTCATCTCTGGCACATATTTCAAGAAGAAAATAAAAGAGCAGCAGGATATTATTCACAAAATACTTTGCACAAATCATCACCTGGAAATGAACTAAGAAAAACATGGTTTAAAATGTTGATTAAATGAGCTAACTTAATGAGGCTATTAAGCATTTGCATAATTGTACTAGGAGTTTTGGAATGAGCTCTAATTCTAATTTAACCAAAATGATCATTGCATCTTGGCTTAGTAATGTGCCCCTTCTGCTTTTTTTTCTCTATCTTTAGGGAAAGGATAATTTTTTCACAAAAGTCAATTGGACAGTCTTGCCATGAATTTTAATATCCTTCTTTAAAGAACAATGGATTATATTTGGCTCCTGCTGTTGGGAACCTAGATGGTAGTAGTGCCAATTTTGGTCAAGACAGATTGGAGGGAGGTGAGAACAGAGCACCTTCCTTAGGCTTTTGTCCTTTAAATGACATTTAAGAAAATGGGGACAATTCTAAACTGCATTATCTGAGAAGAGAAGTAATTCATTCAGGCCAAGTTGAATTGTCCAATTAAATTTTAGGCTGAAGAAACCTATTCCTTCCTGAAGTAACAACCCAAGATTGTGTGCTACCATCAACATTTATCTACCCTCTCCTGCTTCTGGCACCACCTCTGTTCATAGCAAACATCATTAAGACTAATGGTCTTGTGAACAACTAAAAAAGTAAAAATAAATGATTATCATAGTCCTCCAAGGTTATGGAAAATGGAGGTCAAAGCATCTGATAGATTATAGAAGGCTAGTTTTATACTCAAATATCTGCATAGTTTAAACTGATTTTCATTATCTTGATTTTACTCTTATCGCAGATTTTTTAAATTGATCTTCTTCTGTAATTGGCTTGTATAGAAGTATCATCTTGCTTGCTCTTTGCCCTTTGTCTGTGTCCTGGTGAAGATAAGTAGACTTGTCTGTGTGCTGGTGAAGACGCCTTTGTTCAAAATGTGAAGTCTTCTTCAAAAGAGTCGCCTTTGTCTTTTAAATGCAGATGGACTGCTGAATCTAGTTGTGATGGATTTGTTCTCCTATGTTGTGCCATTTGTTTATGAAGTAGTTGTTTCCCACCTTGCAGTCAAAGCTGATGAAGCTTCTTGAAACTTCTTCAAAGAAAAAACAGAAAGTCTAGTTGCCTCATGAAAAAAGCACGAAAAAAGACCAACCATGACTTGTATGACTGAGAATCTTCATAGACATTTTATAGTGCTGTATCTATCCATGTTGTGGGGGGGGGGTCTACTTCCTATGCAGGACAAAATAATGTATTTGCGGTTGCTACAATGTGAACATCGGGGACTCGTCGCCCCGAGTCCCTGTGGGGAGAGGGGGCGACTAATAAGTTCAATAAAATAAATAAATAAATAATGAACATCTACCTTCATTGCTGCTGCTCAATATAGGTACTGGACTGCTTTAGCTGGGAGCTGGGATACAATACAATACAATACAATACAATAGTAGAGTTGGAAGGGACCTTGGAGGTCTTCTAGTCCAACCCCCTGCCTAGGCAGGAAACCCTATACTGTTTCAGACAAATGGCTATCCAACATCTTCTTAAAGACTTCCAGTGTTGGGGCATTCACAACTTCTGGAGGCAAGCTGTTCCACTGATTAATTGTTCTAACTGTCAGGAAGTTTCTCCTCAGTTCTAAGTTGCTTCTCTCCTTGATTAGTTTCCACCCATTGCTTCTTGTTCTACCCTCAGGTGCCTTGGAGAATAGCTTGACTCCCTCTTCTTTGTGGCAACCCCTGAGATATATCAAATTTCCTTATGTTGTACCCATACCTATATATACTTTATTATCATTATCCCTCCTTTATTTAACTATATCCTGTATCATAACATTTTCCCCCTAATATTCAAAACTTAACTATATCTAACTTAGTTCTTTTTTATTAACCTTTATATATAATCCAAAAGAATTTCTAATCTTCCTTTCATGGGTACTAATCAATATTCATATGCCATTATTGCTTATCATGACACTACACATTATATACATTATTATCATTATCAATTATTTGTTTAACTATATCTATTAGCACTGAATTTCACTAAGTTTAACTAGTTTAAATTATACTCTTCCATCTATCAGCCTGTATATTTCCAGTAGCAAAACAGTCTCATATCTTCTGCTATTTGTGGTATCAGTCCTCTAATCATCTCCTTAATCAACTTTGTATGGACTCACCCTCTCTTCCCTTTCTTGAAGCAACACAGCAGGCCTTGAGACTGATCTCTAATAAATAAATACAGGTAATTCTGTACTTACAACAGTTCATTTAGTGACTATTCAAAGTTACAACAGCACTGAAAAAAGTGAGTTATGGCCATTTTTCATACTTATGTGATCAAAATATCTGGTGCTTGGCAACTGACTCATACTTATGATGATTGCAGTATCCCAGGGTCACGTGATCTCTTTTGGTGAAGCAAACTCAGTGGAGAAACCAGATTAATTTAACAACCATGTTACCAAATTAACAATTTCAGACAGGTGGGGAGCAAGAGGAGGAGAGAAAGGAGAGAGAGGAGAAGGAGAGAGGAAGGGGAAGTTGAGAAGGGAAGGATGACAGAGGGAAGAAAGGAGATAGGAGGGGGAGGAGAGAGGGAGAAGAAAGTGATGGCTAAGGTACAAATATGGTGTATGGAGAGCAGAAGAGCCAATAATTGTTTTTGGGAGCTGATGGTAAGGTGAATTGATGTAAACATTTAATCATACAATATGATGTTGGCTATGTAATAGTATACATACGATTATATGCTATGAAAATGAAAAAATAAATAACTTAATATGCAAAAAAACCAATTTCAGACAAATCTGGCAAGAAAGGTTGTAAAATGGGGCAAAATTCACTTAACAAATGTCTCACTTAGCAACATAAATGTTTGGCTCAATTGTGGTCGTAGGTCAAGGACTACCCATAATGTATAATTTATAGATAGATAGGTAGATGATAGATAGATAGATAGATAGATAGATAGATAGATAGATAGATAGATAGATAGATAGATGAAAGATAGATGATAGATAGATAGAGTATTTCAAACATTATATTGGGAGGGAAATGAGGATGAAGCTTGTTTTCTGTTCCTGGTGCTTTTTCAACACGTACAATTCACTGGACAGCCATAAACAAAGCAGTGATCATTCTGTCCATGATAACTTGATACAATACCACTTTTTTATGGTTGTGAATTGGTTTCCCAAATGGTACAAGACAGATAAAAATAATTAGTGGCCTGAAGCCAGTGAAGGCACTCTGGAATCGCTGGAACGTGCAGAGTATACTATTTTTTCTTTCAAAGCTGTTGGCTGTGAGCTTTTTCAACCTTCTCGCAGTAGGGAAAAGTTTTCAGTGAAGGTATAAATAAAGTGTTGAAGAAATGCCAACATGGCCTTGTACACATGGCTGTTCAATATACATTAAACACACATATTTCAAAGAGTGGCATCATGTGATTATGTTTCAATGTCACTAGATAATAGTAGTGCTGAGGTTTAAAACAAAGATTTATTTTGAAAGCATCTATAAATTCAGATTAGGTGTAACCATGAAATAGATACTGACAGTTCCAATGGAAACATTGGCTGCGGGTCTCCTATACATTGGCTTGTTTTGTCAAAGCCTTCAAAAAACCCATATTAACACATCATACAGTGACAGTATTCCTTCTCAAGTATTAATTGTACAAACCAGTGACGTGTGGTGAGCTTTACGGCTGGTGAGGCTGGTGACGTCATCAGCGTGAGCCGCGGTCTCCTTCATGTTGACTCAGGAGTCAGGAAGGAGGGGAATTCCCCTCCTTCCTGACTCCTGAGTCAACATGAAAGGACCGCGGCTCACGCTGCGCGATCCCTCCTCCGCAATCCCTCCAGCCTCCCTCCTGCGCACGTCCCATTCCCCGCCTTCCTAAGTCAACATGAAGGGGACCACGGAGCGTGCTCCGTGGGACCATGGCTCACGCTGCGTGATCCCTCCTCCGCGATCCCTCCAGCCTCCCTCCTGCGCACGTCCCATTCCCCGCCTTCCTAAGTCAACATGAAGGGGACCGCGGAGTGTGCTCCGCGGGACCGCGGCTCATGCTCCGTGGTCCCCTTCATGTTGACTTAGGAAGGCGGGGAATGGGATGTGCGCAGAAGGGACGCTGAGGCTAGAGCAGCCTCCTGCACACATGGTCCCATTCCCCTCCTTCCTGACTCCTGAGTCAACATGAAGGGGACCACGGAGCACTCCCATTCCCGACCACGTGTGCAGAAGGCTCCTCAGCGCCTTTTCCCTTTTCCCTTTTTTTTTAAATTTTCATGATGAGAGCGGTGCGGCTCTGCCTCCCCTGCCTTCCCTGACCGCACGTCCCTGGTACAAACGGCATTTCATGTAGTTACGTAGCAAGAACAAAATATATATCTAGGCTCTGGTCCTGTATCATAAATATGCAGTGTAATTAATATCAGAAATGTACAAGCCTATGGTTCTAGGAGCTTTTTGTGGAAGTTTTTTCAAGTATTTTAGTATCATTTTTTTGTTTTTTGTTTTGGAAAATTTTTCATTGTTTTAATTAAACAAAAACACACACAAAAAAACATTCTTCATTACATCTTGTAGAAAGCATGTCGATTGGTTCCCAAAAAAAATCATGCGTTACTATACATCCTTCATATTTTTAATGTACATTTTAAAATTGAAAATCTTTATGTATTTTGCCATCAATATACCATCATTCTCATTTAGCTATAATTATTTAAACATGCTTTTATCTAGAATCATTTGTATTTAAAGACACAACCACCTACTGGCATTCATTAGCTATTCCTATAAACCTCCAATAATTACCCTTTTATAGCATATTCCCTTTTTTTCCAACTCACTATTTAAGGTTTATATCTGATTGCTTTTACCAATGCCAAGACATGTAAAAATCATTAAACATTATCCATTAACATTTCCTTATTATTATTATTATAGTTATCTAAAGAAAAAAGAAAAGAAATTGCCATTTATATCACATCTCCTCCCCTCCAACCCAAGAAAAATTACATCTTTATAATAAAATCTAAACAAAAATGTATTAGTGAAATTGATAAATCTTTTCCCCAGATCTCAATTTACAGTTTATATCCAAATTATTTTTACTAATTAAGATTATTATTCCATTATTATTATCATAATGAGTTATTAATTAACAAATAAACATTTTAAAGAAAACATTCTAAAAGTGTCTAGAAAATCCTACTTATTAATCACCAAAGGTTAACTAAATTTTAAGTTATCAACCTTCATTAGCCTGTGTCTTTCCAGTAACAAAACAATCTTATCTCTTTAGCCAGTTGTTGCATCAATTCTCTTATGAACTTCTTTATGAAGTTTTTTAAAACTTTTCTTTGCACTTTTTTGCTTGAAAGATCTCTCATATAGACTTGTTGCCCTTGAACTGGTATTAAAATTGGCATGTCTTTGATTATCAGATGTCTTTCTAAAGCTGTTTCTCTTCTTAATTCCATCATCAAATCCATATCTTGACAGGAGGGGTAGAGCTCCAGATCATCAAGTATATAATAATAATCAGATTCACTTTTCCATGTTCCCTCCTTTCCACTTTCACTCATAGGTGCTCCATTATTAGGTTCATTTGTTATCTTGTCTTTATCTTCTATATCTTCACTCTCTTCTTTAATTTTTGAGGCTCCAGTCCCTTCATCTTTTAATGAGCCAGACAATAATCTATCCAACTTCTTATCAAAGCTCTCAAATCCTTCCAATATCTTTAGAATTCCATCCAAACAATCCTGGTAACTTAGGGTTTCTTCATCTGTATATAAATACATATTTCCCAGAAGAGAAGAAAAAGTTTAGAATCCACTGCCACTCTCGCCTTCAATGTCTCTTTTATGTATAAAAATATTTTTGTTTTGAATTTGCTTAAACATAAGATCCTTTTAATTTTTTCAAAAAAGTGAGGGTTCTATCTTTTCTTTTCTTTCCCTTCCCTTGTCCAAAATATTCCACAAAGACACCTGCAAGAGAACAGTCCGTGTCCTTGAGTCGTTATCGGTCTCTACAGACAAGCTGCAAACCCTCTAGTTACAATGTCGACAGAATCAGAGAAAATAGAGCAAAGAATACTTTGTTTCAAAAAAAAGAAAAAAACCAAGCTCTGGCTTCCGAATGGCAGATTCAACTTTCTCTTATTCGTATCAAACTTAAGGAAAGCAAAAATCTCTAAGTGTCTTTAATAAAATTTAATAAACAGTAAGAGGAAGGATTATTGAAATAAAAAAAAGTTTTTAGATCAACCAAAAAATAAAGGTAGCACAGAATAAAAGAAAAAAATCAATTCATTCACTTAAGAGGAGAAATGGGAAGCGTTCCACTCACTTCAATCCACAAAACGCTATTACATAGAAAAGGAAAAAAAAACTTTCTAAGGCAGTCCAATAAAGATAAATTTCGCCGCTTTATTCTTTTGCTTAAAGGACTAATTTATCTTTTTAAAAAAATTTCTTTGGGCAATCATTCTCAAAGAAAAAATCTCACCAGCTGGACTCACTTTCACTGCCTTCCTTCCGGAGCCGTCTCCAACTTTGTCAGCCTGGGGCTGTCTGTTTACCGCCAGCTTGGAGAACTTCCCTTGGGTCAATCAGGGACTTTGCAGTGTCCCTGAGACCAGCAAGGATTTGTCTCCCTGTCACCATCTCTTTGGAATGGTTTAGGTCCATATGGACCGTGCAGCTGGTAAAAGAATCAACGGTGGTCTCAGGACCACACGTTGTGTCATCGCGACATCTGGCTCGTTCTCTCTATTTTAGTATCATATTGAGATGGACTTGATCATACAAGATGTCTATATTTCAGCGGTGGAAGATGTTGGTTCTTATGAGGAGACCTCCAAGTGAACCAGGCCAATAGTCTCCTTGGCATCAAAAGCAGATCCAGTAGCAGAATTTCACCCTTTGATAATCCTATAGACATCCATTACCTACTTAGCAAGAAAGAAAGAAAGAAAGAAAGAAAGAAAGAAAGAAAGAAAGAAAGAAAGAAAGAAAGAAAGAAAGAAAGAAAGAAAGAAAGAGGGAAGGGAAGAAAGAAAGGAGGGAGGAAGGAAAGAAGGAAGGAAGGAAGGAAGGAAGGAAGGAAGGAAGGAAGGAAGGAAGGAAGGAAGGAAGGAAGGAAGGAAGGAAGGAAGGAAGGAAGGAAGATATGAAGAACAGTTGCAGGAACTGGGTATGTTTAGCTTAAGAGAAAGAAGGACTAGGGGAGACATGATAGCATTGTTCCAATATCTCAGGGGTTGCCACAAAGAAGAGAGAGTCAAACTATTCTCCAAGGCACCTGAGGGTAGAACAAGAAGAAATGGGTGGAAACTAATCAAGGAGAGAAGCAACTTAGAACTGAGGAGAAATTTCCTGACAGTTAGAATAATTAATCAGTGGAACAGCTTGTCTCCAGAAGTTGTGAATGCCCCAACACTGGAAGTCTTTAAGAAGATGTTGGATAGCCATCTGTCTGAAACGGTATAGGGTTTCCTGCCTAGGCAGGGGGTTTGGACTAGAAGACCTCCAAGGTCCCTTCCAACTCTACTATTGTATTGTATTGTATTGAAGGAAGGGAAACTATAGAGAAAGTTCATATCTAGTTTACCTAAAGGTCTTGCAGTTTTAAAAAAAGGTGCTTTTTCAGGAGGCAACTGACCCTTCTTGTTTTTTCTTTGACGATGTTTCGCTTCTCATCCAAGAAGCTTGAGGATCATTGAAGCACTTGGAGGTTTATCTTGCAGTTTAACTTATATTTCCATTGGTTTATTTGTTTTAATAATAATAATAATAATAATAATAATAAATTTGAATTTATTAGCCGCTCCCTCTCCAGACAGGACTCGGGGCGGCATACAATAAAACATATAAAACATAAAACATATGTGTAAACACATAAACATTCAAATACACACATATACAAAGACATACATGCACGGAGGAGGTAACAAATTACATCACATTTAGACAATTAAAAGTCACCATTAAAATACCCCATTAGTAATACCACAATTTAAAATTTAAAAGGACTGTCAGGAGGAATAAGAAAAAATTTACGGTTGAGCCAGGCCAGATAATTGAAAGAGCTGGGTCTTCAGCTGTACACGGAAGGAGCGGAGATCGGAAGTAATCCTGATGTCACGGGGGAGGTCATTCCACAGGGCTGGGCCCATCACAGAGAAGGCTCTGCTCCTGGGTGTCGCCCCCCGACACTGTTTAGCAGACGGCACCCGAAGAAGTCCCTCTCTGTGTGAGCGGATTGGTCGTAGGGATGTATGGGGCAGGATGTGATCCTGCATGTAACTAGGTCCTGTGCCATGAAGCGCTTTAAAGATCATAATCAAAACCTTGAAACGCACTCGGTAGACTACAGGAAGCCAGTGCAGCTCGCGCAGGAGAGGTGTTACAGGGGAGTATCTAGTCCTCCCCATAATCAGTTTTGGCACTAAATTTAGAAAACCGGCTATATAAGCATCTGTATCTATGCAGTAAAGTGAAGTGTTGGTAGCACTAATATAAGACAATTTATGAAGAGTGCTTAGATTTACAAATGGGCCTTTAGCTCGTCCTATAGTTTTGTTTTTTAAAAAAATAACAATGATATTTCTCCCTATTCTCATATTGCACAGTGCTTTTTTCAATTTGCCTAGTAGCTCAGCGGTTTCCACATACAGTATGTATTATGCCAAAATTAACAGAATAACAGAATTGGAAGGGACTTGCAGTACAACACCTGCTCAGGCAGGAAACCCTATATCATTTCAGACAAATGGTTGTCCAATCTCTTCTTTAAAACTTCCATTGTTGGAGCATTAACAACTTCTGGAGGCACGTTTTCCACTGATTAATTGTTCTAACTGTCAGGAAATTTCTCTTTAGTTCTAGGTTACTTCTACCCTTTATTAGTTTCCATCCATTGCTTTGTATCCTGCCTTCAGGTGTTTTGGAAAATAGGTTAACCCCCTCTTCTTTGTGGCAGCCCCTTAGATATTGGAATGGTCAAGTTCAGGTCCCTGAGAAAAAAGGGTTAGTCATCACTGCTCTATGTGATTCGATATTCTAGAACAGGGATCTGTAACCTAGGCTACTTGAAGACTTGTGGACTTCAACTCCCAGGGATTCTGGGAGTTAAAGTCCACAAGTCTTCAAGTGGCCAATGTTGCAGACCCCTGTTCTAGAAGTTAACATATTTATCTGATTACATGGAAATAAGAATGAACACGCTCCCTTTAATAGAAAAGAAAACACTATTTCAAGTTAGTTACTGTACACATCAAAGTAATTATCCATACAAATTAGCTACTAATGATTCAGAAATTGCCATGTGAGATAATGATCTTTTTGTACTTTGCCTGGCTTCATAAATAGACTACCTTGAATCTAGGAGAAATATTAATACATTCCACTTTCAGCTTCAGATAAACGTGATGCCTAATTAAAATAATATTATTAAAGTCCTGCTTGGACTGGGTTTAAACCTCCCAAGTGTTGTTTGGCAGCATTTTTACCAAGAATGTTTGGCAGTGTTTTCCCAAATTGTGTTCTGTCTTCCACTTTATTCCATTATTCCTTCAGTGACTTATTTCATCTCCTGAGACCACTTGAAAAAAGGAGGCGGCACAAGAAAAACCTGATCTGAATGCCCAGCATTGAATGCATTAAGCTAAAAGCAACAGTAAAAAGATGGATTCATTACGAGTATAGGTTATACTTTGGAAGGCCCACCACAGATGTAAAATCATTAATTCACTTTATGAATAATTATTAACCATTTTAACTTCATGCTGTTTGAAGCTCAGCCAAATACATATTTAATATATCATTTAACTGTTGAAAAAGCCAATATAGAGATATACATATAGATTCAACGTTTTATATGGTTAGGTTGATTTTAATTCAATGATAGGAATGTTTTCTTTTTTTTTAACCATCAGACCTAGGTTTGTGGCCTTTGTTGAACAATCCCATTGATTAAACACTACTTGTAATCAATACCCCCATCGTGGGAGTATTTGTGTATCTGTGGGTTTTTTTTTACTTTATTGTACAAAATTGCATTAGTTTTGTGGGAAAGACAGAAAGGATGTCTGCATCTCTTTAATGAATTCTCTCTTCAATGCAATAGAAATCCATAACACTGCAGCAGTTCCTAGTTTTAAACTTAGAACTGCATCTGAAAGTTACTTGCATCAAAAGCACGTTAAGATTCTATGAAATGTTTTTGTTTTTGTCTTATGTCAACACTCTCTTTTTTGGAATTCATTCCTAACATTAGATCATGGGCTCACATTGAAGCTATCATTCTTTCCCCAAACAATACTCCCCAGCTGGAATGAATGGCAAAAATGCTGTGGATGTCAAAAGATATCTATCACTCTAGGCTGGCTGGTGGCCAGTCCTTTTGGCTGTGTCCTGGTTGATAATAAATGCAGCAAAATTACTGTAGTGCTATGATGGTGGAATTTCAATTTGCATGTGTCTTTTCAGAACATTTGACAAACCCAAGTTTATTTTTCCTAAGTGACTGACTGGCACTTTGCCTACATTACAATAGTTAGTGGAATTACTGCTAGCTATAAATTATAAAAAGCACATTTCCTATATCTGAATGTCTATAGAGATAACATATGTGCCAATGTGTGTATATCTGCATACATACACTTCTGTAAGCGTGTGTATGTTTGCGCGCATATATAAAATATAGCCTTCCAATAGCCTACCATTGAGTGTAATAGATATAACATAGTTATCTTAAATTTTGCTCCACTAATCGTCTGCAGCTGGATAAGCAAGAAAGGAAATGGGATGCGTGATGCACCACAGCCACCATGTTTCCTCATAAGCTCATGACATATCCAATTCTCATGTTCCACATACTGAGGCCAATTTTCCAATAATAAGATACTGAGAGCAGGTGCTAATTTAGATTCCCAAAAAAACCACTTCTTTCAAAACAACAGATGAAGGAACAACTGGGTTGAGTAGGTGTGAAGCAGAATATTGTTTAAAATATCATACAAAACACTAGAAAGATAACTGGAGATTTGGAAAATGGCTAGCAACTAAAATAGAATAGATACCATGGACTGCTAAAAAGAGATGGTTAGTTCCAGGAATGGGGAAAAATGGAACTCAGTATAATGTTTATATTGTTGAAGGCTCATTATTTTCAGAGGAGTCTGGAGTTCATGTTGCAGAACAAACCAAGATTTTTAAAAGTGGGTGAAGACCAGAATACACTGAAGAGCACTTTGGACAATCACTAATGCAGAAAGAAGTTAAAGGATGCCATCAGATAACAGAACAGAAGATGGAATCTACAAGCCAGAGACAAGCCAGTTGCCAGACTCAATGTTCCCTTTAATTTTTTTTCAGTGTGAGCAGAAAAGTATAGTGTTTGAGCGGCACATTTTTATGCCTGAGCACCTGATTTTTTTTTTACAGATGTCACCTAAGACAACAACAAAATCAGTATTATTTGAAACTCAAAGTTATGTTTCTTCAAGGTACTGGCTTAATTAAAAGTGTTATATAATGTCAGTATAACTTAACAATGCTCCTGCTTAGCAACCAAAATGTTGGCTCAGGAACTCTGGCATTTGAAGCACGCAAGTCTTAAAGCTGTCAAGTTACAAGACCCTTGCACCCCTAACCCTTTAGGGAAAAAAACCCAGGGGTCTTCAAACCTGACAGCTTTAAGACTTGTGGACTTCAACTCCCAGAATTCCTCCTCCAGTCATATTGGCTCAGGAACTCTGGCATTGAAGTGTGCAAGTCTTAAAGCTGTCAAGTTATAAGACCCTTGCACCCCTAACCCTTTAGGAAAAGAAACCCCAGGGGTCTTCAAACCTGACAGCTTTAAGACTTGTGGACTTCAACTCCCAGAATTCCTCCTCCAGTCATGTTGCGGCGACGTCATCTGCGTGGATCTGCTCCATCTTCGGGTTTTTTCACGGGGGGCAGGGCTGCCGCTGAAGATGCCGATGACGAGCCCTTGCCGCCACCAGAATAACAGCTGCCACCTCCTCCTCCTCCTCCAACAGCACCACCATATTTGGAGTGAAGCCGCCAAAGCTCCCGCTGGCGCCCCCCTCCACTCGGACCACCTGAGCTGGGCACCGCGTTACCCCTGCTGCCTTCTCCGCCGCCGCCGTGCTTTTGAGAAGCCATGAGGCCTTTTTTCCCTGCTCCTGCCCCCTCCGCCGCTTTCCTACTGGCTCCCGCGGCCTCATGGCTCCTCAAAAGCACAGCAGAGGAGGAGGGGGAAGGGGTAACATGGGGCTCAGCTCAGGTGCTCTGAACGGAGGGGGAGGCGCCGCTTCCACGGGCAGGGGTGCCGGCGGGAGCTTTGGGACCTCTGCCGCAGCGTCGGGCAGCAAATGTGGTGGTGCTGTTAGAGGAGGAGGAGGCGGCAGCAGATATTCCAGTAGCAACAGGGGCTTTACTTTAGCTGCAGCACCGGGCGCAAGCAGCTAGGATTGGCCGCCCACAAAGGACCTCCCCAGGCTTGCTTTCCTGAACTAGCGTCAGTCGCCCCGCGCTCACCAAAACAAGTCCGGGGAGGTCTTTTGCGGGCGGCCAGCTCTAGTCGTCTGCAAAGGACCTCCCCAGCCTCCAGCGCCTGTGACAGTAGAAAACACTGCGTGGCAGTTGGAAACTGCTGTGCGGTGTTTTCTTGCCACCTGCGCAGCTGCGCGGCCGCGCACCTTAGAGGGAACAGTGGCCAGACTATCAGAGAAAGAGAAAATGGGGGGGAAAGAACTTTTTGCATAAATTTTGCCATAAAATCTTTCCTTTATTCTAGAACAGTGGTTCTCAACCTTCCCAATGCCGCGACTCTTTAATACAGTTCCTCATGTTGTGGTGACCCCCAACCATAAAATTGGTGTCTCGGTTCCTAAGACCATCGAAAATATGTGTTTTCCGATGGTCTTAGGCGACCCCTGTGAAAAGGTCGTTCAACCCCCAAAGGGGTCCCAACCACAGGTTGAGAACCACTGTTCTAGAATGAGGACAGACTCTGAAATAGAGTAGTGTACATGCATATTAAAACTTGCTCAATGGGCTGATTGGGAGAAAACCTAACATTCTACACCTTGATAGGAAAACAAAAAAAAAGGCATAAGGGCAGAGTTGTCAAACTAGCGGCCCACGGGCCGGGGGGGGTCATGTGCAGGCCATGCCCAATCCAGCTTTGTGAAGGGAAAAAACGTCAGGAAATGTCATGTAACGGCAACATGACATGGTGACTTTGACACCCATGATATTGGCAGCTGGGTGGGAAAGGATCTGAATGTTATTCTCAATCACAAGTTAAACATAAGCTAGCAGTATGATGCAACTGCTAAAATGCTACCTTAAAGTCAGAGGGGGTATTCAGCAGCTTTCTGACCAGTTCTAGAGAACCGGTAGTGGAAATTTTGAGTAGTTCAGAGAACCGGCTCTGACTGGCCCTTTCCCCATCTATTCTCTACCTCCCGAGTCCCAGCTGATCAGGAGGAAATGGGAGTTTTGCAGTGACCTTCCCATGGAGTGGGGTGGGAATGGAGATTTTACAGTATCCTTCCCCTGCCATGCCCACCAAGACACGCCCGCCATGCCACAACCACCAAGCCACACCGTCATGCCCACCAAGCCATGCTCACAGAACCGGTAATAAAAAATGTTGAATCCCACCACTGCTTAGAGTGCATTAGCAGGATCATGTCCAGATCATGGGAAATAATTGTTCTTCTCTTTTGGGTGGAGATGATCTCAAAAGTGCTTATATAATAAAAATAGAAAACTGAATGATCATAATTAGAGTGATGGCATGAAGGCATAAGGAGAAGCAGGGCAGTATCCAAAATTAAAGAACACAGCCATGTTAAACTTAAATGATGAAATGCACAACTGAATCAGAATATAGTGTGACACTTTGTCCTGGTTCCAATTAAATCAAGGTGGCAGTGAGGACATGGAGAGTACAGGCTGAGACAAATATAGAAAGTAAAGTTTTCAAAGACTGATAATAAGAGCATGAAACTATGGAATATCCCTTAACTCAATAATAAAGTCAGTAAAATGATATTATGCTAAAATAGTTAATCTTGCTCATTAAAGTTCCCTAAAAATCCTTTTTTGGGGGAGACAGTTAGTGTAGAAACATTTACCTTGAGCAACTCAAACATAACAAATAGCTGATGTATTTCACACCTTGAAGTCAAGATTCAAAAATATGTTGTATTGCTATATCCTTGAAAAAAGGGAATTGCTTTTAGAAGTGTATGAAAGAGATTATTCATTCCTGCTAACTTTTTAAACATTTAACCTATACCAATGACTACCAAACTCTTTTCACAGTTTACATTTTAAAAATTTAAACCAAAACCAAACATCTTATAAACAAATCAAAATCACTATTAAAAGTCTTTTAAGAAACCAATGAAAAAACTACTTAAAAGATTCATTTTTAGAATATGCTTAATGAAATTGGAGCCTTTGCTCATCAAGGAACAATTTCAAAAACCTCTCACTGGTCCAGGGATTGATATTTTTAGCAGAACTTTTTTCAAAAATATTTTTCTTTCCCCGAGCTTACTATTTTCCCCTATAATTTCTTTTTATAAAAAAAAATTAGAGAAATATTGTGTTCATTTACAACTAAATTATATATATAGAAAATTGCTATTCACAGTAGATTGAATATAAACTTAGGGGAGGCTTCCTTGAGATCTGTGATTCACTTTGGCATAGGAGTAACTTATTAATAAAGTAATAAATACTTATTGGTGTAGCTAACCGTTCCTGGTCTCTTCCAATATTCTTCTCTCTCCCCATCATTGATTGGGCCTTGGGGAGCATTATCAATTTAAATTGGTGTTGGCTTTCTGGTCTATACATACAAGTAACATTCCTTTATTTGACAAACCTGATTAGAATTCATGTTTCTGTGTTCAATAGTGTAATCAAGATTAATCAGTTTTCCCTTCTGTTAAAATTGCACCTCACTTTTAGGATTTCTTTGCCATTTAGTTCTTCCTTTCTGGAATTGAATTCTCCTTGAGTTATCTAGAACTCTACCTCAAAAGTTTAAAAAAGCCTTTAAAATACTTTTCAGTAGACATTTATCAAACTTGAAAAAACCTTATTTCTAATTTTTGGAGTGTAGATGTGTATTAAAGTTGTGCTAGTATAAGGAATTATTTATATCGATTATTGTACTATATTAGGAAATGTTTTACATTGATTATTATATTATATTATTTTACTGTGATATTAAATTATATATATATATATATATATATATATATATATATATATATATATATATATATATATATATATATATATATATATATATATATATATATATATATATATATATATATATATATATATATATATATATATATATATATATATATATATATATATATATATATATATATATATATATATATATATATATGCTGGTTTTGTTGTATTCGGGTCTTTTCCCGTGTAAGGTTGAGATTGTCTTTGCAACGTTTCGGCAGGATCACACCTGCCATCTTCAAGCTGTGGGCTTAAAATGGGAACGGAGCTGCCGTCTTTCTGTAAGTCTTGGTGGGAGGGGATGGGGTGGTGGCTTTGTTTCAGTAAGTGGAATGATTGGTTGTGTGGTTGTATCATGATTGGTAGATTGGTGCTGATTGGTGCAGGTTGTGTGTGCATTGTTGTTTTGTATTTTAACGGCTTGGGTGGTGGGTGGTGTTCGTTTGTTGGCTAGGGCTGGTTTCCAGATGTTTGGTAGGCGGGAGGTATCATCACGTTTGTTCATGCTGTGGGGGTGTTTCTCTATTTCGATGGCTTCCATGATAATTCTCTTGTGGAGGTGCTCTGTTTTGGAGATTAACCTGGCTCCTTCAAAGTTGATTTCGTGTCCTGTAGCTTTAAGGTGCTGGAAAAGGGAAGAAGTTTTTTCTTTTTTTCTTACTGCATTTTTGTGTTCTGTGATGCGTGCATTTATTCTCCTGTTTGTTTGCCCTATGTATATTGCTGGGCAGATTTTGCATGGTATTTTGTAGACTCCTTGGTTTTCTAGCTGGATTTTGTCTTTGGGGTTTCTTAAGATGTTGGCTATTTTTTGGTCAGTGGTGAAGGCTGTCCTGATATTGTGCTTGTGGAGAATTTTGCTGATTTTATCTGTGGTGCCTTTGATGTAAGGGAGGAGGGCGATGCCATTTTCCTGTTCTGTATCTTGGTTTTTTGGGGGAGTCTCCTTTTGGATTAGGTTGGTGATTGTTTTTCTTTGGAATCCATTGGAGATTAATACATTTGTGAGTTTGTGTAATTCAGTTTTCAGGTGGTCTTTGTCGGCTAGGCGTTTGGTTCTGGAGATGAGGGTCTTGGCTACAGAGTTGATCTGTGCAGGGTGGTGATGGGATTGTGCATTTAAGTAGCGGTTGGTGTGTGTTTTTTTCTGGTAGATGGTGTGTCCTAGGGAGCCATTGGGTTTTTTGTAGATTAGGACATCCAGAAAGGGAAGTTGGTTGTTTGCTTCTATTTCCATGGTGAATTGTATTTTGGGGTGTAGGTTGTTGAGATGTGTGAGGAAGTTGTCCAGTTTTTCTTTTCCATGTGGCCAAATCACGAAAGTGTCATCAACATATCTAAGCCAGAGTTTGGGTTTGTGTTCAGATTTGTCTAAGGCATTGGTTTCAAAATGTTCCATGTATAAGTTTGCAATGACAGGAGAGAGGGGTGATCCCATGGGTGCTCCTTCTATCTGTTTGTATCTTTGTCCATTATGGATGAAATATGTGTTGGTTAGGCAGTGGTTGGTCAGGTCTAGGATGTGTTTAGGGGGGTTGTGTTTCTTCTGGATGGCTGTCAAGGCTTCTTTTATGGGCACCTGGGTGAAGAGGGATATGACGTCGAAACTCACAAGTAGGTCACTGGGTTGTAAGTTTTGTTTCTTTATTGTTTCTATGAAGTGGAGTGAGTTTTGTACGTTTGAGGTGATGGATTCTGCGTAGGGTTGGAGTTGTTTGGCGAGGAATTTGGCAAGGTTCTGGAGAGGTGAGCCTATGGAGCTGACTATGGGTCTGAGTGGTGTTCCTTCTTTGTGTATCTTGGGGAGTCCATAGAGTTTGGGGCATCTGGAAGATTTCTCTCTGGGGATGATTCTTTGCTGGATCTCTTCACTGATGGCAGAGGCTTTTATTTTGGATTTGGTGGTTTTTTCCAGGTAGGTGGTGGGGTCTGTGTTTATAGGTTTGTAAGCAGGGTCTTGGAGTAGGTTGGATAGTTTGGCTTGGTAGTCAGATGTGTTCATCACCACTGTGGCGTTTCCTTTGTCTGCTGGGAGAATGATTATGTTGTTGTCTTTCTTCAGGTTGGAGAGTGCTTTTTCTTCTTGTTGCTGTAAGTTGCTTCTGGGTGGAATGCTGGAGCAAAGGACGTTGCTGACTGCAAGTCTGATTTTATTGGCTTCATCTGCGTTGATTTTGATGAGTGTAGCTTCAACTCCGCATATGATGTCTTCAGTGGGGATGCGTTTGGGGGCAACTGCAAAGTTGAATCCTCTGGAAAGGACATTGGTTTCAGCTGTGGTGAGGGTTCTGTCTGATATGTTGTGTACTGTTTGTTTCATGAGTTGCTGAGGAGGGGGGTTAGGCTTCTGTCGTTTTTCTAGTCTGTAGAGTTTGTTGGAGTGTTTTTCTGTCTTATAGAAGGTTTCTTTTTCTGCTCTCCAAAGGGCTAGTTGTTTGAATTTGTCCCAGAGTGCTGGGTGGATTTTGTTGCTGAGTTTGAGGTGAAGAGTGAGTAGGTTCCGGTTGGTTTGGTCTAGTAGGAATCTTTTCCTGTGGAGTTCGTTTCTGATTAGAGCTAATTCAGTTCTTTTCAGGATCCTTTCGGTGGCTGAGGTTTGTGAATGGAATTTTAGTTGGAAGCATGTGGGGATCAGGCTTTTGTCTCGGCAGTTGCGTAGGAATGTTAGGTCACATAAGATGGTGGCTCTCCGGACTTCAAGCCTCTCGTAGGATCTGGTGAGCAAGAAGGTTTCCTCCCCGTAGAGGTAAGATATTTGTTTTCGTAGATTTTCACGGGTGTAGGTATGCTGGTTTTGTTGTATTCGGGTCTTTTCCCGTGTAAGGTTGAGATTGTCTTTGCAACGTTTCGGCAGGATCACACCTGCCATCTTCAAGCTGTGGGCTTAAAATGGGAACGGAGCTGCCGTCTTTCTGTAAGTCTTGGTGGGAGGGGATGGGGTGGTGGCTTTGTTTCAGTAAGTGGAATGATTGGTTGTGTGGTTGTATCATGATTGGTAGATTGGTGCTGATTGGTGCAGGTTGTGTGTGCATTGTTGTTTTGTATTTTAACGGCTTGGGTGGTGGGTGGTGTTCGTTTGTTGGCTAGGGCTGGTTTCCAGATGTTTGGTAGGCGGGAGGTATCATCACGTTTGTTCATGCTGTGGGGGTGTTTCTCTATTTCGATGGCTTCCATGATAATTCTCTTGTGGAGGTGCTCTGTTTTGGAGATTAACCTGGCTCCTTCAAAGTTGATTTCGTGTCCTGTAGCTTTAAGGTGCTGGAAAAGGGAAGAAGTTTTTTCTTTTTTTCTTACTGCATTTTTGTGTTCTGTGATGCGTGCATTTATTCTCCTGTTTGTTTGCCCTATGTATATTGCTGGGCAGATTTTGCATGGTATTTTGTAGACTCCTTGGTTTTCTAGCTGGATTTTGTCTTTGGGGTTTCTTAAGATGTTGGCTATTTTTTGGTCAGTGGTGAAGGCTGTCCTGATATTGTGCTTGTGGAGAATTTTGCTGATTTTATCTGTGGTGCCTTTGATGTAAGGGAGGAGGGCGATGCCATTTTCCTGTTCTGTATCTTGGTTTTTTGGGGGAGTCTCCTTTTGGATTAGGTTGGTGATTGTTTTTCTTTGGAATCCATTGGAGATTAATACATTTGTGAGTTTGTGTAATTCAGTTTTCAGGTGGTCTTTGTCGGCTAGGCGTTTGGTTCTGGAGATGAGGGTCTTGGCTACAGAGTTGATCTGTGCAGGGTGGTGATGGGATTGTGCATTTAAGTAGCGGTTGGTGTGTGTTTTTTTCTGGTAGATGGTGTGTCCTAGGGAGCCATTGGGTTTTTTGTAGATTAGGACATCCAGAAAGGGAAGTTGGTTGTTTGCTTCTATTTCCATGGTGAATTGTATTTTGGGGTGTAGGTTGTTGAGATGTGTGAGGAAGTTGTCCAGTTTTTCTTTTCCATGTGGCCAAATCACGAAAGTGTCATCAACATATCTAAGCCAGAGTTTGGGTTTGTGTTCAGATTTGTCTAAGGCATTGGTTTCAAAATGTTCCATGTATAAGTTTGCAATGACAGGAGAGAGGGGTGATCCCATGGGTGCTCCTTCTATCTGTTTGTATCTTTGTCCATTATGGATGAAATATGTGTTGGTTAGGCAGTGGTTGGTCAGGTCTAGGATGTGTTTAGGGGGGTTGTGTTTCTTCTGGATGGCTGTCAAGGCTTCTTTTATGGGCACCTGGGTGAAGAGGGATATGACGTCGAAACTCACAAGTAGGTCACTGGGTTGTAAGTTTTGTTTCTTTATTGTTTCTATGAAGTGGAGTGAGTTTTGTACGTTTGAGGTGATGGATTCTGCGTAGGGTTGGAGTTGTTTGGCGAGGAATTTGGCAAGGTTCTGGAGAGGTGAGCCTATGGAGCTGACTATGGGTCTGAGTGGTGTTCCTTCTTTGTGTATCTTGGGGAGTCCATAGAGTTTGGGGCATCTGGAAGATTTCTCTCTGGGGATGATTCTTTGCTGGATCTCTTCACTGATGGCAGAGGCTTTTATTTTGGATTTGGTGGTTTTTTCCAGGTAGGTGGTGGGGTCTGTGTTTATAGGTTTGTAAGCAGGGTCTTGGAGTAGGTTGGATAGTTTGGCTTGGTAGTCAGATGTGTTCATCACCACTGTGGCGTTTCCTTTGTCTGCTGGGAGAATGATTATGTTGTTGTCTTTCTTCAGGTTGGAGAGTGCTTTTTCTTCTTGTTGCTGTAAGTTGCTTCTGGGTGGAATGCTGGAGCAAAGGACGTTGCTGACTGCAAGTCTGATTTTATTGGCTTCATCTGCGTTGATTTTGATGAGTGTAGCTTCAACTCCGCATATGATGTCTTCAGTGGGGATGCGTTTGGGGGCAACTGCAAAGTTGAATCCTCTGGAAAGGACATTGGTTTCAGCTGTGGTGAGGGTTCTGTCTGATATGTTGTGTACTGTTTGTTTCATGAGTTGCTGAGGAGGGGGGTTAGGCTTCTGTCGTTTTTCTAGTCTGTAGAGTTTGTTGGAGTGTTTTTCTGTCTTATAGAAGGTTTCTTTTTCTGCTCTCCAAAGGGCTAGTTGTTTGAATTTGTCCCAGAGTGCTGGGTGGATTTTGTTGCTGAGTTTGAGGTGAAGAGTGAGTAGGTTCCGGTTGGTTTGGTCTAGTAGGAATCTTTTCCTGTGGAGTTCGTTTCTGATTAGAGCTAATTCAGTTCTTTTCAGGATCCTTTCGGTGGCTGAGGTTTGTGAATGGAATTTTAGTTGGAAGCATGTGGGGATCAGGCTTTTGTCTCGGCAGTTGCGTAGGAATGTTAGGTCACATAAGATGGTGGCTCTCCGGACTTCAAGCCTCTCGTAGGATCTGGTGAGCAAGAAGGTTTCCTCCCCGTAGAGGTAAGATATTTGTTTTCGTAGATTTTCACGGGTGTAGGTATGCTGGTTTTGTTGTATTCGGGTCTTTTCCCGTGTAAGGTTGAGATTGTCTTTGCAACGTTTCGGCAGGATCACACCTGCCATCTTCAAGCTGTGGGCTTAAAATGGGAACGGAGCTGCCGTCTTTCTGTAAGTCTTGGTGGGAGGGGATGGGGTGGTGGCTTTGTTTCAGTAAGTGGAATGATTGGTTGTGTGGTTGTATCATGATTGGTAGATTGGTGCTGATTGGTGCAGGTTGTGTGTGCATTGTTGTTTTGTATTTTAACGGCTTGGGTGGTGGGTGGTGTTCGTTTGTTGGCTAGGGCTGGTTTCCAGATGTTTGGTAGGCGGGAGGTATCATCACGTTTGTTCATGCTGTGGGGGTGTTTCTCTATTTCGATGGCTTCCATGATAATTCTCTTGTGGAGGTGCTCTGTTTTGGAGATTAACCTGGCTCCTTCAAAGTTGATTTCGTGTCCTGTAGCTTTAAGGTGCTGGAAAAGGGAAGAAGTTTTTTCTTTTTTTCTTACTGCATTTTTGTGTTCTGTGATGCGTGCATTTATTCTCCTGTTTGTTTGCCCTATGTATATTGCTGGGCAGATTTTGCATGGTATTTTGTAGACTCCTTGGTTTTCTAGCTGGATTTTGTCTTTGGGGTTTCTTAAGATGTTGGCTATTTTTTGGTCAGTGGTGAAGGCTGTCCTGATATTGTGCTTGTGGAGAATTTTGCTGATTTTATCTGTGGTGCCTTTGATGTAAGGGAGGAGGGCGATGCCATTTTCCTGTTCTGTATCTCTATCTACCAGAAAAAAACACACACCAACCGCTACTTAAATGCACAATCCCATCACCACCCTGCACAGATCAACTCTGTAGCCAAGACCCTCATCTCCAGAACCAAACGCCTAGCCGACAAAGACCACCTGAAAACTGAATTACACAAACTCACAAATGTATTAATCTCCAATGGATTCCAAAGAAAAACAATCACCAACCTAATCCAAAAGGAGACTCCCCCAAAAAACCAAGATACAGAACAGGAAAATGGCATCGCCCTCCTCCCTTACATCAAAGGCACCACAGATAAAATCAGCAAAATTCTCCACAAGCACAATATCAGGACAGCCTTCACCACTGACCAAAAAATAGCCAACATCTTAAGAAACCCCAAAGACAAAATCCAGCTAGAAAACCAAGGAGTCTACAAAATACCATGCAAAATCTGCCCAGCAATATACATAGGGCAAACAAACAGGAGAATAAATGCACGCATCACAGAACACAAAAATGCAGTAAGAAAAAAAGAAAAAACTTCTTCCCTTTTCCAGCACCTTAAAGCTACAGGACACGAAATCAACTTTGAAGGAGCCAGGTTAATCTCCAAAACAGAGCACCTCCACAAGAGAATTATCATGGAAGCCATCGAAATAGAGAAACACCCCCACAGCATGAACAAACGTGATGATACCTCCCGCCTACCAAACATCTGGAAACCAGCCCTAGCCAACAAACGAACACCACCCACCACCCAAGCCGTTAAAATACAAAACAACAATGCACACACAACCTGCACCAATCAGCACCAATCTACCAATCATGATACAACCACACAACCAATCATTCCACTTACTGAAACAAAGCCACCACCCCATCCCCTCCCACCAAGACTTACAGAAAGACGGCAGCTCCGTTCCCATTTTAAGCCCACAGCTTGAAGATGGCAGGTGTGATCCTGCCGAAACGTTGCAAAGACAATCTCAACCTTACACGGGAAAAGACCCGAATACAACAAAACCAGCATATATATATATATATATATATATATATATATATATATATATATATATATATATATATATATATATATATATATATATATATATATATATATATATATATATATATATATATATATATATATATATATATATATATATATATATATATATATATATATATATATATAATTTAATATCACAGTAAAATAATATAATATAATAATCAATGTAAAACATTTCCTAATATAGTACAATAATCGATATAAATAATTCCTTATACTAGCACAACTTTAATACACATCTACACTCCAAAAATTAGAAATAAGGTTTTTTCAAGTTTGATAAATGTCTACTGAAAAGTATTTTAAAGGCTTTTTTAAACTTTTGAGGTAGAGTTCTAGATAACTCAAGGAGAATTCAATTCCAGAAAGGAAGAACTAAATGGCAAAGAAATCCTAAAAGTGAGGTGCAATTTTAACAGAAGGGAAAACTGATTAATCTTGATTACACTATTGAACACAGAAACATGAATTCTAATCAGGTTTGTCAAATAAAGGAATGTTACTTGTATGTATAGACCAGAAAGCCAACACCAATTTAAATTGATAATGCTCCCCAAGGCCCAATCAATGATGGGGAGAGAGAAGAATATTGGAAGAGACCAGGAACGGTTAGCTACACCAATAAGTATTTATTACTTTATTAATAAGTTACTCCTATGCCAAAGTGAATCACAGATCTCAAGGAAGCCTCCCCTAAGTTTATATTCAATCTACTGTGAATAGCAATTTTCTACCCTAACCGTTATCCTGGCAGACAGTTCTACCATAACCTGAATGTAAAACTACTACGAAATGCTTGTCCCAATGCTAAAGCTATTACTAAGTCTAAACATAGATCATTTGAAACCCTAATTTCACCTAATGTTAATATATTTGTTTTTTTTATTCCAGAGGTAACTCAAGCTGGCAAACCCATAACATAAATCTAAGACTAGTTTTATCCATAAAAACTCTCTCTAGGGCTCCTAGAGAAAATATGGGGAATGGAAAAATTTCTCTGAGAAAGTAGAGGGGATGACCGCATCAAAGGCCAAGACTTTTAAAAGACACTAAGTTCACATTCATTGATCTTTCTCTAAGCAAAGAAGTTAATTTTACCATCTCTGCCAGTCCCGTTCCATTCATCAACCATTTATTTATTGTTTATTTATTTTCTTTTTATGACCCTGTTATCCCTTTTTATCAGGGTGGAGTCAGGGTGACTGAATGGATCTGAGCATTTACTGGCCAGATGTCCTTCTTGATGCCTATGTGGAGTTCACAGCAGATATGGCCTCTTTGCACCCAAATAGAGAAACATCTATCACTGCCTAGGATCTAAACTCTTAAACTTCCAAGTGGGAGGCGAGCATCTTGGTCATCAAGCGGCTAAAGTCAGCTTTGTGCGCATGAACACACACACACACACAGACACACACACACACGGATTTGCTTACCTACGGCTCTTTTCTTTTCCACCATAATTTTATCTAGCTAGAACTGTGTATGCACATTGTATATGCACACTTCATTAGTTCGTTATAGCATCACTGAATGGCTTGGCAATCCCTCGTTGGTTGTGTAACATTTCCCAGGCCATGATTTATGCAAATTTATTGCATTGTTTCCTATTCCACAAGACACCTGCAGATGCAAAACACATTACATTGTGGACAGTTCATTTTAATGCTAGCAGTTCATTCTATTGCCATAGGGAGAGTGCAGAAATGATAGAAAGACCATCATATTTTTACACCTGTCTACTTAAACATATCCTTGCATATTTAACTTAGATTCTTTTGCAGCTTTTGCTTGCATTTTACGTGTGCATTTATTTTTTGCATTACTTTTTCTTAAAGAAATTCAAAATAATTGAACTACCATGAACAGTGATTATCAATTAATATGACACTTATGTGTATATTCTTGTATGAAGCTTTTAATTTTTTCCTATTTACAATAAAAATATACAGCAGGCTCAAAATGAAAAATATTAAAATGAAAATTTTAATAATCAAATTATTTTTCATGAAACTTAACATGTACAAAATATTAATGTATTATACATTTTGTCAAATGCCTACATCTAAGAAATCATTTTCTAATATTGAGTCAAGATTATACATATTTTAGCACTAATATATGCTGAGTATAATAGATTTCTAATTTTGGCATCATTGGAAAGGTGGTTGATGCTAGCAGATACTTCAAATGAAGCTACGTAAGTTTTCTTTGTTTCCATTGTTTTTGATGTGATTTACCCCCAGACAAATGTGCTTTATGTGTTGGGGGAACAGTAAGGTAGCATGTAAGGAAAAGTGTGTTACAATGTAATCTCAATATCTTATATAGTTACCTGTGTTGTCCCACCCACCCCCCATACGACTAGCAATAGCATTTATATACCACCCCATAATGCTTTATGGCATGCTTTGAGTGATTTAAAGAGTCAGCATATTGTCTCCAAAAATCCGGTCCCTCATTTACTGACTTCATTAGAACAGAGGGCTGAGCTGATTTTAAGCCCATCAGGATCGAACTCTGTGGGCAGAGTTAGCCTGCAATACTACATTCTAACCATTGCGCACTAGAGATAAAAGAGTTGAATTCAAAATAGCAACACATTAGGGTAGACCAGATTAATAAACCAATGCTATATAGGCAGAGATGGGTTCTTACAGTTCAGCCCAGTTTGGCTGAACCGGTAGTGGTATGCCAGCACTGAGTCGCAGAACCGGCAGCGACACAGGCTGGCCACGCCTCCAAATAGGTTCACTGGTCACTGAGGTCGCCACCGCCATCTTTTTTGAGATTTCTATTGAACTGCGCATGCATGCACAGCCAGCATCCAGCGCGCAAAGTGTGCCGACAAGCAAACCAGGAGTAATGCTGGCTAGAACCCACTCCTGTATATAGGTCTAAAACGACCTTTATTAGATATAAATCAAGTAAATATAATCTTGGGCTTTTCTCTTTAGTTTCTTAGAATTGACTTACGTCTTTTCATTGCCTTCCTCCTGTTCTTCAAGGCCATGTCCTAAGGCAGCGATGGCAAACCATTTTTTGCTCGCGTTCCATAAGCGTGGGGGAGCACAGGAGGGTTGTGCATGGGTGTGACACACCCATAATGCAATGTGTGACCTCCCAGTGTGCATGCACACATGACAGGTGCGACCCCCCATTTTTTTGCATGCTTTTTTTGCTCTCCCCAGGCTCCAGAGGCTTTATAGGAGCCTGGGGAGGGCAAAACCAGCCTACCCTGCCCCACCCCGGAGGCCCTCCAGAGGCTTCAGGAGCTTCCCTGAAGCCTCCGGAGCACAAAAAACCGGCCCTACAGGCAAACCGGAAGTTCAGGAATGGAATTCCGATTTGCTGGTAGGGCCAGTTTAAGCCCTACAGAGCCTTCAGGGGCCTTCCGGAGGCTTTGGAGGATGGAAAACAACCCAACAGACAAACTGGAAGTGCTTGTAGGGTCGTTTTTCATCCTCCAAAGCCTCCGGAAGGCCCCTGAAGGCTCCGTAGGGCTTAAACTGGCCCTACAAGCAAATCGGAAGTCCGTTCCTAAACTTTCGGTTTGCCCAAAAGGCCCGTTTTTTTGCGCTCCAGAGGCTTCAGGGAAGCTCCTGAAGGTTCCAGAGGGCCTCCAGGGGGGCAGGAGAGGCTGTTTCTCCCTCCCCAGACTCCTATAAAGCCTCTGGAGCCTGTGGAGGGCGAAAAGTTGCTTTAAAAAAGGCTGAAGTCATCTGGCCAGCTTGCGCATGCAGGCTGGCCAGCTGACAGGACAACGCCTCACGTGCCCTGACAAATGGCTCCGCGTGCCACTTGTGCCATTGGTTCGCCATCCCGGTCCTAAGGCCTCTACAGTAATTCCCCATTTCATTATTATGACACTACTAAGGTTAGAAACACTTATGTTGGCTAAGTACAGCTTCTAGAGTAAATGCCACTAAGTACCACATCACCCTGCAAAATAATTTTTTAAAAATCAATATTCTTAAGCAATCACGCCCTACAAGGTTCTCATATGAATTAATTTCAATTCTTCATGAATAGTTCCCATTTTTGTACATTGACCAGAAGAAAACAGATTTGTTTTATCCTTTTCCAAGAGCCAATTTCTACCTCTCATGATCAGCTAGAGAGGAACAAAACAGTAAGCTAAGAAGGTAGTTGAACTTAATCCAAGTTTGAATACTCAACGGCCAGAGCTAAGAATCTTATTTCCCCTGGCACTTAAATTTCTACCAACAAGAAACTGAAATGTCAAGGATTTTAGCATAATTGAGCTTGGCAGACAAATCATGGTTTTAATGCCAATATTCCCATGTTTGTTATCCTTCAAATAAAAAGGGTGCAATCCTATACAGAATTAACTTGTGTGAACACTATTCTGAGGAATTTAATCCTTAGTAACATCTAAATTGCCAGAGCGATTGTTCAGTGGTATCTAAGTAGCACTATTATCAGTACAAATGGAGACTGGTATCTAAAAATCAGGGATCAAACAAAGGCATCTATACTCCTTAACTTAAGTAAAAATAAAAAGTTTTAAGGAACAAGATTAACATACAAATGTAACTTTTATTGTCATTTTTTTTCCTCTGGGCACTCTGACACACATTAAAAATGAAATTCTGGTGCCTCGTCTCAAAAGTATACACATACATATAGATATGCTATGCATGTGCATACATACCAGTGGTGGGTTTCAAAATTTTTTAGAACCTCTTCTGTAGGTGTGGCCTGCTTTGTGGGAGTGGCTTGCTGGCCATGTGACTGGGTGGGAATGGCTTGCCAGCCATGTGACCGAGTAAGAATTACTTGGCAGTCATGTGACTGAGTGGGCGTAGCCAACTTGTAAAATGTGATGAAACTCACTTAACAACACTCTTGCTTAGCAACCAAAATGTTGGCTCAGAAACTCTGGCATTTGAAGCACGCAAGTCTTAAAGCTGTCAAGTTACAAGACCCTGTACCCATAACCCTTTAGAAAAAAAACCCCAGGGATGTTCAAACTTAACAGCTTTAAGACTTTACGGTTTAGATAGGACTCTTAGAGGCGGGGCAGGCCGATTGGGGAGTCAGTGAGCGGTGGGCAGGGCAAGTGTGGTGCGGATGGGCGGGGGGGAGGGAGCTGGAACCAGTTCTAAACAGCACGGTAGATTTGTGGAACCTCTTCTATAGAAGAGGTTAGAAGTGGCAGGAACCCACCCCTGATACATACATACAATATATATATATGAGTAAGACTAATGATTTCTTAGCTTTATTTCTTTAGCTTTATTAAAAACACAAGCACACAATACAACAATATTTTTAATCTTTATATCACAGGAGTCCACAAATATTACAATTGCCTGCCAGGTGCTTCACAGGGAAAGGAAGAGCAATGCCTGGAATGAATGTTCCTGCTTTATTTGCCTGACCAGGTTTTTATAAATTCTGCAACCCCCTCTAAGTTGCTTGGAACATTTGTGGGAGGGGTTCCAACCCACATTGTGAGAAATCAGTGCTATGCCATTGTTCTGAAAGTATCATTGTATATTAATGCTATCATCAAGTGATCCATCCATGCATTTTTCAGTGATTTGTTCTGCTGTTACAGTGATTGCTGTTATAAAGACTCAAAAAGCAGACTCTCATTTTCTCACTATGCAAATCCTAGGCATGCTGTATAAAATTGGATAACCTAGATTTTTTTTGAAAAGCCAAAAAAATTATCCTTAATCTTTTTAGCTGTGCGTATTTATGATGGTGATTTCCCTTCAATGTTTAAGATATAGTGGAAAATGATTCCTATAATAGGAGAATGACAAGTTAGAGCTTGCTGCAATGTGCATATAGTTAGCCTGCTTTCCCTAATAACAATGATTGCAGACCTGTCCATTCCATATTTTGCAATGGAATAAAAAAAAGGCTAGAAACACTCCAGGAAGAATAGATATTGTGGTTGGAGATCTTCAACAGCCACCAATAACTACTCAGTATAGGGAGCCATAAAGAAAACAAAGTATTGAATTCCATACCCAGTGCAGAGGTGGGTTGCTCCCAGTTCTCCCGGATCAGCCAAACCAGTAGTGGCGGTGGCAGGAAGCTCCGCCCACCCGCCCGGACGCTTCTGCACATGCGCAGAAGTATTTTGCGCGTGGGCATGAGCACAAGTGAACTGGTAGCACAAGTGAAACACACCTCTGACCCACCTCTGAATTTCTATAGCCCAGCAGCCTAGTGACAAATGTTGAACTCAGCATGGATTTTTAGTATATCACTGAACTGCCTCTAGAAGTTGTGAATGCCCCAACACTGGAAGTCTTTAAGAAGATGTTCGATAGCCATTTGTCTGAAACGGTATAGGGTTTCCTGCCTAGGCAGGGGGTTGGACTAGAAGACCTCCAAGGTCCCTTCCAACTCTGCTATTGTATTGTATTGTATTGTATTGTATTGATGAATTCCAATTGGCTGGTTGTTAACATGTTCTATCAAACATTATTTAGCCTTTGCAAGATCATTGATGAAGGTAATCCACATTGAGCTCAGTACTCCATCTTCCACTTGATTTTAATTAACTTTTTTAACCTTCTAGGCTGCTGCCTATAGAAATTCAGCTTTCGTTTCTGACAAATGTCTTCAAGTTCCTAATTTTGGTGTTAAGTGCATATATCTCAAGATAAAGGAACACTATTTTGTAATAGCGTTCTCTGTAAATTGTGCTTCCTTTGTTTAGGTGTGCTTGATTTCTGCTACACTCAATGCCGCTCATGCAAGTCAGACTACTGAATATATATATACATATTAATATTTTGTGATGAATATGGATCATCATGTATTAGGCTGGGCTAATGAAGCCAAGCATGCAGACACAGGAATATAGAGTGGGGCAATAAACGAAAACATTCAGTTGCACCACAATTTCCAAAATGACAATGTTGTGCATTGTTATTTAATCTTGGAAGCATGAGATATGCAGGTAAGTGGAGCCTGCTCTAGACATTTTGTCATCTCAGAGAAATCAATGAGAAATTCCAGGAGCTTTTCATTTGACTCAAGAACTAACTCCCATAACTGGTCTTAGAGGAATTTGATAGTTCAAGAGAGCATAGGAAAAGAAAACAGAGAATCCACACACAATAAGGCACCTTATTCTAGAAAATAGAGATCATGAAATTACAAGAATAAAATAGAGGTAACTCTTACCTTTCCTTTTCTCTATCTCAATTGAAGAAGTTCACTTTTGCTAGTTTCAGTTCAACTTTCTTATCAAGAACACCAATCTGGTTGCCTCCGTATATTTCATTTGAATCCTTCCACACAAAGAAGGCAATCACATCTCTCTCGTTCAGTTCCATTTATCTGCATGCTTGTTTATTTAAACTTGAGAGTGAATTTGTTAACTTCATAAAGTATTTTACTGTCTTGTTCAAAGTCACAGGTTTGAGCAATGGCAGGCTGTTTTATAATGAAATATTGAAAGAGTACTTATTTATTCATAGGACATATTTTATTGAAATTTTATAAGGAGGACTTTCAGATACACTTATGTCAAAAAGCGTGCAAGTCTTTGTAGATAAAGTCAATAAGGAGATACTGGGTTTAAATTCATTAACAACAGATTTGACCTCTTTTTCTCCCTTCCAACCAGTTGTGCATTTCACCCTTTAGATTTGTGTTTGTTTGACCTTCCAGAATATGTCAATTCAGTTGTTGTACTAATCTCCATCCTAGATGGTTCTAAAATGACACTTAATTGGTCATGATGAAGGCAAACAAATAGTCCTGTCTTGCTTTCTCTTAGTCCTCTCTTTGTCCTGTTTTAAACCTTATAACTTCCTTGATTTACTCAGCAAACTCAATATTTTACAAATAGAAATTGTACTGCCAAATGCTGTCTGTATCCTTATTATCCCAACTGCTTAGCTTTCTGATAACAGGTTATTAGTGCAATGGCTTCCAGTTTGTGCAATGGCTTCCAATTCAGTCAGATTCATACCAATAACATCAAAGAGTGAAGATATCCAAGACATTAGAATGCCAATGCATAGAGAAAGCCAACAAGTAGCCAAGTATGCAGCCTAATACATTTTAGCTTTTGTTTTTCACATGTGATCCATTTAGTGTTAAGTGTGCTGCCTTTAAATCTAAGTGCAGTGTGTTCTTTTATTGGTTTGGTTTGAAAACCAACCATTTATTAATTGCAGGAATTTTATGAATGGATTCTGAATTAATAAAACAAAACAAATTTTAAAAAATTACCTGTATTGTTTTACCTGTTTTCCTAGGAAATAAACATGTTTGCCAGCTATAACTCAACATTACAATATTCATATCATGGATAAAATGTCATAGTTCCATTATGGCAAACCTATGGCACACGTGCCCTCTCTGTGGGCATGTGCCAGCTAGTCTTTGGATTTCTGGGGCTCTGGTGCACATGAAGACCAGCTGGCTGGTGTGCATGTGCCGGAAACCAGAAAAGCAGCTTGTTTCGAGTTTATGGGCTCTGGCGCCTACACATTCAAGTTTGGGCATTGGGTGCCGAAAAGGTTCGCCATCACCGTTGTAGTTTCATTAAGGCTATATTTCAAGATAAAGGAACAATTGTTAATTCTATGTTTATTTTGCCTTGTACCAAACTTTATAAATAAGGGATACGAGTACGTCTATGTCACCTACATTACAATCAGTCTTTCAGGTTAGATCTAGCTCTACCATCAGGCAAAGTGACTCAACTATCATTGACAGCAAAATTTATATGTCACAAGAATGATAATGAATTGGTCATTATTTTTCCAGACTTTTGAATCTATGGGGCAGTGGACTGTATTCATTGCTTTAATACCCACTCCAGTGGACTCTACTTTGCAGGATTTTTTAAATTTCTTTTTTTTTCTTTACAACATATGTGTCGAGTCAACAGGAAGTCCTTCAGCTGGACAGACATGGGGGTGTGGGCTCTTAAGAGCCTCACATGAACCCTTTCTGACAAGCCATCTCCAAGATCCTTTTTGGATTAGAACCCCCTCCCCCGGAGGAGTGGGCAAAGAAGGGCAGTGTCTCCTCAAACCCAGAGGGAGGCAACAGGTCCATCACAAGTCAGAGATTTGCCTATGAATCAGAGTCGGTGCGGCAGTCTGCAATATGGCTGACAATATTCTGGCTTTTTGTCAAAGCAAATGAAACAGGAGGATGTGGAAGAGATGAAAGACCGGTAAGAAAATTTATCTAACCCACAGCCACAACCCATAAATCAAACCTGGAAAAGGAAATGAAATCTTGAGAACATAAATAATATTGATGATCAGATCGGGACTTTTTCAAAAAGAAAGAAAGGAAGGAAAATGGAGGGTTGAAACACCAGGACCCCCAAAAGCTATTTGTTTGAAACAATTTCAGTCAGAAAGATAGAAAGCAGAGAAGTGACAAACCCACTCAATTATAAACTCTAAATTTGGTTTTGGATTTGAAATAGAAACCAAACATTCCGGAGGATTTACTTTTACTTTGTTTGAATTTCTTCCAACTAATATAATCAAGAAAAAAGCACTTCTTCTCACTGATAGCAGATAACTTAACCTTGACTGTGCAGGAAGTTTTAATTAACCAACTGCCATAAATCAGAATTTGGAAAAGCATGAGACAAAAGAGAAACGTACCAGAATTTGGTTGTTTGCAAGCTTGTTCCAACTGATATATTTTGAGCAGCTATTAAGGGAAAGAATAATAACAGACTCAAGAGCTGGGAAATACGAAGAGGTTTTTTTTCTCTTTCTTCTTTTTTTTCTGCAAAAGATTAAGATGGCCTCAGCTTCTCTTCCGGTTTCAAAGTAGTTGAATTAACTAAATTTAAGGTGGACCAGAATCTCAAAGTAAGACTTGTATAACTAACTGCAATTTTGGAACTGGACATTAAGAAAGAACAAAAGTTCAAGATGGCTCCCATTGCTTTTCTCCACAGCAGTTGAAGTAGATAAATTTAAGGTGAATTAGAACTCTGAAATAAGAATTGTATAATTAACTATAACTTTGGAACTGGACATCATGTAAAACTGGGAATTTGAAGAACTATGTGAAATTATTAAAAAATATGCATACATCAATAAAATCATTAAAATCAAGCCTATATAAAATTCTGAACCCAGAGAAACTGATATCTGAAGAAGAATTCAAAGAGAAAGGGGGGCAAGACATTGAAGGGGTAGAAATGGAGGGAAATAAAAAGCAGAGGAAAAAAACTCAGTTGGTCTTGGCAGTGGTATAGGGAAAATTGTAAAAAGAGGAGGTGTTCCAACAAAATGGAATAAAAAGCAGACAAAAGTGGTTTTGGAGATTGTTAGTGGCATAAGGAAAATTGAAGTAGGAGATTATGCCCCAACAAAGAGAAATATAAAATATCCTTTTGAGGGTGGCCTGGGGAAAATTGATGAAAGTGGATGTGTCAAAATAAAGAAAAGGGAGAAGACAGTGTTAGATCAGGGCAATGAGAGGACAGACTCCAGTTGAAGGCAACAACAGCTCTTTATTTACAGACAAGTATGTACAATCCAGCAACTGTGAGGTCTGACAGCTCTCCTTTTATAGGGAGCTGTCAGACCTCTCAACCAATCAGATTCAACCTAGGCTCCCGCCTAAATGGAGGACTGGAGTGGAACCACAGTAGCTTGTGTGGATATCTAACAGACAGAAACAGAGAAGTGGGACAAAAGACTTACTAGGAAAAAATTAGACATCTAGAAACTGTTATATGGGAAAATATAAAGCAAGATAAGGGTTTTATTCCTAAATAAGACAATAAAATAGAGTTGCTAACTGGTTGTATATAACAATGGAAAGATAACTAAACAAAGCCCAAAATATATGAATACGGATAAATATGAAACATATGAGGAGGCTGTAAAGCAGAGGTTTGTGATTCACTTTTATACATGATAATTAAACTGTTGCAAATTGACTGAAAATAACAATAGAAGGACAATTAAGCATGGGTTAAACTATATGAAACATGGCTATACAGTATATAGAACTTTTAAGATGATGAATAAAATGGGATGTTTACCGCTTTTTATTCTATATAATAGATTAAGGGAATTGTAATGAACATTGAATAGCGAGGTTTGCCATTTATAGACAATTACGGGTAATCTAATCCAAGATGTGGAAAAATGGAGAGGGAACATGAAGTACAATACAATGGGAAACTATTGAAATTTAAAGACAGAATCACAAATTGGGGGCATGTAAGGATGTATAATTATATAAAGATAACAATGAGAATATCTGGGAATTGTAACCAGGTCTACATCTCAACCAAAATTAGGCGGGGGTGGGGGGGTTAAAAGCACAATGACTATATATGTATACTTTTTTGTTCTATTTTTTTTTAAAGGAGGATAATATATGTTAAAATTAAATATGTATTTTGAAAAGGAACTATAAATACCATCAACATAAAATGGAGCTTGCTCAGAAGCTGAAATACACCAAGTAAATGAAACAAAGAGTGGGAAGAAAAGGAGAGGGGTAAGGGAAGAAGAGAGGGATAGGAGAGAGGAGAAGGAGGGGGGAAGAGGAGGAGAGAAATGCGGAGTGGAAAGGGGAGAGAGGAGAAGGAGAGAGGAAGGGGAAGTAGAGAAGGGAAGGATGACAGAGGGAAGAAAGGCGGTAGGGAGGGGGAGGAGAGAGGGAGAAGAAAGTGATGGATAAGGTACAAACATGGTGTATAGAGAGCAGAAGAGCCAATAATTGTTTTTGGGAGTTGATGGTAAGATGAATTGATGTAAACATTTAATAATACAATACGATGCTGGCTATGCAATAGTATACGTGTGAATATATGTTATGACAATGAAAAAATATAAAGCTTTACATAAAAAACATGTGTCTTTGCTTCCTCATTCATTCTACTGTACTATGATTTGGAGCAATCATACATGGACAAATTGCTTCTATAAATTTAATTGCATATGCTAACATTGATTTAGTCATTTTTTTATTTCTTTAGATTAAACTGCTAGAGCAATAAGATGGTTTTCCATAAATAAGTTGTTCTGTGGCAGACTTTTTAAACATGGCAAGTTTATTTTTTCATTATTTTGCTTCCTTTCCTACCTCTTCACCTTCTTGAGAATTCACCTCAGTGAATCCTCAAGTGAGCTCTGTGTGGCTAACACAGACCCACATTCATTTTATTTCCATAGTATTTGATAAGCAGCTGAATATATCCTTCACCTCATTGTGTTTTTGTGCTGTTGTTTTCATTTGTTTTTTGGCTCAGCAGATGCCAGACAGCGGTGACCCAGCATCTTTAAATATTTATTTGTAGCTTGAATGTCTAACCTGTCTTTTTACACACTAAAAATGAATTCTCAAGAAGGTGAAGAGCAAAAGCTGAAAATAAAACACAAGGTCATAATTAAAAATAGAAAAGGCACTTAATTTATTTTGTTTGCTTGTTTATTAAAAATAGGTCATTCCATACTCCATAATACTCCTGGCAGCATGCAATAAAATCATTAAAAACAAGACAATGATCATACTCTGTCCAGAAAAAAAAAATCAATTCCTGCTAACAGATAAAATCCTACACGAGGTTCAACACCCATCATAACCCAAATAGTTTTCAGGGATTTCTTAAACAGGAGTGCATTTTCTGTTGCAGTACCTGGCTCCCCCCTTCTCAAGGGGTGGGGAGGGTGCCAGGTACTAAAACACAAAATGCACTCTTTTTGAATCATGCAGATGATATTGTTTAATCAATGGGAATTTTTCCACCTGATCACACAGAGGGGTAGAAATTACTTAGCCCCACGCCTTGGAGGGCTTTATAAATGAAAACTGGATGCTTTCCAATATTGTAATATTGGCTAGATCACAGCCACCCAGGACATGAAACATTGATGTACTATCATTCATAGACCATGCAAGAATGACCAATTTTATGGATGCTCATGAAACAGAACTAGGGTCTATTTCAGTCTAGGAAAGTATTTGTCTGCTCCAGTTGTTTAACACTCAGTGTGTGTGTCATCTTTCCAGAATCTCGAGAGAGGCAAATAATTGACTTGTGCTTTGGATAATATGCATTTGTATTAAATAGAAATACATATAACAAATATAAATACAATGTGCATTTATTGTGTTTAACAAATTAACAGCACTTAATTGAGCAACAAAATGGTTTAATTAGAACCTTTTGGTGACTGTCCATAACTTTTATAATAGTTATGGAGCTTCCAAATAGTGGGATTGCACTATATTTGATTCAGGGTACAATACTGAGGAGAAATTTGATGAGTTTTCCTTGTGTTTCTTTTATTTGTTATATGTTTTTTTAAATATTTTTCAACTGCCACTTTCATCTATGTTGACATCAGAATGGTGGGTTCCAGAGGTGGGTTCCTACCAGTTCGCTGGCGCTGCCATCTTGATTTTAGGTCCTGCGCATGCGCAGAACATTCTTCATATGCTGAAATATTTTTCCCCTTTCTAACATTGTGTGTATGCGCAGACCTTTTTATGTGCAAATGCGCACGCCCAACTGGCAGTAATGCAGCAGCAACCCACCCCTGGTGTGTTCACTTTTCAGTGGTTCTCACAAACAGTTGTTTAAGTTCTGAGGGGAATCTGAAGGTAACTGAGAACCAAATATCAGCCTAGGACTGCAGGTTACTCATTTCTGAACTAAGTAGTAATGAGAAGTTATATTCAACGTCTTACCAAATTTACAGGATTAATTTTTTCTTGACAGAATCTCAAACTGATGATATTAACTTAATTTGTTATGTAAGGTGATGGATGATCTCATAAAAGGATAGACTCTATCAGTCATGGTGTTTAATGGTTTAAGCTCTCTGAAATAGAAATTAATGAACTGTCTAAAGAAATGTAGAGCCATTCTCTCAATTCCAAACTTCTGGAATTATGGAATATGAATATAAATTCATATATAGTGTAAATTGGTCATCTAAAAAGTGTCACCCATGATGTAAAAACATAGCAAATAAAACAGGTCCATTTGGCAAAGAATGCACTACAAGCAGATGAGGTACATGTACACCAGGGGTGGGTTCCTGCCAGTTCTAACCTCTTCTATAGAAGAGGTTCCACAAATCTACAGTGCCGTTTAGAACCGGTTCCAGCTCCCTCCCCCCCCCCCGCCCGTCCACACATCATCAAGATGAAGAGCAAGAGGAGGAATTCTGGGAGTTGAAATCCACAAGTCTTAAAGCTGTCAGGTTTAAACACCCCTGGGGTTTTTTTTCTAAAGGGTTAGGGGTGCAAGGGTCTTGTAACTTGACAGATTTAAGACTTGCATGCTTCAAATGCCAGAGTTTCTGAGCGAATATTATTGTTGCTAAGCAAAAGCGTTTTTAAGTGAGTTTCACCACATTTTACAAGTTGGCCACGCCCACCCAGTCACATGACTGCCAAGCCACTCCCACTCAGTCACATGGCCAGCAAGCCACTCCCACCCAGTCACATGGCTGGCAAGCCACTCCCACCCAGTCACATGGCCAGCAAGCCACTCTCACAAAGCAGGCCACACCTACAGAAGAGGTTCTAAAAATTTTGAAACCCACTACTGATTCTCATCCACGGAATTCTTTCCAAGCTCTCTCTAAGTTTATTGAAATTAGCTCTCTTAAAGTCCAAGATTCTAGTTTGACTTTTTTCTACTACTTGTGTTTGCATAATGTTGAATTTCAATATTGCAGGGTCACTTGCCCCCAGGGTTCCTGTGGCTTCAATACCTTCTATCATTTCCTCTCTGTTAGTGAGAATTAAGTCCAATATGGCTGATCCCATTGTTCCCTTTTCTATTTTTTGGGAAACAAAGTTGTCTGCTAGGTTTATTAGGAACCTGTTGGATCTTCCACTTGGTGCAGAGTTTGTTTCCCAGTTGATGTCGGGGTAGTTAAAATTTCCCATTACTATTGTGGTGTGCTTCCTACATACCTTAGTTAGCTGACTAGCAAAAAGTTTATCTACTTCCTCTGCTTGGTTGGGTAGCCTGTAGTATAGACCTATGGTGATGTTGTCCCCCCCCCTTTAATATTGACTCAAATGCATTCAAGATAGTTTTCGTCATTGTTGTGCTCTATTTCTGTAGAGATGTAGTTATTTCCACCTCCTCTTTTATTTGGTCTATTTCTTTTAAATAATTTTAATCCTTCTAGCTGTATGTTCCATTTGTGGGTTTTATCCCACCAAGTTTCTGTAATGGCAACAATATCGTATCTGCCCTCATTTACTTGAATTTGTAATTCACCCTATTTATTCCTCATACTTTATTGGACTCTGTGCATTGGTGTGTAGACAATTGAGTCCTTTAAACTTTATTTAACCATTGTTTTTATTTTTTAACACTTAACAATATAAATAAAATAACAAATTGAAGAAACTAAGAACAAACAAGAACGACAACGGTAACAATAACAACAATATTCCATGGGAAAGCAGCTCCATGCAGGGCTTTGTAGGTGGGGAGATTCTGTCCTCCTTCTGCAGACGCTCTGTTGCTGAAGCCATCCTATGGGCAGACAGAATAACAGAATTAGAAGGGACCTAGGAGGTCTTCTTGTCCAGCCCCCTGCTCATGAACACATTCCCAGCATTACATCTATCTGTCTGCTGAGCTAAAGAGCCAGTTTCTGGTGCAGCCCATCAATAAGGGTGAGACTGGCTCCTCGCAAGTAATGGAGCTGATCTTTGCTGCTCCTGCCTTTTGTCTGCCCTAAGTGTTCTTAGTTCAGGTGCAGAAGGCAGTTCCTCATCATCATCACTAACTAGCTGGCAGTTGCCTGCTTTCCCCACCTGAAGCCTGAGGGCTGCCCTGCTGCAGCTGTTCTTTCAGCCAAATCACTCTTGACAGGCTGCTTGGGACCTTTGACCAACTCACCTCCTGAGGTGCCTGGGGCTAGTTCTTTCTCCTCCAAGCTGACCTCTGGAGGGGAATCTGAGGAAGCATCTGGGGGAGGAATCAAAGGCTATTATTAATACCATGTTGCTCTTTCTGGAGCTACTTGTACTTGCCCTCCAGTCTTCCCAGGTAGCATATTGGACACCTTCCTATCTGAAGGGTTCATACCTCTTCTCATTGAAGAAGACAGTCCAGGTAGTCCAGGATGTCCTCTTCCAGGCTGCTGAGATCCTCCAGGGTGTCTTCTCCTTCCTCTGGAGAATCCTTTGAACCACAATGATTCCTCTTTAGCAATCAGGGAAAGGAGACTCAGAATTCCTAAAAGAGGGTCTACTGAATGGGGATCACATTTCCCATTTAGAACACCGGGCCCTGATGCTTTGCGGCAAAGGAACCAGTCGCACCAGACCTTGGGTGCATATAGTTAGCCTAAGTACCTTGTCCCAAGGGCCGGGTGTCCCCTTGAGCCACTGCCCAGAGTGCTCCAGCACAGTTCCCTCAGGTTAGGAGAACTGACTAGAGGGACTCTATCCCTGCCCAACTGAAAACACTTTGTCTTTCTTACCCATGGCCTGGAAGAAGGGCTGGCCTCTGCATCCTAATCCCAGCTATCCTCAGATTCCTCCCCCAGAAGGTCAGCAAGAGAGGCAGGTCCCAGAGGCTGCTGGTCCTGGAGCCCACCAGGACGGTCACCGAATCCTGCAAATGACAATATGGAGGCTAAATCCTAAGCTTTTTGCGTGCCAATAAGATTGCTGGAAGATAGGGTGCATTCAGGCCCTATGGGCCAACAGCAAGAGAGCCTTTGCAAGCTTTAAGCTTAGAAAGATATATACCACAATTTCTCCCACTCCCATCAGGAGTCGTGGCATAGCCCTAACCCTAACCCTAACCATCGGCTCCATTGCCAAAACTTTCTTACCTCTGGGGAAGACGTGTCCTGCCCGGGAGAGAGTTCCTCCTCCACTGGTTGGTCCTGTGGTTCCTGAAACAAAAATGCCAAGATTCTGTCTGTTGACATATCAAGAAATCCACAGAGACAGGGCTTCTTCTTTTCAAATGGGGAGGAACTGTCCAGGCCTTACCAACTCAGTGAAGGTCTCCAAAACAGTGGACAGCCACGGCCTGCAGTGCTCCTGCCTTTCCTCTCTGAGGGGAGAAAGCAAAAGGGCCAAAGATCAAAAGAAGCCATGGGCCCTTTCGTAAGAGTGGTCATGTGGAGGCTTTAGGAACCCTTCTGGCTGGCCTGCCAAGGGGCTTGGCCTGCCAGTGGGATTGCCGAGTCATTCCTCTTTTAGCAGAAGCAGAAGCAGAGATGCCTCCCCTCTGCAAGTGTTTCACCCTCCAAAGTGATACCTACCCTGAAAGACAGTCACTGCTTCCCTCCTGCACGTCCCTTGGGCTCAGAGCCGTCCCCATCGGTTGGAATTCTTCCAATGGATCCTGCAATAAGAATGTAAATATTCCGTCTCTGGGCATTTTATCCAATGCGCAGAGTCAGGGCTTCTGCCATTACCACGGGAAGGAGCTGGTCTGGCCTTACCGACTCAGTGCAGGTCTCCCAAATTGTAGTGAGCCGTGGTGTCCACTTCAATGTGCTCTCATATCTGGGGAGAGAACAAAGGGCCTGAGTCATTCTTCTGTTAGCAGTGGTAGAGGGTAGAGATTCCTGCCCTTTGCCAACCTTTCTTCTAGCCCTTCTCTTGGGGGCTTCAGAATCCCTCAGCTAAGAACGCTAACCTCAATGAAATGAGAGCTGGCTTGACATCTTCCTTCCCGGGACTCAGGGCGGTGGCAGGAGCACCCATCACAACCTGCAAGTAACAATTGTTCAAAGGTATACATTAAAAGTCCTCTGCGTGTTTATCTTCCCCAGGAAGGAAGGGCTGCATTACAGAGGGTAAAGAGACAGCAGATCATGGGAAATGTGGCTGATAAGAAGAGACTCAAAATGGCTCCTCCTTAATATTTCCCAGGATTTTCCCTTCTGAGCCACCAAGATCACCCCATGAATCCAAGGAACTCCTCTTCAGCTTTCTAGGCTGGCCAAGTTCCCCCCAAGTGGGAATTCCTTCCTTCTCCCACCAGCTTTTGAAACATGAACTGGCCATGTTGCAAAAGTGTCCTTACCCCTGGAGAGGAAGATGTGACTCCATCAGACACATGATGTGTCTCCCATTCTCCCTGCTAGTCTTTTGGTTCCTGTGCCGTCCTGACCAAAAGAAGAAGGTGACATGTCAAAAAAACATCCATCCAGCTCAGCCTCTTCTTTCTCAGCCCAGCCAGTCAGCCTGCCCATCTTTTTGCCCTGAAGCCCCTTCTGGACAGAAAGCCATTTGGGGAGAGGCTCTTACAGACTCCGCAGTCCATCAATTGTGCCCCATCGTGCCTAGGGTTTAAGGAGAAGGGGCTGGTACCTGTCTGGAGGCACAGGAAGGTATTCAATGTTGCTCTTCAGACAACAGAAAAGGTGTGAACACCTTTTCCAGATGTTCTGTAAAAAGAAGAGAAATAGCCATGAGTCAGTCAGAAGAGTTGAGAGGCATGACTTTCTCCCCTGCTGCCAGTTTCTTGGCAGCTGAGATGGCCACACTTACCCTGAAGAGCCTTCTGATAGCCATGACCAACTAGTTGCATGTCCTTTCACTGCACGAAGGGAGAATAGCAGCTGGGCACTGGCTAGTGGCTTTTTAGAGAAACTGACAATCTCGTTTCCTCGACAACCAAGTAAACAATGGCCATATTCTATACCTACCCAAGGAAGGCAGCTCACCTGGGTCTAGGAGTGGCCAGTGGCTGACTCCCTTTGTGGCCTTTTGGCCTTTGTGTTTCATGTGGGAAGTTGTCGGTTCATGAACAACAGAGAACACCATCATTGTGGCACAAAGCACAGAGGGAATCATGGCATCCTAGGGCAGAAGCGACTTTTAGTCCAATTCCTTGCCCAAGGAAGGGTTCCTCCTACCATCTCAGGCAAATGATTGCCCATTTTTTTCCTGAAAATCTCAAGAATGTAGCACAAACAAGTCTTGGAAACAAACTGTTCCACTGCTTAACGGTTCTCACTGTGAGGAAATTCTTCCTTATTTCCAGAGTTGGATCTCTCTCTGATGAGCTACACACACACACACACACACACACAATCCATCCATCCATCCATCCATCTATCCATCCATTAACCTATATAATGTATATTGCTATATTGGAAGTCAGCTCCATTTTCAATTCATTAAATGAAGATTCCGTCCCCACCCGGTTACTTATTAGTCATTTTTATCAAATTCCAAATTAATTTTAATATTGAATCTTTTGATGTTTTTCCTCTTCCTACAGTTTCATATTGCATTTTTATAAATTGACATGTTTTTATCTATTGCTACATTGGAAGTCAAAGGAAACTCCATCTACATTCTATCAAAGCACCCCCAAATTTTTTAAAAAAAACCCTCTTCCTGGCTACCTCCAAGTTCTTCATTTCAGCAGTGTCGCTATTAGGTAGGAAAGGAGTGTCTTTGGTGCAAGGCAGGGATGGGAAATTTCTGCTAGATGTGAAAACACAACCTGAGGCTATGCCCCTCTGGAAAGTCCCCATACTGACAAAGACCAGGAGAATCCCAAGGAGTTGGAGGAGCCTTTGGCCTTCAGCAAAATAGTTGGCCAAGGAAACTCTTGAATCTATCAGGGCAAAAGAGTTTCAGAATTCCTAAAAGAGGGCCTATTGATTGGGGATGCTGGACCACAACAATCTGTCTGTTGCTGGATACAGTTGGAGAAATCCTCATACCAGAGGTGGGTTGCTACTGCTTTTGTCAGGAGAAATTTCACCCTGAGCTAATGAGGTCTTAGACCGACGGCTTTCCCAAACAGCATATCTTCAAGAAAGCAAAAATAAAAACCCGAGAACATGTTCTAATTAAAAACAAGCTTTAATACAAAAATAAGAAAATAGAAATAAAACAAATCTATCTAATTGTTACATTCTGGCAAGAACAAATGTTGTCCACTTTCTTGGCAGACGAACAGACGATCAAAAGGAAAAGAAGTCTCTGGAATATGTGATGTATTAGAAACGTGTTAAGCATGCGCAGTAAATCATTGCTGATAAGGACCTATGACCTGCGCAGTAACTCTTTCAGCTCGGCTAGCAAACAATTAACGCAGTGACAGGTTTGGCCCAGTTTGGCTGTACCAGTAGTGGAATTCAGGCTTTGGTCACAGAACCAGCAGTGATGTAGGCCTGCCACACACCCGAACTGATTCCCTCGCTGCTGCTAGGCACCACCATTTTGTTTTTTTAGTGACTGCGCATGAATTTATGTTTCAAATAAAGTACACTCTGAAAATGGATTAGGATAGCCCAACTAGTAATACCAATGAAGCAATTTGTTCAATAATTAGTCTATTTTTAAAGGCTGTTTAATTTAATCTCTGTTCTGTTCCAGCACTCAGGGAGATATTATGCTCAGTCTCTGCTTGCCATCTCTAGATCAGATTAATGTGTCCTACTCTACATGGTGTTATTACCTAAAATTCAGTTGGTACAGAATGCATTGACATTTATTTTAGTTGCGGGAATTTCATTTTTTAGTATTAGGTATCCAGGTACAATTCAAGGTGCTTGTTGCTAACTAAAAAACCCAGTATGGTTCAGGATTCAGTCCTTTCAGGATCTCTATATGGCCTACAACACTCCTACTATATTTCAAGGATGCAAATATTATAAATTGCAGGCTTCCATACTTAGGTTGCTACATTGAGGAAAATGGTCTGACCCCCCATTTATATCATCTCAGACCATTGAGATCAAACCATTGCCTTTAGAGTAACGAGACAAACCAAACAGACATTATTTATAATCCCTTGTTCAGTTACTCTAAAAGGCCATCAAGTTTAGCATTCTGAGCATGTTGCGAACTGGGAAATTAATAAACAGAGTATTAATGCAAGTGTTTTGCTAAGCTCCTTTCTACCCAGCTCTTATGATGTAAGTTAAATATAGGATTTATTACTATTTTCTAGTTGATTTGTAAAAGAGGCCATGTCAGTATGTCTACCCCCACAATCTGGATCAGTCATTTATGTACAAAATAAGAAACAACAACATCTAATTTTTTAATTGATTACAAGGGGAAGGCAGTCCTGAGAAGTCTCAGGTAGTATATTCTCTGCTGGGTCCTTTTGACCAGTGCTGCAATGTGAGCAACCCTGATCAGGCCATCTTTTAAGATAACACCCAGAAAGTTAAAACTGGCCACTTGGTCTCCATTGATAAGCAAGGGCTGGGTTTCTGATCTATTCCTTCTATAGTCCACTATAAGCTCCTTGGTCTTATTTGTGTTAAGAATGAAGTTAATGTCTCCATACCATGAGAAGCAACTGCTCCACCACATCTCGATAGGCAGACATTTACTGCTTAAAGTTAAATCAGGATTGAGCTAGAGCAGTATGTGCTTCTAAATGCGGGGAAACTTTCAAATATTTCTCACTTCCAAACCACTGGTTATTCAAAAGAAAAAATCATTGTAACATCCACTTTACATATTTTTTAAAAAACCATTTGGAATGACAAGTCAAGACAAATTATGACTTATTTAGGGTAACCTTGGGCTTCTCAAAGTTGTCTCCCAAATCCAAATCCACTAAATTCAGCAGAATGGTTGCATATGGTCAAATACTAAACATAATTACATCCCCTTAAATGTAATATTGATACAGTGAGTGGCATGGTGGCCTAGAGTTGGAGCTCTTGCCTCACAATCAGGAGTCTGTGAGTTTGATCCTAGGTAGTGTCAGATGTTTCTCTCTCTGGGTGCAAAGAGAAAATATGCTCTATGCTACAATCTCCGCATAGGTGTCAGGAAAGGCATCTAGCCAGTAAATGCTTAGCTCCATTCAGTTGCCCTAACTCCACCCCAAAGCAAGGAATAACAGGTAGGTCATTAAAAGGAAAAAAATGTGGATACAATATTGAGCTATAGTTCTGCATTAACAGAATGGAAACAGGCTCCGTTGGGTTCATTTAATCCAGTGGGTCTCAACCTTCCTAATGCCGCGACCCTTTAATACAGTTCCTCATGTTGTGGTGACCCCCAACCATAAAATTATTTTATGTTTTCAATATTCTTTTTGAAAATATGTGTTTTCCAATAGTCTAAGGTGACCCCTGTGAAAGGGTCGTCCGACCCCCAAAGGGGGCCTGACCCACAGGTTGAGAACCACTGATTTAATCCAATATTTTGATATATAAAGGGGAGAGAAATTTGGTGTGTTTACTTGCATTTTGCACTAATTAAGTTTAGTACACCTTCCTGATCCCAAGTTTTCCTTATTGTCTTTAATCTTTACTACGTTTAATTAAAAAAATAAGCCATTCTGGTTTAAAGTTGAAGCTTTTTTCCTCTGTGTAAGATTAAAATTTGATACACTTCAGTTTTAAACTGTTTATCGCTTCGGTTTTATAGGAAAAAGTGTCTCTGATCATTATCTCAAGCAATGTGTTCAGGTCAAAGCTTACAACTCTTTATGTATCATCCAGAAGTTTTTTTGTGAATCTTTTTTCAAGCCGTAATTTAAGAATTTTTTTTAGAACTTTAAATAATTTGTTTCTGAGGATACCGACGGACATGACTTTAGGTAATATTTGATTGTCAAAGTTTTGATTGTCAAGCATAGATATCTTTGAAACATTGTTCAAACACATTTCCCCATGTATACCTTATAGCATTTAAAAAAAAATATTGACAAGATTACTCAAATTACTTCTATTAAATTCTTCTCAAAGCAGGAAAAACACGGGTAAATGAATTGGCTTTCGTTTCGATCTATAAGCACTGATTTATAAAGCTTAAATTAAGAGGTAAGAGCAAAATGTAATATTTTACAGCAGACTAAATATATTTTTTTAAATGAGATCTTGGGTAACAATTCAGAAATGAAGATCATTAGCTCTGGAAATGACACTTTAGCATCTACTTAGCTTCTGTGATTTTTATTATTAGAATATATATTTTTTCTGTTTTTTTCCATGATGAATGTTACTTTGTGATGGGAAGAAACAGACAAAACTTTGTGAATGTCTTTCTGGTTATGTCACCTATTAATGTCCAAGATATACTATAATGACTGTATCATGTGGAGTAAATAACTTAGTTGTTTTAATACAGCTTCTTCTAGCCCAGTTTTTGGGTATTGTGTCCTAGAGATCATGCAGCAATGTTCTGTATATTTTAATAAGTAAGTAAAGCTCATTTAGCTAGACCACAAATATCAGCACTTCTGATGTTCCAAATCAATGCAGTATTCCATTAGCATCCATTTCAATAGTCAGAGTCTTTAGTCAAAATATCAGATTGCAGTCAGCAAGGAAGCAGCACCAGCCATGTGAAAAAGGGAAAATGAGTATGCAAATCACTCTGTATGAATATATTAACTGAAAAAAGAGAACTTGGCATGGCAGGTGTGATGCGATGATGCATTTAGGCATGTGAAATGGGGATTTGAAAACGTAACAGTTTATTTGGTAGACCCCTCCCCCTAAAAAAAGCAGCACAACAAGCAAGTAGATTTATTAATTTTTTAAAAGCGCAGATAGACCTGTCCTGACCAATGAGAATGAGGTTCTTTATCAAAGAAGTGAAAGAGAAAAGTTTAAAAATGAGGCTTACATTGATCCCAGTGGAGAGATTGCAATTCGTTTAAGGCAAAATAGCATTTCTAAAATCCCATTTCATTTAACACAGTTGTTAATTTGTTGAGGAAAGTAGGTAAGGCTTTTATTATTTGTGCCAAAAAATAACAGCTATGGTGGCGGCTGTTTGAAGCCAGGATCCATAAACTACTGGAATATCTTGAGGTATGTAATAGATACCTGTGCATTCACCATGGTACACAGCAACTTATACCTCATAATTTCTTTAGCATGGTAGGAATGATAAATAGGTAAGTAGACAAATAGGTAGGTAATGAGAGAGAGAGATTTCCTTTTAACATAGACAGAATTGCTGCTTTGGACATGTGTCCCCTGAGCATTATTTCCTATTGTCTAGAGATATCAAAGCTAGAAAAGAAAGAGCAGTTGACTGGAGTTCTTTGGAGTTCCCCAACAAAGAAGCCATCTGCATGTATCCTTTATTTTAGCTCATTTTAAAGATAGTCCTCATGACCTTCAACTCTCTACCCAATTTTATAATTAACTGGTCCAAAATGGACTTTAACATTTAACAGGTTCAAATACATGTTTTGCTTTCTGTGTGATATCTGGCACTTTGAAAGGGAAGATGCAGGGCTGGAATCTGTCCAGCTTAGATTGCACATTTTGGGCTGCAATTTACATACCTTGGCGTCTAGAGACAGACATTTGGGCAGAGTCTGGTTGGTACTTTCTAAAGTGCAACTCAAGTCTTTTGCAGGCTCATTATTAATATATATTCATTAGTCTTGGGATACAGTGCTAGACTTTTTTCAAAACATATGCTCGGTGGCGCTGTGACCGTAGTAGTAAACCCCTTTTTAATAAAGAACGGTTTTCTATGCCAGCTGTTAATACTGCTGTTCATGCTTTGCCCTTCTCCATGGTTATCAACCAGCTAGTTTACATAATCAGTGGAGAAATTGAGACTGTTTTGCACACTTAGGTCTCCTTCCAATGCTCCCTTTCATTACCATCATATCCCAGAGGAGGATAAGGGAAAGTAGCATTGCCTTCATGAAGATTGCTCTCCACTGCTGCTTGGCTGTGAACAGCTATACCAGCAGTATCTTGAGAAGTCTATATAGCAGCCTCACTGTTAATCATCATACCAACTGGTCAAAAAAGAGCATGCAAAAGGGAATTCAGCTGTCACCTTCCCTATACTTCCTCTCATTTTGTCTTAGAACTTTCCATTACACCATCTAAGGAATTTTTTGGACTCGTGTCTTTTGCTGTCCCAAATAAAGAAACTTCAAACTAGCCCTAGTGACAGCCCACTATCTGGAAGCCCTCATATGATGAACATATCATGTGAAAAGCTTAAAAGTTGGTGCATGGCAATTTTTGCTTCAATCTGATGGCAGAACTGACCAGAGCAATATTAACTTCCACTGAAGGAAGGGTGATATGCAGATTCCCATTGCCCAATTCTGTCATGCCACATTATTAAGGAAAACACTTTTATTAGTTGCTTTCCTTGCCTGCCAAGTGGGCGTGGGGATGATTTATTTTATTTTTCACATTTCTGTATTGCCCATATCCCTCAAAGAGTTGGTGAGAAGGGGAAATGCAAGCTCCAATCAGTGCCTTTCATTAAATCCGTAAAAGCAGCATCACTCACTTAACAAATTGGTTGCCAGGTTAGAGCAAATTATGCCTGCATACTTCCGTGTTGCCTCACAGACAGGCGAAAGCACATTAGTATTTGGATGAGACCTGAATCAGATTGTACACTTACAGTGTTGGCTTTATTTCATTTCATGTGGAAGAACATAATCACAAAGGGCAACCTTTGCTGCAAGATGAGGAATGGCATGCTGAGAAAAACCTTTAGGTAAATGTCTTCACACATCTAGTAAAGTAGAAGTAGGATTACAAGCGCTAGTATATCTCTCTGACATCAATGCACCTGCTAGCCTAGAACAACATTGTTCTAAAAATATAAGACAGCCATTCACCTACACATACATCTAGTACTTATTTCAGTCCATTTTGAAATGAGTAGGTTTCAGACTTTTCTGGCTCAGGGCTCCTTCCACTTCAATGACATCAAGAAATTGCTAGTTATGTTCTTTGCTTCCCCCAGGAAGAATGCAGAATATTGTCCAAAGGGAAAAAAAAGTTTGTTAGCCCTTATCTTAAAAAATACAACCACAATTTATACATATGGGATTTTTTTTTCCACACACGTTTGGCCATCATGGTTCGAAGTTGAAGGAAGGAACCTTGTTGTACTACATTCTCACTTTCTCCTCAAGCTCCCATGCACAATATGGAAGCCAGTTTTTTGAATACAGAAACCCAAGCCCTAGCATAGAAGAGTTAAAATTAGGGTTCTTGATGTATTAGTCCTATCTGGGGTAAGACTTTATTTACTGAATAAAAGAGAGGTTTCCTTCACTGAAATTTACAGTCTAAACTTCGAAACAAGAGAAACTGTAAATGCAAAGAAAAATCTTATGCTTAGACTTCGGTTTGGATCTGAGTTATAGCTTCAGTTATAGATTGGCAGTGTTCAATAGGTTTCTTTTTACTTTATAAAACCACATTGTAGTTATTGCTTTGCTTAGTAATTTAAATAAACCACAATTAACCATTCATGCAATGAAGCAATTAAATTCCTGTTTGGTTCAATGAGTATTCAGATACCAGGGTACCTGAACTCTGGGTCTCTGCCAAAATATGAAATTCCTTTCATGGGAGAGCACACTCAAGGAAGCAAGATTCATACAACCATTCTCTAATTAGTTTTAACCCCAGGATGAGGGTTTAGAGTGTAGAATCTTCAAAACTGAGATAGAAAACTGCCAGATCTCTCTTTTTTTAAAAAAAAATTAAGGTGGGTTACACTCTCCCAAAATATTTGGATAATGTACTAAAGGTCCATTTATTAAATAAGCATGTTGTCAACGTTCCAAGTAACACCCCTAACTAAAGAAAACTCTGAGGATTTAATTTCCTCAAAGTTCCATTTTATTAGATATGTCATATTGGCACATCTGGGAAAACCCAAATCTGAAAGTTTCCAAGTTTTCCCCACCCAAATGAAAGTTCAAGTCCCTGCCCAGCATCCATATGTTCATCACATGGTCCAATCAGACACCATCCCAACTGGAGATGCCTCCCAGTTACACCCCTCCAGGTGCAGGGCAAGATGTCCTTGACTCTCAGAGAAAGGAATGTTATTTTGACTATATCTCCCATACTCCATATAATCTCCCCCCGCCCCAGTTTCCCACAGTATTAAATGTGGCAGGCCTGAAGGCCCATATCAAAAGATGGCTTCCAGGCCTGACACCTATAATGAGATGCATCATCAGCCAGTATCTCTCTTCTTCCTTTCTTTCTTTCTTTCTTTCTTTCTTTCTTTCTTTCTTTCTTTCTTTCGCTTCAGAATCACATAGAAAAGGTGGGTCTTGAGGAGACAATTGAAACAGGAAAAGTAGAGTTAAACAACTCTTTACAGATTGTAGATTGGAAATGAATTCATTTAAACTCATATAACATAGAGTTCACGTCTATTTTAGATTGTGTCATTAATTATTTATTTAGAGTAACCTTTTTCTGTCTAGAAGTAGTCAGTCGAATTTCTCATTGTTTCTGACTCTAAGGCAAAATGAAATTGCGTTATTTTGCCACTCTCTTCCCAACTATTACCAACACAGCATCCCCTGCAGGTATGAATCTAATTTATTTGTTTTTTAAGAGAGTGACACACAAGGAAAGATGTTTGGAACTCTTAATAAGAATTTGATAAGTCTCAAATGCTTTATTGCTCCTCTGTGTCTCACAGCTTGACAGAGTTTCAAAGAAGTGGTTTTAAAAATGATGCTGAAAACTTAGATGTTCAGCATTTAAGGTACCTAAAATATGTAGGGTAGGACAAGAAACAATGGGTGGAAACTAATCAAGGAGAGAAGCAACTTAGAACTAAGGAGAAATTTCCAGACAGTTAGAACGATTAATCAACCGAACAACTTGTCTCCAGAAGTTGTGAATGCTCCAACACTGGAAGGTTTTAAGAAGATGTTGGATAACCATTTGTCTGAAGTGGTGTAGGGTTTCCTGCCTAAGCAGGGGGTTGGACTAGAAGACCTTCAAGGTCCCTTCCAACTCTGTAATTCTATTCTGTTCTATTTTTATTCTATTCTATATCTATGTGTCAGTTATAAATTTTTTCAGTATTACAATAGTTTCTATTCCAATTCTATCTTTGCATATGAATGAGTTACACTCCTCCTCCTGTTATTTTGCCTTTGATTTAGGGATCAACTGGATGAGATTGAAATTGGCTCTTCTAATCAGCAATGCAGCTTGATCAGGAGTCAGTTTCCCTAACAATAAAAAAGTGAGAGGATATCAGATCTTTCCAATTTGTCTAATTAAGCGCCTATAAAACTTAGCAGGCTGGAAATGTCTAAGCTTTCAGATTTCACCAATCTTCCATCTGGATGTTGATTACTTCAAAAGTGTCATTACCTCAAACATTAGAAACTCGTGTTCCTAACAGCAATAAGTTTGTTTAATGTGCCTTTTTAACATCACAGGAGGGACGTCTATTAATAGGTGAGAGGGGTCACTTTGTTCAGAAACATATTTATGCAAATTACAGATGAGTATCATATTCAAAGCAGCTAACACAGATACAATGTAAAGGACACTTATCATTCAGCCACAGAAACAATGGACTACAGTACCATGAGTAGATTAGGACTTGGTTGTTTTTCATTCTGAAGACACATTTATTCCTTTATGCTTTCCAATGTTTTTTTTAAATGTATTGTAAATATTATAAAGTAATGGTTTGTTTTGCCTTGAAGAATAACTTATATTGCAATGAAAAATGAAAAATGATGTGTGTATGTTTATATGTATATATTGGCAAATTAAAAGGGACGTGGTAGGTCAGTGGCTAAGAAGCTGAGCTTGTCGATCAGAAAGGTCAGCAGTTCGGCGGTTCGAATCCCTAGCACTGCATAATGAAGTGAGCTCCCGTTACTTGCCCCAGCTTCTGCCAACCTAGCAGTTTGAAAGCATGTAAAAATACAAGTAGAAAAATAGGAACCACCTTTGGTGGGAAGGTAACAGGATTCATGTGCCTTTGATGTTTAGTGATGCCGGCCACATGACCACCGAGACATCTTAGGACAGAGCTAGCTCTTCGGCTTTGAAACTGAGATGAACACAGCCCCTTGAGTCGGGAACAACTAGAACATATAATTTAGATCAAACTTCCAAACCATATATTTCAACACTTTTCACATATTCATTACATTGAAACAATTAAACTGGTGCTGGACATTTATCATTGTAGAAAATGAATGGATGTGATTCAGATCCACTGCTAGGGGACCTTTTTATAGTCTTTTTCTCTCTCTAACATATTGTTTCTATCACACGATTAGCCCCATAAGTGCATTTTATCAACTGTAAATGAAATCTGGTTCTTGTTTTTGGTATGAAATTGAAGATTGAAAAAGTAATCACAATGATGTTGTAAGAACTATCTAGAAGTGCATGTGCCCAGTTTTGTCATTACTTACAACCTTTAAAATAATGTTTACTCAAGCATTTCTGTTTGTCTTTATTATAGTGATTGCTTTCTCTGATGATAGCAGAAGCTATTGTGAAATCTGTTTCCTCTCTCCACCAAGCTTCTGCAAAAACATGATCAGGCATTTATGAAAATAATGAATGTGTGTATACTATGAGCATGTATTGCTTTTTCACCATGTCAAATATATGAAGCTGGTTTTTTTAAAAAAAAACATCTCTCTTAATGAATGGACAGTGTTAATAAAGCAATAAATATTTTACATTGTTTGCACATGTTTAATGAGAGGCTGTATGTTTATATCAAAGAGATTATGAGCAATGTAACAAAAGCAGTTTTAGCTCATCAATATTTCAGGATTAATACAGACATTTCCCAGAATGACAAATCAACAATTTTGCAGCTATTCTGCCTTCCCCTTTTAATGGACTCATTGCAAAAACAAAAAAGATGGAACAATAAATACAAATAAAAGATGTCATATGGATTACCCCTCAAAAATATCTTTGAATGAAACAGAGTTATTGCACAAGGAAAACTTTATTTGGAAAATCAGTAATAATTGCACAGCTTGGTCGTTACTTACTTTAGAAATAATGCATACATCATTCAAGCTGCAACATGAACCTTCTGAAATTCCAATGAGGTTCATGGAGTTTGTGCAAATATTTTTCAAACGAAGAGAAGTTACTCTTTTATAATAGCTGCAGTATTGTTAAGAACTGTTATGAACAAGAATAAAAGATCTTACAAGTCCAGCTATCCAATCCTTTCAGAATCAAACTGGAGCCACCAGTTTTATTATACTAGTGATTCAATACATTGTGAGAATTAAGGGAATATCAATTAACTCAAGGCTAAGATAGATAAATGTTATCATTTCTGCAATAGGCTTTCATAAATCACAAACTGGCTTCAAAAGCAACGGATTAGAGGTGTGTGTGAAAGAGGAAAAGATATTTCAAATCAGAACAAAGAAATGGTGGCTCAAACATTTGGCTGAACCCAAACCAAGAACATCATGATAGCATTGTTCCAATATCTCAGGGGTTACCACAAAGAAGAGGGAGTCAAACTATTCTCCAAGGCACCTGAGGGTAGAACAAGAAGCAAAGGGTGGAAACTTATCAAGGAGAGAAGCAACTTAGAACTGAGGAGAACAGTTAGAACAATTAATCAGTGGAACAGCTTGCCTCCAGAAGTTGTGAATGCCTCAACACTGGAAGTCTTTAAGAAGATGTTGGATAGATATTTGTCTGAAACGGTATAGGGTTTCCTGCCTAGGCAGGGGGTTGGACTAGAAGACCTCCAAGGTCCCTTCCAACTCTGCTATTGTATTATTGTATGGTTGATCCCAACAAAATACAAATGTGGATCTTACAAAGGATGTAGGACAAACCTGGTGTATCTCTCCTTCCATTCATATGTGTGGCATCTATGCCAACTCAGCCAACAAACTTCCCAGCACCTTCCTTTCTTTATCCTTAGTTGTCACCATGCTTGAATACAAGTAACCTGCCTGGATTTCCTTTGAACTTCACAGTGACTTCCTTTCCCTCACCTTTCCTTAGCCATTACAAGTCCTCGACCACAACTGGGCCCAACATTTCTGTTGTTAAGTGAGTTTTGCCCCATTTTATGATCTTTCTTCCCACAGCTGCTAAGTGAATCACTGCAGTTGATGAGTTAGTAATCGGATTGTTAAGTGAATCTGGCTTCCCTATTGACTTTACTTGTCAGAAGGTTGCAAAACGGTATCATGTGATCTTGGGACACAGCAACAATCATAAATATGAACCAGTTGCCAAGCATCTGAATTTTGATCCCATGACCGTGGGGGATGCTTCAAAGGTTATAAGTGTGAAAAACGGGAATAAGTCACGTTTTTCAGTGCCGTTGTAACTTTGAACAGTCACTAAACGAACTGTTGTAAGTCAAGAACTGCCTGTACTGTGCCCTTATCAGAGATAGATTTGTTCCCACCCAATGCCTGATTGTTGGAATATTATGCTGAAATACTTAAAGAATGAAACTTGGTCGATATTATGATTATTTATCTGCCATCAATGTTTACAATGTCTCGGTCTATTTGAAAAGATGATAATTTTAGTTCCGGAGTAGTGGATTGTCAGCAGAATTGAAAGTGACTCACATCAGTATGGTTAGTCAGGTAACAGCCTCATAGCCCTGGGACTTCCCAAAGCAATCATTCCAATACAGCAACAGGTGTTTTTAGCACTTAAATTGTACTTTTAATATTCTGATATCCTGTACTGCAGCAAATGTTATATGTGTTCAGGTTGATAACTTAGAAATATTTCAGACTTTAGACATTTAATTGTACTTTCTAGGTAATATTAATACTTTCTTCCCTGTGCTATACCTTCCTGCATTCTGATTTTTATTCTTTTATGATGTCAACTGTTGAATTTGCTGATCACTAACTATAATGTATATAATCAGTTGCCTTGACTGTGGAACACTGAGCATAGTGAATTCAACTAATTCCTCCAGACTTCCCTCAAATTATCTTAGTGCTTCCCTTCCCTTCCCTTACACTGCCAGCAAGGGCTGTTATTTTTTCATACTTTTCTATCTGAAACTAGATCTGCCTGACTCGTTACTGGTCTGGGTCCATATCAAGACCTATGTGGATCAAAGCCAAGACAGAATACAAATATTCCAGTTTATTTTGAAGTGATTATTCCAAATAGGACTGCTCCATTCTTTTTAGAAAGAGGAGTTCTTGTCTTTTGATTTCCCAGTCTACCCTAAATCCTGGAATTCTCTGGGTTCCCCCGTTCAATTTCTATCCAAACCCACCTTTGTTTAGTTGCTACTGCCAGGTGAGATGTTTTAATGCCCATAATTCTTTTTAGAAAAATTAAGAATCCAGAAGTATTTTTGACTCAGATATATAATAGTCAAAAGAGAGTGGATCTTACATACAGCACATGGATTGACTATAGATGCCTTTGACATGAAAATGATATAGAAGATAAGAAAGCCATAATTTCTATCTGATGGATTTTAGTGGGATCTAAGTGTAACAAGCTTTGTTGTTAAGAGCCTCTGTAGAGAAGGCTGTAAAGCACCTCTGTATATAAGTGTTATTGCTATTGCTAATGAAATCTTCACACCCGTTCCCCCATATACCCAGAAAATTTTCTAAAGTTCTAATGTTCTGGTCTATTTTTATCCTGTTATTCAATTGTAAATATTTGATCCATAGGTAAAATGATATGAAAATGAATTGGTGTTGTTTTCTTCAAGTATCAATATTTTTAGTTCAAATGAACTGCATGTATTGTTGCAAGGAATTCTTGTGTAAGTCATTTCTCATCTCCCATTTATTGTGATTAGACTCCATGTGTATGCATGTGTGTATGCGTGTGTTTATATGTAGGTATAGATGTATATGTATATACACATATAAACACACATGCATGCAAACAGTATATATTTATATATACATATACAGTACATACATATACATGCATATACATATATATACTTATATATACGCACATATATAGTAATCAAAGTATTTGACAATGTGTGATAAGCATTCTATGTATGTATTGGCAATCAATTGCACAACCAACAGTAAACACACATCCTTTTCTCTATCACATGATAGTATAAGTTTCAAATTAAACCAATGCCATTTTTTTTAAAAAGGTCACAGAATGCCTTGTCATTTTGAGAAATTAAATTGTTTTATTATAAATTATTCAAAATCATGTGAAAGCAGTATTTCATCCATTCACTTTTAAACTGCACATTGAGTGAATACCAGAGTTGTACTTTCAGATGCTTGAAGATGGAACTCTTTGAATTTCTAGACATCTAGAGAAAAATAAATTTAGATTTAGAGGTTTCTGCCAGTTATCTGGACACTCTTTTATGCACCCTCAAATTGCCATTAGTGTTTCATGCCATTTTTCTGCTCCAAAATCAGCAATCACTTGGTTTATGTTGTGCCAAGTCACATTCAGCTCAATAGTCAGGAGGGTTTACTTGAGTTTGGAATCTGTACTGGCATTCACAAATGAAACACTTGCCAGATGAGCTAAATCTTGGCCAGCTAGTTGGCACTTTCAGTAGAACAGCTTGTCCTTTACCTTCTTATGTAAGTTGAGCTCCACAGAACATCTCAAAAAACTATGTGAGAGGAATGTTTACACCACTGCGGTAACATTGACATTAATTGAAGAAGTTTTCCCATGTGCTTTATATAGTTAATAAATGAAATAATGAAATGTTCTTTCAGTGAATTCTTGTTACTATTCAACTATCATATTTATGCCCTGCGATTAATTTTATTTCAGGTGATGACCTGATATTTCTTCATATCTTCTGGAAACAGTTTATTGCTTTGCAGTGTTGGTTGATTACAATTTAGATTAAGCCCTGACTTTTCAATAAATTTATAGGGTTACAGCTAAGAACTTCACCTTTAGAAAGACTTGTATTGTTAAAAAATATAAACTAAAAAAATGGATAATTCAGTTCATTTCTGAGAAATGAGTCTGAAGTTACTTTAGCATTAGTCCCAAAAATGTAAAGAAAAAAAAATGGGGAACAGAAGAAAAATGTCATTTTGGGGCAGGGGCCATCTTAGGAATTAGCCAAAATAACTCCAGGACACCAGAGTGAGAATAGTTACTTTAGCTAAAGACTTGAGTTTGTCACTGATATTGTCTTTCAACACAGATGTTGATCTCAGAGTGTAATGAGGTTGAATGGGCTCTGAGAATAATCTTGGGAAATGGGAGAAAGAGCTATAACCTTACAAAATTGGTCCAATAGCAGAAATCTGGGCCTCTGTCTGGACCACCTGACATATGTTCTACATGTTGAAATAGAATAAAGTAGGAACTGCAGTAGGATCAGAGGTGGGTTCCTACCGGTTCGGCCCGTTTTGGCCAAACCAGTAATGGTATGATGGCATGGGTTACTGGAACCGGCAGTGACCCAGGCTTGCCATGCCCCTGAACCAGTTTTCTAGTCAGCGCTGTTGGCACCCCCATTTTGTTTGTAAATTCTGCGCATGTGCAGAACAGTTTTAATTGAACTGTGCATGCAAACACACAAACAAAGTGTGCACACAAGCGAGCCAGCAGTAAAGCCGGCCAGAATCCACCCCTGAGTAGGATACACAAGAGGACCAGGTCCTATAATTATTCTGGGCCTTTGTATCCTTCCCTTTTCCAACACTATTTGAACCTTAGCTTCCTGGATTTAAAATAAAGACAGTAGCTTGGCAACAAAAAGAATCAGTTGAATTAGTTTCTCTGAGAGTGATTGGTATCCAGGCCATGGTTTTCTTTTGAGAGGCAAGTCTGTCTTGGTTGGTGACATTCCCTGTGATTGCAACATCTAAATCATCAACATCAAATGGGCTGCCCTTTTGGCACTAAGAGGGTGAACAAAGATGTGGGCCACTGTTGGTCTGTGTACGGAGGGATTGGGTTTACTTCCAATTGGACAGCTGTAGTATATTGGGATTGATCTTGGGTGAAAGCGGACAGTAACTGGGAAGGTAGCTGTGGTTCCACTTGATCTTTTGGTGAGAGGTACAGCATTAAGAGCTAGACACCATTTCAGGAGATGCCTAGTGAGTGGTAACTCGTTAAGAGCTTTCCCAGTTGGAAGTTGAACTGAGATAATTCTTTGTGTATATAGTTACATCTTTTCAAAGGATATTATTTAAAAATTGGCCTGTTAAATAATGTATTGTAATTGGTCAGGTTATGGAGGAGTAAGGAGTTCTGCATCTATGAAACTTGATATGGCAATTACTGTATTAATAGGAAGTGGCAGATCCTGTATTAAGAAGTCAGGAGGTCATTATAAGACAAGATAATTAGAGAATTAAGAGCCATTTCCCTTTCAACAGCTTGCAGCTGTTCACACCCACCTTCTCAAAAGGTATCTTAAAAGTCACTGAGACTTTTGGTACAAATTTAATTAATAAATAAGTTTTTCCAAAATAGTACACAAATGAACTGCAGGATCTTAAAAGTAAGCTGGATGGATAGACTATAGGGGGAAGAAGACCCTAAATGAAACCTTATATCACACACGAGGTCCATTTGAAAGTTCATGCTACTTTGATATGGTGCCAATTTTGTTTGCATGCTATTTTCTTCACAAGTTTATATTCTGCTGATTGTTTGATCTGCTAGAAGGCTCATTTATAAACCAATCTTATCCCAAGGTTTTAGTACAGAGCAGTCACATTTTGGGGGTTGTTGCTGTTTTTGTTATTAAAACCTTTCATATATTATGGCTGGTTTGAATATAGAATCAGCTGTAGAAATTGTCAGTAATTAATTGTGTAATTTAAGAGGACTAGTACACATGTTTGATATCAGAGGGTATAGACTGGCTGCTTGACATGATAGCTTTCAAGACTATATTGGAACCTATCCAACTTGGCTTTTAGTTTCCTAGATAGTGTCAGAGACATCTTAGATAACATCATAAATGCCTCTTTGGTGGAAAAAATAATGCCTTCTAAGGTAATTATTAGTCACCTTCTGGAGAAATTGCCCTGGATTCTTCAGGGATGAAGAATAATTGGCCAGTTTCTAAGCCATTCTATGTGTTGTTTGCACTTTTGTCAGTCTGGACTAGTTCTGCAGTTTTCCTGGCAAGATTTTCAGAAGTGGTTTGCCATTGCATTCTTCCTAGGTCTGAAAGAGAGAGACTGGACACCCAGCTGGTTTCATACCTAAAGTGGGACTAGATGTCATTGTCTCCTGTTTCTAGCCTGGTGTATTTACCATCACACCAAACTGGCTAGGAAACGGATTGTTTTTACCCATTTCAAATTGGCTTCAAAATGGCTTACATCACTAAGACCTCCTTGGCTGACCAAATGTATTATTTCTGCTTGTGAATAAACAAAAGAGTTCTATTTTAGTACACTTTAAAATTTCTCATCATCTTCCAAGGCCTTCTGTATAACCTTCCGAAATGTATAATGGTCAAATTCTGTTCCTATTCTGCAAGTTGATTTGAGCTCATATAGCTTGGAGACAGCTTCTCATTGATATAGGAACAATTAAATAGTGTCCCTTGAGACTCTATTCAGTCTAATGCTTTTAAGTATTCACATTATACCCACTAGGGAAAATAATCAGAAGATACGGAACTGAATGCTATCAGTGTGTTGATGATACTTCATTTTGCTACTGTATCTTTAGGGATAATGGTGTATTCCTAAATGCTAGTTTGCAATCAGTATGGGTTAGATGACAAATAATAAACTGAACTCGGATTAAATGGAAATGCTTGATGTGAAGCCCATCATTTCAAAGAAATAATAGTTCTACTGGCCTTGAATTAGGTTACACTATTCCAGAGATAACAGGTATGCATTTTGGGAGTGCTGTTAAACTCAAAACTCTCTCTCATTTCCTAATTGTTGCAAGAGCCAGGGATACCTTTTCACAGCTTTGCCTGATAGGCCAATTCCATCACTATCTGGAAGAAAATGTGGTTTTAAACACCACAGTGGCATTGACACTAATAATCTCCAGACCTAAGTTCCATAATGTGCTCTATATGGGACTGCCTTTACATGTAGTTTGGAAATTTCAACTGACACAAAACTCAGTAGACAAGGTGATTTGAAAAGAACACAAAGAGATGAAATCTCTTTAGAATTAAAGGATTACAGAAACTGCTAAATTATTCCTGGACAAAATTATGTAGTGTTTCATATGATATGGCTTGGGACAAGCCTATTTGACTTGTCCCAAGCCATATAATGGCTCTCAGAATAACAGATTTGGAAGGGACCTTGGAGGTCTTCTAGTTCATAGTCTAGCTATTTCAGACAAATGGTTGTCCCATCTCTTCTTAAAACCGCCAGTGTTGGAGCACCCACAACTTCTGGAAGCAACTTGTTTCACTGAATAATTGTTCTAACTATAAGGAAATTTCTACTTAGTTCTAGATTGGTTCTCTCCTTGATTAGCTTCCATCCATTGCTTCTGATCCTGCCTTCAGGTGCTTTGGAAAATAGGTTGACTCCATCTTCTTTGTGGAATACCCAACTGTTCTTCATATATTTCAGTCCCCTAATCATCTTTGTTGTTGCTCTCCTCTTCACTTTATCTAGAACCTCAACATATTTTTATATGCTGGTGACCAAAACTAGATGCAATATTCCAAGTGTGGTTTTACCAAAGCATTATAAAGTGGTATTAACATTTTACATGATCTTGGAGTGCTCCTCCTTTCTATATGAATGTACTTACTGCGCTCATCCAAGAAGGTTCACTTACAATTAGCAAGAATTCATTTGGGACCTACTTGGGATCAAGTCTTCTCTGCTGATTCCCTAATTCTTTGGAATGTCTCTCCTACAGAGACGGGGGCCTGAGCCTTGTCATTCATTTTGAAAAGATGTTTTGAACAAGCTATTTAAACTGCTGATTTAATGGTCAATGTTAATTATCAATTTACACATGTTACTCGTTTTTATTTGTTTTACTTGCTGTTTTAACTGTGTGAGTGTTTGATTTTATTGTTTTTATTGTAAGCTGCTGAGATGTGATAGTTTGGTATTCACCCAGAACATTGAAATCAGGATAATAAAACAGATTCCAATTAGGTAAGAGATGATGGGAAAGAAAGTTGTGGATAAGTAGTTTAGGAACAACTTTCCATCAGTTTTATGTAAGACTTTCAATCCTTATAGAATTTGATGAGCTGCAACACTGAATTGTAACAAAACGATCATGAAGCCCTGATCTCAGCAAATTTTATTAAGAATTCAAAACATGTTTTGTGTAATTCAATCAATAATTCAGATGAAAATTATCTCTGACATAGAGCAGAGGTTAATACTTTTATATGTATTTTCCATACTGTACAGAATGGAATGATTCCTCACACATACATACAATACATATAGTCAAGCAGTACATGTATATGGATATATATATATATGCATAAATAAAAATCCTGTTCAATGCCCAGCTTCCTGCATTGTTAAACAAGAAAAACTCATCTTGGTGATTTCTCTCTTCCAAAAATAGCCCAAAACTGGAAGAATATATTATTGAATTAATAATGCCTAGTTAAAGTTAATTTCTGTAAAATAAAGCATCACATTTACCAAATTAATTGATCCCGCGCCCTGTATATCTATCATTCTTTCTCATATAAATATACAAGTCTATTCATATACACACAGCACTCTCCTTTCAGCAAAAAACAACAAAAAAGAAGAAGAAAACAAGATAGAGATAACGTAAGAAGAAGCAGAAACCACACTGGGAAGAGACAGGAAGATTTAACTGGTGCAGATGATGTCAGGAAAGAGATTACTAAACAGGGAAAGAATGAGAAAAGAAAAATCCTACTTAGGCAGGAGAAAAAGGATTAAATTTGCAAGGCAAAGAGCGCCTTCCAATGTACTGATTCAGCTAATCTTCCAAAGCATGGATGCTTTGCTACTTCGCGCTAATTCCTTGGTTTTCAGCAGCTTCTTTTAGCCTTATCACCACATGAGATTACAGGAGGGAGGGAGGGAGGAGAGGAGAGAAAACGTCTCATCTTTCTATTGGTAAATATGAAATATGAATCACATTTTACTCTCCTCTCCCAGCAAAATATTTCTCACGAATCAACCACAATCCAAACAATCCCAGTTTGGCAAATCCAAAAGCTACCCCCAATAAAGAAAAGGAAGAGGTAAGTGAGAAAGGAGCAGAGGCACCAACTCAAAGTAACAGGAGTATTACAATGACTAACAGGAACAGAAGGAAATGCAGAGAGAAGAGGAGCCAAGGGACTCCTTGCTTTGTCAAACTGATGGAGTAATCTTAGAACCGATCTCAATCTTAATAATAATAATAATAATAAATTTGAATTTATTAGCCGTTCCCTTTCCAGACAGGACTCGGGGCGGCGTACAATAAAACATATAAAACATAAAACATATGTATAAACACATAAACATACACATATACAAAGACATACATGAACGGAGGAGGTAACAAATTACATCACATTTAGACAGTTAAAAATCACCATTAAAATACCCCATTAGTAATAACACAATTTAAAAATTTAAAAAATTTGAAAGGACTGTCAGGAGGAATAAGAAAAAATTTACGGTTGAGCCAGGCCAGATAATTGAAAGAGGTGGGTCTTCAGCTGTACACGGAAGGAGCGGAGATCGGAAATAATCCTGATGTCACGGGGGAGGTCATTCCACAGGGCTGGGCCCATCACAGAGAAGGCTCTGCTCCTGGGTGTCACCCCCCGACACTGTTTAGCGGACGGCACCCGAAGAAGTCCCTCTCTGTGTGAGCGGATTGGTCGTAGGGATGTATGGGGCAGGATGCGATCCTGCATGTAACTAGGTCCTGTGCCATGAAGCGCTTTAAAGATCATAATCAAAACCTTGAAACGCACTTGGTAGACTACAGGAAGCCAGTGCAGCTCGCACAGGAGAGGTGTTACAGGGGAGTATCTAGTCCTCCCCATAATCACCCGCGCGGCCGCGTTCTGGACCAACTGCAGTCTCTGAGTGCATCTCAAGGGAAGCCCCATGTAGAGAGCATTGCAGTAGTCCAGGCGAGACGTCACTAGCGCATGGGTGACTGTGCGTAGGGTATCCCGGTCCAATAAGGGGCGCAATTGGCGCATCAGGCGAACCTGATGGAACGCCCCCCTTGCCACGGCTGTTACATGGTCATCCATGGACAGCAGGGCATCCAGGAGGACGCCCAAATTGCGCACCCGTTCCATGGGGGCCAGTTGCTCGCCCCCAATGGCCAGAGATGGAAGCAACTGGTTGAACCGGGAGGCCGGAAGCCACAGCCACTCCATCTTGGAAGGGTTGAGTTTTAGTCGGTTGCCATCCATCCAGACCCGTATGGCCTCCAAACACCGGGACATCATTTCAACGGCCTTGTTGGGGTGGTTCGGGGTGGAAATGTATAGCTGAGTATCATCAGCATACAGATGATATCCCACCCCAAAACCACGGATGATCTCGCCCAGCGGTTTCATGTATGTGTTGAACAGGAGAGGCGAGAGCACCGACCCCTGTGGCACCCCACATGTGAGGGGGCTCCGGGTCGATCTCTGCTCCCCTGCCAACACACGTTGCGTCTGGCCAGAGAGGTAGGAGCCAAACCACCGTAAAACGGTGCCCCTGACTCCCAGCCCCTCTAGCTGGTGCAACAGGATACCATGGTCGATGGTATCGAACGCCGCCGAGAGATCTAATAGGACCAGGATAGAGGAACAACCCCTATCTCTGGCCCTCCAGAGATCATCAACCAACGAAGCCAGATGGAGTGGCTGCTGCAAAACGAGGGGGTGAAGCACCTCCCAGTTTTCTTGATGAGCTGTTTCTCAGCTGCTTTAAAGGACAGGGCTGAGTAGGTCTTCAAAGAGTGCTTTGTTTCAGTGATGGTTCAATGAAGCACCATAGTGCTTCTGATGGCATCTGGCGGTGCAAAGGTCTTGATATTCCATTAATCAAAAGTAGCTTCTCTCAATGCAACAGCTATTCGTGTCAAACAAAAGCAGTGAACAAGGCTGTCCTCTGGTGCTCTGTAGAGATGGAGAGCCTATCCTTTTCGAAACACTTTAACACTTCAGTTGTGATACACATCTGCACAAGTCCCAGGACACTCCAATCCACAGCAATCCAAACTAGAAAGCAGTTGTTTTCTTCTTTTTAACCCGTATCGGGATCATGCAGTTAAAACTTCCATGTCCATGTGCTGGATGATTCTGCTCAAGAAGGAAACAGTGGTTTGAGATGCTTTGGATATTGTGGGAAAATTGTACATCATGAAAACTCACAAGGTTGTCTTAGACCTTTTTCTTTTTCTATTAAGTTGCAATTATCTGGTTTCCTGCATGCTTCGTATATGAATAAACCATACTTTAATTTTGTGTGACCCCATTTTACTCCCTAACTGCTAGGTATTTAATCACCCATGTTTGCCATCAAAGCCAGGTGTATCATGAAAAATGCTACTTTCTAAAAAACAAGCAGCTAATTATACCATAATAACATGGATGGTAGAAATGAAAACTGTGTAGATTTTTGGTTACATAAAATGCCTGTGGTTCATATTAATAATCTAGCTTGCAATAAAGGAGCCTGGCAAAGGTGTGTATAATAATTAGATGTTGCAGCTTAATAAATAAATAAAGGTCTATATATTACAATGTAAAGATAATTCTACCAATACAAGCAAGTATAATAGAATAGCTTATTGTTACAAGGAGAGAAACTTGGTTACAATGATCCATAATTCATTTTATTATCCTTCTCAAATTACGGTAGCTATTATTTTAATCTTCCTTTTACATTAAAAAGTACTACCTGGACGGCATACACGATTCTATAGAAAACAAAATTGCTAAAACTAAAATCCAGTTTACAAACATAAAGAGTTCTTAACTTAGAATCAAGTATTTAATGAGTAATGGCTTATAGAATAACCTGTTTACAGGTTTAGCACTTTTTAATGAAAGATGTAGTTATTTATTTCCTCAAGTATGAAAAATCTAATATCAGAGGCCTGTCAAGATCTTATTTTTTGAAAAGGTTTATTTTAGAATGGTAAAGAGGGTACAATTACTAGTTATATAGAGAAAAAAAAGAATGTCATATATTTCCAAATTAAAGGATGATAAACTATAAGAGAAAAAGAAATGGCTGTGAATTTAATTCAGAATTATTTTTATCACAGAATTCACTGTTTTTCTTCCCTTCCTTTATGTATATAAGTATAGTTTATGTAGAGCCACCTCCTTATAACTCAGCAGTGCCACAATTTAGGGCTTTAGATTCAAGATGTGGCTTCTAATTGCAAAATGCCCTTGGAGTATACCTGTTGAAAACATCTTAAAACCACTTTGTCTTTTCCTTAGTTTTCACAATTGCTGGCATGTGTCAACAACAAAAAATGATACATACGTTTAAAGGAGGATGCCAAACTGGTGGCCCATTGGCCAGATGCCTCACATGTAGGCCACTCTCACCCCAGCTCCATGAAGGGAAAAACGTCATGATACATCACATGACGGCAACGTGACGCCACAAGTGTGACACCCATGGTTTAAAGGGATCCAGTAGGTGCTCCAAATCACTTTGTGCCCTTTGAGCAAAGCAAAATGGAACAACTTACCATGGCCAACTTGCTGTAGTCAACTTGTCTTGGTCCACTCACTTCAACCAATTCATCACAGGACAACTGACTGTGGGACCATTCAACAAATGAAAAAAAGTTTAATTAATTTCGACAGAACCAATAATAATAAAATAAAGTCAGTCGATAAATATACCATCTGGATTTGTATTTCAATCCAGAGTTACAATAATTTTGACCAAACTGTGGTCACCAATAATAAAAGTAACTCAATGAAACAATTAAATTGGATTACATTGGACTGTCCCTCAGCAAGTTGCTCTGTGACAAGTTGGCCGTGGTGACTTGTCCTAGACCCAGTCCTTGAACAGAAGTTTTAGATTTAGAAATTCCTTAAAAAGAGATAAAGTGAGGATGGATGCCTGGGCCCAGAAAGGATTGCACTAGATGGAGAATTGATGTGATGTGGGATATATATGTTTTGAAAAGGCGTCTTCCTCTGGCCTGCAAAATCTATGAACCACTAAGTGAAGCAGATTAACAGACATATATTATCTGGCCTGTAATTGCCTTGTTTTTGCTGTTCTAGTCAGACAATAAAGTAGGATATTTGTTAATCCCCTGGTAGTCTGAGGATACATGACAGATGAAGTTATTTTGCTCGGTGGATCCCATGATATACAGGCCTGATCTAATTAATCTAGCACCACCAGATATATGCAAGCGCCAGACGTTTTTAACATATTTTTTTATTGTCACAGCTGTTGACTCTATTTGTCATTATATCTATTACTTCCCATTATTTGGTTCATTTAACTTCAGAGCTACCCTGTGAGTAAAAGAAGGGACTCTGTCAGGCTCATCTGAGAAGCTGCTTAGTGAATATTAAATCACTAAATAAGGATTTGGACATATGACCTTGGTAGAATTTGAAAAGCTGAGAAGGGTCAGACTTAATTAGAATTAGGGCTGAAAGCAACACCGAAAAGTTTTTATTTTGCTAAGGATCTAGAAGAAGACAAAGCAAGCTTTTTTGTTATTGTTTCCAAGAAGATTACATGTATAAAACTAACTAGGAATTAAAGTTGATTCTAATTAGACTTTCCTTCTCTCCTTCTCCCAAGTTTAAACATTACAATGAATGAATTTCCTACTTCTCATTGTTACCCCTTTTCAACCTAAGGCAGTTGAGAGATAGTTAGAATTTGGAAGCTGCAGTAGCAACAGACCTGGAGGGCATCAGGTATCTGGAATAGAAAAAAGAATTTATGCAAGATAATCCCAGCATATGCCTTCAAGATATTTAATTTCCACCAGTCTCCATCAACAAGAATATTTACAAAAAGTTGTGGAACTTGTAGTCCATTGATCACTTATCCTTGGTCTGTTGAAATGCAATTCCATGTGAACAAGAACTGTTAAGCAATAGAATTTTTGATTGGACAAAATAGATTTAGTCTTCAGATTGTCAGATTGTCAGCATATGCCTTCAAGATATTTAATTTCCACCAGTCTCCATCAACAAGAATATTTACAAAAAGTTGTGGAACTTGTAGTCCATTGATCACTTATCCTTGGTCTGTTGAAATACAATTCCATGTGAACAAGAACTGTGAAGCAATAGAATTTTTGATTGGACAAAATAGATTTAGTCTTCAGATTGTCAGATGATAAATTATAGACCAATTTTTAAAAAAGACGGAGTGGCTGTGGTTACCGGCGCCCCGGTTCAACCAGTGGGTTCCATCACTGGCCATCGGGGGCGAACAGCTGGCCCCGGTGGAACGGGCACACAATTTGGGCGTCCTCCTGGATGCCCGGCTGTCAATGGATGACCATGTGATGGCCGTGGCACGTTCCATCAGGTTCGCCTGGTGCGCCAATTGCGTCCCCTATTGGACCGGGACGCCCTTCACACAGTCACCCATGCGCTAGTGATGTCCCGACTGGACTATTGTACTGCTCTCTACATGGGGCTTCCCTTGAGATGCACCCGAAGGCTGCAGTTGGTCCAGAATGCGGCCGCGCGGGCAATCATGGGAGGTACTAGGTACTCTCATGTAACACCTCTCCTGCACGGGCTGCACTGGCTACCTGTGGCTTTTCGGGTGCGTTTCAAGGTGTTGACTATCATCTTTAAAGCGCTCCATGGCACAGGACCTAGGTATTTGCAGGATCGCATCCTACCCCATACATCCCTGCGGCCGATTCGCTCTCACAGGGAGGGACTCCTCCGGGTGCCGTCCACTAGGCAGTGCCAGCGGGCGACGCCCAGGAGTAGGGCCTTCTCTGTGATGGGCCCGACCCTCTGGAATGACCTCCCCCCCCCCGACATTAGAATAACCACCGATCTCCGCTCCTTCCGCAAGAAACTTAAAACCCACCTGTTCAACTCAGCTGGCCTGGCCTAACCGCAGTTTTAATTCTTCTAGTCTGCATTTTAAATTTTTAGGGGTAGATTTTTAGGTTGTTTTTAACTTTTATTCTACCGTACAGCCTAATATTTAATTTGATTTTAGGGGTATTTAAGATTATTTAATTTTATATACTGTTTTTATCTTGTTGTCTGTACACCGCCCCCAGTCCCTTCGGGGAAAGGGGGCGGTCTATAAATCTAATAAATAACAACAACAACAACAACAACAACAACAATAATAATAATAATAATAATAATAAATGATTTTGTATTCTTTCTACCCCAGAAAAGGTAGCCATCTTGTTGCAAAAGATAAGTTATGCATTTTGAAAGGGGGGGAGAAATCCCATAATACAATACAATACAATACAATAGCAGAGTTGGAAGGGACCTTGGAGGTCTTCTAGTCCAATCCCCTGCCTAGGCAGGAAACCCTATACCATTTCAGACAAATGGTTATCCAACATCTTCTTAAAGACTTCCAGTGTTGGGGCATTCACAACTTCTGGAGGCAAGCTGTTACACTGATTAATAGTATTCGACGGGTCAAAAATTTTCAATTGGTTGGTAAGACCTGCATATTAATCTTTTTCCAATAAGAATGAAATACAGAAGCAGTGATTTGCAAATATGTAAATCAGCCTTTACAGTCTCTGCAAAAATGTCTCTACAATGGCTCTTTCGCAACACTTTTATTTCCACTGCTCAAGACCTCACAAAGTTGTTTGAATTCACCCTGCAATCATCTTCAATTTTTACAAATGATTGCATTCATTCTACATTTGGCAAGGACTTATTTCTTTATGTAGGGTAGGTGGCATGGAATTAGCAAGTATATGGACAAATGCCTACCCTCTTTATGTATCCATCTTGATAATCTGTAGCTCTTCCAAGTATCAATCTGATTCCATTCATTCATTTATCTACTGTCCTTCCCTTCTATTTCCCTCAACTATAGCTACCTAAGGTCATTTTCCTGTAGTCCATAACTTGCTCATATCTTATATCCAAAGCAACTTAATTACTGACAGTTGTAATCTTCATTCGGGATCAACTGACTGGCTTTTGTTGGAGTATGTGCTACCTTAGCAGCCACAACTTAAAACTGTATATCTTCTTTCAGTTATTCTGTCTCACTTTCTAGCTTTCATTACATCATCCCTGGAAAAGCCACTGATTTAAGCACATCCTTACCTTCTATGCTTTTCTAAATGTTAACATTCCTAGATCTTATCTAAGATTAATCTATTCTTTGCTTTCCAACACATTATCTATTATTGAAGCTGAGAAAACAAAACTATGTACCAACTTTGTTATCAATAACATGTTCACCAAATAAGTTGGTTTGCAATATCTTTGTCTTAATATTGAACAATATGGTGTATGAGGTATGAGAAGGGACTTCAAAACAGGCAGTGGTATTCCACAATTCCTCCTTACCTCAAACACATTTTTTCTGCTACCATGTGCTTACTTTATGGGCCCAGTAAATTTCTTTAGGAAGCACCAATGGTTACAGGCTACAATCCCATACACATTGTGATGTCTTTTCTTTTCTGGGTGAAAAATACAATACAATGTTTCCCCAGGACAAACTGAGCAAGCATTACGTTCCTTAGCAATAAGAGGAATATCTATCTATACTAATAGTAAATATGCAAAGCAGTCGTCTCAAATCCATATATAAACATTCTTTTACACATTTAAAAACATACCCCATCATTTCTTCTACCATTTCCTAACCATCCTTTTTAACCATGAGCATAAATTTGCTCAATATAAAGAATGGCAAGATAGAGGATTTTATGGAACTAGAGGTTTTAATTATAGATGGCAATCCTATGAATTCTGAATTTATTTTGGAAAAGGATGGATGGAAGTACTGCCTGGCTTCCAGTGAATTTAGTTCAATCATTCCTTTGTAAAATATTTAGGATATATCAAGTCATTAAACTTTAACAATATTTGGAGAACAGATATCTACCTCATTTAACAGCAAGGGAATTTCATCAGTGTCGTGTAAAACTCTTAATACAAAGTACTTTTTTTCTGAACATCTTTTTTTTAAAAAAAAAAAAAAAACTCTGAAGAAATTATCCAGATTGTGAACTTGACAAACATCTCTTGAAGAATGAGCAAACTTATTTTAACAAGTCATCAAGAGTTAACAATAAGGATAGGTGTTATTATACTCTGCTAAAATTACACCACATAAATTGCAATCTTTCTCATCTGGGATTGTAAACAAATTAGTATGTACTACCATCTTTGCTGCAGTGTAAAATTAGTCAGTCCTTTTTTTTAAAAAAGTTTTTTGAAGATAGAGAAGAAATCACCCAATTAATCTTTACAATGAGTTCTGCAGTCGGTTTATTCTGAATTTTTTAATGCATGTAAATTGAAGCAACATATGAAATGAATTCAGGTGCTAGGTTTCTTGTTGCAAAACACCCAGAAAACTAAAGTACATATTTTAGTAGGTCACTAGTATGTAAAAGAGCTTTGAAAAATTCTATAGTGTAACACAAATTCAATGAAATTTTGTTCCTATTTACTGTCCATATGACTAAAATGTTTTCCCTTGTAAATTGCCCTTGCCTTACAAATGTTACAAGAAAACATATTTGTTCTCAAGTACTCATAACCCAAAGCGTGTAAAAAATAATGCTGAATCAGCAGGGAAATAGTAGCAATTGTTGCAATTTCTTGGGAAAGTAATGACTAATAATTAATCCCAAGCAAGCTATACATGCTAATTGAGGGGACCTTCTGGCCTTTGGTAATAGCTAGTAATCTGCAGCAAGCATTGGTTATAGACTGCAGTTAAAATTACTTTTCCTTCATTATCTTAAACTACTTGATCTGTAGCCTGGTTAGGAAATCATGGTAAGTCAAACCGTAATATTACAGTATTATGTGCTAAACGCAAGTCGTCTTTGCTACATGTTCTCTGGCAGATTAGTCTACTATGGGACCCAGCAGAATAGTCCTGTTCACGGTTACTGCATTCTGCATTTTCTATTATGAATTCACCAATGATTACCCCCTCTTTAAATATCCATTTCCTGAATCTAGATCAGTGGTGGGATTCAAATTTTTTTACTACCAGTTCTGTGAGTGTGGCTTGGTGGGCGTGGCAGGGGAAGGATACTGTAAAATCTCTATTCCCTCCCTACTCCAGGATTTACTGCAAAATCCCCATTTTTTCACGATCAGCTGGGACTCGGGAGGCAGAGAATAGATGGGAGTGGAGCCAGTCAGAGGTGGTATTTACCGGTTCTCCGAACTACTCAAACTACTGGTTCTCCAGAACCTGTTGATTACTACCTCTGGTCTAGATGCCAAGTCAGACATTTTATGTCCAGATATTTTCATACTTAAATAGAAGGGAAAGTAATGGAGCAAGATTGCAAAATGAAAGGACCTAATAAGCCCTTCAGTAGATCTCTGATTTCTTATCAATTAATTTCTTTTCCTCTTATTGCTATCAGACTCTAAATTCAAGCATATATGACTAACTTTTAATTAAAATTCATGTTCGAAATACTTGGAAAGTCTCTGAGAATTACAGTACATATTTCCCCAGAAGTGCAGAAGATTCTTACTCTGGACAGGAGAAAATTCACAGAATATGCTGCCAGATGAGATAAGATTTTGATTCTTAGTGGACTTATAGAAGTATACTCTAGTGATAGTTTTATCTTTAGGTAAAAAAAAGTATCTCATTAAGAACTTCTTTTTAAAAGTTTTATAAGTTTTAGAGCCATTCCCAGCTTTCAGCACACAATTTTCAACTTGGTTTTAGAGACTTTTAGGAAAGAAAAATTAGGACTACCCAAGTATCTGTGTTTTTTATTCAATAAATCAGGGGATGTGCAAGCAAGCATATCAAGGAATAGAAAAAGCTTCCATTTAACTGTTTTCATAATACAGTGGCTTTTATAATGCTGCCTAAAATCTTCTTGTAAATCCAGAGGTAGATAACTGTTTAGTTGGAGAGCCAAATTATGCAGGTTCTTCCAAACACCTCAGACGAACTGGATATTCCCTTTCTTTTCCAGAACTCTGGAACACCAACTATGCACTTCCAATTTGTCAAGAATGTAAGATATGCTGGCACTTCTGAATTGAAGAATATACTTTAGAACAGCGATGGCAAACCTTTTTTGGCTCGGGTGCCACAAGTGGAGGGACTGCAGGGGGGCGTGTGCAGGTGTGCCGCACCCATAATGCAACACGCGACCCCCCAGTGCGCATGCGTGCACAATGTGCGACACCCCCCATTTTTACATGCTTTTTTCGCCCTCCCCAGGCTCCAGAGGCTTTATAGGAGCCTGAGGAGGGCGAAAAGAATCTCCCCCGCCCCCCCCCGGAGGCCCTCCGGAGGCTTCAGGGACCGTCCGGAGGCTTCCCTGAAGCCTTCGGAACACTTAAAACCACCCTCCGAGCAACCTGGAAGTCACTTCCAGTTTGCTCGGAGGGTGGTTTTAAGCATTCCGAAGGCTTCAGGGAAGCCTCTGGATGGTCCCTGAAGCCTCCGGGGGGGGGAGGCTCTTTTCACCCTCCCCAGGCTCCTATAAAGCCTCTGGAGCCTGGGGAAGGTGAAAAATAGCTTTTAAAAAGGTGAACTCAGATGGCCAGCACGCGCTTGCGCGCTGGCCAGCTGACAGGGCAGCGCCTCGCGTGCTCTGACAAATGGCTCCGCGTGCCACTTGTGGCACGCGTGCCATAGGTTCGCCATCACTGCTTTAGAATATACTATCCACCAGGCTGAGCCTACTGATTGGTCAGGCTCTCTCAGTCCATTTCTATCTTTCCAGGAATTTTGTATGTCTTGATAAAACTCCTAGGTACAGCTTCCAGATGTCTAAGATTTTCTCTTGGTTGGTCCTTCACCTCTGGACAGCCTGCTCAGGCCTAATAAGCAGTGCGGGTTTTTTTTCCCCTCTTTCATCTCCTCCTTCACTCCAATCAGTATTTGGAGTTGCTTTTCACCTTCATTCCTAAATTTCCATAAACTAAATTAATTCAGACACTAAAGCCATATGGATAACTCCATGACAACAATGCAGCTTGTGGAGAGTCCATGCTACAGAAAGAGTTCCACAAATTCCTTCTACAGATAGATCATTTCCTTCCCATATTACAGGTTTATTTATAGATAAAGAGTATTCTATATGTATTTATCAGTAGATTTGATAATATGAGACAAATCAATGCCATTTGGCAGTAGAATCCACACAACTATTGTTCTTATTATTGATGAAGGAAGACAGATACTTTGACCTATTTCTAAAGGAGTAATTTCACATGAAATGTCTTCGTTATCCAAGGAAAGTCTTACAAATTATTTAGTTGATAAAGGGCCTATGGATGAATTATAAATCCATTGTTTTTAGAATGAAGACAGTTTATTAAGAAGCCAAAAAGAAATTTGACACAGAAATTCCAATGTATATATCTGTTTCCTCATTTATATACTTTGTGAAGAGTGCATAGGTCAAAACAAAAATATAAGGACCTAACAATGGCAGATTCTGAATTGTCAGCAATGAGTTTCCTCATAGCAGTCATTATACCGGTATCTTTTCTATTACAATACATTCTGCAACATTGTCCCTCTCAGCAGACTGTAAGGCATCTCATCCAGCATTATTTATTTATTAAGGGATTTATATGCCCCCCCCTTAAACAATTGCAATTCTCCATTATGCCAGCCAGTATTTTAGCATAACATTGTAATAACAATGAGAACTGTCTTTGAATTTATAAATACCTGTCTTCTACCATTTGAAATGTCTTCTTTACTAAATTTGTTTCCTGCATTATATATTTCCACATCAATTCGGTGAGGAATTAAAATAGATCAATTTCCTGATGCAGCATTTCTCAATTTAATGCCAATAAAGCTCTGTTGGATATGTCTGAATTACAATACAAGAATGTCAAAATTGCTTTCAAGAGGAAACAGCACATTTTAAAACTCTTTACATGTCACCATAAAGCCTGACTTAGTGTTCTATATATGCGTGCGTGCATGCACGTGTGTGTGTGTGTGTGTGTGTGTGTGTGTGTGTTTCCTATCCCCATTATTTCAGCGGAAAAACTTTATGGAGCTGTATAGTATTTTGTATTTGTAAACTGCATTTCTTTGTTGAAAAAGAGACAGGATATGTATATCTTATTGGCATGATGCTTAAAGTTGCCTCTGAACTGCCACCATTATGGTCAATACAGTATTCTTTGTTAGGCAAATTTTGGGGTCCTATATTGTCATGGATTTGCTATTATATGGCATTTTTATATGCATCATATAAGCTTTTCTTTTGAAAGCCACACATTCTAATTAGGCCAACATATTCAAGAGAGTACAGATATAGAAAAGTCCTGACAAACAATTACATTCATTAAATAATGATTTAAGAGCAACTAGTGATGCCTGCCGCATTTTTGGCAGTTTTGTGTAAGCACAGATAGTTCTCTCATCTGCACCAATGTCTGTTAAAATTATTGGATGTTAGGAGATAAGTAAAGTTCACTCCGACTTCACTCAGTTATATGAATTTTCCTATTTGCCAGACTAATAGCAAATACTCAGTCTTGTTTTTCTTTGCGTTGTGAATACACATAAGCTTCCAGAATGTATTGACTTCTCTTTGCAACTTATCCTGGCACTGTTGGGAGATTTAAAAATGATAACTGACAGTGGGGGCTATTTGCTTTTCTATATCAATATTTGAAAATGTTCTCTACGTTTAAAAACTATAATGTAAAACTTCTGATTTCAGTGAAAAAATCAGAAATAACAGCATTCTGTACTACTTTTAACATGTAGGGGGTTATTTGTTCATTGTATATGACTACTAACAAATAAAGAATAACTCTGTGTGGGCTAACAATACCTTAAAACTATATTATAAAATCAATATGAAACAAATCAAAAATACAATAAGCTTTTTAAAAAGGATTATTTATGCATGTATTTATTTTATATAAGTTTAATTAGAAGGATGCATAATTCTGAAGTGACTCTAGGCATCTTGCTGTACTTAATTAAAAAGTGGAAAACAAATTAAAAGGAGAATACTGTAAATATATATGCCTGGGAGACCATCTCATAGTCTACAGTACTTTACAAAGAGTTTCAGCTTGACAAAACCTAACCCCAGATCTGGGAATACAGCACATTTTATAAATCCTTGTAGCGTGGGAGCCAGCCAAATCTCTGGGAGAAATGCAGTTCCAGAGAAGAAGCACCACAAACATGAAGATGCACTTTGGGGATCTCACTAGTTGATGTTGATTAATTTGATGGCTTCAGGGTATCCCCATTCTGCGCAATCTTACAGGGTTGACAAAATCTATTGAAAACAGACATTTTTTTTTCAAATAACTAAGCTTATGCCATGAGGGACTTTATAATGACAACCAGCATCTTGAGTTATATTTGAAAGGCAACCAATGCAACATATGGAGCATGATATCAAGTTGGCATATCAAGGTACAGTCACTAATCAAGAAACTGCCAAGAACACTCCCACCAACACTGACAGGGTAAGCCACTGATATATAAACAGAGACCAAACTCCTCTCCCTTCTAGCACTGATGGTGTTACCTATTTGGCTAATGAAGTTTCTGCAAGAAAAAAAAATAACCAAGTTCATAGAGTACCTAGGAAGCTACTGCACTTTTAATCACCTGTAGTTTTTTGGTGCTATTCAAGGACAACACTATATAGAATGTGTTACTGTAATCCTTTCATAAGCTAACTGGGGCATTAATAATCACCTGAAGGGACTTCATTTCCAGGATTGGGCATAGCTGGCAACAAAAGAAACCTGTGCAAAAGTTCTCGTCATAGCTGCCACCTGTTCTTCAAGCATAGCCATGACTCCAGAAGGCTGCTGACCTCTTGCTTGGTGAGAGAACTGATATAAAATAAATATGTTGTATCATTAGTCCTTAGCTGTATATGGTGTATATATTCTTGATCAAAGATTTTTTAAAATAGCTTTACTCAGACATAATAAACAGTATATGGATCACCATCATCCCCCAAAACAGAAACAAGAGAAATTACTGTAGGTCTACTGTTCTGACCCCCCTCTTCCCCCCCAACACGGACACTCTCCGAGCCAAAGATACTTCACAAGATTTATTCACAGACAGACAGGTCCTTGGCAGCAATCCAACACAACTAGACCTTCAGAACAATCCAGCACTGATACGCAATAGCAGCCATCCAGCCTGCCACGCTCACAAGACTGTACTCCCACATTAGTTCCTGCGTTGACTTCTGCAAAAGGGCGTGTGCACAAGCAGTCCTTTTATAGTCTGGAGAGGAGTCTAATTATCATCAGCTGAGTGCAATTACCTCCGGTAACTGCGCAATTGCTCCTGACGCCGATTAGCACACCGGTAACGAGCATTCAATAACTCACTGCTGATGTCTGACTCACTGTCCCTTGTCTCCTCCCCACTGCTCCAAGGCATGACATCAGGAGCATCCTCCCTTTGGCTTTCACCACTGCTCCATGCCTCAGGCACCTCCTGGTAACCGACCAGCCTCTCTGATCCCTGCTCGGAGTCAGAACCCTATCCAGGGTCCTCCACATCCTCCAGAGCTGACTCATAGGGACCCTCGCTATCAGAGTCTGGTGGCAGTTCCAACGGCTCCTGCCAGGCCACAACAGTCTACATATTCCTCTACCTGTTAGTCTCTATCAGAAATACATGCGTGTGCTGCCTATGCAGATGTCATAAAGGAATCAATGCATTTGTTTAACCCTATTTTATGCGTAACAGTTGGTGATCATCACAAGTAGAATAAAATGAAAACAAACTATTCTTACATGCCTCTATAAAATGGTGCGGTAGCTTGATTTTCCCCTAGAATATTACACTTAATTCTTTTTTTAAAAATCTTGGACAGTTTTTGGACAAGAATATTCAGACAAGGGTTTATTGCAGAATTATAAAATTCCACCTCCCATTTATAATCATTCCATTATTGCTATTGGTCATTATCTTACTTCTGATATCCAAACCTGCCTCTTTAAAAAGTTTTTTTTTAAAGGTAATGTTTAGCATATCTGCTTCGATGGAGATTATGTTATTCTGTGTCAGTAAGAAGACAAATTTAACGAGCTGTAGTATATCCTCTTTTTTTCTTTCAAGAGGTAGGGCAGTGAGATAATGATCAGATTAAACTTTCTGCATTACCGAGACAGCAACCATTTATTATTAACTTTGTGATTGATATAATGCTAATCAGTCAATAATTTCTCCTTTAAGGTTAGCTCCTAATAACTTCAAAGGGACATCTGTATACGGTAGTTTCCTTGGCAATTACAATTCGCCACTGCCTTTTTCCAGGATATTTTTCAATTTCCCAATCTATCCTAGAGCTGGGACTTCCTATTGATCCATATATTGGCTACTCAAAAACATTTAACAGAAACAAAGTGAGGTTTAAGGATTCATCCAACCCAGTCCATCATTTGCAAGAACTTTTTTTTTCTCAAGCTAGAACCTTAATCTAGAACTCCATCACAATCAAGGCTCTGTATTAGGTCCAGATTCAGCATACACACAACACTCCTATATGGAAAATCTAATAAACTTCCAATTGCTAGTCATACTTGTCATTGTGGTAATCTATCCTTGACATGCTGTTATTATTCTGCGTATGTTGGCTTTCTTCTATCACATAAGAAAAATCCTGTCACTTATCCAAGTTTTGCAAAACAGCAGATAAGAGTCAGACATTATTTATTTATTTATTATTTATTATTTATTTATTTATTTATTATTAGCACTTATATACCGCCCCCTCTCCCGAAAGGGACATTAGCAATTATTCTTCCATTTCTTTGTTAGCAGTTGTATTTGGGATATATAATTAGCTATTTTGCTTACGCTTTATAGGATCGTTTATATTTACATTATCAAATTATTTTAATTTTACAATAAAATCACATAATAATATGATTTTATTTGTACCCTTTGAAATTTAGCTAGAAATTGTCCAAGAACTTCAGTTCTAATATGTGCAATGCTGTAAGCCAGTTGGGCCATCTGATGAATTAGAGCAAGATATAATTGCTGTTTGCTCTACTCTAGGGCTCAAGTAGTATTGAGCCAAAATCTTAAATAGTAATTTAGAACAATGTAGCAATAAGGTGTTTTTTAAACCATTATAGCATTTAAGGTCCAGTGACTGTACATTGGAATCTGAGAACATCTGCTGGTGATTGGAAAATAGATTAACACAAAGTTTTTTTCTCAAATTTAATTCATTACTTTTTAAAAAGTTACTCAAGCATGAAAAAAGCCTTAACTAAGTCTAAGCAAGAGTTATTCCAATCAGCTTCACAATTCAAATGAAAATCAAGAAAAACAGCTAGCCTTTACCATTATAATTCTGCATCCTTAGTCCACATTTTGAAACCTGTTTGCTTGATTTAATTTATGTGACTACCAATCTCAAATTCATAACTCTGGGTAGCTAATAGCAATATTCCTCTTGAAATCAGATGTCACCAGCCCTGTGGGAAGTTTAAGAAAGACTTTGGGGACTGACATGATTGAATTCCTCCCTACTGCAACTTTATAGAGTGTTTGGCTTGTTCTTTGGCACAGTCAGTGGTGGGCTGCTGCGTGGTCGTGCAAGTTTGGCCGAAACCTTAGCTTTGATCACTCGCTGGGCCCACCCATCTGCCCTTGTACTAAGCTATCCATTTATAACTAACTTCCTGGGTCATTCCGTCCACCCTCGCTGGCCAGCTGAGTTTCACACTGCCTCTGCTTTATTCACTAGAGCTGCCTGAGGTGATTACCTGCTTCTTTGAAGCTCTGTTTCACTCCCAAAGGAGTGTATAAGCGAAGAGCTTTTGAACATAAGTACAGCCCACCTCTGGCCACAGTATGATGTGAGGAAATTGTTATTATTATGATAATTTATTATGATATTGTTCTAGCTTTTTCACTATAAGAATGGGAATAAGTCAAGTCAGTTACAAATTCATAGGGAGGAAATAAAATAAACCCAGTTACGCAAAATCCTGTCAGCATTCAGAAAGAAAGACTAGGGGAGACATGATAGCAGTGTTCCAATATCTCAAGGGTTGCCACAAAGAAGAGGGAGTCAAACTATTTTCCAAGGTACCTGAGGGTAGAACAAGAAGCAATGGGTGGAAACTAATCAAGGAGAGAAGCAACTTAGAACTGAGGAGAAATTTCCTGACAGTTAGAACAATTGATCAGTGGAACAGCTTGCCTCCAGAAGTTGTAAATGCCCAACACTGGAAGTCTTTAAGAAGATGTTGGATAGCCATTTGTCTGAAACGGTATAGGGTTTCCTGCCTAGGCAGGGGGTTGGACTAGAAGACCTCCAAGGTCCCTTCCAACTCTGCTATTGTATTATTGTAAATTGTATCCTCAGGTTGGGAACAATATGGAATTTCCATCTGAAGAAAATTCAAGCAAAACCTTGAGAACAAAACTCAGGTAAGCATTCTCCACTAATCTTATATTGGGCTTTAATGTACAAACAGTTTCCATCTTTATCAGGACTCTGTGTCCTGTTCCTCATTTACACATACCCCCACCCCACCAAAATACTGAGGGAAGGAAAAAGGGGTTCTATGTCCTGGCTGACCGTTAAATATCAAGCTACTTCCATCTGCCCAGTGATTTTCCTAAACTGCCTATTAAGCAACCTTTGTAGGGAGAACTACCAGGCTGCCTGGGATTCTCTGACAACTCACTCAAGGCAGTTACAACTGCTAGTAATTAGGTTCTCAGTGCTCACAATTTAGTGATGTAAATATGAGTTGAGAGAAAGAAAGATAATCTTTCCATTCAAATTCTAATATGCTCCCTAGAATGAAAAAAAATGTAAACCAAACTATTACATTAAGGGCACACATTTTTTGTCTAGCCTATCCTTTTAGAGCTATTTCTCAAGCAATTTATCTTTGGGATTTTAATTCGTAGTAAAGAAACAAACCATTCCAAAGACATACAAAGCAACACTAAACTTGAGGGAAAGCAAAACATCAACCGTGTTCATAAAAAACTGCAAAATCGTTGTTGTCAGCAGCTACAATACACAAGACTTTTGAGTCATATTGATGGGTTGTTGTTGTTTTCACATCCTGATCACATCAAATTGATGCTTTAATTTTCAAAGTCATGAAGTCTAAAAAATGTAATTAGTGAGGCTTCTAGTATGGAGCTGATAATAAAAGGTGGCTTTTATCTGACACAAGCTCTCCTAATTGTAGAAAAGATAAAAAGTGATAGAATAGATCAAGGCGAGGCAATCCATGGCCCAGGTATCACCCATAATCATAATACCTTTTTTTTAATGGCCCTGAAATTCTCTAATCATGATTACTGAAAATTTAAAGCAGTTTCATGCAGCTTTATAACAACACAGGAAAACTATAAAGGTGAAATAAGTCCTAAAAATAAGGATTTATCAATTTATTTTTTAATTGCCCAAACCCTTTCACCAATTTTAATTTCACCAACTTCACCAAATTTTTCCAGACCAGTGGTGGGTTCTGGGCAGTACGGCCCGGTACAGCCATACCAGTAGTAGCAGAGAGCAGTGGCCACCATACAGGTATGGTGGCTCGTTTGGCCCACCTGCCCGCCCGTGTTCCATAGCTGTTTATAACACAACCGGCCAATTGCGCGTGCACACACAGCTTGCGGTGCCTGCGCAACCTCCGCCGAGCAGCTGGATGTCGCAGAGCGGTGGCATGTGCAGCGTGCGTGCCCAACTAGGACGCCCGCCCCCATGCATAGCATACCGATTGCAACGGGGTCTGGAACCCACCACTGCTCCAGACCTATGTGATGTCTACTCACTTTGCAAGACTAGTCTTTCCAGAATGTTGGCTAATACAGGGACTATAGTTTTTGACTTACAACAGTTCATTTAGTGACCATTCAAAGTTACAATGACACTGAAAAGAGTGACATGACCATTTTTCACATTTATGACCATTGCAGCATCCCCATGGTCACGTGATCAAAATCCAGATGCTTGGCAACTTATATTTATGATGGTTGCAGTGTCCCAGGGTCATGTGATCACTTTTTGCAAACGTTTGACAAGCAAAGTCAACGGGAAAACCAGATTCACTTAACAACTGTGGCAAGAACAGTGACTGAGTGATTTTTACAATGTTGTCTGTTTTGGGGAGATGAGTCAATACATTTGTAGGTTTGCTCTGATTTATTGTAAACCATAACAAAGCCAATATTCTCCTTTAGATGCCAATGGTTCTGCTTACATTTGGAACCTTCTCTTCTTTTTCATTTTCTCCTTCCTGAATGAAGTTCAATATTCTATGGCTGAATTGCCTCTTTCCCTAATTTCTTGAATTGCCTTTGCCCTGTTGACAATTTAGCTAGTAATGGGCCATGGAAAAACTATAGAACCTTATTGAACCTGTTTTTTATTCCAAACACACAGAGACAAGTCTTCCCTAGAGCACTGATAAGAACTTATTAAGACAATTAAAATATCCCCCTCAAAATATGACATAGTTCTGTTATATTCTGTGTGTGTGTGAGTGTGTGTGCGCGCGCACGCACACACACACACACTTTCATTGATTGTGACTGCAGAAAATACTCCATGGTAAGAGATGGAAACACCCTTTTCATTGGGAAACTCTGAAATATTTATGTCTCTCTCTTTTACAGTTTCATGCTTTAGAAATAAATTCTGTTCTGCCACTATTGTTTACATGCCTAAGAGAATATAACATTGTGTGTCTCTAGTGCTTATTCAAATTGCCCAGACAAGTTTATATTACTGTTGCAAATATTTTGCATCTTCCAGGTTTTTACTGTTATCTTTTCTCACAATTCCCCTGGTTTTTTGCCAGCCAGCAGATCATGCAGTTTTTTCTGATCAGTTTTTTGTTTTATTTTTGCTCCTAATTTCCTTTGTTGGTCCACGGCTTCTTCCACACTTTACCATGAATGAGGTATTTGTCTCTGTAGGCTTTATATGTTGACATTCCAGACTGTTAGACTTAGACTTGGAATAACTTTATTGTCATTTTGAATGTACACTAATCAGTATATGTTACAATGAAATTTCATTGCATACAGTTCTCTACAGGGTCACCAACTCTTAATATTCACTACATAAACATGACTAAATACATACATACATAATTATGCATATACCCACATTTTATTTGACACAGAAACAACACAGTCTAGTTCGGATGTATACGTGTACATGGCGAGAACTCAGAGGATCTGGTAGTCCTTCTAGAAATACTCCAAAACCTCCTCCTAGAGGGGAGCAACAGAAACAGACTGTAAAGTGGGTGTGTGGGGTCTCTAACAATGCTTCAAGTTCTAAGCACATAGATCTTATAAGCAGTATCCTGAATAATGGGAAGCAAGCATCTTATAATCTTCTCGGCTGTCCTTACCAGTCTCTGTATGGACTTTCTATCTGAGGCACTGCTGCCACCAAACCAGACAGGGATGCAGTTTGTTAAAATGCTCTCAATTGTGCCTCTGTAGAAATTGTGCCTCTGTTACTTTCTCAGACCTCCATGCCTATCCTTGAGGCAGATGGTTGAGCCAATAGGATGCAAAATTGAAAGCCTCAGCCTTCTCACCCCAGATTCACCTTCATACCCTAGGTAAGTGGCTTGATAGTCAATGTTACCCCCCACCCCACCCTGCGCGCGCACACACATACACAACCTATTTTTATGGGAAAGCCATAGAACCATCTGGTGTTTCTTCTTTTAATTTCTGTATGTCTGTGAAAAAGGACCCCATAGCCTTAAAATCCAAACATTTTAAAGTTCCAAGATTGCCGTAATGAATTTTTCAATAAATGTGTACAGCATTTGATGAAATAGATTTAACTATGGTTTCAACTGGTCAATGTTGAGATTTAATGGTCTTAAATTTCGGCACTGACTTGTTTAAAGCACTTGATGGGGTTTCTTTGACTCCTGGAGGCCACCTAGACAAGTGCCTGTGGCTTTCTTGGCAGGATTTCCAAAGTGGTTGCCATGATCTGCTTCCTCAACCTGAAAGAAAGTGAGGGCCCAAGGTCACCTAGCTGGCTTTGTGCCTAATGTGGGTCTAGAACTTACAATCTCCCAGTTTCTACCCTGGTGTCTTTAACCACTACTGTCCACCAAATTGGCTGTCTGGAGGGATATATATAATATGGTAAATGACTGATAAAATTCCAGTTCTCCATAATGATTTATAAGGGTCTAATGTTATTGTTACAGGAGTCGCTTCTTTTCCTTTTTAATCTGCTAATGACTTTGCTGCCTGTATCTGGAGAATACATAATGAAACTTACAACTGGAACCAATTATATCCTAGTACGCTGAACAATTTGATTCTTCAAGTAGGAACTGAAGTAGAACTGTCTGCATTTTGGCTCTCAAGTGTCACTGCGCTCAATCATCTGTTCAAAGCTGGCATAAATAGTACAAGATCTTATTAATTACAGCTGAAAGATAAAAACTGGAGAGCAAAATGCAGCTGATATTCTAACCTCTTGTTTTTGGTAGTGTAACAATGAGCTCCTGCTCCTAACAAATATTTGCAGTGAAAATCTTCATTTATTGTGTTCAAGGGAACTGTTGTATCTCTCTGCAGATAGTAATGTTTAATCTCTCCTTGATGTGATGCCTTTGTCTGAGATTATGTTAGAATTGAAATACTGAATACAGAGCACATTGATCTGATGCAAACTGATGCAAAGAGGGAGAGTAGATAAAATAACCTGCTTTCATTTATAGAGCATGCTTCTGCTATTCCAATATGGATATGTCATGAATCCAAAAAGTAAAACACTAAAGAGGGCTCTCTTTTGTTTCCAGATTACTTAACTGTGCCTCCAAGAGTGATTCCAAGACTTTTCTTTTATGTAGCTCATTATCAAATAATCAAAACCTTTGAGCACCATTCATAAATCAAAGTATGATAATCCATTGCACCAGGGTTTACATGCCTCTCAGAAGCAGCATCTTCAGGATTACAAAATGAATTGTAAATTAAGAAAATATGTAAAATAACTGATAAGAGCTCCCAATGCCCTGAGATGTTGGTGTTTCTACCTAAAAATATGGAGGAAGAGTACCCACTTCTTTTGAGAGTTTGACCATTTAAAAAAATATTTGGGCCAAAACATAGAATGATCTGCCCAATAGATAATCAGTGGTCTCCAGATCATAAATTGGGAATTATTGCTCCATATGCTGTCATTGACATTATGCTTATCCCTTCTCTCCTATGTAGATGTGAATCCTAGACATTGTACTGATGACACATCAAACAATTGGAGGAATTTTCTATGTTGCCCTTTGCCTCACCCTTGGCATTCATTGGCAAGATCATTTCTACAACCAGGAGATCTTGGATCCTACAGAGTTCACCAGCCCTGACACTCTGATTATCAGAGCCCAGATGCAGTAGGTGGGACAAATCATTAGAATGGATGACTACTGTGTGCCCCGCCTTTTGTTTTATGTGAACTGATCACCAGAAAGAGACTTCAAGGGTATCCATGCAAGTACTGTGAAGGAAAGTCTATGACACTGTCTAGAGAATTAGAAGCTAGAGCTATTGACAGAACCTGCTAACAATCCCTGTGCTATGAAGCTTACACCAACTTTGAAGACAGGTGCCACCAAAAACTGATGGGAAATCATGAATAGCATCACAGAATAACACCCACAGTTATTGTAACAATGGACTTCCAGTTCCCCCATTGTGCTAGACTTTGAAATTAATTGCTCCAGAGCCAGCTCTGTGTCAAACAATGAACAGCACAACAGTGGGTCTTCTTCGACCCAAAGGACCATGAAGTTATCATTCATTTTTCTACACAGAGAGACAGATTAAGGATAAGACTTTAGAAAATGTATGATAAGATCTCTTAGTCCTTGTTTAGATGAAAGAGAATAGCTTTGTCTATTTCCCTGACATCTTTCTATAACACATGAAGCAGAAAATTAGTGCATGATTTTAGTTTAATCCATAGCTGGTATAAAAGCTATATTCCAATGGGGACTTTGAATAGAAGGATAGAGATAGAGACAGTCAGAGACAGAAATAGATTTGTTTACATAACCAAACATGTAAAGAAAAAGAATGTCTCCAATGTTATAAGGCATCAACCGATAACCATATTCATTCACTAGAAACTGACATGCTCTTTAGTGTCTGTTCTTTCACTTCATTTGACAGGAGGTTGCTGTGAGCAAAGGATGTACTGCTATTGTTTGTGAAGTGAAAGCCTGAAGTAAGTACTCAACAGTGCTCTTTAAGCAACATGCCATGATTGATTCTCCTCCAACTAAAATTCCATGTGAAATGCATTTTACTTATGATAATGACAGTATCAATATGAGTATTTCACATTGCTTTACAAAAAATGTGAATGTGATAACCTAAGCAGAGTTTAAGCAGGTTGCTCTGATTATTTATGCCTACCATAATTCGACTGAAGTGGACAGCTTGCATGTGTGTGTGTGTGAGAGAGAGAGAGAGAAAGGGAGGGAGGGAGGGAGGGAGGGAGGGAGGGAGGGAGGGAGGGAGGGAGAGAGAGAGAGAGAGAGAGAGAGAGAGAGAGAGAGAGAGAGAGAACGAACTATATTCTACAAGAACTCATCAGTCCTCTCAGTTTCATGGCAAAATATAAATTCCTTTAATCTCTATATCAATATTTAAAAGCAGATATTTTGAGTGAGTGCTTGTTAAGGTAGCAGGTTGACCCCATCCTGTGTATTGTGCACATTATCCAATATCAATTTCTTCCTGCAAAGATAAGACATTGGGAGTTGGAAAGTAGGGTGAGACCCTTCCCTTCTATCAACTTCATGCAATGCCTCTTTGCTTAAATGGAAGTTTTCCATTTGATAGAAATCTCATTACTATAACTAGAAAAAGCTATACTACATAATACAGTATTATACATTATATATTACTATAACTAGAAGATGATGGGAAAAGTGTGATGATAAATGCCAACTGACTGCAACAAGTGAATCAATTGGTGTGAATCTTTATTTGCTGCAATAATTTTGGAATTGAACATCCATCTAAAAGACCAATTTAGCTGGCTTATTCAGTTCAGTTCTTACAAGTATGTTTGAAGCTATCTAAGTTGTCTGTTATATATTCAGTTTATGAAATTTCAACAGAGCAAAGTACCTTGCACAAACACGGGGAACATTTATTCAGTACTATTCGTTGCAGTCATAGTGATAAAGCAAAAATTCAAAGTTATGAACTGTCCCAAAAAGTTACCGTTTTTAGTCTAACAGTTAAGGCACCAGGCTAGAAAACAAGTGAAAGTGAGTTCAAGTCCTGCCTTAGCCATGTCCAACCCACCTTGCAGGATTGTTTTGGTGGGGAAAATAGGAGGATGAAGTTGTGTTGGATATATTTGCTGTTGTTGTAAAATTAATAAAGGTGTCAGATAGATAGATAGATAGATAGATAGATAGATAGATAGATAGATAGATAGATAGATAGGTAGGTAGGTAGGTAGGTAGGTAGGTAGGTAGGTAGGTAGGTAGGTAGGTAGATAGATAGATAGATAGATAGATAGATAGATAGATAGATAGATAGATAGATAATAAAGTAGCTACTTTTCCAAAATGCCTCACAGAGTCTATCATTGTTAATTTAGAATGAATGCATATAATTTAAATTAAAATATACTTGATCATATTGGAAGACACTATCGTCATATACAGAATGTATGTTCTACTCAATAAATACACTTTTCACCAGAATGACAATCTCTTTCTCCTGCACCCACAAAATCTTCATACTTCTCTGCCTATTTGGAATGAGAACAGATAATTATTCTAGTTCTATCAAAAAAGCACATCAGGCAAGAACCATGTTGAAATTCAATGCAATGTTCCTGTTATCATTATCTTTAACAATCAAGAAGAGATTTGAATCCCACCTAATCTCTGGAATGAAAAAGATGATGAACCAAAAATAGATTAATCATGAACAAGAGCATACAATCCTTGAACAAGCAACAAATGTGATGGTGACCTTGCCAGCAGATTTTGAAGTGTTAAACCGTTTTTACAGTGTTGAACTATAAAATATTCTTTGTTGTTTTTTTTGTGATTTTTAAATCCTCTAATGGGGCTCTAATAAATACCAGGAAATCCTGCTTTTAAATGATGAGTAGAAAAAGCTAAAAAAAATAAAAAAAAATTGCTTTACTTCACTTATGGAGCACAACTGAGAGTGGGAGTTAAAATAATTCTATTCAGAAAAAAAGGTTCTCAATGCCAAATTAATTTAACTTTCAGACTCTTTGCTTACCTATTTAAAAATACAATGTGCCAAAGACATTATGCAACCAGCTCAGCATTATGGTCTTTAAAGTATTATGTTGAAATAATCAAAATAGTAAATAGTTATTTGGAAATGGTTAAAATAAGCAAAACCTGATTTGTTTGACTTTGTAAGAACAGGCAGAAAAATAAGCACATCATATCAAGCATGTTCTAAAAGACTATGAGCATCACAAACTATGCTTCATTTTGTCTTAGTGCTTTTCCTCATTAGTGATTTACAACATCACTGAAATGTCTTAGCAAGTCCAATTTTACCTCATGTCCACACAACACAGCCTTTATCTTGTCCCCGAGCTATGATTGACACCGTATCCCATTGTTTAATGTACCACAAAATACCTGACAGCAGCAAAAAAACCGCAAAGGAAACAGAAGAGAGGAGAAATAATGCATCATTATGTCAGCAGCGCTTCCTAACACCACAGCAAGGGACAGCTTTTACTGAAGATCACCAGTGATGAAAGATCTTCAGAAAGCTTTCAGTCTGAACACTTTCTACAGTCCTTTCTCCTTTATTGTCATGGCTACCAGGACACTGCATGTTACTTTTTTCTCATCTCTTGTTTAGTGTCAATCTAGTGTAATAATGAGATCCCAAGATTTACTATATGGTTATTTGGTGATAGCTTTAGCTTCAGACCCCAAGATTTGAAGTGAATGAATTGCAAATAAAACATCGTCGGTATTAACCACACTCTGTTGGATGTGGAGGATGTGTCCAGCTCGCTGTGATTAATGAGAAACAGTTCTACTTTGGGAAGAGCACACCATCTAAAGTGGTTTATAAGAAATTATATAACAATGGAATCTGGTTTAAATGGTTGTTGCCAGAAGGAATGCTGATTTTCTGGGAGGGCAGTAGAATTAGAATTAACACAGTTGCGGAGGCGGAGGCCTTCATAAAAAAAAATAGTGCCCTCCTAGATCAAACAGGGGACAGTACACAAGATGTGAAGGAGGGAGGGGCCGCGGCTCTGCCAGCAGACAGGGGGGAGGATGCAACACTTAGAAGACTCAGATCACAAAAATGAATTGAAACATTTTTGCAATTGTTGTTATAATGTAACTCTTCGAAGTGATACAAAAGATGATTGAATATATTGATGATTGAATGTAAAAACAAGCTGCCAATGTTTATTCAAATTTTGATGTTTTTTCTCTTCTTTTTTGTTAAAGTTGTGAGATTCGGGAGGATTTCTACCTCCTGCATGATGTAGCTGTCAAAATTTTCTACACCTATTTACCTTTTTCCCTAAAATATTTGTAAAAAACCAATAAAATTTTACAATATAAATAAAGTGGTTTATGGATTTTTGCCCATTTTGTTTACCTTTTCTGTTCCGCAAGACCTTAAAATCTGACTCTCATGGAGACATAATTGATCAAGACACAACAGAACCTCAGTTTGAAGAATGAAGACAAATGCAATAAAAGGCAAATTATGAGTGGTGCAGTAGATTTCTTTCAGTTTCATCAATAATACCTCCTTCCCTGGTGTTGCTCTTCCTCTTGTCTATGTCAGTACAAACTGTCTATATTAGATTTGTTACCCTATCCTATAAATAATTGTGCACTTCATCTGCTGAGGGCAAGGAAAATGCATTCACAAAATCGTCTCCAAGTAAAAGAAAGATTGTCTAATGCCTTCTCTAGTTCGTAGGGCATAATGTGGTGGTGGTGGTGGTGGTGAATCTGACCCAACTATTTTAAAAGAAAAGTGATGGAAAGAAGGATGCCTACAAACCAAGAAGCTTGATCAACTCAGCTAACTGTTATGCATTTCCTGCAGCTGAATTCCAAACCACACTCTGCCTGCTGCCAGTTCTCCCAGCAACACTCCTAGGTCTGACATGTGCTCCACATCAGCGGTCCCCAACCAGGGACTGCTTTCATGGAAAACAATTTTCCCATGGACCCAGAAGGGGATGGTGGTTTCAATTTTGCTCAGTTGCCCGCCACTCACCTCCAGCTGTGCAACCCAGTTCCTAACAGGCCATGGAACAGTACTAGTCCCTGACCTAGGGGTTGTGAGATCCCCGTTCTAGAGAGTTTGCCAACTCTAGTACTCAGAGAGAAGTATCAGGTTGCCATGTTATCTTTTGAAAATTTCTTCTGAGGGTTTCTTAGATTATTTAAAAGACTCTTCAGATCAAGCTATCAGAAAAAGCAGCAGCTGTGCTGGTAGCTCATGCACCACAAAGGAAGGCACTGGGATTGTCAACAATTCTTTGATGTAGCTCCCACCCTATATGTGGTTAAATAAAATGGTAGGAGTAAGTTATTGTGAAAATGCAAAGGCATCGCTAAATACAGTACTCAAATGCTATGGAGAATATGGGTTATATCTGCTTTTTCTGAGATGCTCCCTTAACAAAGTAGAAGCATTAGTGGACAGGAAAAAAAATACAAGATTTGGTCATCATTATAAGTCTTACTCAAAGTACTTGCTTTGAAATCTCATGTCATAGTTCTAACAGATAGTGAAAATTCTATTTTACACACTCAGTTCTATCCATCATTCTTTATTTATTTTCCTGTTCACTATTCTTATTTATTACAAAATATTGCAGAAGACTTTCATTTATAACTGACATAAAATAAGAAGAATGTAACATTGCTGTTACTTTGAATGTTTTAAACTCAGTTTTTGCAACAAAGATAAAAATGTAACTATCGATCCAAGCATCAGCTGAAAAACTATCTGGAAATCTAGTTAGATTTAAATGTCAGATATTAGTGAGGCATTTGAAAAAAATACTTAGTGATGTTTGATCAATGTTACTTTTAACTGGTTAAAACAAAATATTTGCGATTCTACATTGAAATCCCATACTCATTGCCTACAAAGCATTCTTTACATACTGTGCTATATAAATACAATAAATAAATGAATATTAGTTTCTCTGTGTTTAGTGCAATGTGCTTTGTATTTAAGGTGAAAGGCTATACATGCAGTTCAGAATGAACTCAGAAAGATGATCAAGGTTATTCTGCCAGAAAATGCCACCAGAAAATTCTAATGATTTGTAACCTAGACTGGAAATTAGGGAAATCATGCAAACTTTATAAGTATCAAGAATAATCAGGGGTTGAGCTTGAGTTCTTTATCCACCATTATTTTATATTATAACATTTTGCTCCATGTAATGGTGATTGCTATTTTTAAAAGCCCATTAATGCTTTTTAAACTAACAAATGATATTAAAAAATGCAATTATTTTCAAACCAAGCATACTAAGAGTACGTGAATATTTATGTATGTACACAAATGAAGCAATTGAGTGGTTTTTGGTGATTTCAAATCTACCAACTATGTCATCATTACTATTGATTTGTCAAACAAATTATAAGTTTTATTTTAAAAAATATTAATATAAAATACAAAGTAAAATAAAGACCATAGGAAAAATAGGGAAAGTGAAAAGAAGAAGAGAAAAGAAAGAAGGAAAAGGAAAAGAAAGCAGTGACTTCCATTTTTTTAGTGCACTAAATTTCATAATGAAATAATAATATCATTTTTTACATATATAAGAATATTAGCCAGTTCTGTCACAACAACCTATTTAATCACCAAACCCAAAATCAAATTTTAATTTTTATCTCTTTGGAGCAGAAAATCCAGAAGTGGTTTCCAGGTGGAAACAAAGCTTTTTTGTTCTTTTCCCTAATTAAAACAATTAACTTTACCATCTCTGCCAATTCCATCACTTTTTCAGTCCACTTTTCTATTATGGGAGTTGATGCTTCTTTCCATCTTTGTGTATACAGTATAAATTCTCACTGCAGTTGACATATATATAGTAACAAAGTTCCAAACATTTTGTCCACTTCTTTATCCAAGAATCCTAAAAGAAAACTTACTGATTTCTGTTGTATATTTATTTTCAGATAAAATAAATCTTCTGAATTAAAGCCAGCAATTCATCAAAATTCTGAAATGCTTTTCATGAAATTAATCATAATGAGAAGGGAAATTACTTGTCAGTTACGTTCATTTACAAAACCCAGCCTTTTATTTATGAATTCACTTTAAGACAATGAACTTTAGGTAAATGGATTTAGGATGGTAGCCAAAGAACCAGAAGTGCTTGCTTTAATGTCTAGGAAAAGTGCATTTCAGAGGTGTATTTTTCATGGGCCTAAAGATGCATTTGCTTTGTCAATTCTCTATCAAGGGCCACTTTCCCAGAAGCAGCATGTCTAGCAATCACAAAAATAAATTATCATTCCGGTTCATTTCAGTTTAATTGTAATTCTGTAATCATTGTGATTGAATAATTACATAATGGTTATATGTAATCATTTTCCTCTTATCATCAACAAAAATTACAATTGTAATTTGTACAATTGTATGTACAGTGTATATAGCTTTGGAACCTCAAATTTTATGTCTTCAGTCTATCTGATTATTAAAACCTTTTTTTTCCTGAAAGGTCCCTTCACCATAAATGTTAATAGTTATTAAACTCTTTTCTTTCAAAAGATACATTTCTTCTTTAAATTTCTTTTCAAAGGACTCTAAAGTACCTATCGATTTTATATCATTGACTCAGTTTGCTATTCTTGAGCTGTTATATCAGCCTTGTATTACAGCAGTGATTTCAATTTTCATCTAGTACCATTGGCAGAAAAGTGAAAAACAGCCAATGGGCAAACAGTCTCAGTGGCAATGTAAGATTATGACAATTTGTGCAATTGCCATTTGGCAGCCAAACCAACAGATACGCAGACATAGCTGTACTTTACATGATAAACCATTACCATGGAAAGACTGGTCTCATACTAGTAAGACTGATAAGTCATACTAGTTTTATCTAAGATGCTCTAGCAAGTTGATTTTGTTCCCTAAGGAGGAAAACACTATTCTGTGACAAAACTAATATTTTATTTTTTTGATTTCTCTCAACTTTGAAAACTAGGCTACTACAGGTGAAACTCGAAAAATTAGAATATCGTGCAAAAGTTCATTTATTTCAGTAATGCAACTTAAAAGGTGAAACTAATATATGAGATAGACTCATTACCTGCAAAGCAAGATAGTTCAAGCTGTGATTTGTCATAATTGTGATAAGTATGGCTTACAGCTCATGAAAACCCCAAATCCACAATCTCAGAAAATTAGAATATTGTGAAAAGGTGCAATATTCTAGGCTTAAAGTATCCCACTCTAATCAGCTAATTAAGCTATAACACCTGGAAAGGATTTCTGAGCCTTTAAATCAGAGGTTCTCAACCTGTGGGTTGTGACTCCTTTGGAGATCGAATGGCCCTTTCACAGGAATCGCCTAAGACCATCATAAAACACATATTTTTGGAAAAATACGGAAAACATAAAATAATTTTATGGTTGGGGGTCACCACAACATGAGGAACTATATTAAAGGGTCGCAGCATTAGGAAGGTTGAGACCCACTGCTTTAAATGGTCTCTCAGTCTGGTTCAGTAGGAATCACAATCATGGGAAAGACTGCTGACCTGATAGTTGTGCAGAAAACCATCATTGACACCCTCCATAAGGAGGGAAAGCCTCAAAAGGTAATTGCAAAAGATGTTGGATGTTCCCAAAGTGCTGCATCAAAGCACATTAATAGAAAGTTATGTGGAAGAGAAAAGTGTGGAAGAAAAAAGTGCACAAGCAGCAGGGATGACCGCAGCCTGGAGAGGATTGTCAGGAAAAGGCCATTCAAAAGTGTTGGGGAGTTTCACAAGGAGTGGACTGAGGCTGGAGTCAGTGCATCAAGAGCCACCACACACAGACGGATCCTGGACATGGGCTTCAAATGTCGTATTCCTCTTGTCAAGCCGCTCCTGAACAACAAACAATGTTAGAAGGGTCTTACCTGGGTTAAAGAAAAACAGACCTGATCTGTTGCTCAGAGGTCCAAATTCCTCTTTTCTGATGAGAGCAACTTTTGCATCTCATTTGGAAACCAAGAACCCAGAGTATGGAGGAAGAATGGAGAGGCACACACTGCAAAATGCTTGAAGTCCAGTGTGAAGTTTCCACAGTCCGTGTTGATTTGGGGAGCCATGTTGTTAGATATTAGCATATATCGCTGTAAGTCTCCACTCAGGTCCGCCGCTAGGGCGGGAACTAGGGATCATTCTGATTGGTCGAGAGGCGTACCCGATCCCTATAAAAGGGGAAACCTCAGACCACACACCAAGCTGGATCACTACTACTATTAATAAAGAGCGTTAAGTCACTACTTGTCCGGAGTCTGTTCTCTCATTGCCCGAATCCAACACTGGCGACGAAGGTGGGATCGAGAGACAGATAGGACGAAGAAGTCACCTCCAGAATCCAAGGATTCGATCCAGCCCAGGAATTCGGCGGAAATTCCGGCAGCCATCTCAGCGCGGCAAATTTAAACGCAGACAAGATGGCGATGCACACTCCTCCAGCTCCATTCGACCCAATCGCCGATCATTGGGAATCCTACATGCTCAGGTTCGAGTGTTTTCTCGAGGCAAACGAGTACACAGGAATACCGGACTCTCGAAAGAAGAATATATTCCTGAGCTACTGCGGCCGAGAAGTTTTCGAGATGGCCAGAGACCTCTCAGAGCCAACCCCCATTCAGGCAGTAACATGGACGGCGTTGCAACAGACGCTGCAAACACATTACGCGCCAAAACCTTCCCGCCACGTTTGCCACCAAGGATTCAACACGAGGAACCAGAAGGCGGGAGAATCAATCAACCAGTACGTTGCAGCTCTACGGAAAGCAGCCACGCATTGTGGATTCAGGGATCTGGACGAACAAATCCTGGATCGCCTCATATGCGGGTTGAGAGACATTTCCCTACAGAAACGGTTGTTGGCCAAGCCCAACTTAAGCCTACAGATTGCACTCGATGAGGCGAGAGCGTCCGAATCAGCGGACAGATCATCCGAGACCATACAACGCTGATACAGCGCGATCCAGACCGGATCCAGACACGCCAGAGTACACTATGAAGACACCGATCAAGAGGTCGAGGACACCGAGTTCGAAGACAGCCATTGTATGCGGAGCAGTCACATGAGACCGGTGGGAAAACCCGAATTCCGTTTGCCACCATGTGCAAGTTGCGGAGGGAACCACCCCCGGTCTACCTGTCGGTTCAGAAACGTTGTTTGCTCGCATTGCGACAAACTGGGGCACATCGCAAGAGTGTGCCGGAGCGAAGTCCCTGCCTCACAACAGCAGCCTCCGATGTTCCGCCAACAGAAGCCCAACCCAGGGGCTTGGCGAAAAAACAAAGGGTGCCCAGAGAGAAACCAAAGGGAGTTTGCCGAGAGAGAATACACACAGAGAGCTGAAAGGGCGTATTACCAGAGAGAGAGTATCCCCAGGATACTGATGCAGAGAGAGAGTTGACCCAGAGAGAACCATTGCGAACCTATCTCACGATAGGTCAGGTGCGCACCAAGCGGCCTAAAAAGCTGAAAATCACTGTCCTCCTGGAGGACTCCCCTTGCGAGCTGGAAGTTGACACTGGATCGTCCCTGACTATCATTTCATGGTCTGCCATGAAAAAGGCAATCCCTAGCCTTAAAAAGCGCCAACTGCGTACACCAGACATCCTGCTACGAGACTACCAGGGGAACAGGGTCCCCATCGTGGGTCAAGGCACATTTCGGGTGCAGTTCAAGGACATCGTAGCCCAGCTGCCTGTGACCGTCGCCAGCGCGCCATTACAGAGCCTCCTGGGATTGGATTGGTTTGAAGCCCTGGGGCTAGAAGTCACCGGAATCAACGCCGTGGAGAACAGCAGCGCTGAACAGATTTTTAAGGAGTTCGAGGATGTGTTCAGCCCTGGTCTTGGTAAGTATGTGGGTAAACCTATATCATTCAGTCTAGACCCCAACGTGGCGCCAATCCGACTCAAACCAAGGAGAGTGCCCTTCGCACTCCGCCCCAAAATTGATAAGGAGATAGATAAACTAGTAGAACAGGGGATCCTCGAACCGGTGGATCACGCGCGCTGGGAAACGACCATCATGACCCCAGTTAAACCAGATGGGTCAGTCCGCATCTGCGCAGACTATAAATGCACAATTAATGTCGACCTACAACAAAGTGCATATCCTGTGCCAGTAGTCCAACACCTATTGCACTCGTTGGGGCCAGGAAAAATATTTGCTAAATTAGACATGGCACAAGCTTACCAGCAACTGCCAGTGGATAGCGCCACAGGGGAGGCCCAGACTATAGTGACGCATAGGGGCGCATTCAAATGCAACCGGTTGCAATTTGGTGTAAGCATCGCTCCCGGTCTGTTCCAGAGCGTCATGGAACGGCTTTTGCAGGGAATACCAGGGGTCATCCCGTATTTTGACGACATCTTGGTGTCAGCTGCAAACGAGGAGCAACTAGTAAAAAGAGTTAGAACTGTTTTGGCCAGAATTAGAGAGAAGGGTCTCCGCCTTAAAAAAGAAAAATGCCAAATTAACGTGCCTAGCATAGAATTCCTGGGATATAGAATCGATGGTTTAGGCATACATCCAACATCGAAGAAAATTAAGGTGATCCAGGACGCCCCCACACCACGTAACCAGACCGAGTTGTAGGCATTCCTCGGACTACTTAACTTCTACAGCGTTTTTCTGAGACAGAAAGCGACCGTTGCTGAACCGCTACACCGACTCCTCGCCAAGAACGCAAAATGGACATGGGGACCTTCTGAGGTAGCAGCTTTCGCCACAGTCAAGCGCCTGCTCACCACCGACTCGCTGCTCGTTCAATACAGCCAGACGCTACCACTGGTCTTGACCTGCGACGCATCACCTTTCGGCTTCGGCGCAGTTCTCAGCCACAGGATGCCGAACGGAAACGAAGCGCCCATAGCATTCTACTCAAGGACTCTTTCATCAGCCAAAAGGAACTACAGCCAAATGGACAGAGAAGCGTTAGCTGCTGTGGCAGGAGTCAAACGTTTCCATGAGTACCTCTACGGCCGCGATTTCGAGCTCATCACAGACCACAAACCACTACTTGGTCTTTTGGCGGGAAACCGCCCCACACCAGTCTCACTTTCCCCGCGCATGACCAGGTGGACTGTTTTCCTGGCTGCGTACTCCTACAAACTGATACATCGACCGGGTACCACACTAGGGCACGCAGACGCACTCAGCTGATGCCCACTTCCAGAACTTTTAACAGACCCCACTCCCGAGGTACCGGTTTTATTAATCGATTGTTTGGACTCTGGACCTGTTTCTTCCTTGGACGTTGCTAGGTTTTGTGCTAAGGACAATGTAATCAGACAAGTACAAACTTGGGTATGGAGGGGGTGGCCAAAGGGAAATGTGGGACCCGAATTCAAACTGTTTTGGTCAAAGCGCGATGAGTTGTCGGTTTTACAAGGTTGTTTGTTATGGGGGGATCGAGTTGTTGTTCCATACGCATTGCGGAGAAATGTATTAGAAGCATTACATGTTGGGCATCCGGGGATCGTAAGGATGAAAGCGTTAGCTAGGAGTTACGTTTGGTGGCCAAATATGGACAAAGAGATAGAGGAATGGGTAGCCACTTGCGATCCATGCCAAGAGTCTAGACCAGCACCCCCTGAAGCGCCCGCCACAGAATGGGACAAACCAAAAGCACCTTGGTCGCAAATACACATCGATTTCACAGGGCCAGTCCAGGGACAAACATTCTTAATAGTTGTGGATGCATACTCCAAATGGTTGGAAGTAGTCCTAATGACTTCAATCACGGCAGAGCCAGTCATTAAGGTACTACGGCGACTTTTCACCACTCATGGTCTGCCCGACCTCCTGGTCTCCGATAACGGGCCCCAATTCACGGCCATGCAATTCGAAACATATCTAGCAAGTCAGGGAATTCGGCATGCCCTTGTCGCGCCATTCCATCCGGCCTCGAACGGACAGGCGGAGAGAATGGTGCGATCTGCAAAAGAGGCCCTCGCTAGGATGGGCCCAGGTGATTGGCAAACACACATTGTTCATTACCTTCTAATCCAACATATTACCTCCAGCGCCACGACGGGTAGGAGCCCCGCTGAACTCCTCATGGGCCGCCGTCTACGGTCTCACCTGGACCGACTTCACCCAAATTACTCTGCCACATCGCCCCCAGACTCTACAAGCAAAATTCGGAACTTTAGCATAGGGGATTCAGTGTACGCCCACAACTATGCAGGGGGAATGCTGTAGATGCCGGCGAGGGTAATTGGTATCACGGGTCCACGATCATACTTGCTGGAACTAGAAGATGGTAGAAATTGGAAAAGGCACATAGACCAACTCCGGGGTCGCCTAACACACTCAGACCTTCGATCAGCTAACGAGGACTATATTCCGTTGGAAAGTCAGCAACCCGAGAGCCCAACCACAGAGGATCACAACACCCCGGAGCCCGGAGTGGAACCAGAGATCAATGACGGAGCGGAACAGCATCCAAGCGATGAAAACCTTCCACCCCCCGACTGCGGAACGGAACTAGACAAACAAGCCGATCTCACACCCACTCCAGCTCAACCTGAACTCAGACGATCCACCCGTGTAAGACAGAAACCGACGTACTTAAAGGACTTTATTACTAACAGGAACACTCCGTCTAAGAAGGGAGGGGTGTTAGATATTAGCATATATCGTGTAAGTCTCCACTCAGGTCTGCCGCTAGGGCGGGAACTAGAGATCATTCTGATTGATCGAGAGCCGTACCCGATCCCTATAAAAGGGGAAACCTCAGACCACACACCAAGCTGGATCACTACTACTATTAATAAAGAGCGTTAAGTCACTACTTGTCCGGAGTCTGTTCTCTCGTTGCCCGAATCCAACACATGTCATCTGCTGGTGTTGGTCCACTGTGCTTCATTTAGTCCAGGGTCAATGCAGCCGTCTACCAGGCGATTTTGGAGCACTTCATGCTTCCTTCCGCAGATGAGCTTTATGGGGATGCTGACTTCATTTTCCAGCAGGACCTGGCACCTGCCCACACTGCCAAAAGCACCAAAACCTGGTTCAATGACCGTAGGATTACTGTGTTTGATTGGTCAGCAAACTTGCCTGACCTGAACCCCATAGAGAATCTATGGGGCATTTCCAAGAAAAAGATGGGAGACATGAGACCGAACAATGCAGAAGAGCTGAAGACCGCTATTGAAGTATTCTGGTCTTCCATAACACCTCAGCAGTGCCACAGGCTGATAGCTTCCATGCCATCTGCATTGAGGCAGTAATTGCTGCAAAAGGGGCCCAAACCAAGTACTGAGTACATATGCATTCTTATACTTTTCAGGGGTCCGATATTGTTCTATGTACAATCCTTGTTTTATTGATCGCATGTAATATTCTAATTTTCTGAGATTGTGGATTTGGGGTTTTCATGAGCTGTAATCCATAATCATCACAATTATGACAAATCACGGCTTGAACTATCTTGCTTTGCATGTAATGAGTCTATCTCATATATTAGTTTCACCTTTTAAGTTGCATTACTGAAATAAATGAACTTTTGCACGATATTCCAATTTTTCGAGTTTCATCTGTACTTCTAAAGACCAACTCTCACTGGGAATAAAATGATAATAATTCTATATATTCTCTAAATATGGGAGTAGTCTTATTAAACTGATATAACATTTGTTACATGGTATAGTAACATAGATTTTCAGTATAATTTTCCTTATCAGTTGAATGCTAAACAGATGGACAGAAGCTGAGGTCAGATCTTTTTTAAATGCATAAGCTGAAGTGTTCAAATAATGACCACACTGCCTGTTTTTTTCATATGAAGTCCATCTGTCTCAACAGTTTTTCTTAACACAGCAACTTGTTTGATATTCACATTAGAAGCAATCTTAATACTATGTGTCATGAAATCTTATGGTCTTGTTTACTTCACCTCAGAAATCTCAAAATGAACCAGTATGGGATGTGGGGGGTATTTTTTTTTTAAATTAAAAAGCTACATGGAATAATTGTAATGCTTGAATAACAAAGAAAATAGGTGATAGGAAGTTGCAGAAGAAAATCCTACAGCTGGGTCCTTGCACTGAGGGCAGCATTTACAATAACTTAAAAAAAGAAATTTGTAAATATTTCCCACATTTATAGAAATTTGGAGCCCGTCAATAATCATGGAAGACCTGTTAATATTCAGTCTCCTTAGTTACATCTAAAGTTATCATATTTTGTATGCTGCACTGTGATCAATTATAGCAAAATAATACATTAATGAACTGATAAAAATGCACATTTTTGATAATTGTACATATACATTTCTATACATTTCTACATCTCTATATATTTGGAAATTTTAAAAAATCTGCTTTAAAAAGGAGGTTTCACACTTATTTAAAGCTTAACTAAAAATAAAGGCGCACATCTGGAAGCCCCAGGCTACCTATGGCTCTTAGAAACCTTTGGTTTTGTATCATAGGCAGTCTCCCCCAATGTGTAATTTAGAAAGGAAATAAGGGTGATCCTTTCTTAAGGATCAGTTGTTCAGTGACCATTCAAATTCATGATGGTGCTGATTAAGTGGTACAATCTTCATCCTTACAACAATTACATCATCCTGCGATCACAGGATTGCCATTTGTGACCTTCTGTGCTGGCTTCCGACAAGGAAAGTCAATGGGGAAGCCAGCAGGAATTTGCAACTGATGATCAGGTCATGTCACTTTCATCTATGTTGTAGAATTTGCTTAATACTGGCATTTGTTTCTATCCTTGGGCTGTCAGACTTTTAAATACAACCACAATCACTCCATGCACACGCAGAAACATATGACTAGGTTTTTCTTTTTCTTTCTTTTTTCGTTTCTGCTATAATTTTGCACCAGCGAGGCTAAAACCAATTTCGTTGTATTTATTTTGTACAATGACAATAAAGACTATGCTACATTTGAAAGTGCCAGAATTTGCATTGTTAAGTGACAGTCATGTCACATCAAATTTTATGAGTGCATCACTTTAGCAATAATAATTCCAGGCCCACTGTTAAGTAAGGACTACACCTACATCAAATTATACACAACTAAAACAAATTAAAGCAAACTTTCTTTTTTGTGCAAGCAATTACTTTGGGTTTTATTTTCCCCCTAGCATTTTATTGTGAATTTTGCCCTGACACTTAAGCCGTAGGCCAAATTGCAATTCTCAGTCTGGAGAAAAAGTTGACATTTTAATTATATACAGCTATAATAGTCAGTAACTATTTTACAAAATCACTGATGAAGACCAGCAATAGTGTCATTGCAAGATTTTATTTCAGGACTCACTTCCTGATGGTAAGTTCTGTACAATATTGAATTAATCAATCAGTGGAAGTTGTGAGTTTTCTAACTAGGAAGGTTTTTAACGAAGGGTTGAATAGCTAATCTTTCTGGGTGTTGTAATTTGTTTTCTTACACATTACAGGCAGTGGGAGTAGATGATCCTTATGGACCCTTCCAATATTGCAACTCCATGATTCTACTATGCCTAAAATACAAAAAGATCCAACCCTACACTACCCCTCACAAAAAGCATAAGAACCTCACAAGGGAAAAACGATTTATAATATAAAGTTTAGACAGTATAAGCCTTTGCTTGCTGCAAAATGACATCAACGTACGTGCCAAGCAAACATCCCTAGGGAGGGAATAATTATATCATCAGCATGATTATATCACTGAAATATAATCCTGTATGATTAGATTATCAAAAAAGATTTGTTATTACTGCTATTCATGGCGTGATTTTAAAAGAGGGAGTAGCTTTTATACTTTTTCCACCCTCATCTTCACCCTCAAGCTATATAGACAGGTAAGAAATTAAATATTATGAGCAGATTTGATATTTGGTAGCCAGCAGTAGTAGTTTCATATGAAATTGCTATCTTTATCATATTTGCATAAAATGAACAACTCAGGGATGAGAGGAGAAAATACAATAAGATTAATTTTGTCACCAGCAAATTAAGGTTTGGTCCTGAATTCTGAATTTGTATTTTCAAGGGTATGTTTTCTTCTGCCCCCCCCCCCCCCCCCCGTTGCAATTATCAATTAGCCTGGTGCCTTGTGGAGACATACTTCGGTCTCAATATACAAAAAAAGATACACATATAGATTTCAAAGAAACACATTTCTCTCTGACCTTCCAAGGACGGACAAATAACATTCCTTTCCTGGCCGTAATGAAGGGGAGGTATTCATCTCTATTTCTGGCTGTGTAACTACTTTTTATAATCACGTGTAAAGTGTTGCTATGTATGAAATCATCATCTTTCCTATGATTCCTTTGTTTGCCTTCTGTAACCACCCATTTTTGTAACCAATAAAAGAGACACGTAGGTTTAGACCTGTGCGCTCCCATCACGAGAACACTGTGTGTTTCTCTTATTCGGCTGGTTTCATGGGAGGCCCTCCAGTGACCCTTACACACACACCCAAATATTCTATAAAATAAACAGTCTTTACATTTTCATATTGTACTTAAAAACAATTATACTTTTTTGAAAAAATCAATTGTCTAAATAAGCTTTAATTGGATACATTAATTATATATACTTTACAAATATAAGAGTTGTGGTAGTGGTTAAAATACAGTAGTGCAGGCTGACTTTGCCCATAGCCAGGAGTTCAATTCTCAGCCACTCAAGGTTGATTCAGCCTTCCATCTTTCTGAGATTGGTAAAATGGGGACCCAGATCTTGGGGGGCCATATGCCAACATTGACCCATGCCACACCCATTTGCACTATTCAGGTGACCCTATTCAGGTGAACTGAAAAAGCTTCTTGGGTGAGAAGGAAAACCTGTTAAAGGAAAAACAAAGAAAGACTAGCTGCCTTTTGAAAAATACAGTAGAATTAGGTCATCTAGTTGTTTCCTGTCTGGTTCACCTGGGAAAGATGACACCACCCTTACTATCACAAGGTAGGCCTTAATAGTGTCTATAAATCTGTGTTCAGTTGAGTTCATCTCTGGTTGAATGCCAGCAACACTTTAGATATCTCACCTCCCACTTTATCTCTGTCAGTTTCTCCATAAATCATAGGGAGGATCCCTAAGAGGGAAAAAGTTGCATGGGAAAAATGTTATCCAAAACCTCAGCTGCCCTTTGGGATTCTTTCTGGCAATCTTCCATTTGTTCCTTGGACAGGAGGTGAAGTTCAGGAACACACACACACACACACACACACACACACACACAACACTGGATTGCTTAACAGTCCCAAATTGGGAAGTGTAGCACATTCAAAACCAAAGGTAGGAAGTCATTCAAACTGGTGGTCCAGGAACTCATAGTCACTGTTATTGAATATATATCCTGGCTTTCTATAAATTATGCTCAGAGTGGAACAGGAGCCCATAAATAAGCAAGGTTTTATCTGATGATACTCTTCTCTTTGAAACAGTGCCTTTTACACTTGAAATGCTGCTTCCTCATAAATAATGAAGAGAAAAATCTTCTCTGCACAGAATTGCATCAAAGTATTTGTTTGTTTCAAAAACAGTATTCTTACAACTCTTATTGGTAACAGTGAAAAAAATACTATCTCGTTTGGTTTTGCTCTGCTTTGTACTGTATGCAGTCAAGATTCAATTATTAATACAACTTTCTTATCAATTTATGAGCAGAAAAATTATCTGATGCCACGTAACCTGAAATGATTTAAATTATTGAGTAGCAAAGGTTCTTTTAGGCTGAATTCAATAAGTTATTCCATTTATTTTAAGAAGCACATGTTGACGGCTGTAGGTCTTGTCAATAGCTTTGCATAGTTAGATACAGTATGTTATCTAGTAAGACATCATGAAAATCTTCACTTTCTCTTTATTTACACTGAAAAGCAGTAGAGCTTGGATTGTGATGTCACACCTAACATCTTACATATTTTGACACATGCACACCCTCATGTTCTTGCACTCCTTTATGTTGACTAGTATCTGTAAGATAAACAGATACTCTTGCATCCATGTATGTTAACTAATATCTGTAAGAAAGACAAACATGTTAATACTTAACCCTGAGCATATCACACATGAAATATATAAACTGATCCACACATGAGGTACACAGAATATTCCATTTTTCAGTTGCTACCTTCCCACGGCCATACATCTTCATCAAAAAGACATCTAGATTGTCTTTGAAATACTATTCAGATTTAGACATTATCTGTTTTAGGGATGTTATCTTATATACTGAGGATTTAAAATATATGGCCATTCAAATCTTGCTGAATGACAACTGCCAGAAACCCTCACTGCAGACATGTTGGCTGGGCTGCTGGAATTATAATACAGAAATGAATTCCTAGCCTCCTCTCCATCATTTTTACTTAGGATATAGGCATTCCTTTGGGTTCAAAGAAGACATACTGTTGTGAAGTTCATCTGTGGAGCCAGAAGTGTCTCTACAGTCCCAATGTGGAAATACAGAATCTAACATAATGGAGGCAATAGAACACCATAATTGAAATAACTGTGGGCATCATTTTGATACCACTCATTGTTTTCTATCAATTTTTGGCAGCACCTGTCTTCAGAACTGGTGTAATCTTCATAGCACAGAGCTTATCAGAGGGTTCTGTCTACAGCTGAAACTTCTAGTTCCCTTGGTGGATGTCATAGTGGCATAAGGCATCACCATTATAAAGGATCTGTCCTAAAATTCCATTATTTAACAACTGAATCAATTTCATGAATTTCCTTGGGCATCCATAATGACTCAGGATGGCCTAGAGAGTCTCCCCGTTCGTCCCCTTCCCCTTACTTACGTTATCCCACTTTTTCATTTCATTTCAATAAAAGTGGAATAAATGTGAGTTGGATTTTTTCCTGCTTGGCAAATTAGATTGTCAGTAATGACATTAAAATACACATTTTTAGAAATCTCACAACGGAATGGGGGAAAGATAGGCAGATTTATTTTTTATTTGTTTGTTTGCCTATCCAACTCCATCATGAACAATGGCTTGTTGTTATATGGTGCTCTGAGAAATTTGGTCATATATTGTTTTACATACTCTGGGTGAGATCATTCGTGGTTTTGGGGTGGGATATCATCTGTACGCTGATGATACTCAGCTGTACATTTCCACCCCGAACCACCCCAACGAGGCCGTCGAAGTGATGTCCCGGTGCTTGGAAGCCGTACGGGTCTGGATGGATGACAACCGACTCAAGCTCAACCCCTCCAAGACGGTTCAACCAGTTACTTCCATCTCTGGCCATTGGGGGCATACAACTGGCCCCCGTGGAGCGGGCGCGCAATTTGGGCATCCTCCTGGATGCCCGGCTGTCCATGGATGACCATGTGACAGCCGTGGCAAGGGGGGCATTCCACCAGGTTCGCCTGGTGCGCCAATTGCGCCCCCTATTGGACCGGGATGCCTTACGCACAGTCACTCATGCGCTGGTGACGTCTCGCCTTGACTACTGCAATGCTCTCTACATGGGGCTTCCCTTGAGATGCACCCGGAGACTCCAGTTGGTCCAGAATGCGGCCGCGCGGGTGATTATGGGGAGTACAAGGTACTCCCATGTGACACCTCTCCTGCGCGAGCTGCACTGGCTTCCTGTGGTCTATCGGGTGCGTTTCAAGGTTTTGATAATGATCTTCAAAGCGCTCCATGGCTCAGGACCTAGTTACTTGCGGGATCGTATCTTGCCCCATACATCCCTGCGACCAATTCGCTCGCACAGAGAGGGACTTCTCCAGGTGCCGTCCACCAGACAGTGTCGGGGGCGACGCCTAGGAGCAGAGCCTTCTCTGTGACGGGCCCAGCCCTGTGGAACGACCTCCCCCCTGATATCAGGACCACCTCTGACCTCCGCTCCTTCCGCGTAAAGCTCAAGACCCATCTCTTCCAAGTAGCTGGCCTGGCTCAACCATAGTTTTATCATATCGCTCCTGACGGGTTTTTTAATTGTGTATTCTGTATCGTAATTGAGGGGATTTTTAAATTGAAATTTTAATTCTATTTTATCCATTTGTTTACCTCCTCCATGCATATGTTACTGTTTATATTTGTATATTTTATGTGTTTTTAATTGTACGCCGCCCCGAGTCCTTCTGGAGAGGGTGCGGCTAAGCAAATAAAATTTGATTTGATTTGATTTGATTTGATTTGATACTCCAGAAATGAATTATCAAAACCATCTAGGAAGGCCTAAAAAAATAAGTTTAGTGCCAACTAAGTGTCCATCACTGCTATTTTCAGCTTGCTTCTTTTTGTCTCTTAGATATTCTATTGATCATCTTATAAAATTTCCTGCAGAGGTTAGTACATTTAAAACCATGACTTTCAAATTGATGCCTTAATAAATTGTCAGAATTACAATAGCTCTCTAAAATGTAAACAAGAAATGGGTATCAGATAAGCTGCTGTTTTTACAGGGCTAGTTATGTTTGTCTATTCAAAAATTTGTTCCCATTCACATTAAGCAATCCTACAAAATCGGTATAAGGCTGATGTAGAGCCTGGATGTTTTATCTACTTTTTTGCAGGTATTATGTACTTGCTAGAACATATACTTCATGGTTACACCCATTTTCTATTTCCTATGCCTGTCACTTTTAAATCTTAGTGCAATCAAAACTTCCCTATGTATTATCCATACCATTTTCCAAAAGAGCCCATTTTTTTTCCTTCTCATCAAAATGGCATATGACTGCAGTTATTTTTGAGATTCTCATCCTCCTGTGCTCACTTTTACCAGAGGATTTCAGTCCATTAGTTTCTATCTAATTCTTTTCTTTGAGTTTCTATCTAATATCTTTGAAATTGGGTCTTTTGAGAGACATGTAAGATGAAGCTACCAATTTCTCTTTCTGTAGCAGCTTGAACCTCAAGATTATATGGCTACTTTTTCCTGCTATTTTGAACTTTTCAACCTTCTTCTTGTACCTGGTGACATCAAATATACATTTTAGCATTTTATATCTCCTCTGCCTTATATTGAGTTTTGTTTTGTTATATTTCTTAAGTCTCAGCAATGTCTCACCTGCTAAATGGGTATGATTGTAAAAGGCTGTGGTTAAAATGTTGCAACCCTATTATTTGTATTTTAGGAAAGTTCCATTTCTTTCAAATCCCATCCTGTTTATCTTTTGGATTTTTTTTAAAGGTTCCTTGTCAAACTGGCAATTCATGGTCAATTTTAATTTAATTTCATAAAGTGAAAATAAAATGAAAAAAGTCTGTTCCTATTTCAGAGGGTAAATAGAAGAGGGTAATTAGCACTGTGCTGAAGATTTTTTAAAAAAAATACTAGTCAATAAATGTTTAAAACCTCAACACACAGCAGAGGTTTTTGCTGCATTTTTAAAGTATTTATTTTCTAGGAATCTGAAAGATACCTTAACGCAGGTTGGGAGAATATTCAGAATCCAATAAAATCATCAAAACTAAATAGCTATATTGGCTCACTATAAAAATATCCTAAAAGCAGCAGTAGACATGCTGCAACTAAATATTAAAGCAATAAGCAAAACATGAACTTTGCAAATTCTTCTCCAAGTTGGTAATTAAGCAAATGAAGGCAAAATTAAAAAAACTTTTCCATTTTTAAATCTTCAAAAATGCTAGCTCAGATTCTTCCAATTGACCAGGTTGAAAGGAAACCTACAAACCATGTTCTTGTTCTTTCAATGTGTTATGGTGTTGGTTCAGTTTCTGTGTTGGTATAATAATGACAATTTTGTTGACAATTTGTGCATTAAATCGTCTTTCATGTTCAAAGGCTGATCTCCAGTCAGGATCAATGATTATAGAAGTTTCTGGCATGTCTTGAATCTGTACTTTTGCAAGTTGAAGGGATGCATTGCACAAGTTTCATTATTATAGCATTTTCTGCAACGATTCATCTATCTCATGATGAATTTCATCATTGTGGAGCATACTCATTCTCAATTATATGCAGTCTTGAGGATAGTAATTCATTTCCTTGGGAGTCATGGGTCCCAGATTTTGGATACATTCTGTAAGTTAACCCATCTGAGGTACCTGGGTTCAAAGCACCATTTTACTCAGGTAAAGGTCATGATAATAATTTTAGTAATAGATTGATGTTTCTAGCATGCTCTGCATAGTATTCCCTCTTTGAAGTTTTGGCTTATTTTTGTAGGTGTGCTGGTCTTGGACTGTAACAATAAAATATTTGAATTTACTTTTCTCAGTAAAATAACATGTGTGTGTGTGTGTGTTTGTGTGTGTGTGTGTATGTATTTGTGTTACAACCCCTGGTATGCCCAAATATGGGAGGGAGCTCACTACTCCCTCTTTCTGTCATTCGGCTCATCACAGAAAACCATCCAGACAGAAACCCATATTTTTTTATTTTTAATGTTGCCTATGTATGTATGTATGTATGTATGTATGTATGTATGTATGTTATTTTACTGAGAAAAGTAAATTCAAATATTTTATTGTTGCAGTATTAATATTAAACATATTAGGTATGTTTATCACCTTATATTAAATAAAATATGGGGGGGAAAGGACAGGGACGAGAGAGCAGCACTAAGTTCTCATGTTACTACACCCTACTGACCTACACAAAACGGTTATGTAGGACCCCTGGTAAATTGTGCCAATTTCAGAAAAAGAGAAGATGAAGAAAAAAAGGCTTAAATGAACAGGCCAGAAATTTAAATCTCAATACTAAAATTTCAAAAAAATAACAAGAAACACTCATCATAAGCCACTGATATAGTCATTAAAGAATTAATTTGCTACGGTGATAGAAGCCCTTGCCAAAATGTAAATCATCTGGCTGTTTTACAAAGCACATAAAAATAGCATAGACGGTGAAAGCAAAATTAAGTTTAAAAAATACGTAAAGAGGGACTGAAATTGTTAGGTCAGGTTCTTTATAACCTCAAGACCCCGACATGTGGTTTCATTATGTCTTATATTTACATTAACTAGAAATATAATTACAAAACAGAATGTGAAGAATTGAAGTTTGTTGACAGTATGGTTAACAAACTCCACAAAAGTAAAACTGTACATAATTCAACAGAAAACAAAAATAAAACATCATTGCAGATACATTTGAGAAAATGACAGGTCTACTTCCAGCTCTGAGAGCCCAATCAGGGAATAGTTTCGCTTCAGGCTTATCTAACCACAGCAGCAACCATTGTAATTTCCAAAAATGCTCCCAGTATAAAGGTGCTACAAGGATTTGTGGAAAATAAGAATCCATTGTTATGGCTACAGTACCAATAACAGGCAGATGCTGGTTTGGCCATTCCTGATTCTTTGTTTTTTGTATCTATTCCTCTTTTCTGCAAGAAAACAATAAAGCAGCATAAACCAAGTCACAGCACTGCTGTCAATCTTAACAGGCTGAGGAAAGAAAATGCTCACAGCTGTTACTTCCACGTTTTTCTCTGAGTGGTGAAATGCAGCAGAGATTTTGCTGATGGTTAAGTTACAAACTTACCATTGGGTTCTTATTTTGAAAACCAAAAATCTTAGTTTGAATGCATGTTGTTCATAAATTATTGAAACTTCTGACACAGATTAAAACCCAGTTATAGCAGTAACAGATAATGTGCACTGCAGGTAGTTAATTAATGTGAAGTACAACAGTATTAAGTTTACACTTTAGATATTTACATCTCCATCCCCAAACTAAATGTGTAATTTGTAACTAAACTTTATCCATATATTGAAATGAATAAAGCATATGGCATACTTTCAGAAATTGAAATGTTTTGATGACTTTAAAATATTCAAAACCAAACTTAAATTCTACGCAAACATCCCAAAACAGTTTTTGGTTTGCATTATTTATTTCCATGGCAATAAACAATGTTCAATCAAAAGCAAAATGAACTTCTTTAAATTAAACTTGATAATAAACACTTCTGCATTTTTCATAGTGGCAATCAATACATTTATTTTACCTCACTACATTTTCACTTCAGTATACTCTATATACAAATATTGTTGCTGATTTTTGAAAACCTTTGTCTTTCTTTTTTAGATGACTATAATGACTGGGAATGTGATATGAATACCAAACTTATAATTTTGAAACATTTTTAGAGCAGTGTTTCTCAACCTCACCAACTTTTAAGTGAATTCTAATGTCCATAATTGGGGACATTAGCCAGCATGCTGGGAGTTGAAATCCACAGACCTCAAAGCTGCTAAGGTTGACAAATGTTGATTCAGAGATAAATTTAATCTGAGTAATATTGAATGACTTCTCCAGTTATTTTATGACAAGAAGCTGCTTCATTCACTATTTCTATGCTGGAATTTACTCAGGTTTAACAAGAAACATGTTAAATTTCATTATGACAAGGATCATAGCAAATACTTGCTTTCGGAAAATAATATCAGAATTAGCAAAAGAACCATAAAACCTTCCCGAAAGGTGCACTAATATTACAGTATTTAAAGATATATAAAATAGCTATGTGATAATATACTGCAATGAATTTACTTCTGTTAATTTAAAAATATACATTTTTTAATTGCATAGACCATACAACAGGCAGATGATTAAATTACAAATCTCATCTCTTGGTCCTTCTTTTCAGGAACCAATATAATGTCTGTTTCAGGATAAATATCACCACCTCCTGCACCCAGCAAAATCATATTTGGAAGGGGGAACCTAAATTAACTCATGGCAAGTAGCCATTGCAATATCACTTTAATGAAACATAGCTTAATATGCAGGCGGGGGTATTAAAAGTGATGAAAGAAAATAAGCTTCAGAAGTCCAGTATTGATAAATTTATTTATGAAACTCTAAGATATTTTGCTATGAAAACTAGGCAATGTCAAAGGACTAACTAAATTTGATCTTTAAAGCATTCCTTCACCCTCAGGGCCATAAATGCAGATATTTTTTTAGGTCTAATCCTCAAATCACATATAAAGTCATGTATCCTAGCAGGTTCATCAATGTCAAACCAAATTTAGCTCATTGGTCTCTACTCAATAAGCAGACAAATAAACAAGAAGTACAAATGCTAAGTTTACAACAATTCTCTATATAACTTAGAATAAAGGTTCATGTCACAAAAATAAAAATGTATCTCTTTCAGAGACTCAGAACTCTTTTATAAAAATGTAATGGTAACTCTGATGTATGGAATTGATTCTAATTATTTATTTTGAAAATATAATGGCTTGAGGTAAAGGTACATTAAACAAATTTGATGTTGTTTACATTTTTAAAGAAATGAGATCAAATGGATTTATTAAATAAAACTATTATTGCTATTGACCATGAAGATATTATTTTAAAAAATAGAATCCTGATCAAAAACACAGGCCTTGTAAGCTTACGAACCAAGACAGATTAGAAATTATTAATTTGCGTTTATCTTTTTTTAAAGATAAAGTTTGGCAAAAATGCCACAAGTGATTCAAGGCTATGAAAACAGTATATATGTTCTTTTTAAAAAAGCCTTTTTTTCTACACCCGATGTTTTCTTTTCTAAATGACCCAAAAAGGTGGCTTAGAAACGGAGTGCTGAATACTGAAACAACTTCTGTCATCTATGGATAGGGAATTGGTGTCTTTTTCTTCAAAGGCTGTTAGCAAGCCAAAACAAAGATGAGAATTGCTGGAAAAAAAGAGAGAGAGAAATAGACAGGAGGGTAAGCTACGGAAAACTTTGTTAACTGCAAATACAATTGCCAAGAAATATAAAAATATCACTGGAAAATATAGGAATGTATTTAATTTCTACTAGGACATTTTCTGCCCATACCAGTGCTAACGGAGGAATGTGAGGGGAAAAAACAGGTCTGTGTAAGATATAATCCTGTCATACAACTTCTTTAACAGTAATTATCGTAATCTTTCTGTTATTGTTTTTTAATGTTATTAGCATAAGGTTTTTTAAAAAATATATAATCTGAAGCCATCTCAGCAACTTGTTTTTAGCAAAAAAAAAATCATTTACACAATGGCCACACGCAAAAATATTTTCAGTCAGGTTTACAACTCAATGCAAATTTGAACTAAGCATAGAACAGTAGCTATTTGTGCAAATGTATTTATTTATAATAATCCTGTTTTCTGTCTATCTACTGTGGGCAGCAAATAAATTTAAAAGCATAAAAACAGTAATCTATCCCTAATTATGGTCGAATTATGACAAAGCAAACAACAAAAGAATAACATTTCCCGCTTACCCCAAAATATCAAAAGTTTCTAAAATGTTCTTCTGACAGAATTCTACACTTAACTTCACATAAATAGTTTAGTCAATAATTCAATAAGTTTAGCTCAATAACCATAGAAAGGACCTATTTGATTTTTGCTTCTATTAAAATCAAACATTTAAAGTTGGATTAAGTCATTTATAGAGTGTATTAAAACAGATCTGGAGGCAATGACAGTCTTATTCCCATTTCAGTATGGAAGACGATAAAAATTCAACCTAGTTTTCCCTCTGGAACTTCAATTTTCTTACATGTGAAAAGTCCCAGGGGATTCATATCAGTTAATAACTGACTGCAGAAAAGTTTCCTAGGAAATCTGCATATTTGTCTCAAAAATAGGACTTTTCATGCATAAGTAAGTAGGTATGTTTCTCCTCAAAGTAATGTTAGTGGATGAAATAAATGCAATAGTTGAATGATGGAAGTGCTTTTGAGGCAAAGAAGGAAAACTATATTGGGAAATGAAAAATGTGCACAAACCCCATCTTTCTAATGGCCAACTAAACTGTCTTTGGAAACAGAGCTTCAAGGATTATTCAGACTGTTCTAGTAGACAGCGTCATGCCCCACTATAAATTCTATTCTGATGTACTGCTAGAGTAATGTACCATATTAGAAAGGGAAGTTAATATATGTTATTTTTCAAGTAGAAACTACGGCATAACAAACATACAGAGTGTATCTTTATTGTCAAAATTATGCAATAAAATCGCAGAATTTGTATGTTCCCTTCATATTTTCACAAATATGTTTCTACCAACTTTTTCGACAACGGTTCAAGTGGCAATTGCGGGAGTATTGTTCTCCACTTGTTATTTCTGCAGATGGCTCATTTGGAAAGTTTACATTTAAGTTACCATCTCTATAAGTGCTGAAAATTAGAGACATTTATCTGTATATTTTAAACAAAGCTTCTCTCAACAAGCAAAGCATGAATATGTCATGAAGCAGCATGATATGAGCAAATTGTTTACTAAACTCTGGGAGTAATTAAAATAATTTCTACTGTTATGTATTATTTACTATAATTACAATAGGATGTCTGTGTTTGCATAAGAAAAATTGCTAACAGTGATAAATATTTCACATATATTGATCCCAAAATATGTTAAATGGTCAGAAGTACCTAATTCAGAAGCATATAACAAATTCTTCTTACAAGATTTAAGCCAAAGAAAACACATTCATTGCTCAACTAAACTCTGCAATACATATTTTTCTAATCAAAATTGAATGTGTATCAGCTGAAAATGTTGTCAATTCATTGAACAGATCAGTGTTTCAGAATTTGATTTGATAGTTACATATTTATTATTTCTTTTTTATTTCCTGCATATAAAGTTATTTTAAAAAGAGAAAAATGTAATTTATTTATTTCCTAACATGTACATATATTTGCTAACAGAACATTTGCAAAATGCTGAAAGATGAGGAACATAAAATTAACCCTAGCCATTTTAGGCTTACGTTATATAAGCAGAATTGTTTCATTTGCTCAGAGATTCATCATAAGAATCATGGGCCTATTAGGCAAAAAGTATTTCAAAAATGTAAATTTTTTGATAACATAATTTTTATAAGCAGAAGAGGGATTACATCATTAGTACTAAAAATTATTCTAACATGACTTCAGATAACTTTAATGAAGCTAACCTCAGAAAGGAGACATAAGAATTCCAACTTCAATGTTATCAAAATGACTGGAAACAGACAACTAACTATGCCCGCCAGGTAGCTGATGTTATTTGTTTTGTGCCATAATTGGAGAAAATGATAAAAAAGACTTTATCACAGTCATCAAATTTACTAATTAGGAGACATGGAAAAAAAATACATTAGGGCTTTTCTAACATCTAAGCTCACAAAAATAATTCCTTCCACAGACAAATGTTTTAAAATGAAACACCCAGCTAGTCTTTGAATTACAACTTCATTTGGGATCAGAACGTATATTGATAAGCAATGTAGTTGTACATATGATCACATTGCTTTGCGATGGCATTCCCAGCAATAGCACTTAGACTTATATACCGCTTCAATGCTTTAGATCCCACTCTAAGCTGTTTACAGATTCAGCATTTTGCCCCCAACAATCTGGGTCCTCATTTTACCGACCTCGGAAGGATGGAAGGCTGAGTAAACCTTGAGCCAGTGAGACCCAAACTGCCAAATTGCTGGCAGCTGGTGATCAGCAGAAGTAGCCTGCAGTACTGCATTCGAACCACTGCAGCAAATCCAGTTGCCTTCATGATAACCCCTTATTCAGTGCCATACCTTTGAATGGTTGTTGAAGGAGTAGTTGTAACTCAAGAACTACCTGTACACAAAGTGATACAAATATATTTCAAGCATAGTAGAACCTTTCTATACCAGGGGTTCTGAAGTTTTTAGGAAATAATATTGTGTTCTACTTATATTAGGTATTACTTACACATTTTATATTACAGGTGTTCTAATATCAATGTTGTGGTTGTTCAGGAGAAACATTCATAGTTCTATAGATTTCTTTTAGAAGAAGTAGAGAAGTATCTTCTGATTCCCTGCAGATTAAAAAAACATGCTAATTTTCAGTGAATTGCCTAATTTGAACAAGTTTATTCTATTCTGTAATGCAGAGGAGGCAAATACCTAACTATGGAGACTTGAAAAATTGCTATCCTGCTGCTTTTCTTTGATTGCTTTTCAAATTAATTTCTTCAACATGTCTCAAATATATGTTTCTCCGCAACATCATAATAGTTTACTTAGGTCATATAACCCTTCAGCTATGTTTTTAACATCAATATACAAAACACAGCATCTCGATCATTTTGACCCATAATTAAGCTAAAGGTAAAGGTTCCCCTCGTACATATGTGCTAGTCATTCCCAACTCTAAGGGGCGGTGCTCATCTCCTTTTCAAAGCTGAAGAGCCAGCACTGTCCAAAGACGTCTCCAATCATATGGCTGGCATGACTAAACACCGAAGGCGCACGGAATGCTGTTACCTTCCCATCAAAGGTGGTTCCTATTTTTCTTCTTGCATTTTTATATGCTTTCAAACTGGGAGCTTGGCAGAAGCTGGGACAAGTAACAGGAGCTCACTCTGTTACGTGACACTAGGGATTTGAATCACTGAACCGCCAACCTTTCTGATCAACAAGCCTGTGTCTTAGTCACTGAGCCACTGTGTCCCTTTGACACATAATTAATTGCCCTTAATTTATTCTCTATGATTTACATCTATATTTCTTCCAATTCTTGTATCTCATTTCATTGCCTATTTTCTTCCTTCATTTAGACAACTTCTGATTTTAGACTTTATTCTATCATGATTTCAGGCTCAGTTTTAATCACCACTGAATGATTTCACTAATCATGTCTCCTTTCCACCCAATTGGTCTACAAGCATTCTATTGCTCAGCAAATTAAATAACTTTTAAATCCCACAACAGCACACTAGCTCTGCTACAATTAGGGGGAAAAAACAGTTTCTTGGATGTATTCTGTAACTTTTATTAATAAAATTCATCTTTTTCACTTATTTTACATTTTTGATCAGGTGACATTTATAGATTCGATTGTAATTCTAATTAATGGGTATTAAGGCTGTCCTAAACATTATTACAAAGAAGAATACATTGCTAATGAAACTGGGGACAGATTGTTATTGCGGTTATATTATTAAAATGTATGTTCTATCTTTCTAGTTCTTGGATCATATATTCAGGTAGAATCTGCCTGCCCAACATGCTCAAGGTTGGAGGAAGCTGCAAGAGATTGAGTAGATGGGCCTGCAGAATAGCCTTAGTAGCAACCGCCGTACTCCAAAACTCTGAATCCCCAAATCAGGAGAGCTCCCATCTTGCTAAAATTTAGAGGATTGTAAAAATGGCACTCTTTCACATAGGCATGTTGTGCATGAAAATGTAGTGGTAGAAAGCACTACTGAGATTTTAGTTGTGTTTTCTTATTGTTTGTTCTTATTGTAAGTTACCCATAATTTTGTATGTGACATACAAATGTTTGTATGACTAAAATGCATTTGGAAGCAATGGTAAATAGATCCTTTTGCTCGTAGTATCAAGCTTCTTAGTAAAGGAACAAAATTTGACTCCATTCATAAAGTAGAACTATGTTTATTTTGTTTATTAATGCTGCACTATTGTAAAAATAATGTTCTAGCAAAATGTGTTTACTTTTTTGTAATACAGTTAGCAACACTCTAATTTAATGTTTGTACAAGTTCAGGGAGTCAGGGTCTGTATTAATGTATTGCTATTTCTAATTATTTGTAGGTGGTTGGACTTCACCTTATACCAAATGATGTAATGAGTATATTAATACCAAAAAAAAAAAAAAAAACCCCAAAACCAAGACTATTTTTATTTGTAATCCAGTACACCATCCTACAATATCAGTCCCTATAGTAGATCACTGAATCTAATAGATATATTACAAAATGCAACAATTTTCCATTTTTTATAAATAATTAAATAACCTTCAAGTTGTCCAAATAGATTTCAAGAAAGGATATAATGGTGAGCTAATCCCGAGAAGAATTTTTGTATTATTTATTTGAGTACACTAAGGCGTCATACTGAAATAGAACAGCATATAGAAAGACCAAAAAAATCATTGATTATGTGAATCCTTGAATCTCTTCAGCCCTATACTCAAAGGGCAGGGAGAGAGAAAGACTGACTATTTCTTATTAATGGAAAAAATATTATTTGTCTACTTCATCAAGGTTTATTTTATTAATCAGCGATGTATGATGTATTTGACTTCACCCTACTATGTAAGAACCTAACAATTTTATTACTTATTAGTCAACAGAATTTTCTTTAATGCAAGAGTGCCACCTTATGGAAATACTATCAAACAGCCTTGCAGCATAGACCAAGCAAAGGAAATTGGAACATTTCTGAAGCAAAATATAAGCAGCAAACTGGGACATAAATTCTAAGCCTCCCTATTTTTTAAGGCATGTAAGATGAATAAATTACTGTTATTTACAATCTCCGATTGTAATGGTAATCAACTTGGAAATTTTTAAAGTGTGGGAAACTCAATTCATAGATAATAAAATTGTTGGGAAAGTAAAAGAAAGAACACCACTGATTTCATGTTTTTCCCCAGTAGATCTCAGACTAGCATATGCTGTGGCAGAATGTTTGATAAGAAACAGCAGGATGGTATATTTTATTAAAGTACATCAAATACAAAACATTTCCATATTTAGATGCCAGATGCAATACTCCCACATCAAAGTTTTTAGCAAAGTAATAGACTACATTTACAAGCCCTCATTTTATCTTTTAAACCAAAATGCTATAAAGTCAATATTATAGGAATATATCAAGGGCTACTTTAGTTGTATGTATAAGAATTTACCCACTCCTGGAGTCTGACACAAAGCTCTTGGTTTTGTGTAACATTACTTCAGTAAACAGGTCCTTTGTTCTTAAACTGATGCAGCAGAGTATCTCATATCCTGTTTATATATAGTAGTTTGCCCTACAACCACAGGTAAGGGATTGGTTTTCACCTAAGTAGTTGTTTTTGTTTTGTTTGGGCTTGATTGTTTTTCTAATATTTCCCATCAGGACTATCGGTGGAAAACATTTATGGGATTCCTCATTTATAGAGACTTTGCCCTTGTCGGTCCAGGGAGGTAGAAACTCTTTGTTATGTCCTCAGTATCCTTTTTATGATGCCCCAAATGTACACTGATCTGCTAAATCATCCCCAAATGTGAGGTCATACTGATAATTTTTCTGTTTATTACTTTTTGAGAGATGATAACTCTACAGTCACATACTAGTTGAAAAAGAAGAATATCTATAGAAACAAAATTTCGCACCACTGTTTGTTATAAAAATTAATAAATTCTTACCAATAGCACAAGTGACTCTGTAGAGCAAAAAGATACTCATTAAAACTTTCTATAGGTTTTTCTTGAAGAACATAATCAATACGACGACCTCCATTTAGCAAACCAATTTTTATACTCAAGTCTTCATCCTTTGAAAGTTCTGGACTTTCCACTATCTTTTCTGTTCCAGGGAAAAGAAATTGAGTATGAAAAATACAATACAAGTTGAATCCTCCTTTTACCACTCCTCTCTTTTTCTTTACTGCAATATTTGAGTATTAGGCCTATTTATAACAGAGTTACACATTTTTTCTCCCGATATATTTACACTTCTGCGAATATGAATATGTTTTAGTTAGTCCATAACACAATAGGAATACTCATTCTATCTTGAAATTCACTGGAATTTAAATCTAACAGCAGATGATAAGAAGGCAGATAAAGAGATGAGCACTTCAAAGAGGATCTCAAATTATATTTCATTGCAACATTAACTTCAGATTCTTTTTTCAATAAAAGTACTTTAGTTTTAATCATTTAAGAAAAGTTAAGTAAAAAAATTCAGCAGAGATAGAATAAAACAAACTTTTTCTGTCTAGAAAGTCAGTATTTGATTATCTCCAGGCAATTAGTGTTTTTATTTAGATAACTTGGTTTGTCATGGTGTTTGATTAAACCAATGCATTTATTATGTGCAAAGTACGTTTTTTACTAAAAGTACCAGGTAGCCCTCGACTTACAACCACATTTGGGACTTGGTTTACAACCATTTCTACTGTGGTCATTAAATGCATTATTGTGTGATTGTTAAATCAATCACACAGTCATTAAGCAAAGCTGGCTTCCCCAATTGACTTTGTTTATCAGAAACAGGTTTGAAAGGTCACAATTTGTGTTCATTGACCAAAAGATGCTGCAACTGTGATAAATGTGAGTCACTTGCCAAGCACCAAAATTGCAGTCATGTGCTTGCAGAGATATTGTGACAGTCACAACTTCAAACATGGGTCATAAGTCACTTTTTCCGAGCCCATCGTAACATAAACTGTCATTAAACAAATGGCTGTAAGTTGAGGACTACCTGTAACTATTTCCCTTCTAGGAAAACTTTTATCCTTTCCAGGATAAAAATTAAAGTCTGCATATTGGAGGAAACTATCCAAAACTTTATCAAGTTTCAGGGTATGAGACGTGAGTTCCTAACATGAGATTTTAGACTTCAATCTGGCAAGTAAAGAGATAAGAAACACAGTTCAGTTTTATCAAGTTGAGCAGTTACTGAAAAGGATATTCTTGTATCAACTAACCTTCTGCCTCATCTTTTTCCTCTTCTGCTTTAATCTGGTGGGCCACTTTCTCCAATTCTGCTTGGAGTATAGAAGAAGACGTATGGGCACGTGCAAATTCGTTAAGGGTTTGCCAAGCACTTTTCAAAGAGCTGAGAAAGCCTTGTTTCAAGTCTGATCCCATACGAGAGAGAGAATCTTTCAATTCTAATAAAACAGAAAGATAGAAAAAAATATAAATTACATCCAACCACTGCAAGTTTAAAAAGCAATCACTTTGTTAAATACAAATGTTAAATAGTTTCTTAGAAGCAAATACAGAATACAGCTTCAATTAAATAACAACAACAAAATCTGTTCTGCCATCTATAGACAATCATTTATTGTAGCTCTGTTCAGTCTGAAGTGATTATCTGGTTCACTGTCCCGATTTTAAAAATGTTTAAATTTATTAACCTGGTATACTGATGGATCTTCCTGGTTTCATTTCTCATTTACATTAATAGTAGGGTTGTGGAATCCTTTGGATGCTTCATGTGCAAAATAAATTAAATGGATACAGGGCTCTGAAGTACTGCACAGCTGTAATTAATCTAAGCAGGCTCCTTAAAGATTGGAGTATGAATCTTTAAAATCACCATATTTATTTATCAATCAAATTTATGTGGCTGTCCATTTTACTTAGCAACCAAAACACCATATCCAATTATTATTATTAATCAACCTGTAGCAGCACGATATCGAACATATAATTGTAACCATAAGTAGTGACCACTGTTATTTTGCTGTGAGTAGTGGTCAGGGAAAAGTAACTAACAATGTTTTTATAAGATTCTTAATTTCAGATGAGGTCCAACTAGTTCTGTAGATGTTCTAAAGTGGTCCTTAAACTCTGTTATATGCGGTTATGGATCGTTTTCCCTAATTAATGAAAAACTATAAAGTTTTTGATTGTTTAATTACTTTTCTTTAGTTTTAGGACTTGTATAGAGAGTAGATCACAGTTTAGTTCATATTCAAATTCAAAAAGATTCACAAATTGTGAAGCATCATTGTATTTCAACTGAGCCTATTTCATTGTATGCTTATTAGACACCTACTAATGCTGCATAGATATGTATTTTACTACTGTTGCAATAAACTATTTATATGACCACTTTAATTCTGCCTTATTTATTTACTTGTTCATTCTCTACTTCAACAACCCTTTTCCTGCCTTCACACATTGTGATGTCAGGTTAAAGACAAAACTAAATGGCAGACACTTTTAAAAATAGTAGCATTCCTTACCACTAGTCATTCCAAAATTACCATCGTGGAGAAAACAGCAGTTTGGAGGGAAAGCTTTATAAAATATTTTTGTCATACAATGTGCAATCAATTGATACTGAATACTTTATATGTTGGTATGTTGCTGCTTTCTCTCTTTGCAAGCTTCTTCTGTTTATGCTTTATAATGTACATACTAGGTGTATCTTCAAGTCAGATATTAGAAAAGATTTCAATTCGCTTTATTTACCAAGGTGGAGTCTTTTTCTGCCTTTGTGGTGTGGAATGAGGACTGGTTTCACATCAAAATCAGAAATAATCATAGGTTCTAGCCTGTATGCCACTGGATCAAGCTAAATAATAAAAAACACATAAGATTTCAAGTCTAAACACAGAACTGCACAGCTAGTTTCACACAAAAATATTAGACTGATTTCCCAATAGCAGTCAAAGGTCCAACACAGAATACATAGTTGGGAAAGGAAGTACATGAAAAAAGTTGCAGATGAAATACCGTGTTTCCCCAAAAACAAGACAGGGTCTTATTTTCTTTTGACACCCACTCACCCCCGAAATAAGTGTTTTGCCTTATTTTCAGGGAGGGCGTATTTTGACGTATGCGCTCAAAAGCCCAATTAGGCTTATTATCCAGGGAGGTCTTATTTTCGGGAAAACAGGTATCTAAAGTCAGGTATTATCCTTAACAAAGCTTTTCTATTTCTATTTGTTCACATGTTATTTATTTCTATATTTGATTAATCTGCAAATACATTATCATGCATGAGGTCATGTATAATTAGTATATTGATAAACAAACAATGAAACATCAAGTTGACTTATGACCACAAATGGGATCTGAATTTCTGTTGTTAAGCAAATTGGTTGTTAATAAATCACATCCAGTTCTACAACCTTTTTTGCGGTGGTGGTTAAGCAAATCACTGCCACTGTTAAATGATACAGGTGGTTGTTCAGTAAATTTAGTTTCCGCCATTGATTTTTCCTTGCTGGAAAATGGACAGGAAGGTCGCAAATAGCAGTCACATGACCCTAGGACACTGCAACCATCATAAATACATATCAGTTGCCAAGCACATAAGTTTTTATCAAGTGACTATGGGGATACTATGAAGGTTGTAGTCATAAGGACCAGTCATAAGCAATTTTCTTCAGTACCACTGTAATTCTGAATAGTAACTAAACAAATGGTTGCATGTCAACAACTACCCATGTAAAATTGTAAAGTTCCTCTGATTTGCATGCTAACTTAGGATTTCAAATATTCAATTTTCTCTCTAACCCTAAATAAACAATGCAATCTTTTAAAAATATAAAATACGATAAAAATGTGTCAGAAATTAATGCTACACAAATACATTTTCTTAGTTTTCAAAAAAGTTACACTTAGAATATAAGTATGTAAGATACAATTACTTTCACTAAATGTAATTGAAAACCTGTTCTTCTCACTAACCGGATGATATATGTTAAAAAATCCCTTGCAGGTTGGCAGCCTGTAGCTTTCATCAATTTTTTCCACTCCTCTTACAGTGAGAAATACACCAATTGGAGAACCCAAAGCAAAGAAAATATTTGGTTCAAAATCAAGCGTGCTGTATACCACGGACACCTACAAGATAGAAAGTATTTTACTTTTAAAAAGAAAAGAAATAATTCTGTTTGTACTTCAGCTACTTCACTTTCAGCCTATTACATGTATCCCCAGACTGGACATAACAAAGTTGATTTTGGAAACAGAAAATTGCAAAATGCCTTTCACCGTTAAGAGTTTTATGTGAAATTGATGCTCTATGAGTAGGTTCATAGCAAACCATGTGCACATTATATCATCTGTACTCCAGGAATATTTTATGTTTTCATTTTATTCTCTAATACACAATCCTTTGTCTGTAACTGCATAGGCTAAGCAGAAAAAACTGTGTTCCAAAAGGAGACAATTATGCAAACAAAATGTATTCATTTACATACATACATACATACATACATACATACATACATACATATATCTTGTACCTGGCCTGTTCCCACTTCAAAAAATTCATAGTCTATGTGTGCAGATGAAACAGATGTTCCAAATGGGCGTTTTCGTTTGGATGCCTCTTGAGGAACGGCAGGTTCTGAAGATGCAGTAGCTGAAGAAAACTTATCTGTCTGAGCAACTTCTTCCATTGCAGCCTTTTTCTCTAGTAATGCCTTTTTTTGTTCCTATTGAAACAAAGATTTTTAAAAACTGAAGAATCAAAGAATTACTCTTTAATAAATATATGCATTTGTATTTGGGCACGCGCACACAGATACACACAAAAAATTTCGTTAGAGGTTCAATTATCTTTTCTTCAGGATCCTCTGGAACTGCTCAAAATATCAGGCAGAATTCTTTTTACATTTTTTCTTTCAATTCCAGGAAAGCCAAATAGTCTATGTCCTTTTTCAATTGTTTATTATTTCTGTTTTACTTGCTAAAATTTTCACATTAAAAATTCACAATTTCTCTCCTAAGATGCCCTATAGAATCTTAATTTTTTTCCCATTTATTCAAATGTTTTCTATAATATTTCTGGATAATTTCTTTTTCTATCAGTTGATCTAATGAGCCTCTCCTTGCCTCATTTTGCTTTGCAGCTTTTCTGATGGATTATTTATAATCCAAAAATAAAAATAAGTCAACTACAAAGATGAAGGTAAATAGGCTTCTCTTTTTTCCCCACTGTCATTCTCTCTAAAGCTTTAAGGGTTTTAATCCCTGCAGTGTTCTTGGGTTTTCACAGTTTTCCATTTAAGCCTTACCCCAAACTGGCTCTCAGGGTTTCAAATGCAAAATTCTAACTAGGAGTTGAATGTTAAATAATATTTCACAAATATTGTTCACAATATTTTGACAAAAGGTGTTTCTTCACACCTTTCGTCAGTAAAATATGTTATCACCCTACTTCAGGGATGTCCAAACTTGGGAACTTTAAGACTTGTGGACTTCAACTCCCAGAATTCAACCCAGGAGTTGAAGTCCACAAGTCTTAAAGTTCCCAAGTTTGGACACCCCTGCCCTACTTATTTTATATTTCATCACATTTCTGTGATGCAATGTTAATATTCAAACAGAGACAAAGGGAGACTCAGTGAGATTGCTTCCTAGATTGCTTCCTAGAGCAAAACTACCATTCCCACCTGTTTGGCTGCTCTGTCTTTTACAAAGTTTGCAATCTTCTTCCGAGGCCCAAGAGGTATTCCCATTTCCTTCAGGTCATCAATTGTACACAGCAACTTTCAAAATAAAATGAGGGAAATCAAATTTGGTATTTTTCCATTAAAAAAATACAAACACAAATATAGCTGGTTAGTTACAAAAAAGAAGTATAAACATTTTAGTACTACAGGTAGTCCTTGATTTACAACAGTTCATTTAGTCACCATTCAAAATTACAACAGCTTATGACTGTTTTTCACGCCTATGACTGTTATAGCATCCCCTTGGTCACATGATCAAAATTCAACTGCTTGGCAATTGTCTTCTATTTATGATGGTTGCAGTGGCCTGGGGTCATGTGATCTCCTTTTGCAACCTTCAGAGTCAATGACAAAGCCAGATTCACTTAACGACCATGTTACTAACTTAACTGCAGTGATTCACTTAACAACTATGTCAACAAAGGTTGCAAAAAGAGGCAAAACGCACTTAACAAATGTCTCACTTAATAACAGAAATGTTGGGCTCAACTGTAGTTGTTAATCGAGGACTCACATATACATTGGTGACAATTACCATGAATCCTGGGAGGTAAGTCAAGATACTCCAGTATAACCAAGTCTGTGTAATTGAAAGAACAGCTATTTCCCCACATTTATCCTTGCTTTGTAGATTGAAAGCAGTAGGAGCCAGAGCTTATAAAAATAGATCAAAATACATGTTAAAAACCAATACTATAAACCTAACCTATTATTCCCCAAATGTCATCACAGAGAAAACCTAAGTAAAATAGGTTATCATGACCAATAAATCATACTCATTCAGCTTACCAATGTAATAGCAATGTAGCTGCAGCACTGTTGTTTTGTGTTTTAATTATAGTTTTTAATTCATTTTAATTTATCTACAGAAACTAAGCTTTTATTTTTCTACATCCTCTCAACTCTGAAGGATCAGGTTACTATTTTGAAAAGACTTGATGATTTGAAACAAGCTCTTTCCAATCTCAAGAGTTTAATTTGGATAATTTAACTCCAGAAGTGGCAGTGTCAAAGGCATAGGCAATTCATTTCTTTGTTTCAACTTGCCAGGATACTGGCTCCTAATGTACCAGTAAACATCTCATGCCAATTGCAGTTCAACTTTTTCTCAAATCCCTGACTGCTGATCATGAAACTTCAACAAATATATTTAAAGAATCTCTCCTACTTCCTGCTCAACTCTCACCAAAGGTAAATGCTAGATTCTGTTGACCTAAACAATACTTGTTCAATGACTCCTTTATACACCAAAGAATGTACTCCAAGTTTTCTAATTCAAGCATATAGTCTCCTGGGATCAGTTCAACTTCATACCTTGGTTTGTCCTTCAGTCAAAGAGCTTAACGCCTTCACTAGGTCAACACCAATGCCAACTCGAGCAAAATGACATTTGGCAACATACATATTATGCCATATGCTGCTCTCATGGAGTACTGATGGTTGAATGCTAAATATGAGGATCCTGCTTTCATTAGTGCTTTGGGCCAATATGAAATCCTTTTTCACAGGAAGCCAAACTCTCCCCCCCCCCCCAAAAAAAAACCCACATGAAATTGTAAAACTAAAAAAATATGCAGCTGCTTCCTATTAATAACACATACTCTGAAGCGTGATGATGCCCACTGAGAAATTTGTATACTTCTATATTTTGTGTAAGTGTTTCTTCTCTTGTCTTTTTTTATTCACTAAGACTGGCTATTGAACTGAAAATACTTGTGCTAATTTGTCATTAATTAACATAAGACAAATTCTGTGCAAATAATAAAATAATACTTATTCTTCTCAAGGATTTATTACTTCTGTGCTATCCTAAAATTATTTTAGAGGGTGCAAATATTTCAGGCATTGAATGATCAAGAGGAAGTGGGGATGGGTGGTAATGATCTCATGTTCACTAACTTTATATTACTGTATGCTTACCGTGTTTCTCTGAAATTACGACATGTTCTGATAATAAGGCCATGCCACATTTTTCTGGTGGGCAAAAATATAAGACCTCCCCCGCAAATAAGCCCCCTGGACAACCCCCCACCTCTGGCCAGGCAGACCGCCGCTCACCAACCTAGCTGTATCCCGAAGGTGCCAAGCCGCGGGAACTGGGGGGAAGGCAAAGGTGATTGCATTGCTTAGTGCCTTTGGGATACTGCTAGGTTGGTGAGCGGCTCTTGCCCAGCAGAAGAGGGGGGTTGCCGGGTGGCTGCTCTCTTGCGAGCGGGCTGCCAAAGAGCCGGCCACAGCCTCATGGGCGAATGGCTGTGTTGCGTTGTCGCAGCAGCGCAACACAGCAGCCATGAAGCGACCACACTCATGAGCAGTCACCCAACAAACCCCCTTTCCAGGCGGACACAGCGCCATTCACTGACCTATGGGTATTGCCAAGCCACGTGAGCGCCTGTTCGCCGCCGCCCGGCTCCCGCAGCTTGGCGCCTTCGAAATGGCAGTGAATGTCGCTCTGCACAGCTGGAGAGGGAGATTGCGCGAGCGGCTGTGCTGCTCTCGCACCTCCCAGCCTCCCAATGCCCTGGCCCAGCTCTCTTTACAGAGCCAGGGGATCTCTGCTGCCGCCGCCGCCACATGGCTTTTTCGGGGGCTTCCAAACTGAGTCTTCCGGCAGTGGCCGCTCTGGCCGTACTCTCTATGGTTGTATGCTCTGCCAGAAGCTGGCCCACAACCATAGAGCGTATGCCCAGAGCGGCGACTGCCGGAAGACTTGATTTGGAAGCCGCAGAAAAAGCCATGCGGAGGTCACCTGGCTCGTGCAACACCTCTCCAGCCATTCAGAGCATCATTCACTGGCATTTCGAAGGCGCCAAGCTGCGGGAGCCAGGCGGCAAACAGGCACTCACGCGGCTCGGCAATACCCATAGGTCAGTGTGCCTGGCTAGAAAGGGGGTTTGTCGGGTGGCTGCTCATGAGTGTGGTCGCTTCATAGCTGCTGTGTTGCGCAAGAGAGCAGCCACCCGGCAACCCAAAACAATAAACTCTCCCCTCATAATAAGGCTCAAGCCATATTTTGTGTGTAAAAAGAAAATAAGACCCTGTCTTATTTTCAGGGAAACACGGTATAAATTTCTCTGGATAACAGTAATTCCTGGCTCAACAGATACTTCAGGATGTGCATAAAATGGGAATGTTGTTTTGAATTCAAACAAGCCATGATATTTTTTTAATTTTTACTATACCAGAGATTCCATGTCAATCTTCTCCTTTTCAAAAGTACTGATATATTCTGACAAACTAAGCACTTCCAAAGTTCTTTGCAAGGTTGCAATATCATCCTCATCCTCGTTATCCCCATGTTCATCATTTAAATGAGACAGTAGGCAACTAGCAGAATTAGAATTCAATGATCCCTTGAAAAGGGGAAAAAATCTGCATTAGCTTATAAAATTTAAAACCAAAGGAAAGTTAAAATACTAATCATTTACTAATGAATGTGGATAGCTAAAAAATCACATAGATTGAGTATATGTATGTTTGGTGCTCACTTCAATCCACCATGTCAGAAAGAGAAGCCCAACTTAGATTGCAGAGCATCTAATTTGTATCTAAAAACACTGGGATTAAGTACTAATTAGAGTTAACTCTCAAGGGCATTAAAGGATCGTAAAAACTCATACAGAAAATATATATATTCTGCAATAGCGACAAGACAACTGTTTATGACTGAATTCTTTTTAACAAGCTAATATGCTAAAGAAAAATACAGACAGAGGACCTTTTAGAAACCTGATTAATTAGAATACACCATATATCCATGTTGAATATATAAAATGTTTTTTCTTTGATTAATGCAGTGTAAGCATCCTTATGAACTGATCATTTATGAGAGAAAGCGATCCTATTTGTTAAAATAAATTACATATACTGCATTTTTCGGAGTATAAGACGCACCATTTCCCCCAAAAAAGAGGGTGAAAATCTGGGTGAGTCTTATCCACTGAATACAGCATTTTTGGCCTCCCGAAACCCCACCCCTTTATATAATGGACGTGCAGAGGATTTGGGAGGCCTGCAAAGTGCTCCTGGGGGATGTGAGAGAGCAAAAATGAGCAAACAATTGGCCATTTTTTTGTTCGTTTGGGGGGGGGGCAGTTTCCAGGAGCACTCTACAAGCCTCCTAAAAGCTATGCATGCCCTTTTTCTGGCAAAAAACAGACCTGTTTTTGTGAAAAACAAGCCTTTTTGCTCATATCCCCCGCCCCCAGGAGCACTCTACAAGCCTCCTAAAGGCTATGCATGCCCTTTTTTTGGCAAAACCAGGCCCGTTTTCGCCAAAAACAGGTTGTTTTTTGCTCATTTTTGCCCTCCCCCCAACTCCCAGGAGCACTTTGCAAGCCTCTCAAACTTTCTGCATGCCCCGTTTTTCACAAAAAATGAAGCATGCAGAGGGTTTGGGAGGCCTGTAGAGTGCAAAAATTTTTTTTTAATTTACCTCTTCCAAATCTTGGTGTGTCTTATACTCCGGCACATCTTATACTCCGAAAAATATGGTACTTGGAAGAAGACATTCAGTAAATTATGACAGCAGTACTGTGTAATTTGATTAGGTTACATATTTCTTATGTTCTGAATATTGCAGTGATCGTTTGAAGTTTTTTCTAGGAATCAAACAAATATGAAGGAAAATTGTTTGGTAATACAAATACCTGCTGGTCATCTGTCACGTCTTTCACAGCACCGTTGGAAGCAACAGGAGTAGAATTAACTGCAGACGTCCAATCCTTCTGATTGGACAGTATGTCAAATAGAACCAAGGATCCTAGGAGATAAAAAAACTCTATTGTTAGAAATAGAATTTTAAGATATCTAAACAGTCTGAGTTTAAACAGTAATTACCTTAGGTATGTTTCCCACTAAACGTACTAGAGACGTTTCTAGGACAAAAATCTAGCTATAAGAATTAACACACACACCCTGCCACAATTTAGACAATAGTTCTCAAGAGTTATACAATAAAAATGGTACATTGAACTAATCATCATATTCAGACATTACATTACCTAAACTGTGGCCAGCAACAGAGATTCCTCCTTTAAAGTCAGGGTTCCTGCTCATAAATAGTGCATAAAGATGGTTCATTTCTACTGTTACTTTCTCCACAACTGTTTGGCAGTAAGTGGGGCTATTGTAAAACAGGATATCAAGTAGAGTCTCATTGGTGAAGTGGCGGAGGCGTCCAATAGTTGGCAATGTTATTTTTTTAATATTCCTTGAAAAACACAATTACACAGGTTATTAAAAAGTTATTTCAAATAAACTTTGCTAAAAATTAAGAAATTTGAGAGTAAAAATTGCCGAAGTAATTTTCACAAATCATTTTTCAAGTCTATAAAGCAATCGTGGTCACGATATTATCTTCCTTGTAGCTTCCCTACTCCATTTTAACAGCCTTGCCCCAATTAACAGGCCATTTAGGAAAAAGAAGTCTGTTAGTCATGATCCTCTGTTGAATTGAAAGTTACACCATCATAGAGATTAACTTTGATGATATCATCATTTAAATTGTCACAAATTTGGTTATGTTGTATCAAGGTTCAATAAACTGAAGTTTCACTTTGTGTGAATCTAATTAGTGATTATGTATTCAATAACCCATAGTTAGGCAAACTATGAATGCAATATGCAATGCACTAGTTTGGTCTAGCGGCTAAGACTCCAAGCTCGAAACTGAAATACTGTGAATTCTAGTCCTGCTTTAGATAAGAAAGCAAGCAGGGTGACTTTGGGCCAGTCACACTCTCTCTCTCCCTCTCTACCTAACCTACCTTCACAGGATATTATTATGGGGGAAATAGGACAAAAGAGTATTATTTCATTTTCAATCATGTATAAAAATAATAAAAGTGGAGAATGAATTAATGAATAAATGAATTTAATCAATATACCAGACAGAGACAAATCTGTTCCCTTCATACACCATAAACAGATTATTAAAGAGCCTGCAAGTTAGGTTAAACATAGTGATATGAAGTATGCCACAGTATATCACTTTGTCATATCACAATTTGCACTTCCATGATCTCAGATGAATTATTTAAAAACGCTTAACTAGTGCAACATTCATTTAGCTCTATTATCCTAGAATGACTGGTTCAAATATTCAAGAAATGACACTGGTTGCATTCAAATATTACAATTAGCAAATATTTAATATGGCAAGAACAAGAGTTATTAAATCTATTTTCTATTTTCCCCATTCTCATACAAGCTCTAAAGTGTGATCAGCCTTAAACATGGTTGGATCAGGCTAACTTCAAAACTACGGTGTAACTTTCAACTATTTCAGATAAATCAGTTATAGTACAATAAAATACAATTATGAAAAACAGAATAAAATACTAGGAAAAAATCACTACTTTTTTATTCGAATGAAAAAGTTAGCATGATATAAATTATCAGTATATGATACTTGTTCATATGTAACAACATTTAGTAATTCTAAACTAAAAAATCACCAAAAGTATACACTTAAAGTTACAACTGATCAACTTTGAGAGAGTAATCAATGATCAAAGAACAATTCTACTTTCTTAAAATATGTGAGTATAGTAGACCTACCTATCCACCCCTGTTGCATCTCCATGCAAAGCATTGTGCCAATGAACTGGCAGGAATTCAACTCTACTCACTTTATGTTCTTCTATTGATTTCTTAAAATGTGTTTGCAGCAGTTTCAGGGATACTGTCCGAAAGTCATCAACTTTTTAAAAAGGGAGAAAATTAATAATGGTGTCATACAATTAATATTAACTGAAGAAGTTTATAGTAAATATAAACGCTATAACGCTATAGAATTTCCAATTTCTGAAAATAAATATTTTCTAGTCCAAACTCTGCAGGTGGACTTGTAAAAGTATAGCTCAAATTTTGTATATGCTCCACTTATTTTGATTTTTAAAATCCCAGCAAGTTCTACACTGATCACTTTCTAAGCCATTAGAAAATATGTATGCAGTTGATTTGGATAAAGCATCGAAGCAATTTACCACTTTTCATCTCTCCTGATGGGAAAGCTTGACTTCTAGATATTATAAATAATAATAGTTTATAATTCTGTTTTTTTTCACTAATAGTTTTTAAAACTAATATATCATTTATTTGAATATCGTTTAAGAGGATTATACCTTTAGAGCAGTTTATTCACTCCCTTATCTTCTTAACCACATTTAATTTGTATGTTTATATTTCTGATGCAACAATTGTTGCGATTTGAAATCCAATTTAAAGACCAGCTTAAATGCTTTAGTTTAGTGTATTAGACTAAGTGACTTTACAAACAACTCTAAATAAAGGTCTAAGAACCACTACATAGTAAGATACTAGCTGAAAAAAGGAACAAAGAAATATGCTTCATATGCATTCCTGTATCCATACTCAAATAATCCTACCACATTCAACAATGCTTCTGAAGCGCAGATCGCACACTGGGCCAATTCCATGAACCATAAATACCAAATGATCAATTTGAGACATTTCACCTATAAAAATAAAAAAATGCAATCTGTTACATTCATAAACACTACAAGACATACTTTCCAATTTAAATATTACTCGATATTTGCAATGATTTTCTATTCAACTTTGAAGGCATTTTAAGTCATCCATTGTGATCTCAAAATGAGGAAATAGCCTCTCAAACATCTCAAGGTAAATACCAGATATTCAGAGGAAAAGTGTTTATATCTATTCTGGAAAGCAGCCTTACTTATTACCTGCATCTATACAGTTAATATTCAGAAGCTTGCTGGGAGCCAATATATTCTTCAGCCAAAACATATGTAACATCCCGGCATGTGAGGAGAAAGCAAGAGATTTTTAAGGGAACGTTTTGTATGAAATCCTGTACAACTTACCATCTGGAATATCCTCATGATCATCATCAATTCCACGTTTAACTACTCTTGGTCTGGTCTGATCATCTTGTGTGGTGCCCCATTCATCTGGTATTGAAGAAGGCTGGAACTGAACTATAACCTGAGATAAAATCAGTGTATCACATTTATACCCAATTTAATTTACTGCGATATTATGCAATAAATGTATGCTATAGCTTAGATTAAATTCATAGGTACTACAGATTTTTTTGAAGAAAAAAATGGCATAAGGCTGTTTAGCATATACTAGTTCAAAATTAAGTTTATATTTATTTCAATTTCCAAATTGATTTAAAAGATTCTCAACACCTGAAATAATGATTTGCGACAGCACACTATTCAAATAGTTAAACTGCACTGTTGGAAAGAAACATCTAATATGCCTCCTAATATAAGATTGTGTTGGACATGCTGCAAATTCATTGACGATGTCCATTTTGCTGCCTGAATTCGTGGCAATGTAACCCTAAGTGGATTGGTCCCTCAAAGGATATTTCCATATATTTTACAAGGAAAGTAGATAATGCTGGCTCAAAATCATATTGACGCATTACAAATTTATTGGCAATGTCCAAATTCACGGAGAACCCTGCCCACATTCATGGAGACCTAATCCCAAATGGATCCCCCCCCCCATGGTATTTTCCCAGGAAATGTTGATAACACCGATTTCAGAATTCAGCACCCTGCTAAACATACCAATGCACTTCAAATTGGAGATGTCCATTTTGATATTCAAATTCATGGACACTTAACTCTAACACTAGGTATATTTGGGCCCTCAAAGGGATTTTCCCATGTATTTTACCAGGAAACCTATATAGATAAGACGGACTGCAAAAGTCAGCACCCTCCCTAGGATACCAAAGCACTACAAATCTGTTAGTAATATCATTTTGCTGTCCAAATTCATGGAGACCTAATTATAACCCTGAGTCGATTTACTCCCCATTGGGATTTTCCCATGTATTTCACCAGGAAATGTAGATAAGGTGGGCTCTAAGATGGATCAGCAATTCCTTAAAGGAGGGTGATTGATAGTCAGATATGATTAACTGGTCTTTAAAAAGCAAAATGGTATAATTTTAGGCCCCAAATAAGGACCATCCTCCCATATCCCCCAATTATTAAAAAAACAGTGGAATTTTAACAGCATGCTTTCCAACTACTTTAAATCAATTGGGTGTTGAATATTTTTTCCAATGTTAATACTTTTCAGGGTTTTAAGAATGGAAATTGTAATAGGAGGCCTCTGGCAGTCAAACCATTCCAATTCTCTTCCTTAAACCTTCATAATCTACCCTTAAAACTACCTCAAACCACCTCAATACATTTGAACCTTCCCCTTTTGCCCAAACAGGCTCCTGCTTCTATATCCAATTATGATCATCCTCCAAAGTGATAATACCAATACATTACTGGTGCTCTCCAGAGTATCTAATTAAGCAACATTCTCATTACCTTAGGATTATGCATAACGAAAGTTTCTCCACCTGGAAATTCTAATCGCCGATGCCATTGATTTGTGGTAACAGCTTTCTTATACTCGGCCTACAACAAACGTAAATGATACAACTTGAATATCAAGAAACCACATCAAAAGACAATGTGACAAGAATGCAATTTAATTTCATTTGTAATATTATATTAAATTATTCCCACAATTTATGAACAAAGACTATGCATTTTTTACCAATTAATCAAATTTCTAGAGGCAGTCACTATTTAAATATAATTAAAACTAGGAAGACAAAGATGTTTTTCCCATAGTGTTTCATGCCTAGTATGTTCTAAATGGCACTTTCCCCCAAGATTTAAAGCCACAATGAAAGTCAGATACCAACAATATGAAATTCTATTTTCTGCTAATGCAGCAGAGAATGCTCTAGTTCAGTGATGGTGACCCTTTTTTGGCTCCCGTGCCAAAAGCGGGGGGAGCGCAGGGGGATCATGCGCAGTTCTGCCATGACCATGCTATGCGTGTTACACCCCCACACACATATGCATGCACACCTGACCAGCGATACCACCACCCCACTTTTGGTGTGTTTTTTTCACCCACCCCAGGCTCCAGAGGCTTTCTAGGAGCCTTTGGAGGGCGAAAACAGCACACACACACCCGACGCTTTTAAGGGACACCTCCTGAAGGCTCCAGAGGGCAAAAAACGGTCCTATGACCAAACTGGAAGTCTATTCTGGTTTGGCCGTAGGGCCGGTTTTTCGCATTCCGGAGGCTTTAAGGAAGCCTCCGGAGAGCGAAAAATGGCCTCAAAAGAAGGCCGAAGTCAGCTGGCCAGCATGCGTATGTGTGCTGGCCAGCTGACAGGGCAGCGCGTCGCGTGTCCTAACAAATGGCTCCGCATGCCACCTGTGGCACACATGCCATAGTTCACCATCACGGTTCTAGTTTCAAAACATATTAGCAGTAAAATGAAATCATCTACTAAGAATAAATAACATATATGCATATTTGCTGCATATAATTTATTCAGTATAAAATAATTTTGTTTTTGTAAAAAAATAATAACCCAATTTTCAACATTTTTTTACTTTACACTAAAATTTTTGTTTAAAACTAATATTACAGCAACATTTTTATAACTCAAAGGCCATAAAATAATAAAATGATTTTTAAAATAGATTCATTGGGAAAAGCTACTACCCTATACGCTACACACAAAAGGAACTGATGATAATGATATGGATGTGGTAGCACATTATTATTTTATTATTCAAAAGAAATTTTACTTTTGAATTTGTGATTTTTTTAAAAAATCTACAGCTAACATTGTTGCTTTCCTTTTTAAAAATACTCACCTCTAGTTTTTCACTGAAATCCTCCGTATAAGGAATAAATCTGCTGTCCTTATCTCCCTTATAAAACCAAGTACATCGTCTTACTTCAGATTGCTGTTCTTCCCAATATACAGATTTTCTCACACGGTCATATAGATAAACATCATAACGTCCTCCATCAGTACTCAAGACCACACTCTCTGGATCAGGTTGCACTAAAGATTTACCAGAAAGTTATTACTTTATCAACCTTTCTCCATTTCTCATCTAACCTGTGAATACTGGAAATGAGAAAGCTTCGAGTTTTACGCTGAACAGTGATATTTTGTTTCTGAACTAAAGCTTCTATTGGAAAATGAGGGCAAGATGGAAAGTGTTCTAGATTTAATGTTTATCTCTTTCAACAGCTGTTCCATTTTGCTCATTGGAGATGTCAGAATCAGACAATATACAAAATACACCAGCATGGATAGAATAGAAAAGTTCAGTAGATCCCATAGAGAAAAACAAGAAACAGGAGAAATAATCTGAAAACTAAGGGGAAACCCTCTTTGAGTAATGAGGTATTCAGTATCCAATTTTGTTATTTTGAAATGACTAGAGTTTTCTCTGAAGAATTTTGACAGAATTGCTCTTCATTACTCAAATGTATGACTTTATGGAACCTTCTGTAGTAAATTTGCTTAAAGGAAGTGGGGAGTGAACAAAAATCTCTCTGATAGAATTGGTCACTTAATCTTGATTACATGAATAACTGTCATCAAGATCATTAAATGTTTTATATAAATCAAATACTGTACTATGACAGGTAAAAATGCATATAATTACTGATTACTCTTTGAGCTATAGCATATGTAAGAAATGCTCAGTTTGATCATTTCCAGGACCGTTCTCAGAAAATATCAGGAAAAGCAAAACAGCACCTAGAGTTTCTGAAGAAACATTGCCTCCAAACAAGAATCTACCAGGTCTCATATTTTCACTGGGGAAAAAGCTTTTAAATATATGCAAATGAAATGTATATATGTAAAAATGGTCTGCATATTATATAATATGCTTGTCTATTCTCTTCATGTCCAAAAGTACAAATTATTAACAAAGAACATCCTTAAGTCTTACCAGAATTATAAACCTTCTCTAGAGTTGTAGAATCTAGATCACTGAAAGGCATCCATAGTTCCTTGTTTTCTACTTCCTTACAGTAAAACCAATGTGGCTGAACTGGTTCATACTGGTTTTGTAATAAGACAGGTGGTGCCTTCACAAGTGGGCCTGCTAACATTGATGTCTGAGGTGATAGGGCTGACTGGAATGAAAAAAAAAGAGAAGGGGGAAAAATTTCATTAATATTTCAAAGTTTTTCTTGATATATTGATACAGGTCTTAATTATATACAATTAATTCCATTCTGAATTACAGGAATATATTATTCTTATAGATTTTGAATTAGCATAGCAAAAAAAAGCAATAAGGGAATTGTGTCTTAATTTTATATATCTGATTGCCAATTATTTTCAAATTTGATCTAGGTGGAAGACATTAGGTTTCACAACTGAATCCTAATCAAAACTCTATTCAATGTAACTTTCAAAAGTTATCGAATTAAAAACAAAAATTAGTTTCATAATTTTGCAAATATTTTACATTCAGATATCACCAATAAACTAAGCAAGTATTAACTCTTTACTTGATATAATTAAACAGTGTCAAAAATTCCTAAAATCAAAAACATTTCATTTTTGTTTTCATGCAAAATAATAATCAAGGGTTAAGATAGCAAATGCATATAACTTTATTTTAAGGGCAACATTTGTCTCAAATGTTTTTGTTCATATATGTCTAGATTCCCCTTTCTCAGTTAAATCAAGTTACAAAACATATTCAGCCAATCATAAATGATTGTTATTGAGCTTCTGGAAGATGTGAGAGTGAAACGATAATTCTTAACAGGAGCAACAAACTACAATATTGAGTCCTTAACTTTTTAATAGGAATTGCAATATACTGAAAGATAATCTTCCTACCGGTGGCATTGGTCCTGCAGGAGTTGTATACTTCTGCATAGGTGGTACAGAAGGTGAAGGCTGCAGACTCTGGGCAGGTACTTGTGTCTGTTGAAGCTGTGGGGGAGTGATATAAGGATTGGCTCTACTACTTAAGGTAGTATGACGATAGGGGTTATAACCTTGTTGTGATGCTCCCTGAGGTGGTGTTGAAAAGACAGCTGGTGGAGGACCACTTTGCTGAGGTGTTTGATAAGTTCCAATTCCTTGCACTGAAGTAGACGGAGTATTAAAAGATTGTGATTTGGAAGTGGAAGCTGAAAATACATTTGGCCCATCTTGTGATGAAGGAAGAAGAGGGAAAGAAACTGGAGGTTTAGAGAAAACAGATGTTCCAGCTTTGGTTGAGGTTGCCACTCCTAAGGGTGGTTGTCCAATGCTTCCAAAGGGATCACTACTGCTAGGAATTTGAGAGAAATAACTGAATGTAGTTGGAGGGTTCACATTTGTTGATGTCTGGCCTAGGAAGCTGTCTTCTTCACCAACATCTGTGCTATCATCTGCATTAAAGAATATAGTAAAGATCAATAAAAAATATGAAAGAATGGCATCTCCTCCATAACATCAACTAAAATCAACAGTGCTATAGTTCATTGCATTTTAGCAACAAACATCTCTACCATTTTCAAGTCTTGCTGTTCAGCTGCAGTATTTGTATTACCTCAATAAGATAGTAATTTCTTCTTTTGGCAAGCTTTCATTATCCCAATAAGGATGTTCACTCAATACAGTAGCCAACTTGGAATATTAATGCTAATATATCAGCCAGATTTTTAAACTATAAGACACCATCAATTAATCTAGAAGGTGAACTTTCTTTTGATGGCTATACACTACATTTAACAAAGGAATGGGGGGGGATTGTTATTTCTCAAAAATGGGACAAAATGCAAGTAAACTGTGTACAATATAGACAAGAATGGGGGCAGAATCTTTCAGATTTGGAAGAGGTTGAGAAAGTTAGTTTTTGATTGTATGAATCCTATTTTAGGGCTTATTTTAGGTAAGAATATTACCTAACCAGTTTATTGATTAATCTGTTCTGCATTTGATAAAATTAACACCACCATTTTTACTATGGCTCTGCTCATTTTCTCCTAGTGATAGGACCATTTCTTTCCTTAACTCTGCCTAATTTTTGAGGCAGTTCTTCAATGCCAGAATGAGAACTAAGTTACTGCATATAAACAGGGAGCAAAGCCCAAACTGACTTTGCTGACCTTCCAGAAAGATCTGAAAACATGTCTTTGCCATCTGGTCTGGGATCCAATAGTATGGGTATGGAGCCTACAAACGGTTTTATTACCAGGGAAATTGGGTGTACCCTTCTGCAAATTATTTTTAATGTTTTAACTTTTTATAATTTTTGCTATGATTCTTTCGGTTATTTTGTTGCATCATTTTTGTGTTTTTTAACTTTGTACACACTGCCTAGAGTCAAATACGTGAGATGAGCAGGCTTATATATTTACCAAATAAATAAATTTGGGAAATATAAGAGAAATACGAATGTGTCAATTAGGTTAATGCTACAAAACCTCTTTTGAACGACACATTTTCCTCTCTCCCATCTGATGTCACTGATTTTCACTACAATCAGCTGATGCCTTACACCTGTCTCCAATCAACATCCTAATAAACTGATCCCTCCAAATCTTGTCTGCTATGCTTCTAACCGAGAAAGACACCAACATTATGTTTTTCCACATTACTACAGATAGTCCTGAACTTATGACCACAATTGAGCTCAAAATTTATGGTACCATGAGAAATTTGTTAAATGGGCTTTGCCCCATTTTACAACTTTCTTTGCCACATTTGTGAAGTGACTCGCTGCAGTTGTTCTATTAGTTAAGACCATTGTTAAGTGAATCTGGTTTCCCCATCGACTTTGCCTGTCAGAAGATTGTAAAAGGTGGATCACATGACTCCAGGATACCGCAACCGTCATAAACGTGAGTCAGTTGCCAAGCATCCGAATGTAAATCACGTGACCAAGTGGATGCTGCAATGGTCATAAGTCACTTTTTTCCATGCCATTGTAACTTTGAACGGTCACTAAGTAAACTGTTGCAAGTCAAGGACTACCTGTAGTTATCTCCAAATAACTAAACTTTTGGGAAACTTAATTGCAAGAAAAAGAAATGCAACAGATCATATGAGGCAGGAAATCATACCCACTGATTGGGCAAGTCTCTTGGTGGGAAGAACTTTCCCTGCATGGTCAGTAATAAGATTGCAGCACCAAGGCTGTGAAAGCACACACTTTTTGTGCACTAAAAAGCCTTCAAGGGCTTGGAGTGCTGCCCTAAACTGTCAAAAGACTGTAAAGAAGATTTTGGGAGTGGGGGGCAGCAAGCCAGGAAATTCGGGAATCTCACCAGTAAAGTAACTCGATTTCAAACCCCGATATAAAGAAATGCACGCCAACGGCAACAATACATCCGTTTCCCGTTATAAATAAATAAATAAATAAATAAATGTCACATCCCTGGAATATCGCACCTTCTCAAACCCCTCCATTCATCCTCCCGTCCATCCTGCAGGTCCTGGAGGTTACGAGACCTCCGACCTGCAAGATGGAAGAGCTTTGCAGGCGTGGTTATCGCAAGACCTACGGCGGGGATTATTTCCCCCCCTAAATGCCTTAGAGTCGCTTATCAAAACGAAGCAGTGAGTGGGAGAGAGCGAAAATGGATTTCAAGCGGGGATTCCGACTCCCGTGTGTCTCTCGCCCCCAACCCCACGACCATTACCTGCGGGAAGGAGGCCAGGTCCCGTACCGGCCACAGGAGGGGCTTGGCTGACGGGGATGAAAGGGACGGTGAAATTGAACTCGGTGGCCGAGGAGGAGAAGAGCAAGTTAGTGCCGCCGCTCGTCGAAGAGATGCCGCCCGTGGCGGAGGTTTTGGGGGCAGCCATGACGGAGGGACTTCCACGTCTCCCGATTCTCTTGAGCCCTCCCCGACAAAGCCCTGCCCCTTCCGCCCGGCCCTAAGATGGCGTCGCCGCCGCTCTCTTCCCTTTTCTCCCGCCAACCCGAGCCCGCGCTTAGAGCGCAGTGAAGTGAGGCTTGAAGTCCGCCCCGGCCTGGCTTGCGCTTCTTTCAGCCCAGCCTGGAACCCCCGACCGCCTGCTATCTTAAGCCCTATCCGCCCAGCTCGGGAAAAGCGGGTCCTGTGAAGGGAGACCACTCTTTGGCGTGTCTCTCCAGGCCTTTTAAACGCGTCGAAGAGCCGAAAAGATGCCGTGTGTGGCGGACTGGCTGAACTGCCCTCTCAGTATCGTGCAAGGCATTTTCGGTGAGACCGGGCTTGGGCGGGGGGAGGGGGAGTTTGCGAGGGGATGGCAAAGCACGAAAATGTGAGAAGCTGTAAGGCAGGTCAAGGCGGCGGGGAAGCGGCCTGAGCTACTCCCGGGTACGACACGGACAGGCAGAGGGGAAGTCGGCCGAGTCCAAAAAGAAAAAGAAAAAGCACGAGAGGGAAGAGAAGACGGCGGCATTGCTGAGATCGGCTCGGGGACCGGGAACGACCGGGAAGGAGAGAAACGGCGGCACCTCGCCACTCCTTGCGGAACGGGGGGTGTAGGAAGTAGCGGGACTGACCGCCGGCGACAAAGCTAATAACCGAATTTGGCCTGGCAAAGTCAGGACCCCCGCTGGACCGAGCGGAGCCAAAAGCAGCCTCGGGGTTGTGTTGTGAGGTAAACTTGGCTGCGGGAAGGGCAGTTCTGCACGCCGAAAGTTGGAAGCCTCGTGGGAAGAAGAAGAGTGTTCCTGAGCATGTGCGCTGTGATGTTTCTTTCGGCTTCTCGGAGGGGAGGAGGGGGCTGAGAGGGAGAATAACGCATCTTGAAGACATTGAAGGGGGCTTTTCCTATTAAATGTGGGGCCTGGCGGCCTTCTTTTGAGTGCTTAATTACTAGTTTACTGCTATAATTAAAAAGAACAGGGCATGGTATTATTAGGCTTCTGCTTGTCAAAACTGAACAGGAATCTTCTGGCTTCTGTTTTCCGTGGCTATCAATTACTCTTGTATCTAATTGGTGTGTTGGTATCTGATGAGTGGCTTACTAAACCCGAATGTTCGGGTTTAACATTGTTGTGTTTTTTGCCTATTTTGTTTTTTAGCAAAACGGTTTGCTATGTCATTTTTAACACAATTATTTGCAATTGAACCAACTCTTGGTTAAATGTGACCCAAAGTTAATCCAAAAATCTCTGAGCACATCTGAATAATTGTCTAATTGTTTTTATTAACCTTACAAGGAAAATATTAATTAATTGGCAGGCTCCCAAGAGACTGCGCTTAGCTCATATAACTGAAAAACCAACATTTGGAAAGTGCAGCTAACAGGAAGTTCAAAATACCATAACAAACCGGAATAAATCAAACCAGGAAACAAAATGGGGACACAATCACTCTTTCTTAGAAGCTAATTAGAATAATAGCAATAGTACTTAGACTTATATACCACTTCATAGTGCTTTACAGTCCATCTCTGTGGTTTACAGAGTTAGCATCTCTCCCCATACACACACACACCAGCAATCTGGGTACTCATCCAATGTTTAGGAATTCCCTAAACTACAGAAGGGTAGGAACCATATGAATCTCTGGTGGAACTCATTCCAAAGAACAGGAATTGTCAGAGTAGGTGTTTCTCCTGAGTCCCACCAGATGATATTCTTTAATTGAAAATCAGCGCTTGAAAATTGCTACAACAAAGATCAATTATTGGACAGAAGACGTGATACTTCGTGACATGGAAGATTTATTTATTTTATTTATTTATTTTATTAGACTTATAAGCCGCTCCCTCTCCTCGAAGGGACTCGGGGCGGCGTACAATAAAAAATACATATCACATGTTGCACGGAGGAGGTATAAAAAACTCACAACATCAATTATTACAATTCATAAAATAACACAATAATAATAGAGTTAAAAAAACATTAAAATACCCTAAAATTTAAAATTGCCAGGGGGATTGGAGAATAGAGCTATAGTTGAGCCAGGCCGGCTAGTTGGAACAGGTGGGTCTTGAGTTTCTTGCGGAAGGAGCGGAGATCAGTAGTAGTCCTAATGTCGGGGGGAGGTCATTCCAGAGGGCTGGGCCCATCACAGAGAAGGCCCTGCTCCTGGGCGCCGCCCTCTGGCACTGCTAAGTGGACGGCACCCGGAGGAGTCCCTCTCTGTGAGAGTGAATTGGTCGCAGGGATGTATGGGGCAGGATGCGATCCCACAAGTAACTAGGTCCTGTGCCATGGAGCGCTTTAAAGATGGTGATCAACACCTTGAAACGCACCCGGTAGACCACAGGGAGCCAGTGCAGCTCGCGCAGGAGAGGTGTTATATGGGAGTATCTCGTACTCCCCATAATTGCCCGCGCGGCCGCATTCTGGACCAGCTGTAGTTTTCGGGTGCATCTCAAGGGGAGCCCCATGTAGAGAGCGTTGCAGTAGTCCAGACGGGACGTCACCAGCGCATGAGTGACTGTGCGAAGGGTGTCCCGGTCCAATAGGGGGTGCAATTGGCGCACCAGGCGAACCTGGTGGAACGCCCCCCTCGCCACGGCTGCCACATGGTCGTCCATAGACAGCCGGGCATCTAGGAGGACGCCCAAATTGCACGCCCGCTCCACGGGGGCCAGTTGCTCGCCCCCAATGGCGAGCGATGGAATCCATTGGTTGAACTGGGGGGCCGATAGCCACAGCCACTCCGTCTTGGAGGGGTTGAGCTTAAGTCTGTTGCCTCCCATCCAGACCCGTACGGCTTCCAAGCACCGGGACATCATTTCGACGGCCTCGTTGGGGTGGTTAGGGGTGGAGATGTACAGCTGCGTATCGTCAGCGTACAGATGGTATCCCACCCCAAAACCACGAATGATCTCACCCAGCGGCTTCATATATGTGTTGAACAGGAGAGGCGAGAGGACCGACCCCTGCGGCACCCCACAAGTGAGCAGCCTCAGGGTCGACCTCTGCTCCCCTGCCAACACGCATTGCGTCCGGTCGGAGAGGTAGGAGCAGAACCACCGCAAAACGGTGCCCCTTACCCCCAGCCCCTCCAGCCGGTGCAATAGGATACCATGGTCGATGGTATCAAAAGCCGCTGAGAGGTCTAATAGGACCAGGATAGAGGAACAACCCCTATCCCTGGCCCTCCAGAGATCATCTACCAACGCGACCAAGGCCGTCTCTGTGCTGTGCCCGGGTCGGAAGCCGGATTGGCACGGGTCTAGATAATCAGTTTCCTCCAGGTGACGTGGGAACTGTTGGGTCACCACACTCTCTACAACCTTCGCTAAGAAGGGAAGGTTGGAGACGGGACGATAATTAGCTAGCTCAGTTGGGTCCAGAGAAGGCTTCTTGAGTAAGGGCCTCACAACCGCCTCTTTCAAGGCGGCTGGTAAGGACCGCTCACTCAATGAAGCGTTCACTAGTCCCAAGAGCCAGCCTCGTATGACCTCCCAGGATGCCAGTACAAGCCAGGAGGGACACGGGTCCAATAAACATGTGGTGGCTCGCAGTCGCCCACGCAGCCTGTCCAAATCATCGGTGGCAACAGAGTCAAACTCCTCCCAGAATGGTCTCTCAAGACTCGCCTCGGACGTCCCCCCCCCTAGCCCACTGAGGGGGACCCATTCCCTCCGGATTTGAGCGATTTTATCCTGCAGATATTCCCCAAATTCCTCTGTCCTGCCCTGCAAGGGGGCTTCCCGCGGCCTCTGTGACAGAAGGGAGCGGGTCACCCGAAACAGGGCGGCAGGGCGGTTGTCTGCGAACGCAATAAGAGCGGCACAATGTCGACGTTTGGCCACTCTTAATGCCACAAGGTATGTCCTTAAGTAGGTTCTTAGCTGTGTTCGGTCAAATTCGGAACGGGAGGATCTCCATCTGCTCTCTAGGCGTCTCTTGTGGCGTTTCATCACCCTTAGCTCCTCGGTAAACCAAGGGGCCAGGGTGGTTCATTGCCGCAGGAGAGGCCACAAAGGCGCAACCCGGTCTAAGGCCCCGGCGGCCACACTATTCCATGCGGCTACCAGGTCCTCCATCCGGGAGCGGGTCAGGTCTACAGGAAGTGGCCCAAGTTCCGTCTGGAACCTATCCGGTTCCATCAGGCGCCTGGGGCGGAACCATCTAGGACGTTCTGGTTCCACCTCCCCGCGGTGGGGGGTAGCACCAGGGAAGTCAAGCCGGAGAAGTGAGTGATCTGACCATGACAGGGGCGTAATAACTAAGTCCCCTATTCCCAGATCACTCGTCCACTGGCCAGAGACAAAAACAAGATCCAGCGTGTGGCCTCTCTCATGCGTGGGGCCCTGAATTAATTGAGTCAGGTCCATGGCTGTCATGGAAGCCATGAACTCCCGAACCACCTCGGATGCTTCTCCCATCGACAGCAGGTTGAAATCCCCCATAACCAAAAGTTTGGGGGTCTCAACCGCTATCTCTGCGATCAGCTCGAGGAGTTCAGGCAGGGCCGCTGATGTATAGCGAGGAGCCAAGTATACAATCAGCAGGCCCAGCTGTCTCCCTGGGCCCCAAGAGACAGTGTAATCAATTGAAGTGAACATTGAAGGTAAAGATGTTGAATTAGGAAGTCTACTTTCAACCATAGAAACTTATTGGGTGCAGTGGGCCACTCAATGTAATCTACCTCACAAGGAAAAACTTGGGGGAAAGAGAATGTTTAATATGCCCATAATACGCCCAATAAATACTGAGAAATCTAGATGGGATCAATGGGAAATGAATTCACTTTTCTTTTCAAGGAATTTGACTGTCCATATAACAAATCCATTCCATTGTAAGAATTGTAATCTTACACTATTTTAAAGGGAATGTAATTAAATTGTGTATATAATATAAAACATTTAGATATTGGAAAGGAAAATATTGGAATGAGATTGACTAGGAATCAGGTTCATAATAACTTTTGCAAATGGCTCTTGGGCGCTTATTATCTTCTCTCAACTCAATTGTAATACTAATAAGGAAGTAGTAATCTGTTAAAAAGTAAAGATCCGTATTTTTTTATAAATAATAATATATTACTTCCTTCTACTTTTAATATTCTTGATCTTTAATCTCTTCAAATTGTGACTTAGAACTTCATTTCTTTTCATTTTTTTTCTTTGTTCTTTCTTCTTCAATTCGTTAAAATTAGAATTTGTTAACATTCTTCAAAATTTTAACAAATCTCCTTTGTAAATCCAATGTAGGAAAATTATCCAGGTAACACTCTTGGTTTATTGTTTACATATTCCTTTTAATTATTAAGGCATTGGCCAGTTTCTTTTGTATGTCCAGTACTGCTTTTTCCCCATAATTCTTGTAGTCTGTCATTTTAAGTACATTTTCAGATCAATATCAATCTTCTCACATAAAACTTGATTTTTTTCCCCCATAAAATCTTTTAAACACAGACTATAGAAGCAGGCACTCTTAAAATTAGCTTCTGGATCCATTGTTCAAAAATATCTTCAGATTGTTCAATGTTAAAATATTTTGCTTCATTCTTATTAGTGAGTCAAATTTAAGTATACATTTTTAATTGTAATCTTTAATTCTTATGGTTCTTTCTAGTGTCCATCCTTCAGAGTCTAATCCTGGCGTGTCTTTTTTTTAAAAAAAGTATTTTCCCACAAGAAGGATTCTTATAATTAATTCCAAAATCTTTTTCAAATTAATCTAGACTTTTACTCTGTCTGTGACTCTTTTGTTGTTTATTTAAAAATAAAACCTGTGTTCTTAAACTCTATTTCAAATCTCTTTCACTAAGCATTAAATAACTCTCTTAGTGTTTGATGATTTGAGAAAAATGGCAATTCCATCATCTCCCAGAACTCTAAACCTGCCACAAACCATTGTCATGTAGTTACCTTGTAAGGAGAAATTGTACAGAGCACTTATGGGCAATCTCCAGACGTCTTCTTATCTGGAGGATTATGAAAAGTCAGTCTATTCACCAGCTTTTCATTCTGCTGCAGTCTTTGGCTCCACTCTTAGGCTTCTAAAAATATGTCTGCTTTAATGCTTTAAGGAAAGGTTCCTCACTGTTAGAGCCCAGGTTCAGAATCTGTTCCGATTAGCAGGCCTGGCATAATTACAACTGTCCCTCCTGGCAAATGTATTAACTGGTTATTTTAGGGGTATTGTTTTTAACTTATTGTGTGTGTTTTAGGGGTTCAAAATCCTATATTTATATATATTGCTTTGTACAGTTCTTTTAATTCCATTTTTAACCTCCTCCATTCCAACTGTACATATTCAATTTTTATTGTATTTTGATATATTTTGCATGGACTGTACACCGCCCCGAGTCCCTTTTGGGAGAGGGGGCGGTCTAGAAGCATGAATAATAAATAAATAAATAAATCTGAATCTGATTCTGAAGAAACTGTTTCAGCTGAAGCTGTAGAATGTCAGCCTCAGGAGTCCCCAAGCTAAGTATCACATGAGGCTGATCAAAAAACAAGGATTACCTGGACAGAGCAACGAGAGATGAAAAGGCCACCCAACCCCTGGCATAGGTGAATAGAAAAGGGAACCGAACAGAGGTGTTCTTTGAGGCTCCTTGCCAAGCAAAGGAGTAAATCTCTTAATTAGTTACAGCTCACTGCGGTTTGATTTAAGGAGTGCCCTGACCCATGATCCCTCCTTCAAGCACCTGTCTATTATCCAGCTCCTGTCTGTGCACTCCTGACCTTTGAACTGTCTGACAACTATGATTGGCTATTGGAACCCAGAACTAGATTTGGATGCTACTCTTAAAAGCAAACCATTCCAGCAAGCGTCTGTTAGAGATTTGGTTTTGACTTCCAATTCTAGTTTACTGTTATTTCTTTGAGGTTCAATAAACTTAATTACCATAATGTGTGTGTGTCTGTATTTAAAACCTAAAATGCTATTTGTTGATTAATTACTGAATAATAAATACTGTATTAGCCAAATAAACATTTAAATGTACTATACTACATTTTACATTTACAGCCTATGCTTTTTACAAACTAAAATAGTGTGATTTGATTTTTTTGTCTTGTTTAGCTCAGAATAGTCTAAATCCTGAATGGGAAAGAAAAGTAACAGAGTACTTCAAAGAGAAATTAAAAGAAAATAATGCAACTAACTGGGTAAGGCTATATTTACTTATCAAATTTTAAATTCTTTAAGGATGGATTTCAAAATCTTTAGGCAACTTTGATAGGATGGCATTCAATAATTTTAAGCATACTGTAGAGCTAAAAGGGATTATAAAATAAATTCAGTTTCTAATTAAGTATATCAGATCCTGAGTAAATTTCCTGCACATTCAAGAATATGTGATAGTGTGATATTTTCATTAGAGTTTTTTCTATAATTTCCGTAACCCAAAGATAATACATATTTGATTATAGAATACATTGTCATTTTATGATAAAATAATATTTTTGTTTGAATAAGGAAAAAGATGCAATACCAAAGATGCAAAAAATACACAAATATTTACAATACATTTTTAGTAATTCAATCCTGATCCCAAGAGATGAACAAATTAAACCTACACATTCAGAAAATTGAAATCTGGTTCATTAGAAATTGTATGACATGTTTATACATTTAGTCAGTCATTTTATTTCAGTGACTGACCAGTTGTTTGAAAAATAGAGCTTTACTGATTGGTCCATTTTTTAATTTTTGTTAAACATTGTATAGGTCCATATCTATAGAGTACATTTAGTTAATTGACTAAATCTCAAATATGCATAACTGAATTAAATCATATTTAATTCAGTGATTACTAAGAATTTTTTCTGATAAAATCAATGTAAATTCTATCAGCCTTTCTGTATAGGTATTACATCTTCAATCGTACTTAAATTAAAATATAATTAGATTAATAATAATTGAAAATAAAGGTATAAAATTCTGCTTGCCTCATGAAGCTGATAACTATTGAATTTTGTTTTACAGGTACCATCATTGAATGATGTTCCTTTACATTATCTGAAGCCAAATAGCTTAATAAAATTTCGCTGTATGGTTCAAGATATGTTTGATACTGAATTTTATATGAATGTTTATGAAACTGTTGATACAGTTACTAAATCACGTGTAAGTTAGTTTCTTCACTATAGTTCTGATTACCTATATTCATACCCAGCCATGTTCCTTTTGTGGTCCTTGTTCTTCTTGCTATGATTGTTGAAAATTTAGAGCAATTTTTCATAAATTGTTGCTTAGAGTGATTTTTTTTAAAAAAAAACTGTATTATTAAATAGGAATAACATCAAAACCAAGTCATCAAACTTTTATCAAAACAGTTCCAGGACTACCATTTGTGCTTTGGCCTTACCCACTTTGTGAGCTTGTCTTCCTTCCTGAGTTAAGTGTGGTCTTGCCCACTACAAGGTTGTCCATCTTTGCTAGGTCCATCATTTCCTTTTTTTTCCCATGTGACATAGAACTTTTGTAAGAACGGCCAATGCCTCTTTTGTAAGAGTTATCACATGAAATAAAGGAAATCTTAAGGTTTTTCTATGTGTATTCTTAAGTGAAATATCAACAATCCACATCTGATAATAGTTCCTTAGCAATTCTGCTCATGTATATTGGAATGAAACAGATGCTTTGCCTGGAACCAATAAAATATTATAAATTAACCCTTGGCTTTTTCCGAATGAAACATTAAAAAAAGAATATATTGAGCTTAGCAGAGAATAGAACCACTATGTTCATAGAAAAGATAATTGTGAAGAAGTAACAGTAAATATTTACAAAATCTCCACAAATCTTCCCAAAAAGAACATGGTAAGAGGTTGTATAGAATACAGTAGTAATTTTCTGTTTTTTAACAGGTTATGCATTTTGGAAAATACAGAGATGTAGCAGAATGTGGGGTAAGTCCAGCTACTGAAATTATGGCAACACATTTAAGTTACTATAATATTTATCTTTTTTTCCCTATTTTATTTTTCACTGATTCTATAGATACCTTTTTGGAGAACTTAAAAAACATGGCTTGTCAAAAAGGCATTTGGGGATGAATTTGTTTCCTTGCAAGCCCAAATGGTGGTGCATTGAATTTTTTTGTTATACTTGTGTTAATTGTGTTGATTTTAAAGCTTCTGAAAGTAATACTATAAGCAACTTGTACAATCAAAAAACGGAGACGAACACAAGTTTTTGAAATAAATAATCACACAGCATAAATATTAGTTTTTTAATAAAGGATAGAATAGAATAGAGTAGAATGTACCTCCCATACCCTTCTCCTGTGCTTTTTTAAAAATAAAGATATAATTGAGCATTCATTTGCACTGATGTATCCTCATTTAGTATATGGAATCAGTGACAAAAACTAGTTCTTCTTAAACATATATCTGCAGAATCTGTGTCTCTATTCTATTTTGAATGTAGAAGGCAGTAATGCCACTTTCAGTGGGTTTTAGTCCCTCACACATTCTAATATTTTATAAGGGGAAGAAAAACTCATCCTTATCAGATACTTGGAGTAGATTTACATTAAGACAAACACAGAATGCTATATGAATGTGTATTTTTAGCATTGTCATTTTAACACTTGACACTACTTCAAAAACTTAAGATTGGAAAATACAGACAGAGGGAAGCATACAGGTTGTAGTAAAAAAATAGATTTTTTTTATTCCTGTGCAGGAGATTTATATGCTAATCATTACCCTTTTTGTGGGATATTCTGTTCCTCTACTTTCTAAACATTCTACTTCGGTTGCTAGGAGTGTTCTGGGATCACTTTTCTTATAAGATTTGTTTTGGGGTCACACCTGCTAATTTATATGCTTATGACACTTACATACAGATATTTGGTGCTATATTGGTGACATTAAAACACTTAGAAAATGGATTGATCAATAGCATACATTAATATGTGTTGTGTAGGCATGGATATTTTTTAAATCCATACATTTCACTAGCGCTTCTACTTGAATACTATATTGCTGACAAGGAAATGTCATGCTTCAAATGATATAGTTCAAACTAGCACTGTGGTATTATTAATATAAAAAACCAGAACCAGCATTTCTTTATTTTAGGTATGTCAAAAAAGTTGTTACTAGAACTTTTGATCCATAGAGATTAGAGTTCATTCCTTATAATTCCTTAGGATAAATATTACTTTCTAACACACTAACTATAAAATTATTTTAAGATTACTTCCCTTTTAAAAAAATTAAATGTATTTCATTTTTATAACAACTTTACAATTTTTTCTTTTTATAGTATGTTAGTGATGTGTAATATCTCTTCTTCTAGCCTCATCAAGAAATAGATTTAAATCCTAAACAAATCGTAACTGCAGATAGACAGACTTTTTACTGTGTTCCAGTGCCAGGAGAATCTGCATGGGTGAAAGAAATATCCTTTGTAGCTTATTATATTGTGGACTGGTACACTAAATACTGAAATAGTAGTGGTAACACTGATAATGCAAGCTATTTAACATTTGATAGAAAAGTATTGATTCTATGCCATCAAGTTGTGTCAACTCTTAATGACCACTGAGATGGACTTCCTCTAGTCTGTTCCAAACCAGTGGAACTAGTGATGCATCTATTGCTGCTGTAATTAAATCCACCCACCTTGCTTCTGGTTAGACTCTTCTCCAGATTTACCAGCATAAGAAGTCTTAGGGAGCTACGTCTTTGCATCATATATCCAAAATATGATAATTTGAGCATTATTATCATCTCCATTGAAAATTCTAGATTGATTTGTTCTATTATCCATTCGTTTATTCCTTGGTTATCTTGATGATGATGTTCATCATGTTCGAAGAGGACCTTGACATCTAACAGGGTTGTCCACCATGTAGATAACTTGGTTATATATGGTACGCTTACCATATATAACTGCTGTATACCATATGGTATACAGCAAGCAGAGTACTCTTTCTATCCTGTTTCTTCAAAGTCCAGTGTTTGCTTCCACAGAGTATTACAGGGAAAATCATTGCTTGCAGAACTCTGATCTTTGTAGATATAGATAGATCAGAGTTTGAACGTCAGAATTTATCTTTTGACTCCACCCACAAAAACTAAAGATGCTGAACAAAATGTCTATTTGAAGAAGCATTAATAAAAGTAACTTTTTAAAGAGCTTTTCTTAACTATAATAATAGAATCAAGATTTTCTGAATCCTTGGCAATTAATAAAGGAACTTCTATAAGAATATGAAACATTAGGACAGGAAGGCCTGGAGGAACTTTGTCCATGGGGTCGTGATGGGTCAGACACGACTTCACAACTAACAATGAAACATTATATGATGTACTTATGTTAAACTTACAAAATGCTATTATCTTTTTCTTCATCTTTGGAAACCTTAATTTTAAATTAAATGATTAATTAAATTTCCAGATAAGTTTATTCATGATACCAGAATGATTCTGTCCTTAACTTAAAACATACGCTTATAGTAGTGCAAGTCAAGCTCGAGTTTGTCCATCAACGTCATACACACCAAGTCGCCATAAGAGAAGTTATGAGGATGATGAAGACATGGAGTTGCACCCATCGAAACAAAGAGAACAGCACATCGGTATCAGCTGAGATAATGTTGTCTTTCTCCTGAAAGTTACTTATTTTTCAGAATTACTATTATGGTGTATCCGTTTATATTGAAGTGATTTATGCCTTGTTGACTTAGAATAGACTTAGAATAGATTTAGAATATGCTTTTATATACCATTATCTGGTTTTTTAAATAATTAGATGAGTTCAGGTATAGTTGCAAAGAGAGCAAGTTTCTGAATGTACCACTGGTCTGATGTGTTATCCATGGGTCAGTTTGTAGCTACAGATATATGATTTACAGACCAGTATTTGCAAATACTACATTCTTGAAAATCAAGGATGTTTCTGATTTATAGAGAGAGCAAGAGCAAACTCATGGAGAGATGATACATTTAATTGTTAGCCATGAAAATAAATAGGACAATATATAACTGAATGCCAGATGCAGCAGAAAAATAATAAAGAGGGTTATGAACTTCATGATTCTCTTTATTTGGCCGAGTTATTGAAAAAAAATGTGCTGAGTTAAATCAGATATGGGCCATTTGCAGAGTCATCTATATTTTTGTACTTCTAACATAGTTTTTAAAACACCATATATAGAGTCCAGAAATAAGCACCTTATTCCAGTCCACTAATACGGATGTTAAGGTCAGGGGGGAAAAAAGTGTACAAAATAAATAAAATAACAGCTTTCCCCTTCTTTTATTTCTACACATTTCCACTTCTTTTCCTACCCTTCATAGTATTCTGAAGAGAGTACTCATTTCCTTGGTTTCATCCAGAACTTAGTACTCCTTTTGTAAATTAAAATACTTTGGGGGAATTGCTGTTCTGAAAAGAATCTAAGCTCCAATGTTTGCAACATGCATTTGTGACTCAGCATGATGTAATTTTTTTTCAAAAAGCAGCAATAAATATTAATCTCAAATGATGAGTTTTAAGGTAGTGGAAACTGTTGTTGATGATGTTTTAATTCTAGGAAATGTGCTCGATATCCAGGGGAGTGGAGAGCCAAAGCGATTAGAAACAGAAGCTTCTGCAAGGCATCAGATGATTTCCTTAAACTCTTCGTCTCCACTAGATCTGAATTTTCCACTCCCAGGGGAAAAGGGCCCTGCATGTCTTGTGAAGGTAATAATATCTTAAGCAATGTCTGAAACAGGATCACTTTTACACGTGTTAGAAGTGTGGAGATTTGTTGTAATTTACATTTAGAATTGGTACGTAAATCAAGGCTGTGTACCGTATATAGGTAGTCTTCGATTTACAACAGTTCATTTAGTGACCATTCAAAGTTACAATGGCACTGGGGGGGTGACTTATGATCATTTTTCATACTTACAACCATTGCAGTATCTGATTCATATTTATGACAATTGCAGTATCCTGATGTCATGGGATCACCTTTTGTGATATTTTGACAAGCAAAGTCAAGGGAAGCTAGATTCATCTAACAACCGTGTTACTAACTGAATAGCTACTGTGGCAAGAAAGGTTGTAAAGTGGGGCTAAATTCACTTAACTGTTTCACACAGCAATGGAAATTCTGGGCTCAATTGTAATCGTAGGTTGACGACTACCTGTGTTTAAGAATTTAGAACACTGTAATTCTGCACAACTACAGTTTTTATTGAAGCAGAAAGTTATGAAGGACAGTTATGATGCAAACCTTCTCCCATAATACCAAGCCATAATTTATTAATATGTTCAAGTAGCTATTGCTTTTATACTACTTCATATGGTTTTACTGCAATTTATCCTCTTAACATGTTCTGTTTGTGGCAGATATATGAAAATGGGGACAGTTTCAAAGTCAATGATATTCTTGAAGTGTATGGTATTTTGTCTGTCGATCCTGTCCTGAACATGCTGAACCATGAAGAAAGGTAACATTTTAGTGTTAATAAAATACAATTTTGCCATCAGTGTGACTGAAGAGATTCATATATTTGGTCCACAAATAATAGGTAATTTGTAAAATTTCTATAAAAAATTAGCAGCAACATTGAATTTTCTTCTTTGTGTTTCAGAAAAGCTGAACAATAATTCCAAATTTTTGGGGAAGATTAGTCCTAACCCACTAATTGCTAGTTTACAGTGTTGAATTTATAACTAAATTTTAGACATCAGAATTTGTCCCAATTCTAAATAATACTTATTTCATTATACCCTTGTAAAAAATAAAAAGGTGATGTCAATTCTTTATATTCATTTTTTAAAGATATAACTGAGGTCTTTACTTTGATTGCTGAAAAAGTATGAAATAAATTCAAGAACTTAATTTATTCTGTTTATGATACAGATAGTCTTTGACTTACAATAGTTCATTTAGTAACCACTCAAAGTTACAACGGCACATAAGTGACTTATTACCATTTTTTACACTTACAACCTTATCCTCATGATTATGTGATCAAAATTCAGATGCTTGGCAACTGGTTCATACTTATGACCATTGTTGTGTCCCAAGGTCATGTGAACATGTTTTGCAAACTTTTGACAAGCAAAATCAACAGGGAAGCAAGATTCACTTAACCATGTTACTAACTTATAAACTACAGTGGTTCAGTTAACAACTATGGCAAGAAAAATAGTAAAATGGGGCAAAACTCACTTAACAAATGTCTCACTTAACAAGAAATTTTGGGCTGAATTGTGGTCGCAAGTTGGGGACTATCTGTGCTGACATTTTGTGTTTCAATAAAATACCTTTTTCTTTAGCAGGAAAGAATGTTGCATGTAATTTTGAAATGAAATGTGCCTAAATACAGCTATTTTTACGTTTTAGGGAGAATTCCTCCTCTCCAGTGGAGTCTATGGATTGTATGGATACTGTAGAAGAACAGAGAGTTCATAGTCCTCCAGCATCATTAGTTCCCAGAATCCATGTAATTCTGGCACAGAAACTTCAGCACATAAATCCATTGTTGCCTGCTTGCCTTAAAGAAGAAGAAAGCAAAAGCTGTAAGTATTTCAACTATTTACGGAAGATTACCTTGTTACTATCAGATGCCTGAATTGGATTTTATTGTTTCTACTACTTTATACACAAAAAGGTCAGTTTGTTCCTACGTCATTAGTATTTAAAGCATAAAGGACATTTATAAACGTTGTATAAGCCATTTTGCTTCCCCTTTGAATTATGTACTATGCTTCTTGAAGGGAAAAAACATCATGATGCGTCACGTGACGGCAACATGACATGGCAAGTTTGACACCCGTGTCTTATGGCATCCATGTAATAATCAAAAAGTGTCCAGCTTGCTTGATAGCTCAAATAGCACAGGAAATTGTTCAATATAAGACACCACCCTTCCTTTCCTCATAGTAGTAATGCTCTTGCCAAATACATCTCTTGTGTACTGTATATACAAATATGTTTCTGAAAATCCTGTAGACTACATGAATGTGACAACAATAGTGTTCCATTTTAGCTTGTAAAATTATTTCTACTTTTGAAGCCCAGGTTATCTATAAAGTGATTTATGGAAAAATTCTGAATATTTTAACAATTGCTCTAATATCTTTTAAAGAGAAGAGATAAAAAGTAAATTATAGGCACCTATCGTAGATTAAATATGGCTTCCACTTTTTAATTGCCTACTGACAGAGTTGGTGTGACTTCAAGCCAATTTTCAGTCTTGCTGCTGATTAGCTTTTCTTATTTGATAGAAATATTGAGCTAATCTTTAACAAAATTGGCTTCTTTCAAATGGACAGCTATACTGACCCCTAAAATTAGGTAGCATGTAAAGCTACAATAAAGCACTACTTCCAGAACTCTCATATTTTAGGAAAACAATCCTTTTTTAAGATAATAAATTGCCAAAACAATCATGATTGTTATAAAATATCTGAGATTTAAGTGAACCATGCAAGCAAGTTAAATTTCCTCCACACCATAAAATCAAATCAAACTTTATTAGAGTCATACCCCATCATATTCTGCATCATCTACATTCCTTCAGAACTTGTCCAGGCCCTTAGACCACTAAAAAAAAGAATTTCCTCAGTTAAAGGAGTTCCTTTGATTTAAAGACAAAATTTAATGAATTAATAGCATAGTCAATAACTAGTGTGGGATACATTCCTTAGCTATTTAAATTATTTAGTTAGATTTAGTTAGAAGTTAAATTATATGCATGGTTGATGCAGAGTTGTATATCATTAACTGTCTTCTGCAAATGATAATTAAGTGTACAGGTAATCCTCAACTTATGACCATAATGGAGCTCAACTACATCATAAATCATTGCATTTATAAGTTGAGGCATTATGTGACCTCATGCAAAGTTACGACCGGTTTTTTTATAAAAATTGTTAAGCAAATGCATTTTCCTCAGTGGGCATTTTTTGTTGGGACACCAGAAGTAATCACAGAAACCAACAAAAAAACATCGTAAATCACAGTCATGTGTTGCCGAATACAACAAATGGCCATAAAGGCGAACCAGTTGTCAAGTGCCATACAAATGTGATCTCATGATGGCAGAGGGGGCAACCAACAAAATAGATTGTAAGTAGTTTTGGGGAGGTCCATTGTTATTTTGAATGGTAATTAAGCGACCAGTCATAAATTGACTGCACAGTACAGGTAGACTTACAACCACAATGGAGCCTCAAAATTCTATTGCTAAGCAAGACAGCTGTTAAGTGAGTTGTGTCCCATTTTATGACCTATTTTGCCAATTTGTTGAATGAATCACTGCCGTTGTTAAGTGAGTCATGCTGATGTTGAATTGCAGCTGGGAAGGGTGCAAATGACGATCACATGCTCCCAGGGCAATGCAACTGTCATAAATACACGCCAGTTGCCAAGCACCTGAATTTTGATCACGTTACCATAGGGATTTTGCAAGTGTGGAAACTAATCATAAGACACTCTTTTCAGTGCTGTTGTAACTTTGAACAATTATTAAACAAATGGATATAAATTGAAGACTACCTGTAAAGAAAAATGCATGTGTTATTTCTGATTCTTGCCTATGCTGTCTATTTTAGTTGTCTCTAGTTTTATGTCTGAACTATCACCAGTTAGAGCAGAGCTTCTTGGCTTCCTCAGTCATGCCTTTTTGGGAGACAGTTTGGCTGCTGAATACGTTATATTACACCTCATTTCCACAGTGTAAGTAACCAATTCACCTGTTTAACGTATCTATTCCTGTGGGACAAGAAGTAAAGGGCAGAAAGTATCTAATTAAGACAAAAATACAGTATTATTCTGCAACCTAAAATTATTCTAATTTTTATCCTGAAAATAAAGTAAAATAATTTGTCCTTGTAATCTCAATTGCTTGCATATTTATTTAGGAACCTTCCTTGATGATCCTTAACAGTTTGAATCACTCTCTTACCATATAGTTGCTAAACTTAGTCACTAGGCTGACGGTTTTAAAAAAAGCTCTCTAGAAGGAGTAATGTAACAATTGTTAATATAAAAATGCTTAACTCCTTCTATGTAGCTTTCCTTTATGTTCAATTTCCTGCTCCTAGTCTTTCCTAAATTAAAAGGGAGGAGGAGAGGAAGGAAAAAAATATTCTATTCTATATCCTTGTTGGTGCTTGTTCATAATTGTTCTTCTAATTTCACTGTATATATGCTCAATATTGCTCTTTAGCCAAAAACATTCCTAGCATAAAATTGTTTACAAAGATCACCAATAGAAGTTTTTGCTCATAGCCTATATTTCTGTCCTTTGTGTTTATATAGCTATGCAAGAAGAGATGTCCTTCCTCTAGGAAAATTCACCCTGAATTTAAGTGGCTGTCCAAGAAACAGTGTCTTCACAGAACATGTATACCGTATTATTCAGCAGCTTGTTCCTGCAGTAAGAATTACATTTATAAGCTGTGTATCTTAACTGCTCCTTCATGTCAGTATCTGGGTTCACCTGCCACATTACGTTGTAATGAACGTAGATTTCAATCCTATGAACAGAGCCATTTGTAAACCACAGTTTATGTCTTAATGCAATGTGTAAAATTGCTTAAATCAATTTACTGTACTTCAGATTGGGTATCTAAATGGACAATTGAGAAGTGTGTATGTGTGTGAGAAAGAGAGTTTTCTTTGTATACTGATAGTCCTCTATAGGGTTGATAGTCCACAACTTACAACCGTTTGTTCCGCCCATCCTAGTGCCCTTGCCCTCACATGATTGTGATTTGGGTGCTAGCAACTGTCTGTTAAAAGCAATCACTTTTAACTGTCTGTTAAAAGTGATTGCAGTACCCCGCAATCACACAATCGCTATTTGTGATCTTTCCTGTCAGCTTCCCCAGAAAGTTATTGGGAAGACAGCAGGGTCTCAAGTTTCTGGGGTGAGTCTTCCCCACGTACATATCCTCTCCCAGTGCTTGCACTGCACCAATGACTCACACATCCCCGCATACTCTCCCAAGCTTCCTTTACTGCTTGTGTATCCTCCCCAAGCTTCACTGTTCCGTCTCTTGCATCCTCATTCCACCTTTCTGACACCCTCCCAACTCGCACTACACCGTTGCACACCACGCCTTGCCTCTCTTGCACCTCCTCATGCCCTTCCCCATCTGGCAGCAGTCACTTATTACCTGCTGTCCTGCCTGGGAGGCTCCTGGTACTTTCACCTTCCTGCCAACTTCCCCACTGACATAAGGGAAGCCAACAGAAAACTGCTTGGGATTAATTAGAGTGGCAACCAAGACTGCAGGAATTGCCATCACCATGTAGTACAGTCTGATGGAAATTCTGTTCCCAATTGCTGTCATAAGCCTACCTGTATGTCACCAATGCATGACTGCTTGCATGACATATACAGAATGGTGGATCTGTACCCAATAAGACAGTTTATCTCTAATTCCTCTATGGCTCAAGGAAACACAGATGCCATAATTTTAACAATATGGTTTCTGCCCTTGCTTATGCCTGCCAGTATGCTTAGTTATAATGACAAAAGAAAAAAATAAAGTGTAATTAAACATTTTTGCATATGTATATAATGCATTTTTTCAAGCAATGTTATGTAAGTTTGATGCTTTCAAAGATAATGGAATATTTTTAAGATTCTGTATTTTAAAACCAATTTGCATAAATTGTATTACACCTCTTGATTTTTTAAAATATTTACTGACTTATGAAAGAAAGAGTGTATTTCTTTTACTGTGGAAGAATTGGGTGTCTTTAGCCAGAATTTCTGCAATTACATGATTCCTTGATTTTTATTAAATAGTTAACTTTTTACGTCAGTTATTAGGTACATGTTCCATATGACAATTCATTATAGTGATTTTTTTTGGCAGTCGTATCGCCTACAGATGACTATAGAGAATATGAACAGCTTAAAATTTAACCCACACAAGGACTACACAGCTAATCGCTTAGTCAGTGGAATATTACAGTTGACCAACAGTACCTCTTTTGTCATAGATGAAACCCTGCTAGAGCAAGGACAGCTTGACACAAAAGGTTAGTATTCATGGATACAGTTTCTGTTCAAATATCTTGCATGAATAAATGTTAAAAAAACATGGTTGAATCAAAAATAGAGTTGCCTCTCTGATTCTTTTATTTTACATTATATACGCACATACATGCTTATCTTGTCACCTGAGATCATCAGTTATAAATGTTAAAATTGTAAATGCATTATAAAAAGTAAATCAAACAACTAAGTAAAGCAAGAAATAAGATCAGAAGGAGATTTAGTATGTTTGCTTAGTTACTGTAACATGTATTGTGTGAGTTTGGGGAAAAGAAATTAATCTAACTGGAAATAAGCTAATCCCAATTTAAAATACAGATAAAATTTCCTTCAACTTTGCAGATTTAACATCAAATTCATCTTCTGAAATCCAGTTATCTTAACAACCAGAGACAGGCAGAAACTATACAATTTTTGATTTGGATTACCTTCTTCACAGGAATAATAGTATAGCCATATAAAGCCTGTCCCTCCTTTTAACTGCTTTTAGTTCAGTTACCTCACCAGAAGTTACTCCTTTTTATTTAAAAAAGTGGGATTTTCATCCAGCTATTGTTGAAGGATGTTACATCTGTCATGCTGCTTCCCAGTTGTCTTCTGCTATCAATGGACCTAAATCTTCCTTAGGCTGTTTTTCTGCTTTTCCACCTATGTCTTAATTCTGATTGTTCACCATGCTTATAATTCACAACAGTGGAGAACATCAAATAAATAAAATTTTGATTACATAAAAATCATCATAAACAATTAATATAAGAGAAAATCCAACATCCTAAAACCATGAAAATGTGCGCGGGAATTATCCAACTGAGTGGTGATCATGGCATGAGCCACCCATCAGTCAGGACATTCTAATCCCTATTCATGTTCATAAGAATTAAAAGTTCTATATTTAAATAGGTTTTTTACTTATTTTTTTATATTTCCATTCCAATGGACTGTTGGACAGAAGTTATGTAAATAGTCTCGTAACACTGTATATCTTTCTCTGTCATTCACCAGGATCTATGAAAATAGGGCAGAGCAAGATAAAACTTGATGTATGAAAGAAAATTCACAAAAATTCAAAAATGGACTATATTACATCATGGCAGAGAAAAATATTCCAGAAGAAAAATCCCTATTACAGCTCTGTGAAGAGATAGTTTGGTAGCTGCTAGGAATATTGGCAATTGTTCCATTCTGAGCTCTAACTCCTAGTCATATCCACCTGACTGCATAGAAATTTCGCTATACTATACTAAAGATAATAGAAGATAGTAGAAAAAACACCAGAAACTAGTTTTGGCATGCTTTCCCTAGCTTATTAATTAATTAATTATTGCATCTAGACACGTTCTTGAAACAATTAATTTGTTAAATACGGTGAATCAAAAAGTACACTGAATGGTATATTCTTTTCTTAAGTATTATTTTTAGAATAAGAAAAGAATAAGAAAAAATATTTCTAAAGGAACATATGTGTATTTTAAAGTCTAATGTTCAGCCATTAGCAAGTAAGGAACTCCAAGTGTGAACAGTTATGTACATCATGTTACTTTTCTCAACTATCTAGTTAGATACTAAGGGAAGAATTTATTTTAAGAAAAACTAACGTTATTTCTGATGCATTACAAGCTGTGATTAATGTTTTGGCTTGATTTTACTATCCTTGATAGATAAAAATACTAAATCTTAGAAAATAATATTGTAACAATGCATGGTGTTCTTGTGATCTAACTAGAACAGCATAAAAGTGAATGGGATACAAGCAATCTTTTAAAAATAAAAGATATAAAAACAAAAGGTAGATACATAAGTACTTAAATAAATGCAAGGTAGTATAAAAGCTAATATATAGCTAATTAAATCTATCAGAGTCTAACTGTGTTAGAAACTAGCGCAGAAACTAGCAATATATGTTCTAGAAGGATCAGTGTCTGTCAGCAGCTGGAATGTATAGACTGTTGTGTGTGACCCGCGTAGTAGTGAGATAAAGCTAGAGCAAAAGCTATTGATATGGCACATAGAGTGTAGTATTGATAGAACCCCCAGGCCTTCTTCCATGTTTTACACCTGCTTCTATCTCAATTAAGAATGAGCAAAATCCATTTAATATCAGTTTGTCAGCAATCCGTGATTCCTGACTCAATACATAGTCATGGTGGGAAAAGGAGTAAGTAAAACAGGATTTCTGGTGGATGCAAACCACCTAGCCCCGTGATGGCGAACCTATGGCATGCATGTCATAGGTGGCACACAGAGCCATATTTGGTGGTACACCATCTGTCAGCTCCAGTGTGCATGTGTGCGCCAGCCAGCTGATTTTCCGGTCTTCCAGAGGGCCAGGGAAGGCCGTTTTCGCCTTCCCCAGGCTTCAGAAAAGCCTCCTGAGCCTGTGGAGGAGTTGTGTGTGTATGCACAGAGGGATCGCACGGGCAGATAGGCGGGGAGGTTTGAGTGGGCAGGCGCAGGCAATTTTGGCACGCCGTAAGAAAAAGGTTTGCCATCACTTATCTAGCGATATTCCTGGTTAGAGGAATGACCGTATATTGGTCACTTAGAAATCAAATTACTCTGGAAGCTGGTTAAGAAAATCAAACATCAATTTAACTAAGGTTGTTGCAAAGAAACTGTATTCTTTAAATTACAGTTAACCCAGGTAGCTATTTCCCTTTCAGAACAGTTATCCTGGGACTAATAATGAGGTTTACTTTTTAGGGGGAGGGAAGTTCTTTTTCAACTTCTTAACTCCTAAAAGAATTTTACCTAGGAACTAGCTTTACATATTAATTCATGGGACAGAATTCTTAAAGATTAAAAATTAAAATACTATATTTTATTTTATATCTGAATCTTTGATAATCATTTTTTTCTTTTTTCATTATTTTGTAGGTGTGCACAATGTGAAAGCACTGGGCCACTTGATAACTTGGCAGAAGGTGGATTATGACTTCAGTTACCATCAGATGGAATTTCCATGCAACATTAATGTCCTTATCACTTCAGAGGGCAGATCACTTCTACCGGTATAGCAAAGCTCCCTGACCTTCCTTCTTTGTAATTTCTTAAAGAAGAAGGAAAGGCTACAAAGATAATTAACTGTGTTGTACATCCATGATTCATACTGGATACTGTACTTGATTGCTTTTCTGTGGAAAATTTGGCATCATAAACCTTGGAAGAAACAAAAATAGTGTCTGTAAACAACATTCATACATATAGATCAATTAAACGTTTTAAGTGTTTGATTTTGGATGTTATGTTTAAAATCCGCAATTATTAGGGTACTATTGCATTTGTAGATAACTAAACCAATTGGATTAAAAAGACTTTTCAACTAATTCTTGTTATCTAATTTGCCAGACAGAACTCTAGCATGTAGACACTTGTAGAGCCAATATTTTTAAAAAATCTCTTAATGGTTTTGGGGTTTAGTCAGAGTGAAGATTGATAACTTTCTTTGTATTAATAATTGAAATGTGAAATAATGATTTAAACTTTTTCCCCACAGTCAGATTGCCAAGTCCATCTACAGCCAGAGCTCCTTCCCCCTAATATGGAGGAGCACATGAACAGCCTTCTCACAGCTGTGCTGCCATCAATCCTCAACAAGTTCCGCATCTATCTAAGCTTGTTGAGACTGCTGGATTATAGCATATCAGATGAAGTCACAAAGGTATAGAAATCATCATTTATCATTAAGTGTTCAGATTGGGACAAAATTATATTAGTATTAGGATGTATGCTCAGGAAGCACTCAACCCCCTTTCTCACCTAAAATGAAACTTCTAGGACAGTGATGGGGAACCACAGCTGAGTTCACCCTTTTTTAAAGCCATTTTTCGCCCTCCCCAGGCTCCAGAGGCTTTATAGGAGCCTGGGGAGGGCGAAAAGAGCCTCCCCCCCCCCCGGAGGCCATCCGGAGGCTTCAGGGACCTTCAAGAGGCTTCCCTGAAGCCTTCGGAGCGCTTAAAACGACCCTCCAAGCAAACCGGAAGTGACTTCCGGTTTGCTCAGAGGGTCGTTTTGACTGCTTCGGAGGTTTCAGGGAAGCCTGAAGGTCCCTGAAGCCTCCAGAGGGCTTCCGGGGGGGCGGGGGAGGCTGTTTTCCTATAAAGCCTCTGGAGCATGGGGAGAGCGAAAAAAGCATGCAAAAATGGAGATGGTCGCGCCTGTAGCGTGCATGCGCACTGGGGGGAGGGTCGTGCATTGCATTATGGGTGCAGCACGCCTGCACATGACCCCCCTGTGCTCCCCCCACTGATGGCACGCGAGCCAAAAAGGGTTCACCATCACTGTTCTAGGAGGAAGAGGCTTGTTTTGAATTTCTAGTACTACCTTATGGTGGAACATTAAAACATTAGAAGCTTTATTCCATTGGAATATTTAAAAAGTGCCAATTTGAAATGTTGAAAGGTTTAAAAAGTCCCAATTTGGGATAGAAAATAAAGGCACACCATCTTAAAAAAAACTTGTTCTTGTCATTGGCAATGAAATTTTAAAAAAAGCCTGGTACTAAATTCAGCATTTTAATAGTTATCAAGGAAGCTTTCCTGTATAATCTTGCATTGTAATGAAAATTTATAGTATGGTTCTTCCCCATTGTAAAATCACAGCTGGATCTTGGTACTATATAAATTAGTAAACTTTACCTCTCTTAATGGAAATGTAGGATGTGAAAATATTTTTATGCCTGAAGAGTGTATGTTCATATGGTAGAAAATTTCTTTTAACATAGCACTATCACATGCAAAAACACTGGCTAAAAATTAGTATTTGAAGGGAGAAAATTATAGTTCAATCTTCTTCTGGACTTTGGGAGGCAAATCTAAGTTAAATGATAAACCTTTAATCAATCTCTTCAACAGGCAGTAGAAGATGATTTTGTAGAAATGCGTAAAAACGATCCTGAGAGTATTACAGCAGATGATCTTCACAGAACTCTACTGGTAGCAAGGTGAGGGCCCAAATGTTAAGTAGTTTACTGAGTTATCACTTACTAAAGCAATCAAAAACAAGAACATGTGTCGATGCTGATGTGACATCTATGACAGCTCAGGCTTTGGTTTTCAGTGAAAGAAAGAAAATGCATAATAATGCATAAGAAGTCAGGACTTATGAACCAAGCTATGGGGCCTACATAGAAAATGGCTGGAGCCATACAAGCAAAGTGTGGATGAAATAGCGGGAAAATAGTAATAGGATAATTTGTCCCAGTTGTCTGGATCAATCAGGTCTTGCATGTAGGAGCATCATCCCAAATTCAGCAATAAGCTGTGTTTGGCTAATGAAAATGCATCCCAGGAATCATGAAAATAAAACAGGCTAGAACAGGAGAATAATCCTCCTCCAACAGTGCTTTAATATTTTTTAAGTAAGAGATACATTATGCATAGAATGATTGCATAGAAAAGACTGCAAGGTTTAGGTGCATTTTTTTCCTTTGTATGCCAACTCTGTTGTTAATTCAAGATGACGAACATATCCAACACACCTTCCTCTTCCTATTTTTCTAAACAATCCTGCGAGGTAGGTTGGACTGAGAGTGAGTAACTGCCCCAAGATTACCCAGCAGGCTTTTGTAGCTAAGACCATGAAGTTTTCTTTCATGTCATAGGAATAGTAAAAAAACAGAATCCACATTCTTTTCCACCTCCTCATTGTTTTCCTGGAAATCAGCCTGGAGATTTTAAGATAAAGTCTTTCCTCCTCCTTTCCCTTTCAATAAGATCTGCTGTCTCCTAGATAAAGGTCTCACCAGTGTTCTGTACCTGGTTGTTTTTGTTTTGGTTTTTTGCCCCTTTGGAAGGGTGGAACAATTGCTTAAATGAGCTCTTTTTTTCTCTGCAGCAGAGCCCTTCCCTAAAAAGTGCTAACTGCAAGTTAACAAGCTCAGCTCTGACCTTGATTAGATTAGAACTCCCCCACCTGCTTGCAGGGCTGCCTGAAACTCATTAGTCTTTAATGAGTTTCACCTTGAAGGCTTTTGTCAGGTGCAAAAAAATGGTCTAAATGTGTTTATTAGCAAGAAAATGAACTTGGTCACATTTGCAAACTATTGCTAAACATGGTAGCCACTAAACAAGGAATGGCTATATTATTTTTCTTCCGTTATTTCATACTCCTTACCATATATCCCTGTAACATTCTATGTTGTAGTCTTTTAGATGCTATAGTTGAGATCTATGTTTTCAGGGCTCCGTTATGTATTTGATTCCGCAAAATGAGTTATTTGCAAAGCCCAAAGGAGCTTTTTTCTCAACTAACGGCAGCATCTATCAAATGTTATTTCAGCTAAAACATTTTCAGGCCTGGTTAGTACTTGGAAGGAATTGCCAGGGAATTCCAGGGTGTTGGCTAGGCAGGAAATCATGACCCAATTCCAGAAATAAACAAGCCCTTGCTGCTGCCAAGACAAGTGCAGAGCAATGTTTCTGTAATCACCAGCAGTTGAGCTGGACTTGAGGGGAATTCTTAAATGAGCTTCAGGGTATAACTTTCTCTGTACACAGGTTTCATTATTTATATCAGGGGTGTCAAACTCCCAAGGACACATTGTCACATCATGTATCACACTTTTCCCCCCCTTCATTAAAACGGGGGTGAGCATGGCCAGCAAGTGACAAACCTGGCCCAAAGGCTGTAAGTTTGATACCTTATGTCTAGGCTTCCTATATTTGCCTCATTTTGATTTCGTTTGCACCACACACCCTGTTGTCATTGGTCATCATTTCAGCAATACTTCCTTACCAGATTCCTCCATATCCAACAATGACAGACCTTCTAATATACTGCCTTCAGCAGAAAAGCTGAAATATATTCAGAGATGTATATCTGCCTTGAAAATAGCTCATGTTGAGCTACACAGCATAGTCAACCAATAGCCCAAGAAGCCTTTTATAAAATTTTGCCAAATTTCAGTTCCACAAGAATCTAGCTCCTAGATTTTGAATGCATTCAGTAAATCAACTCATTAGAAGTACCTTGGTTCAAAAGGTTTTGTCCAATGGTGCACCGTTTTGCCCCAGTTAAAGGTTACAAGAATCAGAGTTTTAGTACTGTATAGTTTATAAAGAGGCTTATCTCCGTTTCTTGTCCACAGGTTCCTTTCTCTCAGTGCTGGGCAGACGACACTATCAAGAGAGAGGTGGCTAAGAGCAAAACAATTGGAGGCACTACGTAAAGCCAGATTACAGTCACAAAAATCTGTAAATGGAAACGAACTTTAGGACAACAGTACCATGTTTATAAGACTGTAAACATGCCTAACATTTGTAGAGCTGATATGAACAGAGCATATGTTTATACCGGGTTTTGTAGATAATTTATATCAAAGTTTATGGCTCTTTTCTCAAATGAACCAGATTTATGGTGTTCAGCAGATTAACACTGATAAATTTTGGAGCTTGTTTTGTAACCAAATTAGCAACTATGGACAATCTGTTTGATATTAAAGAGTTACTATAAAAATGATGTCACGCTTTTACTAAGAATTAGTATAACAGATAAACACTTTATGGCATTAGAACACACCAGATTTTAATGGGATTGGTCTGAAAGGCATAATAAAAAGTATAATTTGTTGAACGTGGCTCTCCACTTACAATAGGTTCCATAATCGATTACTTTTCATCAAGTTTAGCTGTGTGAATATATCCTAAATAGTCATAAATTTACTAATTATTTACTAATTATATATATCTCCAGAGAAGCATTTAATGAATATTCACAGGCTATACTTTCTGAACTTTAGAATAAGCACAGATAACATACAGCAAGGAAAGACACTATAAAATGAGATTTCAAAGAAATGTGTATCCCGTTACTTTGAGTCCTCATAAATTTGAATTTGATCAAATGGTATTTTCAGAATATGTAACTCAGGAACATTCAGCAGGTAAAAAAAGAGTAAACTGTTCTGTAAAAATTACAGTCTAATGTTACCTGAGGAGCAAAATTTTAAATATGACTTATATCCGCTTTTATGGCTGATCAGCTAGCAGTCTGATATTTCCAATTCCTTCTACCTTGAAGAAAAGCGATAGAAAGTGTTCATGGTAATTATTTAGACATTCCTTCAATCTGTTACATTAAGGTCCTATTTCTCATGGCCCCAGACAGATCTGTGCAGTTGCTCCTCTGACATAATCAAAACAGCATCCTCGGATTTTTTTTTAGTAATTATGTTATCCAAAAAATAATAAAGATGTCTTAAGGGGAAAAAAAACAAGCATAGAAGCAGTTTTAGTCATGTAAATGAATCGACAAAGATCCTTAGTATCTTGAACCATATACACCAAAATGCATAGTATTTTATTTTTTTATTAAAATAGCTCTTGTTTCCCACATTAAAACAATACAATTTTATTCTGAATATACTTAAATGTATAGATACTCTCAAAAGAACACACATCAAAGTATTAATAAATAAATAACAAAATACAAACAGTACAAAAGTATCACACAAAAGACAGCTTAAGTAAGTTATCACTTCTGATATAGTAGACACACTCAGACATATTATAATTGACTCATTAGCTGTTCAGAATACTACATGCAATCTAGCTATAGTACACGTGTACTAACAAAAACCCAACTTCTAGAATAAGGATAGGTTATGAAGGAAGAAGATTGCATTCAGTGTTGTTTCTGCTGCTACATTCTATTGTAGTTCATCCATCACAAGACTCTCTTGGGCAACAGAATGCTTCTAAGAAATGAGCTAGTATTTAAACATTCATTTCTCTGCTAAAACTGATGTTAAGATTATAGCTACAGTAACTTCTGAAACACATTGCACTGATCACATTTTAGACAGGAGAGTAAGTTATTATGGAGGAATATGTTGTCAGTTATTACTGAAGATGATCCCTTGAATATGTTTAGGTAATATCTCCTCGTACGGATATATTTTTAATCAGAAGTTGATATCAAGCTTAAGAATTTTGCTTTATTCCACAAAAGACTATGCTCTAAGAATATGCAACTAGTTTCTTGTAAAATAATGCATTATGGTTTCCAGACATATTGATTTTATTTTTAAAAGAGGATTATTATTATTATTTTCAGCTAGAAAAGCCCTTTCAGCAGTTGCCCTGAAAGCTTTAACAAACATACTTTCAGACACCATAACTACTAAACCAACAGAGGTAGAAAGAAGCAAGGAACTGGTGAAGGAAAGGTAGAATAAATGCCTAAGCATTTTTTTTAAAATACTCCCTCTGCAGTGACCATTTCCTTAGGAATGAAACCTGTTCAAGAAACACAAATGTTTAAAAAATTAAATAAAAAAAATCTGAAGAAAAATAAATAGAATGCCATCTATGAGTAAAATATTCACTGGTACAGTGCAAGATTAATAAGGTAACAGGTGTTTAGTACCAGATCCTTAATATAAATATTCTACACAAATCTGAAGACTTATAAAAAACTTGCCCCAAAAGATATAATTGTGTATCCAATCACCTAAACAAACAGCATGCACGTCAACAATTGCTGTGCAACTTACTTGTTTAGTATATTTACGGTCGCTCACTTGCTACAAAACAGTTCTGAAACCTGTTCAAAACCTAACTAATTTTTCTCATCGGTTTCTGTAAACATTGTTACTGGTATTCTTAATAACAATACTCCGTAGTTTGCCCTTCTTCCCTAGAATTTATGTTACACACAATATTTCTTCAATAGTATATACAATGGGATATTGAGCTCTAAATCTGAATTATTCGTGTTTGACACTGGGTAAACATTTCTTTCAATTCATTTTGCTGAGTTTCATTAATAGTTTCTGGTTCAGCTGGGCTCTTCTGGACTTTAGCCACAGCAAAGTTGATTCCTTGGGTTAAGCCAGCTTGTGTAATGTTAGCTACCTGTGCCATTGAACTGCGTATCTTTGCAAAGGGAGAGACGGCCCTGCTACCATTATTCTCTGCTGGTGAAGGAGTCGCATGAAACCCTGGCTCAGCTTCAAGAACAATAGATGAGGAGCCTGGGCTTTTATGAGACTTAAATAAATTCATCTGTTCAACCACTAAATACTGTGGTCCTATCTCGGAAAACGATACATCCAGTTTAGATGGTCTAGAAGGAGCCTTATTAGTTCCCAAACAATCAGCTGCCCTAGGAGCATTATTGCTAGTATTATGCGCCACTTCTGGGAGTTCTTGGGGACTTCTCTCACATTCTGAAACACTGTTGTTCATCTTGATTTTAGCATCCTGGACAAATCTGTGACAGTAAACATCAATCTGTTTAGTGGCATCTAGTGTTGTATCTTCAGCAGAAAGAGCTTCTTGAAAAATTTTGCTCTCACGTTCCTTGTTCATTTGGTGTCCAGATTGTGCAACATGGATGTCTGAAGGAACAGGAATGCTAATATTTATATCGGTGCTGCTCACAGATTGGGACCGACTATTTAACCGAGGAGCAGATGCAATGATACCACAACTAGGTAAGACATAATCTATCTGCCCGTTCTCTAAAGAGTCCATGAATTGCTGGTCGTCGTCAGATCTGGAATTTGTCAGGAAATCATCTGAATGGAATGAGTCGTTATCAGACGAAATCTCAATATCCGATTCTATATTGGCATTAGTATCAGTCATGGCATTTTCCATGGTTTCAAGACTACTGTCAGATTTCCAAAGATTTACTTTCAGATTGGGCTTTAAGAAATTGACTTTCATTTCAGGCTTTGTAAAGTTTCCCAGTTTTCTAAGATTGCTGATATTTACGTTGGATTTGGTTTGTTTCACTTTTTGATTAAGAGATGAAAACTTGTTCATTAAGTAATTCTTTCCCAGGGCCAAAGAACCTCTATTCTGGGATCTGATCCCAATGATGTCCTCATGTGGTTTGCTGCTCTTCCTGAAAAAATGAGAAAACTAATAAGTTCCTTTGTTACTTGTACAATAAAAACAGCTGCTTTTGATCCCTTCTTTTATTACACAGGGTGTACCAAAAATCAGGCTTCACAGACAATTTATTACACAAGTTACATTAAATGTTTGAATTGGTTAGGGTTAGGTTTACCATTTTCTTTTAAATACACCTTACTCATTTGATGCATGACCTTTAAGCATTCCAAGGTACAGTCACATTTTCTCTGGCAAAAAAAAAAATCAATAAAGCATTCTGATTGGCTTAGAGGACCTGACTTTGGTGCACCCTGGATATATAATAATTCCCTTTTTTATTGTGGTTTATTAGTACCGAGGCATTCAGCATCCTCAGTATTGCAAGACAGAATCTTCAGGTAATATAAATATTTAAGAACTTTTTGGAGTCCTTAGCGCCCTCTGAACTTGGAATGTTTTCTTGTAAGTGTTTCAGTATCCAGTTAAGTAACCACTCAGTGCTACTCAACCCCAAAAGCAAAGGATCCAAATTGATTTGATTTTATTTACATAAAAGCAGGAAAGTAATGATGCATTAATACTAAAAGATGGCTGGTGTATAGGTAGTCCTCGACTTACAACTATTCCTTTAGCAGCCATTAGAAGTTACAATAACACTGAAAAAAACGACTTACAACCAGTTCTCACATTTACAACCATCGCAGCATCCCCACAATCATGTGAAAATTCAGGTCCTTGGCAACTGGCGTCTATTTACAATACAATATTGTATTCCAATATTTACAATACAACCTCCCCAGCCAGCTTCTGACAAGCGAAGTTAAAGAAGAAAGCTGGATTTGTTTAACAATCATGTGGTTAACTTAATAACTGCAGTAATTTGCTCAACCAATGTGTCAAAAAAGGTAGTAAAATCATTGAAATTCTGGTCTCGATTGTAGCTGTAAGTTGAGGACTATCTGTAATGCATACTACAAGAGTTGTAGCTTAAAGTGAATTAGATGTCAGGGAATTTATGAACATGAAAAAAATTAAAATTCACCTCTCCAGTTTTTTCTCAATAATGGGGACATCTAATCCCATGGCCTGCTTGGTGATTCGCAGCATTTCTGCAATGCACTGAAGAGTGTCTGAAATACAAAGAATTAATCGAGAATTCCTGAAAAGATCATATTTTTCTCCAGCTGATGTGCAGGAGGGTTCAGGAGTAGGAGTGGGTTGTTCAATCCTTATTTGCCCAAGAGACTGAGTCAGAATTTAAGCCACGCCTCCAGCTTCCTCTGCTGATATCCAATTCCGACTCAGTCTTGCCCGAAAAGAGATGTAAAAAACCTTTGCTGTTAGTGAAAATTGGTTTTCTTTCCTAGAATAGTTTTTTTTAAATTTCTTTTAATTAAATTGGTATCGCTACTGGATGGAAGGTGTTTGAACAGTGTTTCATAACACACTTCGGAGACAGGTCTCAGCCCTGTCGACTGTCCTGGTCTTGGACGGTCGGGAGAGCCAGGGCCGTCATCCGGTGGTGGTTTCTACGGGGGGCGGCAAATCTTTGGCCCCCTGGTGGTTCACATGTTCTTGGGATTTGTCCACAGTCCTACTGGCCCTAGTGGATCCTCCTTTTGAACTGCTGAGGACTGTCTCCTTGCAGTTCCTCATATTAAAGGTGGTTTTCCTGGTCACCACGTCGGCTAGGAGGATTTCAGAGTTAGGTACCCTCTCTGTCAGGGAGGACCTTTGTATTTTCCAGCCTAACCCAGTGGTTCTGAGGCTTGATCCTGCCTTTATCCCAAAAATAAACTCCTACTTTCATAGGGCTTAGGAGTTAATTTTGCCAGACTTCTGTCCCAACCCGTCTCATAGAAAGGAGAAATCCTAGCACAAACTGGACGTGTGGAGGACCCTCCGTACTTACATATGGAGAACGGCGCCCCACAGAAAAACAGGCATTGTCTCCTTCCAGCCTTCTGCCATGGGTTCACGGGTGTCCTCTTCTACTATTGGATGCTGGTTGCGAGCTTGTATTGCCAGAGCTTATGAGGCGAAGGGCAAGCCGGTGCCCCAGGGGATAACGGCTCATTTAACTAGGAGTGCGGCCACCAAGGCCGCGTGGAACACTCAGGCTCTGATTGGGGATGTTTGTAGAACTGCAACGTGGGTTTCCCCCTCACCTTTCATTAAGCACTATAGATCGGATGCGTTCGCATCTGCGGAGGCATCATTTGGGTGTAGGGTGCAACAAGGAATACATGCGCCCTCGGGTACCACGAACCAGTGAGTTCCCGCCCTAGGGACTGCCGCTTTGGTATGTCCCACTCCTGGACCCTCCTGCGCCATCAGCTGGAGAAGGAACGTTGGTCCTACCTGAACGTTCTTTTCAGCGTGGCGCAGGACGGTCCAGGTCCCACCTTAGTTATTGCTTTTTGGTTAGGTCTGGGTCCCGGGGGGCTACTAATGCTGCGGGCAGGGCCTGTTCTTCTTTCGTTTCTCTAGTTGGAACTGTGCCTCATCGGAATTGGATATCAGCAGAGGAAGCTGGAGGCGTGGCTTAAATTCTGACTCAGTCTCTTGGGCAAATAAGGATTGAACAACCCACTCCTACTCCTGGACCGTCTTGCACCACGTACTAACATGAAAGGTTCATCTTCATTTTACATCAAATGACTCATATATTAAGAAAGATAGGTACTTAAGCAAAAAGCAAAATAATTAAGCCATTTTAGTTGCAAAGATTCATTTTTATCCTTGACATAAAATAAAAAATGAAGATTTGTACTAGATACATGTTGTAGTACTCATTGGAGTGGTACATCTATTGTCTGAGATATACTGCAAAATGCATGGTAGTGAAAGTATAATTGAAAGTGAAGTATAATTGAAAGGGCGCAACTTCTCTTAAATGTGTATGCTGCCCTTTCAGAAACCTACTCTCTGCTCAAAAATCAGGAGTGGACAGAGTTCTGGTATCAGTAATTCAGTAATTAAATTGGCTAATTAATTTAAAATATAGTTTATTTTCAAGTAAGTTATTTTATTATTCAACTATTTAAATGCCGCATTTCATTTTCATAGCTAAATTGTAATTGCACAGAAACATCTAAACTGTTTCTATTCATTAAAAAAATAAGTAGATACTTTACCTTTTCCATCCTCTTCAGGGCTGCGCACCACAGTTCTAAGCGTATGAAAGTACCCACTAGTATCTTTGTATTTATGATGAAGCCTCATGCACGAGAACTTGGGTTTTCCAAAGAATGTTGGTTCAGGACCTTATTTTAAAAAAGCAGTAACAATTCAGGAATGCCGAGTCTACTTTTTAAACAACACACTTCATTATATCCACCAGGAGCAAGGACTTTCCTAGTTCAACTCGAATGAACTACTTTTGGGTTCCACTTATCTCTGAACTGTATGCTGTGATTCTGTTCTATAGCTTCAGTTATACACTATTAAAAGATTAATCCCATGGATTTTGTTGCGTTTTTCTTCCTTATACCAGTGAGTGGTAATAAGTGAACATTGAGGCTGAGGAGAATTTGGTTTATATCTGGTTTAGCAATGAAGCTCACCAATTACTTTTGGTCAGTCAATCTCTCAAATTAAGAGGAGCAGTAATTTTTTTTGTACTTTGAGTTCCCTGGCAAAAGGCAGAATATCAAGATAACATTTTCATAAAAGCTCACCACCTTTTCTATTGTATTGCTTTAAAATTTTAAACACAGGGATTCCTCCATAGCATTACATGCATGGAAACAGCCACTGGCAGTAGCAAAATAGGTAAAGAAAAGAAATATCTAAAACAGTTGGTATATGTTATATGGCTGTTCCATGCCACAGCCACCGTTTTATTAAACCCAATACACCTCTCCCGTGTTTTTTTTCCAGTTTGCTCCTTACTCGGCTTCCTTTAGCCTCTGCCATCCTTAAGAGCAGTATATTTAACCTCCCATCCCTTCCCCATGAAAAGGCAGGCAGTTGGCTTATGTTGCTCATAAGGAATTGAGTTCCAAGACCATAGCACCAACTAAAGGGAAAGGGGGAAGAGAAGGCACTGGGACATCAGTGGACTAATTAGTTCACAGGCAAAGGGGAGCTGAGAGAAAAAGAGAAAAATTCAGCAGCTTTGCTTAGTCACTTGGTAAGATTCTCCAGAATTTACCTAGGCCACAATCTGGAACAATTAAGATGTTCCTGGATTCATTTCAGCTAATTACAACCTGCTCAGAACAGTTTGGCTAACTTCAGAGCCACTATTCATGAATTTGTTTTCTCAAATTGGAAACAAAATATTTGTTCATTTGTTTCATGATAAAGAATTACAATCAAAAAAAAAAATTTTCCCCCAATTACCGATACGCTACAATTGCCCTGGCAAGAAATAGGGATATAGGAAGCAAAATACATACCTATTTCTATCTTCTCCAAATCTTCAAGGCTCAGCCTTTGATACTGATTGACTTTATCTATTTCATCATCATAGCTACAAAGGGGAAAAAATGCCAAGAATTAAATCTTCACTGATAGACGAACTCTGGATAATGCAGTTCTGACAATTTTGTCTACAATGTGAAATAAAAAGTATTACTTACTAGGCTACGTAGTATGCAGAGTTAGAAAGTAGAAGAAGAACATCCACATCTCTATGAGTAGCATCAATAAGGCTAAAAATAAAAGGATAGTAGTAACAAAAATGTTGAAGCATAAATCTCATAAAACACTTTTTGAAGATTTTTCTATTTTGTAGTTAGGATGGAAACATTTATTAATAAATCATAAACCCAGTTCCTGATTCCTGAGCCAAGCAGAAGGAGGCTTTGCCTCCTGCCTCACATTCTGAGATTCCTGTTCTAAGCACATTCATCCCACTGGATTCACTTCCCACAGTTCAACTTCATCTTTACCTGCTGAAGAACTACTTTCCTAATATTGATGTCCTTTAGAGAGTAAATGTCCTTAATTATATTATCCTTCATTAACATGCAATACAAATTATTGTTATGCTAGCATCAGCTAAACCCAAGGAGTTGCAATCATGATATAGCACAGCCTCATGTAAAGAGTTACAAGGGCTGCAACATTATAATGATTTTATTTCATTCTTGAAACAAACATTCATGGATGCTAAATCATACAATGAAAAACAAAGTAATTAAAGTACTGCTTAGAAACCACTAACAGCAGAATCAAAAACAGACTAAAACCTGAAGCTTAGAAAATATGAAGGGAAAAGTACTTTCTCTAGCATCAAGCATGGACCATAAAGTAAACACAAGAAAAACTTTCTAGCAAGAACATTCTATAATTGTGTTATGTAAAATATACTTTCCCTAATACCTTTTACTAAGTCTAAAGATACTGAGTATCCCCCCTACAAAGAATAAATCCTTTGAGTATTTTATGCTAAGCAACCAGAATAAGCAACAAAAGACTGTTGTATGTATCTGAACGGTCGTTCTCGGTGCGCTGTGTGAGAATCCAAAGGAATGGGTTAATTTTGGTCTGGTTGCCTAGAGACTGAATTAAATGAATTTGGCCACGCCTCTCTCTTTCACTCAGCTAATCAGTTTTTTCAATGGAAGGCATGGCTGTTTCAAGAGATGAGAACACATTAGATGTCCTGCTAACTGCGACACTCACTTGCCACCTGCGACCCTGGGCTGAAATGTGAATGGGTAGGGTTGGATTCTCACGCAGCACACCAAGAACGACCGTTCAGGTAAGTACAACGGTCTTTCTCCAGTGCGCTGTGTAGAAAATCCAAAGGAATGGGATATGCCTAAGCATACTGAACTAAGGGCGGGTAGATGACCGGTCCAGGGAGCCAGAGTCCGAGTGAACCGCCTGCAGTACCCGACGTCCAAAGGCCGCCTCGGCTGAAGCATAGACATCCAACTTGTAATGTTTAATGAAGGACGAGAGAGATGACCATGTCACCGCCCTACAGAGCTCGACAGAGGCTTGCATTGCCCAGGCCGTGGCCACACTGTGCGTCGAGTAGGCTGTCACGTTCCAGCGTGACTGACAGCCCTGCGCCTCATACGCCTTGGTAATACATGCCTTCAGCCATCTTCCAATAGTGGTGGACGAGACTTTGTCCCATAGAACCGGGAAGGAAGGCAACAAAAAGGGCCTCTGACCGTCGAAAGGATGCCGTGCGCTTGATGTAACGTCGAAGAGCTCGATGCACGTCGAGGTGGTGCCATTTTCGCTCACAGGGATGCGTTGGATGAGGACAAAGGATCACTCTATTGGGGTGGAAAATGCAGAGGTCGCTGCGGACTGACAGGGCCGCCAACTCCGATATCCGCTGAGCCGAAGTTATGGCCATGAGAAAGGCCACCTTCAAGGTCAGTAACCAAAGACTGATGGAACAGATGGGCTCAAAGGGAGCTGATGTCAAGGCTTCTAACATGATGGGCAGCTCCCACGATGGATAACGATGGACCATCGGAGGTTGGCAGCTCCCCTAAGAAAGGCACGAACCCTGGGATGGTGTGCCAGGTAGCGGCCCGTGCTACTGTGAAGAACTGTGGAAAGAGCCGCCGTCTGTCTTCGTAAGGTGTTAGAGACCAGTCCCCTATTCAGGCCATCTTGGAGGAATTCCAGGACTTGAAGAAGGGAAGCCGATCTCGGGGTGATTCCCAGGGGACAGCACCACCTGCAGAAAGCTGACCAGGTCGCATTGTACACTCGCATAGTAGATGGACGTCTAGCCGCTTGGATGGTACGGATGACACATGTGGAGAAATTGTCATGTCTCAGCATGTCCCCCCTCAATGGCCAACTGGAGCCACTGAGGGTCCAGGTGGAGAAGGGCTCCTTGGGTGAGGATTATCCTGTTGTCTGGGATCTTCCAAGGAGGGGCGATGGACAGGCTGGTTAGGTCGGCAAACCAGGACCTCGGGGGCGACCAGCAACACCTCCGCCTGCTCCAACAGAATCTTGCGAATCACCCTCAGGATGAGTGGTAGAGGTGGGAATGCATACAACAGCACCTGGGGCCAGGGGCAGAGGGAATGTCGACCCCCTCCGCCCCGGGTGTCTGGAACCTGCTCAAGAACCGAGGTAGGTATGCATTGGCTGGAGATGCAAACAGGTCTACTATCAGGGGCACGAACCTGCGGGACAGGTCGTGGAAGAGGTCCAGATGGAGACGCCACTGCGCCTGGTCTAGTCATCCGACTCAGCCAATCCGCTTGCACGTTCGTGGAACCGGAGATGTGATCCGCCCTGATGGAAAGAAGATGAGACTCTGCTCACAGACAGAATGCCTGTGCCTCCAACATCGAAGTCTTGGAGTATGTGCCTCCCTGGCAGTTGATGTGTGCTTTGGCGGCCACGTCCGTGAGGATCAACACGTGCTGCCCCTCCACTAGGTCTCTGAACTCCCAAAGGATCAGGTGGACAGCCCAAAGTTCTATAATAATAATAATAATAATAATATATTTATTTCTTAGCCGCACCCTCTCCCGAAGGACTCGGGGCGGCGTACAACAAAACATACGAAATAAATATGTAAACAAAACAAACATAAAGCAAAAACATACACTGAGACATACACAAGGAGGAGGTCGATTGATAAAAACAATTAAAATACAGAATATAAAACCCCTAGAAATTAAATATAATTAAAATACCCAGTTAAAAACCCGTCAGGAGCGATATGGTTAGATCAAAGTTGAGCCAGGCCAGCTGCTTGGAATAGGTGGGTCTTAAGCTTAATACGGAAGGAGCGGAGGTCAGAGGTATTCCTAATATCCGGGGGGAGGTCATTCCACAGGGCTGGGCCCGCCACAGAGAAGGCTCTACTCCTAGGCGCCGCCCCACGACATTGTCTAGCGGACGGCACCTGGAGGAGCCCCTCTCTGTGCGAGCGAATTGGTCGCAGGGATGTATGGGGCAGAATACGATCCCGCAAGTAACTAGGTCCTAAGCCATGGAGCGCTTTAAAGATAGTTATCAAAACCTTGAAACGCACCCGATAGACCACAGGAAGCCAGTGCAGCTCGCGCAGGAGCGGTGTCACATGGGAGTACCTAGTACTCCCCATAATTACCCGCGCGGCTGCATTCTGGACCAACTGAAGCCTCCGGGTGCATTTCAAGGGAAGCCCCATGTAGAGAGCGTTACAGTAGTCCAAGCGAGACGTCACCAGCGCATGAGTGACTGTGCGCAAGGCATCCCGGTCCAGTAGGGGGCGCAATTGGCGCACCAGGCGAACCTGGTGGAACGCCCCCCTTGCCACGGCTGTCACATGGTCATCCATGGACAGCCGGGCATCCAGGAGGACGCCCAAATTGCGCGCCCGCTCCACGGGGGCAAGATGAATGCCCCCAATGGCCAATGATGGGATTAATTGGCTGAACCGGGGGGCTGGTACCCACAGCCACTCCGTCTTGGAAGCCAATTGATGTTGTTTGTTAAATCCTGGGGACTCCAACATCCCTGGGCTACGCAGGAGTGGGTGTGAGCTCCCCAACCGTGCAAGCTGGCATTGGTCGTAATTGTGACCCGATCCAGCTCTCTGAAGAGACAACCTTTCAGCAAGGCTGAGGAGGTCCACCAGTAGAGAGAGCGGATCACCTTGGAAGATAGCCGCACCGTGATGTCTGGAACTCCCTTGTGCTTCCTTTGGTAGGGTAGGAGGAACCATTGGAGCTGCTGTGCGTGAAGTCTGGCCCAGGGAACGATCCCTATGCAAGAGATCAGTTTCCTGAGTAGTGTGTAAAGAACGGAAGGATGGACTGATCTCTGGGTCAGAACCTGGTTTGCCAGGGTCCGGATGCTCGAGTAATGGCCATGAGACAGAGACACCTGGCATTGAACAGTGTCTATTGCAGCCCCTAGATGTAACAGTGATGTGGCTGGTAGTAATTGGCTTTTGTCCATATTTACCATAAATCCGTGAAGCTGCAGTGACCAAATTGTCGCTCGAAGGTCTTGGTGGGCCTGCCTTGGAGATGATGACTGTATCAAGACATCGTCGAGATAGGCTTGAAGTCTGATGGGACGTGACCTGAGATGGGCTATCACTGTAGCCAGCAGCTTCATGAATGTCCTTGGGGCCGATGAGAGGCCAAACAGCAGGGCCGGGTATTGGAAATGGCGCCCTGCATAAGTGAATCGTAGAAACTTCCTGTGTGAGTGACGAATAGGCACATGAAGGTATGCCTCCTTGATGTATACCAATGTTAGGTAGTCTCCCTGGCGAATGCAGCCCAAGGTGGTTTGCAGTGACTGCTTTTTGAAATACTTGTACACCAGGTATAGTTCAGCCTCTTGAGATCCAGGATTGCTCTCCACCCACCGGAGTTCTTGGGCACTAAGAACAGAATAGAGTAAAACTCCCTCCGCTCTTGACCTGAAGGGACCGGTTCGATGGCGCAAATATTCAGAAGGTGCTGGATTTCGGTGTCCATGAGAGCCCTCATGACCCGGCACTTGGAATGGAGCACTGAACGAACCGTCTCGGGGGGTGGGGTGGATAGAAAGTCTAGAGTGAGGCCGATCCGTACAGTCTGGAGTACCCAAGCGTCAGAAGTTGACTGTTCCCATTGGTTGATGAAGTAACTCACTCACTTCATTGACCACCAATGGGAATACCAACCTGAGAGTCAGCAGTACCGACGTAAGGGTTGGTAGCCGGAGCCTTGGCCTCCACGTCTGGGCTGGGACTGCTGATGCTGCTGGGGCTGCTGCTGTTGCCGGCCCCTGTCCCGAAATCCGGATCTGTCATGGGGTCTATCTGATCCCTGGTAATAGGATCTCTGGTATTGGGGTCCGGTGGACCCCGAGTCCCCCTTAAAGGGCTGCCGGCGGGAGTACGGTTGAGACCTGCGGTCCGCCCGTCTCTGAACCGAGGAAAGCACTTTCATATTATCTTTGTTTTCTATGAGAATGGGATCCAGAGCTTCCCCAAAAAGCTTCTCATTTTTGAATGGGGCTGCCGCCAGTCCGCCTGCTAATGGCGGAGCCAGAGAAGGCGGCGGGATGTGACCGTAGTAGCCAATAAATTCCAAGGCCGCCACCAACGTATTAACATCTTGGTGGATGTGCATGTCCTCTGGCGCTAGTCTGGACTGTAATTATCTAAGCCATACCAGGGAAGTCCTATTGAAAAAGGATGCGGCTGTAGATGCACTAATCGCCCAGGCAGCCACCTGGTGCGATTTGCGAAGGTTTATTCAGCCTTGCGGTCCTCTGCCTTCAGATGCGTCTGATGGAACAATGGCAGGTGAGGTCAAGGCAGTGACTGGTGGATCCACGGACAGTAATTGGAGGAGACCTCCAGATCCGGTCCGGGCCCAAAAAGCCTCTTGTCATTATTACTCGGTGGGAGAACCACAGCAGATTGGGACCGCTGTCTCTGGATGACACCCAGAAAGAGTTTGGGAGATGAAATGACCTCTTGTTCCAGAACTAGTTCTGAAAACAAGCATTCCGTGGAATCTATCCGCAGGGAGGGTTCCACTGGTGTGCCCTTGCCACCGATGTTAGCGGTAGACCTAGCTTTGCAGAGCAGGGATTTGAATAGAGTAGGCCGGAAGAGGCCCCCAGGAGTAGGGACACCCGGGGGGGGGGGGCTCCCTCATCGTCTGATAATTCATGGTCACCTTGCTCCTCATCACCCAGTAGTGACTCTTCACTGTGAACAGAGGGCGCGGGGGACAGAGGGTCCCCTGCAGGACTGGGGGCAGGCCATGAATGTGCCCTTGAATGCCTGGACCTCCTGCGGAGTTCAGAAACAACCCCTTGTGAAATAGCAGCAGAGATAAACTCCCTGAAATCTCTGGGTAGATCCATAATCTGAGTATCTGCCCTAGGAAGCCCAGCAGCTGTGGGGGTGAATGTGGCCTGGGTGGAGAATGCCTGACAGCAGGAGTGGAGTGTCTGGTATGAAAGGCCCGTGCAAAGCTGAGGCCCGATGCACTTGGTGTAGAACCAGAACCTAGGCCCACCTCCTCCTCAGAAAGGCCTTGAACCTGGATATTATCCGGGGACCAATATCTGGTTGTTCTCGAGGGGGAGCCCTGGAGCGATAAAGAAGGCAGAGCTTCTATCTGCAAGGGCGGAGGAGAACTGGGGGCCCTGGATGGTTTAGGGGCTTTAAAGGCTTTCTTAGAAGGGACGCGGGGCTTGAAACGGGCATCCTTATCAGCAGCCGTTGAAACAGAAGAGGCCTTAGGTCTACTGGCCGTGCTCCTGGTGGTAGCCCTCACCACCCTGCTAGGGGGAGAATCCCTTGAGAGCGAACTTCCAGGGGAAACTCCTTCCGATGCTGCAATGGGAGCACGGTCTGCCATTGTCAATAATTACACACTGAATGACTTATGGGAGAAATACAGGGCAAACCTGCAAGGGACCCAGCGATCCTGGCTGCTCAATAGGTGATACGCAATCACCATGAAAGAAGCGCCAAAGCGACCCAAATTGAGATCGCTTGCGGAGATTAGTCAGCAAGATTGAAACCCCGCTGCTGTTCTCTTCGGAAGCTGGCTCGCAATGAAGCTCTCGGCACTTTAAAATGGCCGACTGTGCTCAGGGGCCTAATTGGCGCTGAGAAACAACGGCCAGGCAATCAAATATAGCCAATCAGCGATCCGTATTTCCAGGCACAGCCCCTGCGCGTGCAATTTGAAATCCGGACCAAAATGTCGGCTCCGCAAGTCCGAAGCGGTAAAGGCAGCAGCGATGGGAGGATGGCGCACCAAGCCTCCAAGCACAGAGGGGCTCGAGAATGGCGCATTGAACTCACGGCCCTCGAAACCAGGCAGCAATCGAGAACGGACTAGCCTAAGTGATCAGGCAGAAGCGTCCAAGTGCGTACGCCCTCCCCTGGAGGGGAAAAACCTTGGCGGTGGTTCTTGCCGGCAGTCCGGGCTAACCAGCATGCCCCCCAAACAAGCAACATTACAGATTAACCTAAATAAATAAAGAACTTTAATACCTGAATCTGCTAAGAAGAATCCAAAGGAGAACCTTCTTAAAGGTACAGGAGAAAATGTGGATACATCTCTTTAGGCAGACTGAATTGAAAAAACTGATCAGCCGAGTGAAAAAGAGAGGTGTGGCCAAGTTTATTCAATTCAGTCTCTAGAAACCAGACCGAAATTAACCCATTCCTTTGGGTTCTCTAAGAAGCGCACTGGAGAATAAATAAATCTCAGCAGTACATCAGCATAAGCAGTCCATCAGTATAAAGATTCCAAATTTTAAAGTTCTTTAAAAGTCAAAAACTTTAACTGATTATCCTATTTTGAATCCACTTGACATTTCAAAATTTGTAATGGCTATTATTAAAATTTCTATGAGTGAAATCAGTATTGTATATGATACAGTTACATAAAAGTACCAACCATTCTGAAAAAATAATTATAAAAAATTCTATCTGCATAACACTGAAAATAGTAAGATTTTGATTTTATATAAATTCTTACATTAATCTGCTGTTTTTGTTCATCAACAGTATACATATTATCAACTTTCTTACTCTATTCACTTGGAATTCATAATAAATTGATAGGAATTGCAAAAAAGACAATTATTACAATTCATATGTTTTATTCTCACAATTTGTCTTAGGACAAATTGTGAAAAAAACGTAGGATTTTTTAATTAAATATTTTAGACTCTGCATACCTGGGGTCACAGTCAATCAGTGCCCAACCACCATGAAATTTTTCATCGTCTGGTAAAAGCAATTTCATGTAACTCTGCAATAATTGGCTAATCAATTCCTGATGAGTCCTCAAATTTTCCTTGTGCAAGGCTTCATGCTCTTTTTCTTTGGTAAATATGGAATAGAGATCTTCTGTCACAGGAATGCCCTGCATTAAATCTAGACAAACACAGAGTACATACATGATTAAATGAGAGCAAGGCACAGAAAACAGTCGCACCATGAAAATTCAGTTTTAAATATTCAATATAATAAAAATAGTGCTTAATTTTTGATGGAGGAAGATAGGCTCCTTCCTTACCATTTGTCATGCTTTTCTAACCTCCAAATCATAACTTGGACATAACTGGAGAAAATCTGGGGCACAGTTATATCTTCCTTTTAGCCATATTTGAAAAAAATAATATAAATGCAACTTAAAAATAAATATGCTAATATTAGAAGGGATTTGTTTTAATATTTCAAGAAGAATCAGCTAACAATGAACCAATCAAAACTATATTTAAATAACATGATACATGTATATACATGCCTATCAACATCACTGATTACAAGGAAGTGAAATGAAGAAAAAAGATTTGTTCAGTCATGAAGAACCAATTAGGAATGAGGAGGAATATACCCCAGTGCTTTGTTCATTCATAAATAACACAATACTTTATCTATTTGGTGTAAAATGGAGGCAACTGTCTTACCTATGACTGCTTGTCTATAAGCATCTCTGAAGCGGTTTAAGTAGTATCTATTTGCAGAGTTAACACCATCTTTCATAACTCCTGCCAGCTTCCTTTCACCAGTCCTTGTGAAGTCACCCTATTATATAAAATGCATCTCTGAATATTCAGTGTGCAATTTACATAACATTTAGAAAAAGTTCTACTTTCAATATTGGATAGCAACTTCACTTTTTGGCCTCCAAAACATTCCTCAAATTGGGTTGCCTTGTTAACAAAAATTAGTGCTGGAAAGGAATGTGTTAAAGTTCTTCAAACCCAAATATACCCCTATCTACCCTGAAAACAGCACCACCAGCCCACAAATTCTCCAAATAATCAATGTAATACATAAATGCACAGTGGCTATATTCACACAACATATTTAAGCAAGCCAATTTAAGAACAAGAGATTGCAAATGTAAACACTAGAATGAACAACTATGATTTGTTTGCATATATAGTCATCAGAACATATTACATGTTCAATATTTTATGCAAACAAGGAAAAAAGAGTAAATCTGGTAAATAGCTTACGTCTGGTATATAAGCACATTCAATATAAAAATTAATATATCTTTGCTAGATTCACATAGAATGCTAAATCATATTGTGGTTTCTTTGATTTTGGTTTAGTATTTTAGGAAACCAAGCCAATGGAATTAATAAATCATAATTTCTGCTTTCGTGTAATGTATAAATACAGCCCTTCTATATTCCTATTGACTTTATTTTGCTTTTATGCAATAAAATGAACAAAAAAACCTTTTGCAAAAGAAATAACAAAAATTATAAACGCTGAAATGAAATTGTGCAAAACAATTTGTCTAATGTGCCATACAGCACAGACAGGGCTGAGTCTTTTATCCATACATGTATTAAACATTATACAACAGTTTCAATAAAGGATGGACATTCAAAATATAAGACAATACATGCTTATTCCTGAAGAATGTTCTTTCCTTTTCCTTTTATCGAAAGAAAATATTTACCTTTAAAGCTGCTGTTCCAGCATATTGTCTGCTTATGGCATCACCGTTGTTAGCCCACATGATTTGATAAATTCTATTGCATTTCACTGGCAATGCTTGTTCTGGGGGCATCACTCCTAATTTTTTTAGCTGAAATTTAAAAGTATTTATTATTAATGGTGGTTTTATTGAAAACTATAAAATGAAAAATAAAATAATGAAAACTTCCAACCAGTCTTCTCTTATCCAATTACATCCAAATATATCAGGTAACAATTCGCTTTATATGATAAAAGTTATAGTTTAATATATACAGAGAGCACCAAATGGAGGAAAGCTTTCTGTGCTCTTGTAACAATTTTTAGATGAAATCTTCCAAACAATCCTTACTATACTATTTTCTAGAAATAATGAGATCCTGTTACTGAAAATGTGTATTCACTGCAAGTTCCTTATTTGTTTTCCTCTTTAATAGGAAACTTATGACTTTGTACTTAATTTGCATGACCAGGCTAAAATCAAAAAGGGCATTTTAATTCATTTACTGAAAAGCATCAGTCTAAAGGTACATTTAAATTTTGAATTTTAGCATTATCTATACAACTTCTAGAAAAAAAAATTCCAGCACTACTATAGCTATTTTTCTTCAGTAAGTTCAACTGTTCTATATGAATTATTCAGAAGCAATTTAAAGATAAGCAGACTTTCCCAAATCCCTATACTAGTGTTTTCTTTAAGGGCAATCACTATAGTTTACATTGTTGTACCTGCAGTTCCATAATGGCGCGAGCAATTGCTGCTTGAACAACATTGGTTCGATCCAGACAATCCATACAGTTAACACGGAAAATTCCTTCCTGTTTACAAATTACACCAGCTTGGTCCACCCTTCCAAAAAAGCAACATAAAATAATTGAAAAACTTTTATTTAAATGGCTATTCTCTACATGCATGCGCGCGCGGGCACACACGCGCACACACAGGTACTTAACTGCTTGGAAACTCATTGAGTTTGGTATTCAACACATTTTGTCATTCTGTTTGGCACTCAATGCACAAGTCAGAACTAGTCGATGTCAGCTGCTTTGTGACTCACCTCGTTATTTCTTATGGGATAAATCTATTTGGTACTCATTGTTTTTGGTTTTCATCATATCTCCCAGAACCAATCAACAATGAGTAGGTACCACAGCATATATTTATATTCTTATTGTATAATATAAAACAGCTTTTGGTGCTTACAGTCTGTTACTCATACTGTTAATCATATCAAGTCCCAACATATCTGTGTTTGCAGAATCTCTCATCTACATGGAAAACAGAAAGCTCTGAATGAAAATTGTTTTAGAGATGCATCTTGCCTTGTACTTGCCAAGCCTTCCCCTCATTCCTGATCCAAGCCACAAAGGATACCTACCAGCACCACTTTACATCGGTGATTATGTCAGATATGGCATCCGTAAGGGTTTGAACATTTTCAAACTTCATTCCACGGCTAAAAAGTAGAAAGAAGGCACAGTTTGCTATAATTTTTTATTGTACTAAAAGAATATTCTGCTTATTACACAGAATCTGAAAAAAATCCCCATGTTTTTTTCCCTTTTTGTACAATCTACCAAATAACGATAGACCGCTTAACCCTAATTTTAATATATACATATATGCACACACATAAGAAAATACATTGTTCATTAAGGAACTTTTTTTTTTAAATGAAGTTTACAAAAGCCTTTCACCCAGGAAAACTCTCGTGGGAAACCCCCATATCTTAGCTATGAAGAACTTCTATCATGTATCATATAATATCAACTATAGCAATAGCCTGTACATTCCAATATTTGTTAGGTTACAGTTCTTTCCTAGTCTTACCAATGTTCATGGAAATCAAATGAAACATATGTGAGGCTTGGATTATTATACAATAAAACTTGTTTAAGGTAAGCATCACCAATAATTTTTTCTCGTCCAGCCTGGTCCACTAGGTTAATGATAATCTGTGTAAATATAGGAAAATATAAAAACATGTTTTAAAATATGAATGTGCATGTCTTAATTCCACTTGGAAGTACAGGAGAAGCTGTTCTTATTTTAATTTTTAAGGGCTTGTTTTCTAAATGACTGCTAAGAAGCATTCAATCAATGGATATTAAAAGCTTCACCAATTTTTAAAAAATCATTATATTTAATCTCACATTTTATACCAGTCAGAAGAAATGCACTAAATGGACAGTCATGTTCACTAAATGCTTCACTCTAAACTAGTGTTTCTCAAGTTTGGCAGCTTTAAGATGGGTGAACCCATCTACCCTGACTGAGGAATTCTGGGAGTTGAAGTCCATCCATCTTAAAGTGACAAGAGTTGACAAACACTGCCTTAAAGGGATACATTTCTGTTTATGTAACATGAGACATTAAGCTTTTGCCTCTTCAGTTTCTAGAAATTTTTCCTCACCCCAAATGTTTGCCCCAGAAAACTCCTATGGAACATGATCAGTGATAGGACAGAAGTGCAGGAGATATGGGGATATTCAGCAACTCCCAGCTGCCTCACCAAACATAAGTCAAAATGCTTTCCCCTAACACAAAACCACCATTAGAGGCAACCCGGAATTACTTGGTAAGCAATTTTTTATAATTCACAAAGTACTAGATATTGCCAAAATCTTTTCTTTTTTTCCAAAATACTAAAGCACAGTATAGGTAGTCCATGACTTATGACCTCAATTGGGACTGAAATTTTGGCTACTTAAGTGATATGGTCATTAAGCGGGTTATTATTTATATGTTTATTTGTTTGCTTTTTATTAATTTATTTATTGAATTTATATTGCTGCCTATTCGCCCATGGCGACTCAACGAGGCTTACAGAATATAAAACCACATTTAAAAGAATAAAACTAATAAAAAGAATCAAATTAATTAATATAGTATAATATAATAAAATCACTCCTCACCCCCTCGCCTGGCGATAGCAGATCACATGAGCCATTTAATGGGCTCCATCCCGCTCTGGGTTCCCCAGGTCCGCTGGCAGGACCAGGCCTTCAGTGCCTTCCGGAAGAGTATTAGAGTGGGAGCCATTCTAATCTCTGGGGAAATTATGTTCCAGAGAGGGAGCCACCATGGAGAAGGCCCTTCTTCTGGGTCCCACCAGGTGTGTCTCCCTCAAGAATGGGACCCGCAACATTCCCTGCCTCCCCAAAATCATGACCAATTTTACTGAGGTTGTTAAGCAAATCAGTGCCATCATTACCCTAATCACACTGTCATTAAGTGACTTCATCTTCCCGAATTGACTGTGTTTATTGGAAGCCAACTCAGAAAGCCGCAAATCACAATCATGAGATTGGAAGACTCTGCAAATATCATAAATGCTAGCTGGTTGCCAAGCACCTAAATTATGATCAAGTAAGCATGGAGGTAGTGCGACATTTGTAACTTGAAAGACAGGTCACTTTTTTGAGACTACTGGAACTTTGAACCATTGTTAAATGAACAATTGTAAGCTGAGGACTACCTGTACTGTATAAAATTGCAAAACCAACAGTAGTTTCCGTTAGATCTTATAAGATGGTGAAACCTACCTGTTTTTTATAAATGTTTAATTGTTCTTCAAAATGTGCACAGAAGTAAGTAACAGTTTCCTTCTCACCTACAAAAGAAAGGTATATTGGTTGATTACTCCTTTGAGATGTTTCCATGAAAAGCAGCAATATTAGATCGGAACAGCATATCAGTGGACTGCATTAGAGATGTAATTAAGATATTTTACAGAATTATTATAGATTCTAGAATTCAGTGCAATAATATTTAGAAATAATTATTAAGCAATGTATGTCACAAATAAATAATGGAAAATCTTTTTGTAGCTACACATTTTTAACTGCAGTTTTTTTAAATGTTGGTCTGTGTGTATAAGTTTTTAGGAGACTATGAGGCAGCATGCTAGTTGAATACATCAATTACAACTGCCAAATCACTTTACAACAATTACATACAGCCAAAATTCAGCAAAATAACTACATTATAGTAAAGCAATTTTTCTTTTAAAGAAATTAGTAGCAGAAAGAGACCTCAGCAGCAGCCCAGCAGACTGGCAAGTTGATGTGGCCCTCTGACCCACTACAATACTGTTCTACAAATATCATCCTTTCAAGAGGGTTTTCATGGCACAGGTATATCAACAACCACAATTTAAAAACTGGACAGAACTAGAACATATTTGAGAAAGCACTTTCAGAGTTTAAGGAGTGAAACAATTGCCTTAAACATTTGAAGAACTTAAAGCAGCCATTTTGGCTCTTAACTTCACCTATCTCCCCAAAGCAAAATTTCCAAATGTTTGCTTCCTCAATCTTACACCCCAAAAATGACACTGATGGGGCTGTGTTTGATTATATACCATTAATGTTAGAGATAGAAAATATTTGGAGAAGCGTCTTTTTCTTCGGAGAGCAGAAAGTATGTCCTGCTATCATTGGAGAACCATGGAAGGTCTTCCATTACTACGTTGGTCCCTTTCAAACACTCAATAAAATCCATCTTCACCACCAGTTGGTTAGCAAAAATCAGATTTATTAAATCACTACATCTAATCCTCTAAGACAAATCTGCAATTTCATCTTTGCAATACACAAGAACATTTTTAAAAAATTAATCTCAGCAAGGTCTTATATATTTTAACATTTGTTAAAACCTGTTGGCCTTTCACAAGGCCCTGAAGAAATGGCTGGGTTCTCAGACTTGGAATTCTATTAACTTATTGAAATATTTGTACTGTATGTCTACTTATAATTGATTTTGTTATTGTTGTTTTTATTTTGGCTGCCAGTTATCAATTTATTTTTGTGGGAGGTTGACTGTATTTCTATCCACCCCAAGTTACTTGAGATTAAAACAAATAAATAAATAAGATCTTCAAATGGCCTTCATGCAAGAATTTAGTAATTATTCTAAAGGTTGTAATTTATGGAAAAGAGGATGATAATGCAATACTGTGTTTTTCTGAAAATAAGACAGTGTCTTATTTTCCTTTAACACCCCCCCCCCAAAAAACCCACTTGGCCTTATTTTTGGGGCGGTCTTATTATTTTTGAGGTGCAGAAGGCGGCGAGCGTGGTCACCTCATGGCGGCTGCTGTGTCGCAATATTTTCAAGCAACCATCCAATTCCAATTTCAGATTTAACTGTACTAAGATATACTGCATGAACTCACACTAATAGCCTATTTAAGGTGACTCTTTATAACATATCAAGAATAGTATGTCAAATAAAATCAACACAACAAGCATACATCTTCTTGTAGTTCAGATTAACTGAGTAACCAGTAATCCCAGCTGTATCTGGGATGGAATGGAGAAACACAAGTCCACCCTAAGTCATGTGAGCTCATTGGTAACTTTGGGCTGCCCAGTGTATCTCAGAGGGCTGTTATTGTAGAGGAAAAAAATCCTCTCTTTCTAGACTGTTGCCTTTACTACTATACCAAACTGGCTGTTGAATCAGATTGAAGAAATGGATATAGCATGGTGGATTTGGGGACAGAAGATGGGTATTGGAAAAGAGGATAACAGCAGAGTCTGAAAGTCAGAATGAGCAGAGGTAAGGTTTTCTGTAAATCAGGGCTTAAGGAACTACCAGTTTTTCTTTCTTTTCCTTTCCATTTTTACTGCTGCTTGTTTGAGGAATGAGGAAGGGACAGGAAATATCCAGTAAATTGCTCAATAGGGATTTTCTGGCAAAAGTGGGTGAAGACAATGTAGTATCAAAATAGTGCCTTTTAACCCTATTCATATCCTGTCAGAAAGGAAAGAAAACCACCAGAAGATATGACTATGTTAAGTAGTTGTTACTTCTCTAGAAAAATACGAAACCTACATATATGTACACCTATGGATACACATACACTATATTGCCAAAAGTATTCGCTCACCTGCCTTTACTCGCATATGAACTTACTGTAAGTGACATCCCATTCCTAATCCATAGGGCTCAATATGACGTCAGTCCACCCTTTGCAGCTATAACAGCTTCAACTCTCCTGGGAAGGCTGTCCACAAGGTTTAGGAGTGTGTTTATGGGAATTTTTGACCATTCTTCCAGAAGCGCATTTGTGAGGTCACACACTGATGTTGGACGAGTTGATGTGGCCTACCACTTCATGGCTGAGTTGCTGTCGTTCCCAAACACTTCCACGTTCTTATAATACAGCTGACAGCTGACTGTGGAATATTTAGGAGCGAGGAAATTTCACGCCTGGATTTGTTACACAGGTGGCATCCTATCACAGTTCCACGCTGGAATTCACTGAGCTCCTGAGAGCGACCCATTCTTTCACAAATGTTTGTAAAAACAGTCTGCATGCCTAGGCACTTGATTTTATAGACCTGTGGCCATGTAAGTGATTGGAACACCTGATTCTGATTATTTGGATGGGTGAGCGAATACTTTTGGCAATATAGTGTATAAACATACATAGATGCACATTTACTTGGAATACCATGTTATTCTAAGAATTTGCTGGAGAAAATAAAATTAAATATTTATAAAACATTCAACTAAGTTCAAATTCAGGTTATAGTATTTCTATCAAATACCGTTGGCTTTTTAAATTAAAAAACAAGAAAATCTTTATTTAACATGTACTACATTGATATAAAAATAACCATGAAGATGACAATGACAGCCTAAATACATTAGGGAGACATACCGTATTTTTCAGAGTATAAGGCGCACCTCTTTCCCCCCTAAAAGAGAGTGAAAACTTGGGTGTTTCTTATACACTGAATGTAGCCCCATCCACCGGCCCCAACCCCTTTGGCCTCTACCTCCTTACAGCAAAGGGGGGCTTGCAGAGGCTGCAATAGCTATAGCAATCCCTGCAGCCTGAAACAGCTGATGATCGGGAGAAACTGAAAGTAAAACCTGTTGTTTGCTCCACAAGGCAAATTGCAGGGAGGCAGAGGCAGATTTTTTTTTCTTCTGCTAATCAGGCTGTTTGCTGCAAGGAGGTAAGTCAATAACTATAAATACCTATAGAATGTTCAAATTATTAGACTTATTTTTTAAATACTGCTTTATTATTGTTCAAGACAGCTTAACAAAATGAAGCTTTTTAAAATAAATGCTTGATCTGAAGAGGCCCAGTACTATTGTATCTTCTTTTAAATAGCAGAGAATAACTATGCTTCCAGAAACCACATCAATTTTAACAGCATCTATACAAGCATAGTCTGAAATGAAACAGTACAAACAGTGTATATTGTATGTACTGTTTGCTGTTTGTTGCAAGGAGGCAAATTGCTAGGAGGCAGAGGCAGATATTTTTCCCTTGTTTTCTTCCCCAAAAGCTAGGTGTATCTTATACTTCGGAGTATCTTATACTCCAAAAAATACGGTAAACAGAGAAGTTATAAAAGATAAAAGTTACCACACTAATTTGAAAAAGGATTGAATAATGTTGCAACTGTATTATATATAAATACTTACACTTATCAAGACGTGGCCGTGGGTTGTATCTATAACCAACCTGACTCCAGAAAACAGGCACAGAGCCTCTTGTCTGAACAAAAGATAGAGTGTGATTATGAACATGGATCAACTGTTCAGTCTCCACATAATTTGCTACATTCCCATTTTTGTCCACTCCTCTTCGTTTGTAACGCATCCCTAGGGAGAAAAGCAAAGAATTTCAGAAAAAAATTGAACTTGCATGTTAATAACTCACATAACATTTGTTCATTTAGCACCCTAGCTACTTAATATTGCATTTCCAAAAGTCTTCCATAAAATCCCTTGTCAAAGTCTCTCAAAAATATTAGCATTTATGAGATAATACAGCTCAAAGAACTGCACACCCAGTATGATCATGGGATTCAAGCAGCTTCCATATGACAGGAAAAAAATGACTTCAATACATACACTGCATAATTAACTGGTGAAATTCATTACAACACAGGCAAGCATATAATATCCTTAGCATGAACCCTTCATTCTACCCACATCCCACAAAGAAAGGAAAGAAGTCCTGCTCTCTGAATGGAGGGGATATTGTCTGAAAGAAATCAAGTCTTGTCTAATTTTTCAAGTGCTTCTTATGGCCTTAAGTGAGACTTTTAATTTCTGTATAGAAATGCAAACAGGATTTAAGTACTTGTTTCCCCAAAAATTATCACCAAAACTTTTTGGCCTCTAGACCAGTGATGGCAAACCTATGGCACACCTGCCACAGGTGGCACGCGGAGCCATTTGTCAGGACATGCGAGGCGCTGCCCTTTCAGCTGGCCAGCGCGCATGCACGCGCTGGCCAGCTGAGTTCACCCTTTTTTAAAGCCATTTTTCACCTTCCCCAAGCTTCAGAGGTTTTATAGGAGCCGGGGGAGGGTAAAAAGACCCCCCCCCCAGAGGCCCTCCAGAGGCCCTCTGGAGGCTTCATGAGCTTCCCTGAAGCCTCCGGAGCACAAAAAACCGGCCCTACGGGCAAACTGGAAGTTCGGGAATGGACTTCCTGTTTGCTCGGAGGGTCGTTTTGACTGCTCGGAGACTTCAGGGAAGCCTCTTGAAGGTCCCTGAAGCCTTCGGAGCGCTTAAAACGACCCTCCGAGCAAACCCGAAGTCACTTCCAGTTTGCTCGGAGGGTCGTTTTGACTGCTTCGGAAGATCCCTGAAGCCTCCGGAGGGCTTCCAGGGGGGCGGGGGAGGCTGTTTTCACCCTCCCCATGCTCCTATAAAGCCTCTGGAGCCTGGAGAGGGCGAAAAAATTGGGGGGTGGCGCCTGTAGTGCACGCATGCACACTGGGGGAGTCGCCATTGCATTATGGGTGTGGCACGCCTGCACACAACCCCCCTGCGCTCCCCCCACTTATGGCACACAAGCCAAAAAAGGTTTGCCATCGCTGCTCTAGACTATACTGAATAAACTTACCTGCTCTGTGACGGCTTCTCCGTGAGATAAGTGCCACAAGAAAACTTGGATGAATGTAATCTACACAAACAGGCTCCTGAGATGGTGTTTCAGGGCTGCTTTTCTCCTCATCTGCTGTTTCATTGTAATTAACTACAAGTTCTTCAATTTGAACAAATCCCTGGATGATGGGGATAATCCAAAAATCCACTTCAGATTGCTGCAGGAAATTAAAACATATATACATGAATTTATAGAACCCAAAGTTTAAATAAATGGAAATAGCTGCAACAGTAATATACAAAGTTGTTATTTTAAATTTTACATTTGTTTAATAAATATCTGACTATAAATTACAATAAAATAGCTAATTTAGTTCATTTATTTAATTTATATGTAATCTTATTGTTGCAGAGACTTTGGGCAGTTTCATTTATTACTATATTTAATATATTAGGAAGTTCTATCGCATAATAATAATTTTACTACATAGCTAAACTTAAAAGTAACAATTAAAAATTAAGAAAACAAATTCAATAGACAATTCAAAATAAATTCAGGGACACTTGGACTGCTGACCATTTGAACCTTACCAATATGAGCTAATAAAATTAGTGTCAGCTCCGGACAGCTCAGAGGCCTAGAGCTGCCATTCAGGGTTGTCAGAGCTCACACCATGGCTGAAGGTACAGTGCTTGGGTTGGAGGCTGTGGGCTTGGAGGAGTCTGCCGTGGCAACTGATACAACTGTGCTGGAGGCTGTGTCAGGGCCAGCAGGAGAGGCACCATTGGATGTAAGGTCTAAGGACCACTTGGTGGCATAGAAGCCTACAGCAGAACCTCTAGAGGCCGATGTGGGCTAAGCCCATGCAGGGGACTGGTGTTTGGGCTTGCCAGCGGCTCAGGACCACAGAGGCTTACCACCCCATGCTCCCCAGAGCACCTCTTTTGGAACCCATTTTGCCCAATGGCGTGAAAGGCACAGCTCAGAGAACGATTGGAGTTACACCACTGCGGTGGACAGCCCAACTCTACAGATGCTGCAGGAAAGGTTTGGGGCCGTGGGCTTCCGAGATAATGGATGTGGCAGTGGTTGGAGAGGGTCCCTGGAACATGGATCCCAACAGGCAGGGGGAGTCGTTGGACAGTCCAGCATAACCAATCCAGAACAGTATGGTGCCCAAGGAGCCGCAAGAGTAGATCAGCAGCCTGGGCTAGGTTTACCCCAAGATGCCCGGGACACCTGTGGGAGACGAGCGGCACGTGAGAGCTGTGCACCTCACCCTCTCCCTATCCAGAGGGGGTCTCCAGCTGGTTATGGGCCTGGAGTGATGGGATGCTGGGACCCACCAGCAATACAGGCTACGTTTGCCCAGGATGAGTGCCCCTCTTCTTAGGCTAGGTGTTAAATCACATGGATCATTATGGCCATATGTATACGTCGCAGTGGGACATGGTGATGGCCGTGATGGCAGTAATGGACAGAAAGGCCGCTGACTGGGTGGCTGATCTGTATTGGGATCATGCTGTGGAACTCATGGACATTGGTCTGCTCCTGATGGCACTGCAGGAGACGTTTGAAGATACCACCAGGATCCAGCAGGCGGAAGCAGAATTGCGGGCTACAAGGGAAGCCAGTAGCTGAATACATCAGAGAGTTCCAGCATCTGACCAGCAAAGTGAGGATGTGGCCAAAGAGGTTGGTTGTGCATTACTTTAAGACTGGTCTTGACCTAACACTACCCCGGGCCTATGTCTACAGAGGGTTGCCACCTAGACTGACTGCATGGTTCCAGGCCGCCACGGAAGTAGCTATAGAATTCCACGAGGATAAGCCAGGACGGGAGAGGGATAGGTGAGGACAAAGACTGGAACAGATATGTTGTATCAGAGTTGCCCCCAAAACACCGCAACCCACAGCGGTTTCCATGGGGCAACCTCAATCCCCGATGGCAGCTGGACTGACAACGCCCATCTGGCCACCCATAACATGTTTTCAATGCAGGAGGCCGGTGCATAGACCGGCAGTCTGCCATGAGATCGGTCTTACAGCGTCCGTGAGCACACCAAGGGAAAAAAAGGGGGTGGCCAGGAAGAGCATGAGGGGCAGCCAGGAAAAGTCACATGAGGAGAGTCAACCAGTTCCTATACCAGTTGACTCCAGCCCATCGGGTGATATGCTCAATATTGGTGGAAGTGACTGGGAGGAGGGTTCCGACCCAATGATAACCATGCCTATTAAACTGTTTGTGATACAGGTAGTGGTGGAAGCGACCAGGCAACTGCAATGTACAGCCCTGATCGATTCAGGGTGCACTCGGTGCTTAATGAATGCCACAGTTGCTGATAATCTGGGGGTGGGCCTCAGGAATGTTGGCTAGGCCAATCTGTTTCACACAGATGGATGGGTCTGTATTGGGGGGCCAACTAGCCACATATGTAACTGATCAGGTGGTATTGCAGATAGGGCCCCATCGGGAGGTCTTGCGGTTTGTAGTGGTTCCCAACATTACAGAGGAGATTGTACTAGGCCTGGCATGGTTGGACAAATGGAAACCCACGATATGGTGGGGTGGTGGTAGTAGGCATCTCAGAATAGGCCTGGATGGACCACAAGAATTTGGAGGCCCTCCAGATCCCGCAAAGATTGTCACCAAAACAAGTTAGATGGGCCTTGTATTTTCGGTGATTCAGCTTCCAATTAAAATATATACCAGGGGGCAAGAACTTTTTAGCTGATGACCTCTCCCGCAAACCACAGTATCATAATAAAAGGGAGGATCTAGTAGAGGCTATCATGCCGACCTCACAGCCTACAGTGTTAGCCACTCAACAGTCCCCATCGGCACCAAACCTGTATGCTCAGGGGGAGGACCTCTCCAGAGCAATCAAAGCAGCACTCCCAATGGACCAGTGGTTTCAAGAAAACTTTATTAACACAGCGAGAGGAAGGGGTCAAAGTTATATATACCAAGTGTGGTACACATGAAGAGGGACATAGAGGAATATATAAGGGGTTGTGTTGTTTGCACTATCATGAAGGCCCAGCCTGGACGGCCTCCTGGACTTTTACAGAAGGTGGCAGATCCAATTCAGCCATGGGAACAGATAGCCATGGACTTCATCATGGATTTACCGGACAGCCAAGGGAACAAGATCATCTGGGCGATAATAGACCTGTTCTCCAAGCAGGCTCATTTTGTAGCATTTACTGGCCTTCCATGTGCTAGGAAGCTGGCCAAACTGTTTATTGCCCATGTCTATAGACTCCATGGCATCCCCAAAAGGATAATTTCAGACAGGTGAGTGCAATTCACTGCCCGGTTCTGGCGTAGATTTGTGGCAATAGTGGGGTGTTCACAGGGACTTAATACAGCCTTCCACTCCGCGACCAATGGTGCTGCGGAGAGCGCAAACGTGATGGTGGAGCGCTACTTAAGATGTTACGTCCAGTACCAACAGACCGATTGGGCTGAACACCTTCCCTTTGCAGGTTGCATAAAATGCAGTGCACAAAAGTTCGGGATTTACCCCATTTCATACGGCTACAGGGCAGGAGTTCGTCCCAATTCCGGAGTGTCCTCAGGTGCACCCAAATTACACAACCTCACAGGAGTGGATAGCCCAGATGCAAAAGGTTTGGAAAATGGTGAGGGATGCGTTATGTCATTCTTTTGCCACATATAAAATGTGTGCTAATAAAAGGCGGAAGGCGCAAGGGCCTTTCCACGTAGGCCAGAGGGTATACCTCTCCACTAAATATCTCAGGCTGCCGTTGCCATGTAAGAAACTCGGGCCCAAATTCATTGGGCCTTTCCCAATCATGCGAGTTATTAACCCAGTCACAGTGCAGCTAAGACTCCTCCCTCTACTGAGGAAAACACATCCAGTCTTCCACTGCAGCCTGCTCCGATCAATTCAGGCCTCTAATATCAGAGGAGACCCGCTATGGCCGCCAGCCCCGGTTACTGTAGATGGTGAACAGCACTATATAGTGCAAGATATACTAAATTCCAGGTGGCACAGGAGATGGTTACAATACCTTATTTTATGGAAAGGTTATCCCGTCGGAGGCATCTTGGGTTCATAGCAAGGACTGTAGGGCACCCCACCTGATAGCGAGATTCCATCGCAGACATCCCACAAAACTGAGGGGAAGGGGTTCTTCGACTCCTGACTAATTTTTAGCTCCCCAGATGCTGTCTCCATGATAGGGGGCTGCATGTCAGCTCCAGCCAGCTCAGAGGCCTGGAGCTGCCATTCAGGGGAGAAGACTGGGCCAGCTGCCAAGACTCACTGTCCCACCTAAACAAGCTGAAGAAACTCCTGCTAACAATCCATGATTAATTGCCAGGTGGTTTCACTCTGGGTCACAAGGTGATGGGTGTGCACACGCGGGGGTGCAGCTTATCTTAATTATCAATGTAGCTATAAAAAGTGGTGGGAAGCACAGGATGGCAGCTCTGACAATTTATTCATTGCCTTAGCGCTTTGTTGGTCAGTTCATGCCGAAGGAAGAATACAAACTACATTTACAAACCGTTTCTGTGTTTGGCTGGTTTCATTAACCCTTCGGAAAGGGTTACAATTAGATGGAAAACACCAAGTAACTGCTTAGTGGGAATTATGAACGTTTATAAAGGATTACAGGGTCATAAATATGAGTTATTTGGAAGTTTATCTTCCTCTAAAAGAAACTGTGAAAAACTTAGATGATTAATAATGAATCTTCAATATCCCTTTTCCAACCAAGGTTGTACAACAAATGATGGCAACAGAGAGACAGAATGAAACTAAATACTTTTCAACAGATTATCTTTCAAGGAAAGAGAGTAAAGACACTCTTGTTGCTTTTGTTCCACCCAAGAGTCACATTTGAGACCATATAAACTGTTATTTTACAAAAGGATTTTGCTAGTACAGGTTAGCTAGAACCGAGTCACTTAAAATATGCTGCATATAGTTTTATGAATTATATTTAAGATGGACTTTAGAAATATTTTTGTTCTGCACGATTCTACCCAAAGTAATTTTAAAGTGTTATCAACTTTGTTTTTTTAATCTACTTTTTCCTGCTAGAGATGAATGATGTTTTTCAGTTTGCTTTAAAATACTTAGTTGCAGGCCACCTTTGGAATGTTATCTAGATCAAAAGGCAACTAAGAAATACTTTTCCAGTAGCAGATAAATCCATCTGAATGGGGTGAATATCTGCCAGTGTGTTCAAGCTTCATTATTTATCCGCTAGGAAAGCTCTTTCAAGAAACTCATAACATGCTTATTGCCAATCTAGGTATCATAACTTCATGAATGGTGACAAGCCCAAGAAAAAAAATATACTCTTTTCACAATTTTTTAAATTTAAAAAATTCTTACAAAAATATATTGTATTTCATGATTGATATGTGATTGTTAGATTCTTTATTTCTATGGCCTTATATATCTGGAAGATATTCCCAACGCTTTTCTTCATTGCCTTATGTGTATCCCAATCTTAAGACACTATACAATTTCTCTACTTTATGCTTTATTGTAATATTTTCTTTTTTGCTCAGGCTTTGGCCTATATAATTCACTAGACAACCTGTGTTCCATTGAGTCATTGTTTCAAAGGTATTTCCTTACTTAAGTAGAAAAAAAATGAACATGGGCAGGCAAAAAAAAAACAGTGGGAGCAAAAGCAACTTCCCACTTCCTGCCAGCCTGCTCATTGAGTTTCCTTGTGGGAAGCTAGCAGGGAGCATCAGAAATCACACATCTTAAGAAAGCTGGAATCATGGAGGAATGCATGATATTACAGATGGAAAAGTCATTTTAAGTCAGTAACAATTCCACTTGTTACTTAAATAGAAGCTCTATTAGAAACCTAAATTTTTATGTCACCCAAAATTAGGATAAATTACATGAAACATTAATGAGCTCTTTAGACTAAATGGTATCAAGAAAAGAGCATTATCTGATTAATTCAAGGAACCATAAGTATATGGAATGTTACTTACTCCAAGGTTTATCAGATCTTCAATCATGTGCTTATTCCAAAAGAATCTATCATCAACCTGAAACACATAAAAATAAACCTTTTGTATCCAAATATTACAGAAAAGTGTGAAATCTTGAAGACTACAGAACAATTTATATTGATCAAAACCATCCAGGAAAAAGAACTTCATTTGAGAAAGATAAGGAAACACTGTTTCTTTCCTTAAAATATATGCCCATATGTATCTATGGCTAATCTTTAAAGAGACATATTATTACCTTTTTCCAGAGAGGCAAGTTAGTCTTCTCACATGCACTTTGCCTTTGTACAGAGTTTGTTAAGTCATAGGTCACACTATAATAAAAAGAATCAGCATCCATAAACATTTTGAACAGTTCTTCCAATAGACGCCTCTCCAGTCTTTCTTTCTCTTTACTTTCTTTAACCTATAAAAGGACAGAATGTTCTATTTCAGTACAGTGAGTTAGATACCTGCCACTAACCTAAACATGATTTTTCATAATGTACCATCAACCATTTGCTTTTGTTTAAATAAAAGAATTATAAATCCTTCAAAGATTATGTCTTTTCAAACAAATACAGTGAGAATTGCAACTTTGCAGATACGTTTCCCATATAAAATATGCTATTTATTATATTCTACAAGGCTGAGAAATAACACTTCAAGTAAAGTTACCTACAAAATTTATGACCAAGAATAGTATGAAGAAACATCTAGAGTTACAGGAGGAAAGACCACATGCTGCACAGAATCTTCATTAGATACCGTGTTTCCCGAAAATAAAGACAGGGTCTTGTCGGGGAGGGCTTATTATCCAGGGAGGGCTTATTTTCAGGGAAACAGGGTAGGATTGTACTAGTTCTATATATTACGTAATATAACTCAAACATATTCCAACAATGTCCTAAATTAAAAAATGTAAAAGGTATTATTTTTATTTGATGAAAGAAAGAGGGCATCACATCTCCAATTTTTTTAAAAGTACTGCTCATAAGCTTTAAATCCTGTAGACACAACTTCAAAAGACAATCTCTCTAGATGCTTACTGCAAATGGCCATTCATAAATAAAGCACTTCAAAAGTTGTCAATTGTAAATATAATTTCTTCTCCTGAACCACAAAATTTATTTGCTTCAAAATACAGCAATTAATAATTGATAAATTTCATAAGTGAAGACACGATCCATTAAGTCCACTCGTGAGGTTGGTATTTAATTATTTACTTGCTTGTTTAATTTCCATCTTGCCCTGGGACTTCTCTGGATACAATAAAATGGGGGGCGGGGATAAAAATGTAAACAACAATAGCAAAGGAATAAAACAGTAAATAATGGAAGTACAATAATATGAAATTAAAAAGATGAGCAGGGGAGAACAAGAAGTGCAGGGGAGAAGTGGGATCAGGTCTTCAGGACCTTGAGGAAAAATAGGAGGGTGAGGGCAAATCTCATCCCAGAGGGCAGAATGTTCCAGAAGGCTACAGCAGAGTTCCCATTCTCCTGGATCCCATCAGTTGGAGTTTCTTGACCAACGGGCTTGTCTCAGAACGGCAAAATGGTTCATCAAGTAATCTGGATCTATCCTATGTAGAGTTTTGAAGATCATAACTAATATCTTTGCACCCGGAGCAAACTGGCAGCTCGCGAAACAGTGGTGTAACTTGGGTCACTCTATGGGCCACAAAGACTAATTGTGCTGCCGAACTTCGTACCATTTGAAGCTGCTGAAGCTGCATTTCAAAGGAAGTCCCACATAATGTAAGATGTATGCTAATATTGCATTAAACATTTTCTGCATCAGCATTAATGGAAAGAATTCAAAGCAACTACAGCGTATAAATTTCTGTTGAGAAATGTATTTATGGAGGAATTATAATAATGGAGGCATTGCAACTTTGATTTAAATCCATGTGTGTTTCAAAATAACATATTAGTCTACATTCTTATATGCTCTATAGACCATGGCTATTAATGTGGTACCATATATAATATTTACTGATGTGCATTTCAAAGCATTTGTATCATGAGTTGTATTTTTTCTCTTTAGTACTCAGACATTTTGATTTAGTTATATGCTTTAATAGGGAATATGTTGAATGGGAATTGATGTTACTAATAATCTACTATACAGTAACAGTTTTAGTATTTGATTTTCACCCTTTCCCTCACTGCACTTTCAATATTACTTTTGGTTCCACATCATCAGCAAAGGATCAACGTCTTTTATTGCACAAGGGCCTCCAGATAATTGTAGGATGTCCTTTATTGCCCTTGCTGTTCATCATCTAGAAACTAGTATCCTGAAATTCTATATATATATATATTTTTCAGAATAAGGAGGTTTAATGTATGAAACACTAGTTGGTAGACAAAATTAGTGCAGAGTCAGACTAATTTCATTTGAAACATAAAGTAGTAAATGTTATCATATTCTGTACTGCACTATATTTCAGTTCCTAAACACAATCAGGAGGGAATTATTTTTTAAATTTCTTTTTCATGTGGGCTGACCTCCTTTAAGTTAAAAAAAAACCAGAGAATCACCAGGGCATTCTGACAGCAAATACAGCTAATTTAAAAAGACAGAATACAGCCATTTATGAGAAAAGAATGTTTCAGTTGCGAAGCTGGAAATTTGTGGGATAATAACCAATGGCAATTACGGATAATAAATTTAATCTGTATCTTAAAACAGGGGGGGGGGGGACAATACTGTTGATATCAGCATGAATGACCATATGAATATCAACATACAATTGTAGCCAAACACAAGAAGACAAAAATATGACTGTAGAAAATCAAATAGAAAGCTGAAATTTCTGAGATTTGACTATGAACAGAGAGGGCGGTGGGGGGAGAGAGAAAGTAAACATTGTTGGAAAGTTCAACAGTAACATAGGGGAGTCAATCACAAACTGAATGTAGGAAACAAAAAAGACAAATGAATCCAAGGCTTTGCAACGGATAAAAACAATAAATTGTTTAAAGTGTTCCTAGGGATTCTTTCATGGGGACAACAGATGCAGGCAGACGGGCATATTTGGAGAAGAACTTTAGAAGAGAGATTAGAAGCAGTATTGAACATATTGATTGAAATGGTGATAACATATCCAAGTAGTAATATGAAATATATAATTAGAGCTATACAATTGTCCAGTTAGAAATTATCAGGAACAGAGCAGAGTTTCAAACTCACATGAAATACTACAAGACAGTGCCCACAAAATTCCAAGTGAGAACAGTAAAGATATATATATTTGGGGGCCCAAGGAGAGAGAAAGAACAAAGTAAAGGCACTATTAATACTGAATCTGACAAATGGGAATGTGGAACCAGTCAAATCATATAAAGGCATAAAGGGCTTCAAGTAGTAAAGTTTGGTCGACTGTATCTAAGCAGGATGAAAATAGGAAATAAACAATTGATCTGGCAGATAGTTCCCTTGATTATGCTTGTGGGAATTTTAGCAAAGTTCAGAACTATAACAGGAAAAAAAGGCAGCAGAAATAAACAGTGGAAGACAAGGTGAAAGGGGAAATTTAATCAAGAAATATCTCCAAAACAAGTGAAGTAGAAATATGTTTAAATATTTGTGGCTTTGTTAATCAACTCATTGGAGGAAAAGTACAAAATTAAATAAATAGGTGAGTAGTATTTAAAGTGTCTACCATCAAAAATTCTTTTAAAATCTAAAAATAATTCTCACCTTCTTTTTATTAGAAGAGGAAACATTTGTTTTTATCTGAGTGAAGGTTCTCAGCAGAAATTTAGAATCATCTGGAGACTGTGTAATTTTTTCTGTTTTGTTTATTCCAAAATGATGTTTTTTACAGGGCTGAAAAGCAATACATTTTGTTAAGAAGACGCTTAATGAATTTAGTTATATAAAATATGAATTCACTAATTAATATTCTTTTAAGAACATTAAATAAAAGCTAACATTGCATGATATCAAATACATTTTTAAAATATTTATTTATTGAATATATACTACTGCCCTTCATATTCTGTATACTTACAATAAAACAAGGATAATAAACAGCTAAAAACCCGGGAATGTTGTATATAATTCATTCTAGCTATCCCTGAAGAATTATCTAGTATCTGCTAAAAATTAGAAAGTTCTACATTTTAAAAAGCTTTTTCTACCCCATCTACTATCTAACCTTGCGAAAGGTCACTGTCAAAGATTTAATTAACAAGTCGGAGTAAGATTTTTTGCAAAACTAATTGTCATTTGTATATCTAATCACAGCAGACATCTCATTAAAAAGAGATCTGATACAATGCAAATGACTGTAGAAAAGAAACAAAATATAAATGGAGTAAGTAAAATGTACAGTAAAAGACAGCATTTGAGAGATGGAAAGATGGTTCCAAATGTTTGATAAGAAATGTTTACATCCATTTACTATCCAGTTATCCTTTGTGTCAAATAATAGCAATAGCACTTAGACTTATATACCACTTCACAGGGCTTTACAGCCCTCTCTAAGAGGTTTACAAATCAGCCTATTTTATTTATTTTATTATTCATGCTTCTAGACCGCCCCCTCTCCCAAAAAGGGACTCGGGGCGGTGTACAGTCCATGCCAAATATATCAAAATACAATAAAAATTGAATATGTACAGTTGGAATGGAGGAGGTTAAAAATGGAATTAAAAGAACTGTACAAAGCAATATATATAAATATAGGATTTTGAACCCCTAAAACACACACAATAAGTTAAAAACAATACCCCTAAAATAACCAGTTAATACATTTGCCAGGATTGCCCCCAACAATCTGGATCCTCATTTTACCGACCTCAGAAGGATGGAAGGATGAGTCAACCTTGATGTTGTTGATCACAAAATAAATGTTTACCTAAAAATTGTTATTCAGCATGGCTGCCTGATTTGATCATGTAACTTTCATTTCCACTTAAATATCATTCCAATCATGTTAAATTGGTTGGAGCATTCGTTTTATGAATTGCTGGGATTCCATCTTACCTCCAAGTCCAGATCCTGAGGTTCTGCTTCAGAAAGTGGTATTGCAACAATTTTTGTAATTTTACATACATCATGATCTCCTGGAAGCTTGCCAACAACTACTTTTTGGCGAATTAGAAGCAACCACCAAGGCAAATCTGTAAGAAATACAAATCTATTAGTTTGGAAAGAAAATTTCAATTATAATTTTTACCAGGTGAATAGCAACCTTTAAATGTATACATTCTCTCCATAAAGCTGACAAAATTACAGTCTTAAGTGGAAAAGCCTCTTCTCAATATGGAATTAGGGTTACAGAACCCCAGAGCTGGAAAAATTGAAAAAAATATTATTTTTCTTCCACTAGAACAAACCATGATCTGTCCCTTCCTAAAACAGAGAAGATTTTTGGTATTTTTCTAATAATGAACATGGTGGTTAAAATAAAAAATACATGTTTACAGTTTACATTTTTCAGTTTTAATTTAAGTTCATCCTAATTATTCTTCGTGTGCCCCGACACTTGCCTAACCATGCTAACACGGCATATACAATCAGGTTTACAATGCTATTAAATAACTTATTAATCCAGTTAATATGTTAGACGGGCCATGTTGCTTATTGGGGAGCTTTGGCCCAATCATTCTTAACCCAGGCTATGATAAAATGAGTAGCACTGATTTGAGCTCCCAAAACAAATGGGATTTAAATCCAACCAGGTAGGGGGATTTTTTTTAATTGAAATGCAAAATCAGAGTTACTGCAAAATCTCCAGGCCTGCAGTATACACTTTCAGGAGAGCCACATCTGACTAACATTATCTATAGTCCTTTTGCCACAAGCTGTTATTGCTAATTCCAGTTATGTTTTAGTTTATGGTCTGCATCTTAATCACTGTTACTTACCTTGAATATTCCACTGAATCAGAGGACACAATAACAAAAACCTATATTTTGATGGTTTTTGCAGAATGTTTTTCAGTCCTTATGAAGACTATATAACATTTCAAAATTTAATACTTCCAGCTTACTTTTTTACAAATACTTTAAAAGGGAGTGATACAATAGCGTGCTATCGTTGTAATAAAGCCCAAAACCAGAATCAGAATAGATAATTCACATAATTACAACTTCATTTATAGAACAGTAAAATACACTGTACCTAAAGGATAATGTTTATGCTAATATTAATTTCCATTGGTCGGCATCAATAGTGACTTTCTTAGGAGAACTAATGCATCTGTTTGTTTCATTGCTGAACTAAATAAGATTTAAAAATCTCAAATAGCGTATTCCATTGTTATAACTATACAACTCCACTTAAGAGATGCTCTAACAGTAAAAGAAAAAAAATCTTCAGGAAAAGTAATTCCCCTTTGTCCCCTTGCCCTTTAAGCTTCTTATAGCCTGGGACAAGCTGTTTCAAAAAACAACAACAAATGGGAAAATGGCAGGGGGCTGAATAGGGAATTGGTAAAAATAATTCTATCACATCTTTCAAAAGGAAGCAACTTAATCTCAGGGTCTTTCACGGATGAAAAGAACTCTTCTATCCACAAAAGGAATAATTCCCCAGGTGTTTATGTCTTTACAAATGCTTTATGACATCACAATCTATCAACCAGCCTATATGTTCTCAAAATTGCTGTTAGGATTGGGAGAAGAATATTCTTTGCAGTTCCTGTGAGGTGAAGAAAATGCAATCATGCAAACAGACTTCCACTTATGTAATGTTGTTTCATAACTAATTTCAGTTGAAGAAAAGATGAGGTGTTTCTGTACATGTTTTCCTTTATGACAGTGGTTTGTGTGTGAGAAAAGGGAATGATTGTTTTATTTGGCGAGAGGAAGAAAGATCAATGACTTTTATCATTTCATGTTTATAGGCAACTAGCCGATAACCCGATGTTGCCCAGGTATTTATTTATAGGGGAAAATGTCTGGACCAAATGTTATTTCTAATCTTGGATTTTCCCCCTTACCCTCACTGACCACTGAGGGGGAGGGGGGTCTAGGAATGTCGTGACCCCTGGAAGAAGAGGGGGACTTTCTCCTGGCAGCTGCCGGTGGTCTAGACCTCTCCTGGGGGAGCGCTCCCTCTGGGCTAAGCCTGAGGAAATACCTCTGTAAATAGCTGCGGAGATGAGCCTCCTAATGCTGTCCGGTAATTGATCTAGGTCTTCTAAATCCTCCTCAGATGGGCTTGGAGTGGCCCTCGTGGGGCGAGTTGTGCTGGTGGGAAATAGTCCCTAGAGCCCCCTTCACCCGGGTCCTCCACCTTGTCCCTGAATGATCTGGGGGAGAAGGAGAGGCCACCCCCCTTCTGGGCCTGGCAGGTGATACAGAAGGAGAGGAAGGGCTGAACCCCCTCGGGGAAGAGCCTGAGGCTTGCAAGCGAGAAACCAGAGGAGACCTGGATCTGTTGGGGGATTCGGGCCTAGAGGCCTGAGCCAATTTCTCTGCCCTGGCCACCTGTTTTTCCAGAGCTTTCTGTCATCTGGACTCGTCTCTGGTAGCAGCCCTGGAGAGGCGTTGCTCTGTTGCAGGCCTGGGGGCTGTTTTTCTGGGCCTGAGCCTGCCATGGGTCTCCTCCACCCTTCTCCTTGGGCCTGCTGATCCGGGACTGTAGAGGCCATGCCTCACTCACATACCCTGCTGTGGTGCCTGCCGGTCTGGATCCCTTGGCCTCGCTGCAGCCGCGTCGTGAGGTCTGGCGCGCCTCTGCCCAGTGCTTTGCCTTCAGCTGCTCAGGAAACGTGGCGAGAGGCCGCTGCCCACGAGGTCGCACCAAAATGGCCACCGCACCTTGTGGGTGAAGATCCGGGTGATTTAACAATGGTGGCTCTGAGGGGTTAGCCTCGCAACGAGCCGAGCTCAAAAGCTCCTCCTGCGCCCCGCTGCTCTCCTCCGACGTTTGCAGTTAACGAGCCACGGCGGTCTTTGAAGCCGCGGCCGAAGATCAGGCCGATTGCGTCGCGGCAGGTCTTTTGGAGCCGCGCCTGGAGATCGGGTTGATAGCGCGCTCCGGCTGTTCTTAAAGACGCGGCAAGGCTCGTAAAGGACGAAAAACCTCATCACTTCGCTAATTTTAAAGTCACAGCCCTCGCAGCGCTCCGGGGGAGCCAACGGCTCTCAGGGAGCTCCTCGGAGCTCTGGAGGCAAAGCCCTTTGCTCCCTAATTAATTTAGTTGTGTAATAATTTTAGAATTTTAGAATTTCCAATTAATCCAATTAAATCTAATTATTTCCAATATGCTCAATATATAAGGTACTGCTGTAGCCCCTCCCACCAAAGCCACAGGAAAATGATTGTTTCATTTGGCGAGAGGAAGAAAGATCAATGACTTTTATCATTTCATGTTTATAGGCAACTAGCCGATAACCCGGTGTTGCCCAGGTATTTATTTATAGGGGAAAATGTCCGGACCAAATGTTATTTCTAATCTTGGATTTTCCCCCTTACGGAGTACTATGAAGCCATTACCATGGCAACTCCACTGTGCTGTACAGTAGAACGGAACAACAGGCTGTATCTTAACAGAACACACACACCCCGGGGAGTGTTAGATGTGTCTTACACAATATTTTTTTTAAATTGCTCAAGGCGTTCCTGAATTATGCTGGAACACATACACACACAGCCATTTCTATATATAGATAGATATTTTGATGAATAAATATCCATTTCATTTTGCTATTTTTGTGGCCCTATTTTCTTCTAGAGTAGGGTTTCAGGCCAGGTGTGGGTGTATGTGGGTGTGTGGATGTGTACAGCCTCATGGCCATACATAGCTATGCAGAGATTAATTGGAAGGGTAAGATCTCCAAGTTTTCAAACCAGATTTTTAGATAGGCATTTCAAAGGATTTTCTTTTTTATTATTTACTTGCCTATTTTGAGAAGTCCATGTTAAATTAAGTATTTTTTTCCTTGAGGATAAAAAAAATCTAATTTTCTATTGGGCAAGTATGCTTATCTGATTGAAAATATATTACAAAGCATAAGCAAGTTTTTTAAAAAAAGAATAGGTCATTGCACAAATAAAAGAAAGATCCAGCTTGAGTGGCACAAGTTACATTAAAACAAGTTTACTAATCTATCTGTTGTCGCCCATTGACCACTTTGTTCAGGCTTTCCCTTAAGTATCTGAAGATCTTAAAAGAACAATGGGACCATTCATGAGATCTTCTTCAAGCATGTCTCCCATTTCTTCTGTTTTAGACCTTGTTTTGTTGCAATCATTCGAATGTAAATGAAAATATTCCTCATAATCATGGATGATGCTGGGTCTGGGAGAAAGCAGTATTTACAGCCAGGAAGAAACAAGCAAAAAAAAAAAAATACGGCTCCACCCACCTCAAAACACAGTGGATATTTCTCTTGTTTTGACTAATAGCCAGAATATATGCCCATCTTTCAACAACAGGAGCAAAGCCCATACCAGGCAGGATGAAGCAAGCTGTTCCTAATGCTGCAATTGTTTATATACACAGTTCAATGACAGTGTTGACAATTGGTTTTTGTATTTTATCTGCAGCATCTAGAAAACAATTTTGCTGCCAAAAAAAAAATGAAAACGCTTTTTATCTCTAATGTTCCAACTAAATACTCTTTGTATCCAATCACAATGCAGTCCCTTCTACTAATCGGCCTCCAGAGAGGAAGGGAAAAACAGGGATATGAATATATTTTCAGAAGTAATTTGTTCAAACAGATTTGGAATACGATAGTACCCAGACTATTATTTATTCATTATAAATAAATTTACTATATTTAAAATATTCAAAACTTCATATATTCAAAAATATGTGACTATGTTAGTGTACTTGTGAGGTATTTAATTTTTGTTTGATTTTGAAGGTAAATTATTTGAAAAACAGTCTCTCAGTTGAATACATTACTTGCTTTTACAGCAAAACAGTTAAACTCATAAACATGCAAAATTTAATAAAATTGAATTTCTGAGGAACTATTTTAAACCATATACACACAACAACTATAAAATTCAATTTCTGCTGCTAGAATGAGCTTCAAACTCTAAATTACATTTTCATAATAAATCCTTAAAATATCAAGGAATATTTTGGACTATCCCATAGAATTCTCATATACTTCCCTATAAAATAGTGTAACACCATTCTTCCTTTGCAAAGTAAGTACCCAATGTTATCCTCCTGGGGATTCTGACTGACCCTAAATCAACAAACTTCTTTGCTACAATAAACATATCTAAAAATAAAGTTTCCTTTCTTCCTTTAATTTCTTATGAATGAGAACGAAAAATAGTAGCAGCAATTCTTTGCTTTTCTAAAATTCTAAAGGAAGTAACACTATCCTCTTAGTTTTTTTCAGAAAGAGGATAAAGAAACAGCAGTGGGATAGATTTTCCACCCATAACTGTCAAAGGAAATGTTCACAAAATACAGCTTGCTCAGTTTAAGGCCACAGAGAACTAAGATATATCTGCAAAATAGACTTACAAAAACAGTCCACAGTAGCTCCCTGTTGCATTTTCTGAAACAGGCTCTATTATCTCTAAGAAAGAGTTTACATTCCTATTAGATTTTTTGCAGGATGCAGCAGAAACATTGGACTACATTGCGGGGAAGGGGGGGGGGGTTGCCTCACACAAACACATCCAAAAAAAGGGGGGGGGAGTACCTTAAATTCATGTATTGATTCTCTAGGTACAATCCACTATACTTACTTTCCTTATAGCTTTCTAACAGGATAAAGGAGGTACTGAAACCAATTATCAATGAAAGCTTGTTCCCAAGTGTATATCTTTGTAAAATGCTACCAGACACCAACATTCAGGTTTCATTTAATCTTATTTCCTCATAGCATCAATATTAGTAATCAGTACTTTATGGACATAAAATGCAAACTATAAAATCTATGTACAGGTTTCAGGTTCTAGTTTGCTGCATCTTTAAGTAGCATATTATGACAAATACAGCATATGGTAGTTTCTCATACCTAGCTTTCTTTCAAAATACTGGAACAAGCCAGACAAATGAAAGTAAAATGTGTAGACCATTTTTTATTTGAAATTAGCTTGAATTTTATGCCTCAATTTGATTTGTGACAAATACCGTATTTTTCAGACTATAAGACACACCAAGATTTTGAAGAGGTAATTTTTTTTTAAAAAAAAAAGCTTTTTCCCTCCCCGGCCCCCAGGAGCAATTTGCAGGCTTCCCAAACTCTATGCCCATCAACTTTTGCAAAAAACGGGATGCATGGGGCGGGGTTTGGTAGGCCAAAAGTGCTGTATTCGGTGTATAAGACGCACCCAGATTTTCACCCTCATTTTGGGGAGGAAAAGGTGTGTCTTATACTCCGAAAAATAAGGTAATTGTATTAACCCATCTGTAGTAATCATCACAAACAATTCACAAGAGATATTGCTTGCCTAAGAATTATTTTAAAATGAGGTAAAGAAAGTCAGAGGACAAGCCAAGAGAATCTAAAACAGGCTGACCTCACTTCTGAAATATTTAAGGTGTGCGCACAATACTATTCTATTTTTCAGCAGTACATCCAGTGGTTCCAAATGTTTAACAACCGGTTCTCTGCTGGGTGGGCATGGCTTGGGAGTCATGTCACTGAGTGGGCATGGCCAACTCTACATCACTTTTGTGGGTGGTACCTATATGAGACAGGCAGGGTTGGGGAGGGAATCGGGGGGGGGGAGATTGTGTGTGTGTGAGAGAGAGAGAGAGAGAGACGGAGAGACAGAGACAGAGACTGCATCAAGCTAGACTGGGAAAGCTACTGCAAGAGGAAGAGAAGCTCAGCAAGCTGGGTTTTTTGGCATTCTTTTGGGCCATTTTGGGGGCTGTTTTCAGGCCATTTTTGGGTTGATTTGGGCCTGGAAAACAGTCCAAAAAACAGCCTGTTTTGTGGGCATTTTTCAGACTGTTTTGGGGCCATTTTTCACTTGACTTTCTTTTCAGTTGCCTTTTGAGTAAAAAAAAGCATCTTTGGGACAACCATGACTTTGATGATTGAGAATCTTCTCAGACCAGGGGTCCCCATCCTTCAGTCCATAGATTGCTCCTGGTCCGGAATGCAGAATGCCAGAAACCAGGTCGTACAAACAAGTGAAGCCCCATCCATCTGCAGGCAGCACATACCCTCCATTCAACAGAAAAACCTTGTTCCATGGAACCGGTTCCTGGTGCGCAAAAGGTATGGGGCTACTACCATAGACAACTTGTCTAGCTTTTACAGTAACATAAAGCACATGAAACCACTTAAGAGAAGGAAATCTTTAATACATTGTAGTAACTTGGATTGTGCAAACCATTTGGGAAAAAGTGATACACAAAGCATGCTAGAATAAATGAAGCACCTTTCTTCAGAGCATAAATGGAATTGTTATCCTTTGGAGTATCATACCAGAGTTTCAAAAGTTGTCCCCAAAGCACCTCTGCATGTATGTACATATCCAAGCGCTTCTGATGTGATTACTAGCAAAGAATGTGTATATAAACACAGAGCAGAAAGCCAGGAACACCCTTCAAAGCTATAAAGCTCTGAAAAAAAGTACTATATTCATAATAACATGTTTTGTAAGGCATCTTTTTTAAATGCTTTGTAGAGATCAATTAGTACGCTAATCGGCTCTTCGAAAAGCTGCTTTTTCATATAATATTGATGAAATTTCCATGTTTCTTCCAGAATTTTCAATTCAGCAGTTTTATTTATAATTCCAAACTAAATTTACAGTGACAAGAATTCTCATTTATATTTTACAGCCACATATTACTAATATATTATAAATTACTAATGACTGAACTTAAACCTTTTCAATCTTCCATAATACATTTGTGAATGTGTATATATTTTCATTCATGTGTATATTTTTCTTTCCTAACGTCATTTGATAAATCACAAAAACACAATTCATCAAGCACTATGACATAGTTTTGAACAGCCATTTCCTTTCCAATTCTTTATTAATTCAACAAAAAAGTGACACATTATATTGATAGAAGCATTGGCAAAGATCAGATATATTTTGTCAGTCATAGGTAATTTTAGAGTGGAGGTTCCTAACCCAATAGGCATAACAAACTGAGTATTATTTTAACTATTTCTGTAGGCTGTAGAAAGATTTTATTGTCCATACCTGTATGAAGCTGAATTTTGCCAATAATTCCTTCAATCAAACCCAGACAAATTGGATTCCAAGCCAAAAGAAGATCAGTAGCTGCAGAGGAAGAGGAGGTGAGTTAGACACATAAATATAAACTGTTTTATCCATATAATTCAAATACACATTTCTTGTTTTATTATTTATCTGGAAAAATTGGGTTTCTACTATGCAAGATGATAGTATAAACATACTAGGTACATACTACTCCACCTAGTTAAGAACAATTCCTTTTAAGAAAACATATATTTCTTGATCTAATGCCTTGACTAAAATTAAGTTTAATTTTTTTCCTCCAGCCAAGACATTAGGAAGACCAATTCAAAACCTTCCATGTCCCTTTACCAACAGGATAGTGGTTCTTGATCAAAGTAGGATTAACTCCTTGGAAAGTCCAATTTCGTAAGACAATATATTCATTCTTTCCTAATTCTGTTATGAGGAAATGTACATAGCACTGTTTCCTGGCTGGGCCACCTTCTTCAAAATAAAGAAAATGGAACTTAGCCATTTCTACATAATATTAAACAAAATAAGATACCTGTAAAGCCAACAAGTTTTAGAATTTCTATAAAAGTTCTGCCAATGTTTTTATTGCCTATTTTTACCACCTAACATGTTTAATATTGCTAGCAGAAAACATGTAAGTGGGTGATTCTGAGCTCTGAATTCCTTCTTCAGGTGGCTTCAAGGAACTAAACACGCAAGGAAACAATACTCAATTGGCAAAGTTTCCCCTAATTTTTATCAATATACCTTTTTAGTTTTAATTAAATATTCTTTAAAACCATTGATGCCCAAATTCTAGAAATAAAAGTGCATTTTATTGGGAAAAGGAAACACCAGGGGGGAAAACAAGAAAAGCAACACTTCTAACACAGAGAATCTAAATAAAATCAATAGTTATTATCAGCTTACACAAGCAGCTCTTGAGAATTATTGAATTATAGAGATGAATGATGCCAACAAATCTAACACGCTGCCCACTGCAGAAATGCAACATCACAGATAGATGTCTATAAACCTCTCCAACCCCTTCTTGAACCTCTCCAGTGACAGGGAGCCAACTACCTCTCCAAGTAATTACTGTCAAGCTTCTTTTACCTATATTCACTGCCTTCTCCTAGGCGCTGCTTGGAGTGTCCAAGCACGGGTTAACATCAGCTTGCTGCCCAAGGACTGAGTTCGAATTCTTGTAGCTCCGCCTCTTGCTCCCCTCAGAGGCTCAGTTTTAAAAACTCAGTCGCCCTACAGGACGCAATTTGGGGAGATCCAGTCCTTGAGCAGCAGACTGGACCCTTTGGTTAGTGTAGTAGCTCCTTTTGAGTAAAATAGTTAAGTTTAGTTAGCTCCTAGATAGAAGTTTGTTATTTTTCTGTATTTTTCTTGGTTTTTCTTGCATTTTCGGCTTTTTGCTGTTTAAATTTGGCGCGCGAGCCAGGCTGCCTGGAGCGCGACTCGCTTCTCGCAGCGACGAGAGCAATCGCACTGGGGGGGTTCGTTTGGCGGCTGCCAGCGAACAACGGGGGTGCAGGTAGGAGACTAGGACCCCAAGGGACAGCATTAGGCTGTTGCCTTTTCCCCCGGTGCCGCTCCAGGCGCGGAAACGCGAACGGCGGCCATTTTTAGTTCAAAAATTTTGGCGCGCTTTTTCTGCCAGGGCTTTTAGCCTCATCGCGTTGCCTGCGCTCTCTGCAGATCGCCGCAGTAGGGGTTGAAGAGGACCAGCGCAGGGTCTCCTGACTGGGTCTCTTCCCCTCCAGACCTACAAGCGGCCGCAGGGGTTCTTTTGGTCATCTAGACCATTCACCCTTGCCTTCTTCAGCGCGGATCTGCTGGCTTCCGACCTCATCTCAGCCGGAGCCATATTCCAGCCACCACTTGCCTGCAGCATGAGGATCCCAGAGATGCAAGCCTCAGATTCTCCAGCACCTCAGCCATCGGGAAGAATTCCCAACGCTATGGAGAAGCAAGTGGATCAGCAGGCTGGCCCACCAGCAGCTAAACGCAGCAGGACCAACCCTGCTGCTAAAGGTGAAGGGGTGGGATGCCCAGCTAAGGGGAAGGCTCCTAAAGCCAAGCAGCCTTCTAAGGCTGAGGAGAGACTAGCTGCTAGGAGGCAGAGGGCCCTGGAGAAACAGTTCCAGAAGGCCTTTTCTGCCCAGCAGGCCCTTCCTCCAGCCCCTAATCCTGGGGAGGAAGGGGTTCCTGTTCCTTCTACCTCCAGACAGGGGATTCCTCCCTCCCTTCCAGGGGAAAGAGAGGAATTTGATTTTTCCCCTAATCCATCCAGGGCCTCCATGGGTTCCCCAGGCCATTCCCTGGCAGCAGATTCCCTTGATGAGGCAGACTCCCTGGCAGAGGAGGGGTCCTTCATCTATTCAATAACTGGGCCAGATACCCCTCAGGCCCACGATCTCCCCTTGCCCAAAAGCATGCAGGAGGTGGTGGCAGAGGCCATCTCTCGGGGTATCACTGATGGGATGATGCAGCTGGCATCTAAGCTTCCCTTTGCATCTGTTAATCCCAGTAAGGGGAAACCAGCTAGGGCACAAGGTCCCCCAGCTAGGGAGGCCTCACCTGATCCCTCGGGCATCAGCGAGGTTTCTGACTCAGAGGAGGTGGAGCGTGATGCTCCAGACCTCTCTGAGGATGAAAATTCCACTCCAGAGCCTCCCCCCTCTCTGGGTCTTTTTAACTCTTCCATGTTTAGGGCTATTCTAAGGCCCGGGCTGCAGGACCCCAGATGGGCCTTCCAGCCCCCAAGCCCAAACCTACCTCGGATCAGGCTTCCATGGAGACCATTGGTCCCCAGGACCCAGGGGCAGGGCTCTTCAACGAAGTTTCCCCCCCCCCTTAGACTTGGTTCCAGCCCCTCAGCTGTTCCTAGACATTATCCAACGCCAATGGACCCAGCCTGGCTCCTTGGCAAATCCCAGCGGGAACGACAAGAGGCTATTTACCATGGAAGAGCCTCTGGAGGAGCTTCTAAAGCTCCCCCAGGTCGATGACCCCATTATGTCCCTTACCTCCAATTCGGCTCTACCTGCTGAATTACTGGAGGGGCTCAAGGCAGAGGACAAAAGGGCTGAATCGTCTTCTATCAAGACGCATATGGCCACTGCCTGGGCCATGAGAGCATCTTCTGCCTCTTCCTACTTCAGGAGGGCAGCTCTCTTCTGGCTTCGCAAACTATTGGCCAGCCTACCGGCTGGGGACTCTAAAATGAGGCAGAACGTAAATAAAATCATAGCAGCCATAGAATACTCTGCTGATGCTTCACTTAGCGCCACTAAGTTTTCCTCCAGGGCATTAGCCGCCAATGTGACCTCACGTCGCCTACTGTGGCTCCGCCACTGGCAGGCAGATGTCAAGGCAAAGTGGAAGCTGGCTTCCGCTCCCTTTAAGGGTGGGAAACTTTTTGGGGAGGCCTTGGATTCCTTTCTGATTGAATCCAAGGATAAACGCAAGGTACTCCCAGCCATGACCAAGAAACCTGAACGCAAGGGCCAGCCCTTTCGGAAGGGTTCCTTTCGGGGCTCCGAGCCTTCCACCTCCTCAGGTGGTCCAGGCCGTCCCTTTCCCCAGTCACAGGAACGTCCCCAGGACAGGTCTTTCTACAGGGATAGAAATAGACAACAGGGCTACCGTAAACCTTCCCGAGGGGGGTTCTCCAACCGCCCCTTCAGGAAATCCAAGTGACAGTCACAGGGACCCTCCCATAGGCGGCCGTCTCCAACTCTATGCCGCCCAGTGGGAGGAGACAACGACGGACGTGTGGCTCCTCAACACGATCCGTCACGGCCTGACCCTGGACTTCCTTTCCCCACCCCCCCAAGATCCCGGGTTCGCTGCCCCACTCCCAGGTCACCTCACAAGCTCCAACTAATGAGGGCGGAGATAGACCACCTTTTAGAGGTAGCGGCCATAGAAAGGGTACCCGAGGGTCAGGAGGGCACAGGCTTCTATTCCATCCTGTTCCTAGTCCCCAAGCCATCGGGAGGGGTGCGGGCAATCTTGGACCTCAAGTGACTCAACAGGCATCTAGAATACAAGCGTTTCAAGATGCAGTCCCTGCAGACCATCCTGGGTTGCATCAGGCAGAGAGACCTCTTGACTTCGATAGACCTGAAGGAGGCGTACCTGCACGTTCCGATTCACCCGGCGCATCGCAGGTTCCTGAGGTTCCAGTTTGCCAACCAGCATTTCCAGTACAGAGCCCTTCCCTTCGGACTCTCGTCAGCCCCACACACCTTCACCAAGCTGCTGGCCGCCATCGCAGCCCACCTACGCTCTATTCCAGTGAGGATGGAGTGCTACCTGGACGACATCTTGATCCACTCGTCATCCAGGGATCAGGCGCAACAAGACCTCAACACCACCATTCAGGTCTTGCAACAGCACGGCTTCTCGGTCAACCTGGCCAAGAGCCATCTCAACCCGACCCACAGGATCCAGCATCTCGGCACCATCATCGACTCAGAGTCCTGCAAGGTCTTCCTCACCCAAGAGAGAGTGGACAGCATCAGGTCCCTCGTGCGGAGGATCCGGTCCACCAGGTCAGCAACGGTAGTTTCCCTCTCTCAACTGCTAGGGAAGCTGGTGTCCTGCATTTCGGTGGTCCCGTGGGCACGCCTCCACGCGAGGGATCTCCAGTGGTTCCTGCTGCCCCTCCAGAGACGCATGGCCAGCAACTCCAAGAGGGTGATACGTCTCCCTCCCAAGGTAATCCGCTCCCTCCGATGGTGGCAGTCGGACGCTCTCCTAAAGGGTTCCTACTTCAAGGAGCCGGAGCGCCTGGTCATCACGACAGATGCCAGCCTCTTCGGGTGGGGGGCACACCTTCAGAACCAGGTGATCCAGGGCAGATGGTCTCCAGCGGAGCTCGCCCACAACATAAACTGGCTAGAGCTCCGGGCTGCCAGACTGGCCCTGAAGCATTTCCTCCAGCTGATCAGGGACAAGGATGTGCTGATCCTGACCGACAACATCGCCACAAAAGCGTACATCAATCATCAGGGCGGCACACGATCCCTTGCTCTGATGACGGAGGCGGAATCCCTGGGTCGGTGGGCGGAACGACACCTCAGGTCTCTGCGGGCAGACCACATCTCGGGAGAGGACAACGCGACCGCAGACTGGCTCAGCAGATCCACCATCCAGAACGCGGAATGGCGCCTTCACCCAGATCTGTTTCATCAGTTGTCTCTGCGATTCGGTTTTCCAGTTGTCGACCTCTTCGCGTCTCCGGCCAACGCCCAGCTACCCAGGTACTTCACGAGGTTCCAGTGCCCAGGGGCGGAAGGCACGGACGCTCTTCGTTCTCCCTGGCCTCCGGGTCTGCTGTACGCCTTCCCGCCCCTGCCGCTAATCCCACAGGTCATCAGGAAGATCCTGACAGAGGGAGCGGAGGTACTGCTGGTAGCTCCTCACTGGCCGAGGAGATCCTGGTTCGCTGACCTGGTCAGTCTCTCAGTGTCTCGTCCCTGGCGCATTCCTCAGGACCGCATCTCCCTCAGCCAAGGGGCCATCCATCACCCGGAACCTCAGTGGCTGAACTTGCCGTGTGGCACTTGAAGGGGAGATCCTGAGGCTCAGCGCATACTCGGAGAGGGTGATCCGCACCATCCAGGCATCCAAACGTCCATCAACGATCAGAATCTATGAAGCTACCTGGTCGGCCTTCTCTCGCTGGTGCCTTCATCACCAGATCTCTGCCACTTCTGCCACCGTTCCCCAAGTGCTGGACTTTTTGCAGGACGGCCTTGACAGGGGTCTGGCACCAAACACTCTCAAATGCCAGACTGCCGCCTTGGCCTCCATCCTGTCTACTGAGTCGCACCTGTCCCTCAGCAAACACCCGCAGGTGCGCAATTTCCTCAAAGGAGCCACCAATCTGGCTCCTCCTACCATCCACAGGTATCCCACCTGGGACTTGTCAGTGGTGCTACGTTCTCTGTCCGGGCCACCATTTGAACCCCTTCGGACAGTTGGACTACGCCACCTGACCCTCAAGACGACGTTCCTCATTGCCATCACTTCAGCGCGCCGGATCTCTGAACTGGCGGCCTTGTCAGTCAGAGAGGACCTTTGCGTCGTCCACTCCGACAGAGTGATATTACGTCTGGACCCGGCTTTCGTACCAAAGATCAACAGCGTTTTCCACCGCTCGCAGGAAGTGATCCTCCCGGACTTCTGTCCGCATCCCAGGCACTCCAAAGAACGTGAGTGGCATAAGCTGGACGTCCGCCGTGCCCTGCGGATCTACATGAAAAGAACAGCTCCTTTCCGCAAGTCGGAGGCCCTCTTTGTGTCATTTCAACCTGCCACCATGGGCAAGAAGGTCACCTCCGCTACAGTAGGGCGCTGGATAAGGGCGTGCATCCAGCTGGCCTACGAACATCAGGGCAGGCCGGCGCCTCCTCGTATCACTGCACACTCAACAAGAAGTGCTGCCACATCGGCCGCTTGGGCCACCCAAGCATCCATCGAGGACATCTGCCGGGCTGCTACGTGGTCAGGCCCGTCACCGTTTGTCAAGCACTATAGACTGGACACTTTTGCCTCGGCTGAGGCAGCCTTCGGGAGAAGAATTCTGCAGAGCGTTGTGGCTAGCCCCGCGCCCGTGAACAGTTCTTCCCTCCCTGGGGGATCATAGCTTTGGCATGTCCCGTGCTTGGACACTCCAAGCAGCGCCTAGGAGAATGACCGTTGTCTTACCTGAATGGTCTTTCTCTAGGCGCTGCGGGAGTGTCCAACCCCACCCTATCAGGGGTCGCGGGGTAGTTTCTTCATTGGACTGGACTATTGCATTGACAGTTCCTTTGGACACTCCTTCGTTTTTTAAAACTGAGCCTCTGAGGGGAGCAAGAGGCGGAGCTACAAGAATTCGAACTCAGTCCTTGGGCAGCAAGCTGATGTTAACCCGTGCTTGGACACTCCCGCAGCGCCTAGAGAAAGACCATTCAGGTAAGACAACGGTCATTCTCATAACTTAAATCCATTTTCCATGTTATTCAGATACCTGAGGAGTGCTATCTTTCCTTCGTTCCTTTGCTTCAAGGCTAAACCTTCTTCCATATCATTCTATAGGACTTAATTACTAATCCCCTGATCTTTCGTGGTGTTTTTCTGAATTTTTTTCAAGTTCTCTAAATTTTTCAAGTATGATCCCCACAACTGAACACAATTGCTCATGAGGAGATCTGTCCAAACTGGAATAAAATTGAGCTGTTTGAAAACAGTGCTCCTGTTGATAGAGCCAAAAACTCCACTTGATTGTTTTATAGCCACATCATCCTGCTGACACATATTCAATTTGTAATCAACTAATATTCCCATTTTTTTCACAAGCAGTATTAATGAACCAAATATTTCCAAGCCCTTTCTTATGCATAATTTCCTAAATAAAGAACTTTGGTTGCCTCTGTTATTTTTATTCTGTTGTTTATACCATTTTTCTAACTTCTCAAAAGAATTTTGGATTTGTTTTCCATCCAAAATTTTGTGCAACTTGAAAACACATTAAAAATATTAATAAAAATATTAAAAATTGGTGATAGCAAGCTAAACCCTGTGGCATGTCAATATTTCACTCCAGTTTAAAGGAACCTTTCTTTGAGCATAATTTTCATCTCAATTATATATTCTATTAATTCTCATATCATGCAGTCCATATTTAACTAGCTTTCTAATCAAAACATATGATGCACATTATCAAATGCTTTAAAATCAATTATGTCTATTATTCTGATAGCTAACCAAGGAAATTGCCTTATCAGAAAGCAAAAAAAATGTCAATAATTATTATTTTCCTATCCATGCTGACTTCTACTAATTAACAGAACGTTTTCAAGGTGCTTTTAATCAACCATTTTATGGATTTACTTAAGAATCTTCCCAAACAGCATTGTCAGACTGACTGGTATATAACTCTCTGTATTTTCCTTTTTTTTAAAAAAAAAAAAAAGGAGCATTTGTTCTTCTCCTGGCACTTTGCTAGTTCTCCCAGATTTCTCAAAGCTCGTATGTGAAAGTTAGTATGTCAGTATCATGAATGTGGTACATAAGACAAGAAAACATTTTCTTACGGTGCATCACAGCCAGAGAGATCATAGAATCTTACAGCTGGAAAATATGATCTGAAATCACATAGTCCAACCCCTTAGTTGTTGTAGGAGCTGATAAAGTCGCTGCCTGCAATAGATGTGTGGGTGAGGCCTTGGATTGTATCACTCCTATTTGGCCTCTTCCTGCATGCCAATTCAAGTACAACTAGTTTATTAACAGCTCTGGAAAATGAAATGCTAGAATTGATGCTAGGAGGAGGAAATCTTCTGCAATTGGAGGAAAACTCAAAGTGAATTTTGACCAGCCACATGTAAAGAACCATATCAGGCATTACCTCATTGCAATGAGAGTGACAAAATGTCAGTATTTCTCCACTCTTATTGCATCTGCTGATAACAACCCAGCAGACCTGTTTCCTATAACCCAGTCCTACTGGGTAAGGAGGACTCCGTCCAGAACATCTGAGACATTTTTTTAAGATTATTCTGACTGGCTGTAAGATAAAGTCGCTCAGATTCACTCTGCCTTGGACTCTGATTGTGTCAGGCCACAGTGCCTGAACTACAGTCTGGTGATGTGATCTGGGATAGGTTTATGATGGTAACTCCTGAGGAAACAGACATGGTTCCATATACTGTCATTTGTTCACTGGATCCAGCTGCTTTCTGGGTCATGATAGCAGCCTCTCTGACAGAGGGGGGCAATGCACCAGTCTTACAAGAGGTGGTGGAATATTTCTCAAGAGCCACCATTAGATCCAACAGTCTTCAATATCTATTAACCAGTGTCCAATCTTCCCTTTCCCTTTAATGGTTTAAGTGCAACACCTGCTTTGCTTGCCACTTTGCTTCTGTGTGAATTCAAGGAGCTGGCCTCTAAAGCCTAACATGGCAGAGAACATGGTTACTTGAGGGGCCACCAATCTCCCATATATCTGCTTGGCAAATTCAATCCAGCAGGGCTGGCACATTCTGGGTTCCAACAATTAAACAATACCATCTTTTGTGACCCAGGAAGATATATTCTCTGCAGCAGCACCTGCCTTATGGAAGGAGGTTCGCCTCAAGATTCAAATGTCCCCCACCCTGTGTTATTTTGAAAACAAGGCTCTTCACCCAGCTATTTGGCAAGGATAATTTATGCTTCCTTTCATCCTTTCCCTTGTTCCCATCCAGGTTAATTTTCTTTGCAATCTTGTTTGTATTGCTGTACTCTTATTTTTTTAAAAAAATATTTTAAATTATTTGTAAATCATCTATTGCTGGGAGTCAGAAGGCATATAAATGACTGAAGTATAAATGTGGAACAACAAAGAAAGGAACCCTTAGCACCCTATTCAGTGCTATTCAGCTAATGCAGAGCAGTTTATAACTGCAGCTGAGGTCATTCAGCCAATTATGAAGCCATCAAACAGTTGTAGCATCAAACACAAATTTTATCATTATACTAATGAGGACAGGATGAAAGATTCTGTTGAGTTCCTTGCTGATCTTTAATTCTGTTGAAGCAGGGCCACAAAACCCATGGGGAAATACAACAGAGACAAGAAATTTTTAGGAAGAGAAAAATGGGCAACCTAATAAATCACTATTTTGAAATGAAAATCATAAAAATGGATTCCCTCTAAGTTCAGATTTTAAGATTCCTTATTAGAAATTTTTGCAATGATACAGAAGCATTCAGAAACTGGTACCAGACTCTTTGTCCACTTCACTATCTGAAATTACAGTAATCTAGCTCCACAGTCTTTTTAAATCAAACCCTTATATAATATTATTAAAGTTAAACTTCAAAATATAAGTATTGGGGAAGGGGAAGGGGAAAAATACAGGAAAATCTTCCCACAACAAAAATGAAGAACCTAAAACAATACCAGGAAATTAATTAAGAATTCTATATTGTGTTAATAAACATCTTACTCAAAGAAACATTTGTTTAACAGCAAATATAGTTTACATCAAACTATTTTAACTGTACAGCAGCAGTTTTTATTGTATTTTTTTTTCTGGTTTGTATTTCCGAATTTTATTTCTTTTACATTTTTCAGCACCCAAGTAAAGAATAGATATTGGAAGGACAAGGTACAAATTTCAATATGTTTCAGACCAAACTACATGCAACATAAAAATTAATCAATTGTTGATTGGATATATTCTTAGATATTTGGCAAAGAAGTGATTGATAAAGAACAGAATAATTACAGTTGTATGTGATAAATGGGAATCACAGCAAAAGAACTCAAAATCATCTAGTTTTAAATGTTTCACTTCATGAATGTAAAATAAACTGGCCATAGCATAACTTATGGCAGGAGTACACTTTTTTTTCAAATTATGGGTCACATTTGGTCAGTAGTCAAAGAAAGACATTCTAAAAGTAAGAAGAAGTAGGGAGAAATGGAATCTGATTTAATTTCAACCACTAGCAAATTAAAAGCTACTTTGGAGTTAAGGTTAAAGACATAGAGATAGAAACTGGAAGACTATAAGTTCTAGTCTTGCCTAGACACTAAGCTAACTGGACGAAGATTATGACCTACGGCTAGGCACTAAACCAACTGGACAATTTCAGGTCAGTTACCACTTCTGAAAAGGTTGCTGAAAAAAGTCCATATATTGATTTGTCCATACAGTTGTCAGTAGTTGAGACTAACTTGAAAGCAGAAACACAAAAAGCAAATAATTATACAAATTATCTGTTTCAAAGTGAATAGCTTTCCACAATTTCAAACACCTCTTAAAAATGACAATCCAAGGGATTTCAAAATGAAACCAAAGGGAAAGAGGATCCCTATGCAAATTGAAATTCAAGAGAAAACCTAGATGTGCTATTGAAAATACTGGAAATAATACATCAGAAAGTTGTGGTGCTTTTTAAGTATCTCCAAAATCAGTATAGTATCAAGGAAAATCCTTCCAGGCATCAGAGAATGCCAAAGAACCTTCCTAATGCTGTATTTTCTTCAAAGATAATGTAGTTCTTCTTACAGAATTTCAAAATTCAATCTTCAAAGTATGTTTAAAATTCTAGCAAATGCATTAATTTGACACTGATTTTCCAATATTTACCTTCAAGAAATACTTTTTGCAATAACTGATTGCCAAGTAATGTTCGAGTATCTACAGTATTAGGGATTCTTTCTTTAATCACAAATTTAATTACACAAACCTGTTATGCCATACTGGCAAAAAAAGAAAAAATATACACCCCAAATACATCAAATTAAAATTGTTGTGGATAAATTACAGGTAAATCTTGACTTACGACCACAACTGAGCCAAAAATTTATGTTGCTGACACAATTTTAAGTGAGTTTTGCCCCATTTTATGACCTTTCTTGCCATAATTGTCAAATGAATCATTGCAGTTGTTAAATTATTAACATGATTAAGTGAATCTGGCTTCACCATTGACTTTGCTTGTCAGAAGGGCACAAAAGCTGATCCCAGGACATTGCAATTGTCATAAATATGAACCAGTTGACAAGCATCCAAATTTTGATTACATGACCATGGGGATGCTGCAACAGTCATCAAAGTCTAGGACTACTTGTATGTAACTGGCAAATTTGGCCATTGTTGTTAAACTGCTTACAGTTTGAAAAAGCCAGGACAGCAAACTTTGCTACATAATGCCACAAATAAACAAACAACCATTTTAGCTAACCAACCATTTCATCAGCATAAACTCTAAACTCAAAAATAGAAAATGTGAACAGATTGGCTTTGAAGCAAAAACTATCTTTAGACAAGGATAATTAAAAAAACACAAGCATATTGTCATTTCAATATGTTTTTCACTCTCTTACTCATGACTCTGCTCAATCAGCAGAATTCAATGCTTAGTCAACTCTCCTGTCACAGACAATATAGCTATGATTCTTCCTAAAATGTTTAGAAACCAGCTTAGAACAATGTCAGAAAAAGAGCAGCAAAGCTACCGTCAAGAGCTCTTTGTAAGGCTTATCAGCAATCCATTAGTGGCACTTCTTCAAATTATGAGACTGGTAAGTCTCACCTATCTGAATTATAACAGAGATAAAAGGTTAAAAAAAACACAACTGCGTACTTGTATGATGAGAACCTTTTTAAAAAATACATGAAAAATGAAATAACCCATTCAAGGCTTAGCTGAAGACTTTATCTTGCCATTTTACTATGTGTCAAGTACCCCAATTTCTTTAACAACCTTCTCTAAGCAACTTCATCCCTAAAGTAGAATAATAAACAATGTGGCTATATCATTTTCTAGGAGTATACCTACCTCTTTTTCTATAAAGGATCTTGCTATTAATATACTAAAATCACCATAATTCTTCTAATTGGACATATTTTTAGAACTTCATACTCTTCACCAACACTTAATTTTATTCTCTGTATGACTGTAAGTAGGTTAACTGTTCTGGCTGTGTCAGCTTACCAATGGATGAGCACTAAATCTGTTGTGTAAAGAAGCCTGCAAAAGAGCTGATCAAAACGATGGGGAAAGTGCAGTAAGGCATCCTCTCCCACTTTATAGGGTAATTCCCCAATCTGGGGGGGGGGGGGGAGTGGGGGAGTGAGAACCACAGCTGATATCAGCCTTACCAGTAGACCACAAAGAAAACATGATGAGATGAGCTAATTCTACTTTATTATGCAATTCTCCCAGTCTCCTTTACAACCCAAGAAATTAGGGAGGGTCTCTTCTGAGTCTCTCACCCTGCCCATTATACATCTATAGACGATGCTGTCTCTTATCTAACCATTCCCTAGGCTCTGCCTCCCAAGGTCATCTCCATATATAATTATACAGGAAAGATGTATGGTAAAGTGAGAGAGACAACTATTTAAAAATCCAGCAGGGTCCCTCACCCACCAACCTTGCCAATAGCTGATCAGCAGTGGGGGAAGTTGGGAAGCAAATGAAAAGCGATTACTCTTTCCAAAACCCCAGGCCCGCAAAAAGCTGGGCAGCTCTAAGTAAAGCAGCAGAGCTGACCATCAAAGGAGAGAGCTGCTGGATTTTGAGAGAACTGGTTCTTCTGTTTTTCTGGGCCTCTCCCCTAGGTTTCACTCCTGCTTTGACCCACATAGGAAGAAAACGTGGATCAGTCATCTTTCAAAACTCACTTTCACATCACTCTGATTGATAGATGGATTCCCATCTGCTGATGATGTCAAGAAAAAGAGGATTTTACTTACCGGTACATTGCTTACAGTGACACACTATAGTTATACAAGCAGCACGCTACCATATGGCAATAAAAGGAAGAATGCAGAATTAGCAATTTAGCAATGGGAACTAATTCTATGATGGTTCAGCAGTACTATCATCCCAAGGACAGGTGGATAGCACTTTATCACTGCTACAAGCCTAGCTCCCACTCCCAGATCTCTTTTCCAAATGGCATACAAAATCTCTTACACATATATCCAACTGATTATTGTTAAGATAAACTGACCATTTGATGTAACATTACATCCATTAAACCAGGTCTCAACTTTATTCCCGTTGCCGAAATAACCTGTTATAATTCAAACATTAAAATAGGAAGAAGGAAAAAAGGCCATATACCAATCTTTCAAACCGGTCGTGGGATATATCCACAGTTAACCCCAGAACCCCCATGCTTTTAACTCTCTAAATGTCAAATGCAACAAGCCCAGAGATATTTGCACAGGAAATCCACAGCCAACAGTAGAAAAAGGCAGGTTATGATGAGACAAATGTTACCATCCTGAGAGAAGGTATTAGGGAAAGATAAAACCGCCACAGCTACCGTAAGATCCAATATATCTCAAGGCCCTTTACTGGTTTACTCCAAGTACAGGTAGCTCTCGACTTACAACAGTTCGTTTAGTGACCGTTCAAAGTTACAACGGCACTGAAAAAAGTAACTTATGACCATTTTTGGCACTTATGACCATTGCAACATCCCCCACGGTGATGTGAAATTACATCTGAATGCTTGACAACTGACTCATAGTTACGACCGTTGCAGTTTCCCGGGGTCATGTGATCATCTTCTGCGACCTTCTGACAAGCCAAGTCAATGGAGAAACCCAGATTCACTTAACAATCCGGGTTACTAATTCAACAGCAGCAGCGATTCGTTTAACAAATGTGGCAAGAAAGGTCATAAAATGGGGTAAGACTCACCTAATGTCTTACTCACATAAATTTTGGGCTCAGTTGTGACCGTAAGTCAAGGGCTACCTGGACTTCAGGAATTTAAAGACACTCTCCCCCCCCCCCCTTCCCTCAGGTCCCAACATCCAGATATGTGTTGATTTCTCCACTTCAGGGGAAGCTGAGAGGACTTGTCCCCTCCTCTATTTTCAGGTGTTGCACTTTCCCCCTCCCAGTAACAGGGGACATCTTGGGGGGGGTGGACTAGATGACCTACAAGGTCCCTTCCAACTCTGTTTATCTGTATCTGTACCTGCAGGTGAGTCAACCTGCACTCCTTTGCCCAGTGGATAAACCGCCCGCCCTCTCGGCACTCCGAGAGCCGCCTCTCCCTTCTGTCCCTCAGTGGGTGCCCTTCCTCCTCCTCCTCCCAGCTACCCCGTAGCCACCCCGACCTCTCTTCCCTTTCTCGCAGCCGGCAAAGTCCCGCCGACGCCAGGTTTACCTCCCGCTAGAGTTCTTGCTCCCGCTCCCCGCTCCCCGCCCCTTTCGCCCAGCGGGGTGGCTCGGTTCGGGCCACCGTCTGCCTACGAACTCACCGGGTCGGAGCTGGAGGCTACCGTCGGCGCGGCTACACCAGAGCGCCCGGTTCTCCTGTTGCAAGATGTAGTGATCCTTGGCTTGGAAAAGCTCCATGGCGGGGCAGCCAATGGAAAGAAGGCAGGCAGGCAGGAAGCAAAGGCAAGGCAAGAGAGCAACCGCCGCGCTCAGGGAAGCCGCTGCCGGAGAAGCGGCAGCCAAACCCGACCGGACTCTCCCCCGCCGCCGAAACCGGCCACGACCCAACCCTCTTAAAGGGCGGCTATTCCGGGAAGAGCCGCGGAGACGCGCACGACACCCACCGCCGAGCTTGTTGGTTCTGCTCCGGCCGGACGGGTTCCGGCGCGCGCATACCGGTGGGCACGTGACCTTCCCTTTCCCTCCTCCTCCTTTTTTTTTGTCGTTTAAAGAGAAAACGTCGCCTTGCTCGCCAGGCGGCTTCGCGTGAAGGGAATTCGGAGGGGGGGGCGAAATAAATCGATTTATTTCCGCATCTTGGTTGATTGGTTAGGGGGCTTAAGTTAATGCATGTAGATCTCGGCTTGCAACAGTTCGTTTAGTGACCTGTTCAAAGTTACAAGAGCACGGGGTGGGGAGGGAGTGATGGAGGACCATTTTTCACACGTACGACCGTTGCTCCATCCCCATGGTCACCTGATCAAAATTCAAATTCACCTGATTAGCAACTGACTCATATTTATTTTATAACTGCATTTATAACTGCATTCAGTTCTGGTCACCACGATGTAAAACAGATGTGGAGACTCTAGAAAGAGTGCAGAGAAGAGCAACAAAGATGATTGGAGGACTGGAGACTAAAACATGAAGAAAGGTTGCAGGAACTGGGTATGTTTAGCTTAAGAGAAAGAAGGACTAGGGGAGACATGATAGCAGTGTTCCAATATCTCAGGGGCTGCCACAAAGAAGAGGGAGTCAAACTATTCTCCAAGGCACCTGAGGGTAGAACCAGAAGCAATGGGTGGAAACTAATCAAGGAGAGAAGCAACTTAGAACTGAGGAGAACAGAACAATTAATCAGTGGAACAGCTTGCCTCCAGAAGTTGTGAATGCCCCAACACTGGAAGTCTTTAAGAAGATGTTGGATAGCCATCTGTCTGAAACGGTATACGATTTCCTGCCTAGGCAGGGGGTTGGACTAGAAGACCTCCAAGGTCCCTTCCAACTCTACTATTGTATTGTATTGTATTATGATTGTTGTGGTGTCCAGTAGCCATGTGATCCCCTTTTGCAACCTTCTGACAAGCAAAAGTCAAATGGGGAAACCAGATTCGCTTAGCAACCGTGTTGCTAATTTAAGAACTGCGTGATTCACTTAACAAATGTGGTGAGAAAAGTTGTAAAATGGAGCAAACTCACTTAACAAATGTCTCACTTAACAACATAAATTTGGGACTCAATTGTGGTCGTAAGTTAAGGGCCACCTGTATCCATCTTCCCTTGGGGAGCTTAAGGCAACATACATAGAGCGTCCTTGTTTTTATTTTCCCCAGAACATCAGCCCCCTGAGGTAAGTGGGCTGAGTTGGGTGAGGTCAAAAAAGTCAACCCGGCGACTACCAATGGTCCTTGACAACAAACAATTGAGTCCAAAATTTATGTTGTTAAGTGAGATGAATGAGTTTTGCCCCATTCTCTTGCCACAGTTGCTAAGTGAATCACCGCAGTTGATGTTAGTAACCTGGTTGATAAGTGAATCCGGCTTCCCCACTGACTTCGCTTGTCAGAAAGTTACAAAAGGGGATCACATGACTCAGGGATGCTGCAATGGTCACAAATATGAACCACTTGTCAAGCATCTGAATTTTGATGACATGACCATGGGGATGCTGCAACAGTCATAAGTGTGAAAACTGATCATAACTCAATTTTTTTCAGTGCCAGCGTAACTTTGAACAGTCACTAAACTAACTGCTGCAAATTGAGGTCTTACCTGTAGTACTTTGAGATTGAGGCTGCTTCCTGCCCCTCCAACTCTGCTTGGGATAGGAATCAATCAGCCCCCTTTTGATGACTTGCTTTTGCAAATTAAAAACAAAATTGCCAGGTACCATTTTTCAAATAGAACACAATTTTTGCTATCTGGTCGTGGTTATAGTTTATACTCTCATAAGGTCTAAAGTGCACTGTTTGTCTCTGAAAAAGTTTTTTCTTTTTGCCACAACTTAATATCTTCCTATAAACTTGAATTATCCATGTTTAAATCAATTTATGTATCTGCAGACTACATATCTTTGCAAGGCTATTGAACATGAATTAGTTGGTACAATAGTGACATTGATTCATATCAACAACATATTTATTTGTGAAAAATACATAAAGATTGAGCATTTTCTTTATTTTTCTCAGGTTCTTTTTTCATTTAATAAGGTCTTTTAATCTATTCTCTCTACTCCATTTTATTTTCATTCTGAGTCATATGTTCCTTACTGGAAATAATCTCTTTAATCTTTCTCTTCTCAGAAAGCAAAGCAGGTAAGGGATAGTTTGTTCATTTCAGCTGCAATAGAAGAGAGATCTGAAGATTAAAATCTCTTTCTGTTGCCTGAAATAAATGATGCTTATTCTCAGAGAATTATTGAGGAATTGTATCCCACTGGGAACAATGACACTAGAAACTAAAACCAAATGTACAGCACAAATCTGTGCATATTCAGACATGTAATATTAATTTATTCAAACACATATGTATTCCAATTGGATGTTTCCTTTATACAGCACCTCTTTGTTCTTCCATATTTTGCATAGGATTGTACTTGAGTATTTCGTCCTCTCAACAACAAAAATTGTTACTTCCTGGTCCAAAGATCAGGGTAAACAATAATATAAAGATAAACTTTAAGAGCATGAACATGAGAGCTGAAGTCTAAAGGTTATACATTAAGAAATGAACCAGGTGTACTCTATTGCTTTCCAGCTCTGAGAACACCTTGGCCATACATATTTATAATCATATAATATGTAATATTATAGAAATATGTAATATTATACGTAATATTAAAAGCATTATAATAAAGCTTCCCTAAACATTCCTGTTCAGTTATTTTTTACATACTTATTTTTAATTCCTTCAAGAATTTTGTTTATTATAGCTGTGGGAAGGTTCCCCCTGCCCACTCCGAGAGACTGAAATATTTTGGGGAATATTAAAAGAGGTAGAATATCTACCTAGATCTTCCCAAAGGAGATCTAGACAAACATGTTCTTAGAGGCATAAAGCAGCAGCAGCACCACCACCACCACCACCCAGCCCCATCTTTCTTATTAAGCAGATGCCCATTAAGAAATCCTGGGTGAAGCCTATTCACAAACAAAACACCTTCACCTCCAGGTGATGGGATAAAGGACAGGGCATGACCTTAACCGCATTCATTGAGAAAGGTGGAAACAATACCGATCCATTAAGAAAAGCAGGCTAGAGGCAATAGATAACAGGATAAAATCCAATTACACATGCCTGGTAGGATTTGGAGAGGAAGCTGATAATTAAGACCCATCATGAGCCTTTGCGGAAACAAGTAAAACCAATCAAATAATAAAAACACACAAAGCAAACCTCAAAATTACAAAATACTGTAAACTCTATAAAAATCCTTGCACTCACCAAGATAATTTATCAGTTATCCCAGAACTGCACCCTGTGGGTCTGCTCATCAATAAACTTTCTTTCCAATCAGCTTCCATTTTATTTGGAACTGAACAAGATGGACAAGATTTCTTCCAACATAAGAGAAGGAATGGCAGAACCTGGGAGCAGAGTTAAAAGATCGTCCTAGAGTCTCTATTTAGCCACAAGTGGACTGTCTAATCCCCACTCCTTTGAATTCCATTGACCCTTATCTTAAAGCAGAGGCTGTTAGTTGAGAATATTCCTGTGGATAAGACTTTTAGCAATAAATCAATTCAGTTGGATCTTCATGTGTGGGCCTGGCTTTTTGCAGCTGACACTTACAGTATATTTAGCTGTGAGGCTTCAACATCATCTCTTGTTTTCAATACACTGAGTTAGAAAATTCCACAATCTTCAGGCACAACTTTAAACTTCCTTATATCATCAGTAGTTCCCAACCTATGATGCTTCCTAATCCTTCTCTTCATTAACTAACAGTACCAACCTATGAATAAGGTCTATTACCTGCTTAGGATATGATGAAATTGCCTAATCATGCAAACCTGAATTTGTCTCCAGACAAAAATAGACATGATTATGACAGCTATTCTATGTTTTCCCACTTTTGCTAAAAATACTATCCTACCAACATGAGTTGCGATTCACTATAAAAATGTTTCTATTTTGTTTATGCAGTCAGATTTAATATTTCAAGTGCTGGGAAGTTAAACCTGAATGTTTAAAGAGGAGGATCTTATAATTTGAAAGTAAATCTAAAATTTACAAGACAACCATCTGCCCTGTTGCACTTATGGCACTGAATGCTGGGCAGCAGCAACAGGGACCAAAAGCTATCTTCATGCCATGGAAATGTGAATGTTCTGTTGGATATTGGGCATCTTCCTTCTTGACCACATCACAAATGACACCATTCAACAGCATTTTGGTGTGGCACCAATTATAGAGAAGATGAGAGAAGGCCAGCTTCGCTAGTATGGATATGTCCAGAAAGCAGCACCTTCCACCATTGCCAAGACTGCCTACCACCTAAAAGTCAATGGCCAGCGACCTCGCAGGTGTCCAAAACAGAGATGGCAAGAAACCACATGCAAGCCACAGGCCTGCACCCTAGAAACGCAGCTGACCATGCAAAGTGGCATTCAATAATCCAAAAAGCGAAAGCCTGCAATTGCGGGAACACACTAGGAAGAAGATGATCTTATACAGTAGAACCTCTGGTCACAAACACTTCTGACCACGACCAAATCGGGTTCCAACCAAAAAATTCAGATTTATGAATATTTGCCAGTATGTTATTGCAGGAGCCTGGAAATAAATATATGCAAACCTTGAGCTCCAACATTGTATTCTCTGTTGACAAAAAGAAATGAAGGTATTGAATGTGAGGTCCATTTTCCTCCATATTGAGACAGTAAAAATTCTGCTATTTGTTTAATAATACAAAGAACAGTAGCTGAAGATAGATTTATAAGACAGATGATAATATACCAGCTAAAGCTCAGATCTTAGATTTTCATTAAGAATTGCGGGGTAGTAATACCATTACAGTCCGTGGTAATCACAGTACCTGTTAGATCAGGTAATGGAAAGGCACACAAGGCTAAAGGCAACATCAGCTCTTTATTAAAGTACAACAATTAAGAACAATCCAGCGAAGGTTGAGTCTGACAGCAGCCCTTTTATAGGGAGCTGTCAGACCCTGCGACCAATGAGATTAAACCTCTGTTCCCGCTGGAACAGAGGACCTTGGTGGAAACCACTTTAGTTGCAGCAAGTATCTAACACCCCTCCCCTCTTAAATGGAATAATCCTACTTGTTACGTAGTCACACAGGTAGGCAGACTTTTGGGTAGCTCTGCCAGACCTGCGCAGTTCAGTCGGAGGGTGTTCTTTGGACAGGTCAGACGGACCTGTTTGCTCCGCAGCTCCACTTGGTGGAAACTCCTGAAATCATACAGAGTCGGTGGGGTGTGTATGGCCATCTTGTGTTCTGAGGTGTTTTGAGTTTGCCGCTCAAAAATGGCTGCTCGAAGCCGCGCTGAGCTCCAGGCTGGATGTACTTGCTGGATTCCTACGCTCTTGGTTCACCTAGTTGCCTTCCAATCCCACCTTCGTCGCCAGTGTTAGATTGGGTAACGGAAAGGCATACAAGGCTAAAGGCAACAACAGCTCTTTATTAAAGTACAACAAGTAAGAACAATCCAGCGAAGGTTGAGTCTGACAGCAGCCCTTTTATAGGGAGTTGTCAGACCCTTCGACCAATGAGATTAAACCTCTGTTCCCGCCGGAACAGAGGACCTTGATGGAAACCACTATAGTTGCAGCAAGTATCTAACAGTACCATTATGGAAACAATGTGAAAGTATTGCCAAATATGGCCATCTTCCCTGTAACCCTTTATACTGTATTGGGCAGCTGACCTATTTGGTTCCAGGCCTTGGGTTGATGATGATTATTTATCTAAGACCCTATTCTGCTTTTGTTGTTTATTAGATCATTTTAATCTTGGTTGTCTGATTTAACGTTTTAGCTTTTTCTATGTATTTTTCTATGCCACCCAGAGTTCATTGGAGTTGAGCTGGTAATAAATGTAAATAAATAATAATTAATACAGAGAACTATTCTATGGCAACAAAGGGTGGGCAGTTTTAGTATCTACTTGCTACTATAGCGAAAAGGTTTCTGCAGCCAAATACAGTATGATCGCCCTAGTATAGCTATTATAGTGCCTGCTTATGTCCTTTGTTCTCCAAAACATATGCTACAAATATGCAGAGCAATCTTAACTGGCATCCTCTTCCTTTTAAAAGAAATTCAAAACCACCAGTAACCTTAGAGGCTGGGTCACTTTGTTTGGTAATGCCCTTCACCAGGAGCCTGTTATAACCTGTGTCCTTACTGAAACTTGCATATTAATACACAATAGAAAGCTACAAAGAACCTCCTTCAGTAAATACTGAATTGTTAAAACATTAACTAAAATATGTCTCCAGTACACTCCAGCATACAAGAACAATACATCTTGGAGTTTATAGAAGTGGTGTAAAAGTTTCAGCCATGTTGCAATACAATAGAATAAAGCCCCCTCCTCTAGCCATAGGAATATTTCAATAGCCAAGAGGAGAAACAAATGCATATTTATTGAAGTATATTTCCTTAGGGGGTACAAATTCAACACATCAAGTAAGCAACTCTACTATTCTTATCAGAAATAGAATGATATTTTGGCAATGCAAGTCACTGTTTGAGCAGCTAAAGCTAAAGCTAATGTATAGAACTAAATGCAGAAAGGACAAAGTCCTTATAAATCACTCAATTAAAAATAATTTTGAGGGTCTGAGTAGCAATGGCAAAGAAAGCATAACATTCCAAACAGAATGCTATGAACAGATTATTTTAACTTAGCAATTTTTCTCTCAAATCACCTATGCAATGGCAGGTGTTGGAAGAAATATCCAGTTCCAGATCCAAGTCGGGAATAAAATGGAGGCTGATCGGAAAGAAAGATTCTGTTTATTGGTGAACACACATACAGCATGCAGTTCTTGGACAGCTGACAAAATGGAGTTGAGAGTGGGTGGATTTTTATACCTCCTTTGGCCTTTGTATTTGAGGTTCCTGTTCCTGTGCAAGAACATGTCCTTTAATATTCTAATGGATGTTGTCAGATTCCTGTGGGGTCATGGCTGGCTCTATAGGCAGAAGGGGAAACGCAAATCTTAGGTGTTTGTCTGAACTAATCTTGTCAACCTTTCCCATGCCTACTTGTATTGCTTCTCTGAAGTATCTGTTCAGTCTTTCTGAGTGGATTACCAAACCTGCATTTCTAAAAGTTGGCCTCCTCGGTTTCTGTTTGGTGTAGGGAGATTGGGGCTGGTTTCTGCCTCCCTTAAGATTTTTCCCATTTCTCCTTTAGGGGAAATATTCTATCCTGCCTTTTTACTATTTCATTCTCTAGGAGGGAGGGTGGTTTGCGACTTTCTACAGAGGAGAGGGCTGCGAAGTGAGTGAAATATCTGAAATCCTTTTGACTTGCTAGTTCTAGTCAAACTAAGGTACGGGTGTTTATGAGATTAGTATAAGAACGTAATGCTGTTTCCTATTTCTTCAAGGTATATTTGCACTTTAGCATGTATTTAGTAACACTGATTTTGGCATATAAAGCAATAAATCTTTGCAGGAGAGCTCCAGGATCAGGCACCAGGCCATAAATAATGGCTCTGAGTTTTTTCTTTCTTGACTGAAAAAAAGAAAGATTAATTGCTGCGAGATCTGGCACTACAGTCTTCATAAAGATGAGTAAGAGCTACTAAAAGCTGGAGCAGAACTGCTTGTTATTTATTAGATATATATACACTCATAGACTGCTGGCAGGCAACAAGATTGATAGCCTAATCAGTGTAAAGAATTTATGACTTAACATACTTTTCCCAATTTCTCTTATATTTAACTCAAAATTTGTATTGTTTTTACTCTGCGGATAAGCTTCTTTAATAAAAGTTGTGTGTGTGCGTGTTTCATTGAACCCACCAGTGCCAAAATTTTCTAAATTACCATTCCTACCATTCCATTTCCTTGAAAACCTCTTTGGTTACATTCTTTATTCTTGTCATTTTAAGAATGACATCATTTCTAAGTTATGATCTGTCTGGAAAGATGCCAAATACCTTCATTTCATTAACCCTAGTGGCTATACAGGGAGAAGGACAGATATTTACAATGCATAAAAATGTGATATGCCAGAAGTAGTCAATGAACACATGTTTTAAGCAAGAGCTACAACAAAAAAGGTATACAAGGCTTTGAAAAAAAATCAGTGTTGCTACCACTGCACTGTAGTATGTGACAGCATGTGATTACTTATGACAATCACCATACTATGTTTCATTCCAGTATGGGATTTAAATCTATGGCAAAACCTAATACAGTCACTGACTAATGGAAGGGAGTTGGAGGGCATCTTTTTCTGATACTTCACAAGATGTTTGAAGTTCCACATAGGAGCAAAATGAAGTAAAAGTTTCCCATGGTTAATAACAAATCTAAGATACAAGTATTGCTACTTCAGGAAAAATAATTAGTTGCTGTCTCCAAATTTCCACAATTTTAGATTCCCTAAATAACTCTTATTTTGGGGAAAACATATTACATTTCAGTGGCAGCATCAGCAGGCAATTAAGTCTCTCTGGTAAATCAACTCGTTCAAAGATCTGGGATTATAGAGTAAGCCATTAGTGTTCATGGGTTTGAGCAGATGTACGTATTAATTAGGCAATGATGCCATATATCATATTTTAACACAGTTTACGTATTTGGAATACACTTGCAGATGGGTCATGATCAAGATTAATTGTGTAGCATCTGCCCTATAAATAACAATACATAATTTTCTCTTGACAATTAGATCAAATTATATAGTTTGAATATTTAAAATCCACAGTTATTTTCCTTTACGTCTGGTTAAAGGTACAGTGGAGGCCAGCAGAAACAGATGTGTCATACAGATGAAAAGGGTTTGGGATAACACACAAGGATGACAATGTGAATTATGTCTGAATGGGTTCGTGTATTACTATCTCCATTTTAGAGCAAAAGCACACAACAGACCAAGCAAACAGGCTATCGTGATATAAGGGACTACAAATTCCACAGTTTTAATAAACTGGAGCAAAGCTTCTTAGAATGATAAGAAGTGTAATCCAAGCAGGGATGGGATCCTACCGTTTTAACAACTGTTTCGCTGAGCGCACATGTGCAGTTTACAGAGAAATCATCTTCGGTATTGTAGGAAGTTATCACCCAGCCCTCTCCCAGAAAAATGAAATATCCTAGGAAATATTGAAAAGGCAGAATATTATATTTTCCTGGATGTGAAAAAGGGAGAAACACATTTTAAACACAAAGTAAATTCCTGCAGCTTCCTGCCCATCCCCACTTTGTCAATGGGCCATTAAGAAGGCCAAGCTAGTCCACTTTACATAATAAAGAGTTCTCCTCTTCAACTCCAGAGTGATGGGATTAAAGCAGGATAATATTGCCTTTTACTCAACTGACCACATGGCATCTGAGAACTCAACCAAACCTGGATTCAAAACTCAGCCTAGAGGGTTGCCCTTGCACGGGCCCATGGGAGTCTGGCAACCAATCAGAATACATTTCTTACACAGGAACAGGAAACAGATAGGTGGGGCTGAACAGATTATAAAAAGCCCTGCAAGCCCTTCTTCAGTGCTTCTGTTCTCTGTTCTTCTCTTCTCTTCCCTTCTCTTCTCTTCTCCACCAACATTGAAGAATGTGATCACCTTTTCTGTTCAGGACTCAAGCCATGTGGTCCTGTCCACCATTAAAACCATCTTTCCAAGCAGCCTCCATGTCTTCAGTGTCTTTTTCCCCACTTGGAGCCGAACCCAGAAGGACATTTCTCCAACAGTATTACTGCTGGGGAGGAAAACAGCTGAGGTGAGGCAATGCACTCTGCCCCACTTGTCAATTGGGCTTCAGAAAAGGGAATATAGGTGAGTATAGCACGGGGCAGACGGGCCCAGCTGAAAGTTGGAGCGAACTGGTTCACTCCCAGCTGATAGTCGGAGCTAACAGTTCACCCGAAGCGGTCTGAACCGGTAGAATCCCACCCCTGAATCCAAGTTATTTTAATATTCATTACTTTATCTGTATTTAAAATGCATTAATGTTGTCTTAATTTATCATATGTATTTTTAATGTGGCAAGCCACTTTGATGGTCAGATATAGTGATAATAAATAATATATCCAATAATACATTTAGAGAGTACAAACTGGAGAAGAACATGAGAGCAACTTGAATGGATCAAAGATAAAAGAATAAGCAAGGTTGCCACAATTTGGATGACCATGAGATAGCCTTAGTTTTCTACCTTTTTCTTGTCATCTAGTGGTTGTCCAGAGTTTTGCATCCCTAGAACTGGTGGCATTATATGTTTTGTATTATTGACTCTATAAATATTTGTTTTTAGGCCTTTTTTTCCAGAAAACCTGGCTTAGAAAGGGGGCATATCACTAATGTAAATGTGATAAAAGCATTCCTCTAGGACTGAATTGCAAAACTGTGAAATTTCCATTAGCCAAAGGGATGCAACTGGCTTTGTGTGGCAAGCTGAGGAGCAAATTTAAAGCAGGCTGGTTCAGTACCCATTTTGGAAGGAAGGTTAGGAAGCTAAAGGGATGAAAGAACTGCATTAAGCAACTGCAAATTTAAAGGTACCAAAAACAGCTAATATTTTTAACACCATTCTTCTGGAGCTGCAAAAGGAATGCTTGGAGGCTGCTGTTTTTTGTACTGCACTGGATATTGGATATAATGAAACCAGAACATGCCAACACTTCCATTTATTTGCTTGTTAAGTAATTCCCACCAGGTTTTCTTTTAACTAGATGGTACATAAAGCGGAGATGAGTCAAACTGTAGAACTTTTATGTGCTAAAGTAAAATGTGTGCACTTTACTTTTGTTAAATTAATTCCAATGCTTTTTGAAAAACATTCCCAAGAGTGTTGGGGATGATTTACCATTAATAGCTTTAAAAGCGCTTAAATAAAACTGGCTGACAACTGATGCAAAAGCATAAAAGATTCCATATGACAGGGTGTATCTGTTTTGAACCATGTATCTCACATCGCCCACAAGAATTTCTACAATGACTTTTTTTAAAAAAACCTTTCGTTTTATGTTAGACTTTTTTGGGGGGAAATTTTGTTCTGCAGTATTACAAGAGATCTACAAAAGTTAACTTCTGAATTAAAGAGTATAATCATCTATGTCTTTCTCCCTAACTAGGGCATCAAATGGCTGCTTTCAGAATGTTTTTGCATAACGTTACTGAACTTTTTTCTTATTTTGAAAAGGGAGAACAGAAAGATTAAAGGAAAGCAGCTCTCTCTGAAATCATTTCATTTACTCTCCAAATTGGAATTGCTAAACACTATCATTTTTAATAATTTAAAACTGTTTACCCCAGTCATTTATTATATATAGCCAAGTCCATAATTTTGGCTGAAGGATAGATATACCTTTGCAATTATCTGAAAGGATTTAGCAACCAAAAAAATCCGGCAGTGTTTTCCTTCTGACAATGTGACCTTGAGTGTTATTTCTGCTGTCACAGAAGTATAATAAATGTGTTCTTTTCAAAGCACCCTTGTCTTTCATCCTTCCTTTCATTCAAGAATTCTCAGTAAGAATACTGAGTTACCTCTCCCAAATTGGTGCATTTCTCTTTCTTTATATCATCCACATTGCATCATGTAGCAGTTCATGGATAAGTGCAAAGATATATCACAAGAGTCACCCACAGCTTTATGCAGTTAAATCTTGGGAAGGATGGTTGATCAGGGAAGCCCTTTAATTAGGAATGTAATTAGAAATAATAAGTGTTGATCCTGGCAAGGTAGAGATGATATGAAGTCTTTTACATTTAAGAAGGGAGCATAAGAATTTGCCAGTTTCTTCTTTCTATACTGTTACACAACTGTTCACTTCACACCTTAATAACAATGTAAAAAAAACCAAGGATGGGATAAACAGATCAATTGCTCTTGCTTTAAATACTTCAGTGATGGCATAAGAGAGAAAGGCAGAGCAGCTTGTGTTTTTTTGGCAGTTAGCCATCCACAAAATATGAAGAGAACTGTTGGAAGAAATGTCCTTCTGGGTTCAGTTCCAAGTGGGGAAAAAGACACTGGAAACATGGAGGCTGCATGGAGGAAGAAAATGGTAAGTGAGCACCTGTCTACCCTAGACGAGTTCAAATCACTAGGACCGGGTGGATTACACCCCAGGGTTCTGAAGGAACTAGCAGACGAGATCTCAGAACCACTGAATTATATCTTTCAGAGATCCTGGAACACCGGGGAACTACCAGAGAACTGGAAAAGAGCTGATGTGGTTCCCATTTTCAAAAAAGGGAAAAAAACAGATCCAGGAAACTACAGATCTATCAGCCTGACCTCAATACCAGGAAAGATTCTGGAAAAAATAATCAAGCAACGAATTTGCGAACACCTAGAAGCAAACAAAGTAATAGCCAAAAGCCAACATGGATTTGTCAAAAACAGATCATGCCAGACTAATCTTATTGCATTCTTTGATAATGTGACAAAATTAGTGGACCAGAGGAATGCCGTCGATATAGTTTACTTGGACTTCAGTAAGGTTTTTGATAAGGTAGACCATAACCTACTACTAGATAAAGTAGAATAATGTGGGTTAGACAGCATCACCACCAGATGGATTCGTAACTGGCTGACCAGCCACACTCAACGTGTAGTCCTCAATGGAACTGCATCTTCATGGAGGGAAGTATGCAGTGGAGTACCCCAGGCTCTGTTTTAGGCCCAGTACTCTTCAACATCTTCATCAATGATTTGGATGAGGGAATAAATGGGGAACTCATCAAATTTGCAGATGACAGCAAGCTGGCAGGAATAGCCAACACTTCAGAAGACAGGCTTAAGATACAGAAGGATCTTGACAAACTTGAACATTGGGCACTATCTAATAAAATGAAATTCAATGGTGAAAAGAGTAAAGTTCTACATTTAGGCAACAAAAACGGAATGCACAGGTACAGTATAGATGATACCTTGCTCAGTAGTAGTAACTGTGAAAGGGATCTTGGAGTCCTAGTGGACAACCATTTAAATATGAGCCAGCAGTATGCAGCAGCTGCCAAAAAAGCCAACACAGTTCTAGGCTGCGTAAATAGAGGGATAGAATCAAGATCACGTGAAGGGTTAATGCCACTTTATAATGCCTTGGTAAGGCCACACTTGGAATACTGCATTCAGTTCCGGTTGCCACGATGTAAAAAAGATGTGGAGAGTCTGGAGAGAGTGCAGAGAAGAGCAACAAAGATGATTAGGGGACTGGGGACTAAAACATATGAAGAACGGTTGCAGGAACTGGGTATGTTTAGCTTAAGAGAAAAAATGACTAGGGGAGACATGATAGCAGTGTTCCAATATCTCAGGGGTTGCCACAAAGAAGAGGGAGTCAAACTATTCTCCAAGGCACCTGAGGGTAGAACAAGAAGCAATGGGTGGAAACTAATCAAGGAGAGAAGCAACTTAGAACTGAGGAGAAATTTCCTGACAGTTAGAACAATTAATCAGTGGAAGAGCTTGCCTCCAGAAGTTGTGAATTCTCCAACACTGGAAGTCTTTAAGAAGATGTTGGATAGCCATCTGTCTAAAACGGTATAGGATTTCCTGCCTAGGCAGGGGGTTGGACTAGAAGACCTCCAGGGTCCCTTCCAACTCTACTATTGTATTGTATTGCTTGGAAAGATGGTTTAATGGTGAACAAGATCACATGGCTTGAGCTCCTGAACAGAAAAGGGGGATCACATGCTTCCCGATGTTGGCTGAAGAAGAAAAAGAGGCCGAGATGCTGAAAGTTCCTCGTTTTATGCCCTCTCTGGCCCTTTGATCTTGAACTGGTATTCTGATATGTTGTCAGACTCCCAGTCTTAGCTAACTCTGTAGGTTGTGTGTCTTTTGAGTCCCAAGCTTGGTTGAGCATTGCTTCTTCCCAGGTGCCCTGTGGTGAAATGGGTAAAGGGCTAATACTATCATGCCTTAATCCTATCACCCTGGAGCTGAAGTGGGGAGATCTTTGTTATGTAGAATAAACTTGCTCAGGCATTTTAATGGCCCATTGACAAAGGTGGGGGCTATTAAGAATGAGTCTGTTTCCTACCTAAAAACATGTTTCTCCATTTCTTATCCGGGGAAATATGATACTCTGCCTTTTCAACAGAGGTCGATTCCTACCAGTTCTGACCGGTTCGGCCAATTAGGCAGTAACTCAGCCGGCCATGCCACTGAACAGTTTCTATTGGTGGCGCCCGGGGCCATCTTGTTTTTTGCTTTTGCGCATGCGCAGAAACATTTTTAACCTACTGCGCATGCGTGCATAGCACACATCAAGCACGCGCCCGAAACGCATCACTGAGCAAACCAGCAGTAGAAGAAGCCGGAACCCACCTCTGCTTTTCAATATTTCCCACGATATTTCATTTTTCTAGGAGAGGAGTGGGTGCTAACTTCCTACAGAACCATGTTCATAGGAAAATAGCATTTCTTCTCTTTAAAATAATATTGCAGCTAGAAAGATTTGTTAAAGAAGTTTTAGTTTAGTCAGTTTTAACAGTTTCTACTTGAAAGTTTAAAAAGCACAATTCAAGACCTTCTCCCTTATACTTCCGAATTAATTAATGCTTGGGTCATCCTTTGTAGTCTTGGGCAGTTGTGATATGTTTATATAATTGCCATCTCTAGTTAGGAATCATGTTTTCCAGCCCCAGTCCTTGTATCAGTTGGAATTTAAATAGGTTGGTGTCCTATTCCAAGCCGGGAGACAAACATTTCTGGGGGCACCTAGCAAACTGGTCTGGTGAGTAAAGGAGGGGGACTTTATAATTGAGATATTTGGGTATGTGTATCCTTTATTATTTAATTCTGCTGCAGATTTCTATTATGGTCTGCAAGGTCCTGAGCAGCCTTAAAGATAAAGGAGAAATGCAAATCCTAGCTATTTGTCTCCCTGATCTAATCCTGTCAGCCAAATCTTGTCTGTTTCAGCTCCTGGTCTATTCTGCCATCTATTTGGAGATCTCTTTAGCCAAATCCCGTTATACAATGTATATATTATTTTATGAATGAAACAATTTCCTTAAAGCTTTCAGGCTGTTTTAGTAGAGGAAAAACTGTGGCTGCTTTTTCCCTTTGTTAAGGAAACTTTTCTCTTTCTTTAGGGGAATATTGTATTCTGCTTCTTTTCTCATTCTGTGGAATATTTCATTCTGGGGAGGGGGGCTCTTCCAGTGGTGGGTTGCAGGTGGTATGCCCCGGTACGGGCGTACCAGAGCCTGCCTGGAACACTGGACACTGTTCCGGTACGGTGCTCCAGAGGGCCCACCCGCCCGCCCAAAGTCCTTAGCAGTCTTTGAAGTCTTTGGCGCTTCTGCATACGCGCATGCCATGTACAGCACCTGCACGATGCTCTGCTGAGTAGCTGGAGTGTCGCGGAGGTTCGCAGAGGCACTAAGATGCATGTATGTGCTGTGCGCATGTGCTGCGCACGTCCATGTGGATGCCGCCGGGCGTATCCAATACTAGTAACCAGGTAGTTGGGTGTAATACCATGCATAGGCCTCAAGCAGTGGTGAAATTCAAATATTTTTACTACTGGTTCTGTGGCCATGGCTTGGTGGGCGTGGTAGGGGAGGGATACTGCAAAATTCCCATTCCCTCCCCACCTCTAGGGGAAGGATATTGCAAAATCTCCATTCCCACTCCACTCTGGGGCCAGCCAGAGGTGGTATTTGCCAGTTCTCCAAACTACTCAAAATTTCCACTACCGGTTCTCCAGAACCTGTCAGAACCTACTAAATTTCACCCCTGGCCTGAAATATGAGGCCTAAGAGTTTGAATGTTCTTAGGGTGATTGTTGATCCTAAATGCAAACAAAAAGTAGGCCCCTGAGTTATCTCACTTTTTAAACGTCTGTTCAATTTTGAAAGAGCACAGGAAGGATTTGGATATATAAGGGAACTGTCTGTTTCCAATTATCTCTGCCTGCCCCACAAAACTCAGCAAGGTTGGCATGTTCTGGGTCCTATCAATTAATGTCATCTGATGTAATCCAAAAGGCACTGTTCCTTTGTTCTACCACCTGCCCTTGGTAACAGTATCTCCTGACTTCACCTGCTGTTGAAAAGACTGTGAAGACCTGTATCTCCCCCAGGCACTGAAATATGTGAATACGAGGATTTTTGTTCCTGATGCAGTGTGTGTCTCGTTTTTCTATCGTTAACTTGTAGTGTGAGGTTTTTAAATCCCATTAGCTGCCAGGATGGCTCTGCAAGTGAACTATGAATTGGATGAATGGACAGACAGACAGATAGTTAGATATTGGCTTGCCATATGATTCAGAGTGGCAGAGAAGAGAGATGGTATTCAACTTGTACAAGCTAAAGACTAACTGGGCCACAGTAGTGGGAAAAGAAGGTTCAACCCCTTAACCTTGTATTATGGCTTTTCAGCTTATGTGTTCTGACAGATCACTACAAAAAAGTACAACAACACAAAATGCATAATTGCATAATCACTTGTAATTTTTCTCCCAGCAGAACAGAATTGTTTTTGTAAACAAAAACATTTAAACATTTACGACCACCTTTTCTCAGATTTATTTCACAATGCATGATTCTGAATATCCTAGCATTCTGAGCAATCAAATAACTTATTCAGCTTGTGATTTTTGTGTTAAAAGATTCAGATTTTAATAATGTATTATTTTTTATAGAAAACGCTAAAACTTAATAATTTGGTAACCTCTTTGGAGTTGCACTGGGCATTATCCCTGCTGATTTCTAAAAATAGATTTCATAAATCTATTCACAGTTCACATATGACTGCACAACGTCAAGATACAACTGTTTTATATTCTACTGCTTCTCATATCTTTTATCAGATCTTTATGCTAAACAGACTGAACTGGGAAAGTTCATTGCTTTGCACTTTTGAGATTAAGGTAAATAATGCTTCTATTCATTTTTTCTATTCTTCTTAAACTCTGTCTATGTGTGTGTGTTTTTGTTTTTCCCTGTGACATTTCATAACTAAATTATAATAACTTATACTTAATATTTGCCTTCATTATTACACCTTAAATGTGAATGTTTAATAATTCCCATGCAGTGGTTGACAACATTTAAAAGTGGGCTAACAGCTGTATTTGACATTTCAGGTGTTTATTTCAAATTAAAGTTGCAGCTACCAAGAAATCACATTATTTATTTTGAATTCAATAGTTGAGTTCAAATATTTGAACTCGAGGTTCCCTCTTTGAGAGGAACCCTTTTAAATCAGAATGTTCTGAATAAATTGTTAGTAAGTGATCGTCCTGCCTCGGTGCCTTATTGGAGTCTGGGAATATTGGGGCCAGGGCCTAAGCCAGCGATGGCAAACCTTTTTCGGCTCGCGTGCCAAGAGGGAGGGAGCGCAGGGGGGTCATGTGCAGGCATGCCGCACCCATAATGCAATGTGTGACCCCCCCAGTGCACATGCACGGACAACACGCTCCCCCCCCCATTTTACATGCTTTTTTCGCCCTCCACAGGCTCCAGAGGCTTTATAGGAGCCTGGGGAGGGCGAAAGTGACTTCCGGTTTGCTCGGAGGGTCATTTTAAGCACCCCGAAGGCATCAGGGAAGCCTCCGGACGGTCCCTGAAGCCTCTGGAGGGCCTCGGGGGGGTCGGGGGAGGCTCTTTTCGCCCTCCCCAGGCTCCTATAAAGCCTCTGGAGCCTGGGGAGCGTGAAAAAAGCATGTAAAAATGGGGGGGTTGCGCCTGTTGTGAGCGCATGCGCACTGGGGGGTCACGCATTGCATTATGGGTGCGGCACGCCCGCACACGACCCTCCTGCGCTCCCCCCACTTGTGGCACGCGAGCCAAAAAAGGTTCGCCGTTGCTGGAATAGGAGCACTACACCTATAAAGCCTCTGGAGCCTGGGGAGGGCGAAAAACGACTTTTAAAAAGGTGAACTCAGGTGGCCAGTGCGCGCATGCGCGCTGGCCAGCTGACAGGGCAGCGTCTCACGTGCCCTGACAAATGGCTCCGCGTGCCACCTGTGGCACGCGTGCCATAGGTTCGCCATCACTGGCCTAAGCCATATTTGGCAAACACCAAGTAGAAGCAGGCTTCTACTTGGTGTAGAAGGGGATGCGGTGGCTCAGTGGCGAAATGCTGAGCTTGTCAATCAGAAAGATTGGCAGTTCAGCGGTTCGAGTCCCTAGTGCCGTGTAACAGGGTGAGCTCCTGTTACTTGTCCCAGCTTCTACCAACCTAGCAGTTTGAAAGCATGTAAAAATGCAAGTAGAAAAATAGGAACCACCTTTGGTGGGAAGGTAACAGCATTCTGTGCGCCTTCAGTATTTAGTCATGCCGGCCACATGACCACAGAAATGTCTTCAGACAGCGCTGGCCCTTCGGCTTTGAAATGGAGATGAGCACCGTCCCCTAGGGTCAGGAACGACTAGCACATATGTGCGAGGGGAAACTTTACCTTTACTTTTAAAGTAGAAGGGAGAGTGACTTCGATAGAAACTGGTATTCTGCATTGGACTTTCCAACTTTGAAAGAGAGAAGAAAATCACATGAAATGCTTTTTCTCCTTTTTGTAAATTTGCTGAAGTTTTGCTGCAGGATATTTTCATAGATAAATCATTGTAATGTTTACTAGTCTAAAAGGAACTCTTATTACAGGTTGGAAGGCAAGAGAAACAGAAAGGAGCAATGGGAAGTGAAGGTTTTGTTCACTTACATACATGGTAGAGAAATGCCCTCTGCTGGCAAAGGTGAGGAAAGTTTCATTTTTGATTAAAGTGCTGCTGCACCCAATTCATAACTGCAATCCAGAGGCGGGTTCCTACTGGTTCAGACTGGTTCTGCCAAACCGGTAGTGATTTGCCAGTTTGGATCACAGGAACCAGCAGTGATCCAGGCCTGCCATGCCTTGGAACCGGTTCCCCAGTCGGCACAGAATTTTTCATTTTTTAATGTTCTGGCATGTGCAGACCTATTTAGGGGCAACTGCCCAGGCGCGTGAGTGTAGCGAGTGAGTGCACATAAAATTGCACACGCACCAAACTGTCAGTAATGCCGGCAGCGACCCACTCCTGCTGCAATCCCATTATTTCGGGATTGCAACTTCCTGATTTTCCATCCATGTTGTGGGAGTTTTAGCCGTAGCCCATTTGGAGCTACAAATCGGGGAAGGCTGTTTTATCTAATAAAGCAATTGTACCTGGAAAATTTTTGCTTAAATTCAAAAGACCATGACCTTCGCCACCAAATAATGGGCAGGTTAAGCCATCCTATGCTGTTTCGTTGTGGAGTTAGTTCTGGGAAATGTAAACGAAGAATTCTGGGAAGAACGCCAAGAGCCTACACTTCCAGTAGGATCGCCTGAGACATGAAGCTCATTCCAACTGCTCAGCTAAAGCAAGCCAACATCTATAATAAATCAGGTAGCAGCAATATAGGAAGATGCAAGAGGCGGACAAGCAGGAGATGAGCAGATGAGCAGGAGAAGGCAGTGGTAAATCTTCCTGTATTTTACCAAGAAAACCCCATGGATAAATAATGTACAGTGATGAAATTGTGCCAGATGAAGTGCTCCTCTAGTTGTCTGGCATGCAACATGTTGCAATCACCATTCTGACAAATAAACACATCTTATGATTCTAAGATGATTTTCATTTTCCCATAGCAACGTTAAACACAACAGTCAGGTTCATACTGGAGAAAAGGTATAATCCCAACTGTTTTAAATACAGGGAAGAGGTGGAAGCAAGTGGTGGAACAGCTATCTTGTCTAGCAGGTTGGTTTACCAACAACAAGGTTTTCCACACAAGGGATCACACGTACATCAGAGCAACCAAGCAGAGCTATATGGAGGCTTCTTAGTTTGAGGATTCCTCTGTTTTGTAAACCTATGCGCTATTTTTTTAAAAAAAAAACCACATAATTTATGGCTTGGCATGTTGGGTGGACTAAGCTAAAGCATAGCAAAGTAAACCACAATATGTAAACCAATTTATGGAGCATTGTGCTTTTGCCTTTCTTGTTGGATAGATGAGTCAGTGAACAACAGTGCTTGTGTGCATTCGCTGAAACTTTGTGAAAATCCCTGGACTCCAAAGGTGGGGGTTTCAAAAGCAATTTATTTCTTGTGAAATTCTAACAGGTTGCTTACTCATTTAGAAATGGACAACATCGAAGTCAGAATATTCCATTCAATTGTTTCCTGAAATATATCTTAATATCTTTCTTGCAGCAGGTATTAATTTTATAAAATACTTATTGTGTAATATATAAACATGCACGCTATAACAGCAGCACTCGAGTTCTGGCACTAGATTAGAAGGGTCAAAAGGAAACAGTTTGACCTGTTTTTCAGCACTAGCAAGTTTGCTGCTACATACATTTATATGACAAACTGATAAAACTGTGATTGAAATTGATAAGATTGAAACTCAGGACACTGGTTATTGTACTAAGGTACAGCTAATATTCTTAATTATTTTCAATTCATTATGTTTATATTAACCATCAGTACATGTGTATAATAATTGTCTTGGTTGTTCAGTAAAATGGAGAAATGAATGTTACGCAAAATTTATTTTTCTAGCAGTTGGCAGAAAAGAACACTTTGGCTTTTCAGTGTTAATGGGCTAAGCAATATAATTATTAGAAATATAGCTGATACTGTCATTCTTACGATGCAATTACACAATATTAAGTTTTAAGAGAAATATAAAAGAGTCAGGTTTCTGTGTTTATATGTAATGTTCTCTAAATATATTTTATAAATCTACGGATACAGTATCTAGATGTTACCATTTATTTTTCCATTATCTTTTAATTTTTAAACTCTTAATAATGCAATATTTGTACAGTTCTGCCAAGACATACTGTATAAAATTCATATATTGAATTTTACATTTTATTGTATGTACAACAATGGAAAAATATGTATTATGGTGCCTCTCAATTTTATCTATTCCAGCCTACTACATGAAATTTTCAGTTGGGCAGCATCCACGTAGGAGTGGGGGTGGGGGTGGGGGTGGGGGTGGAGGGGCAAGAGAGATCAGACTCACAAAAATAATGTCAAAGCAGTTTATCACAAGTCTGTCTCTTTACTATATACAATACAATACAATACAATACAATACAATACAATACAATACAATAGTAGAGTTGGAAGGGACCTTGGAGGTCTTCTAGTCCAACCCCCTGCCTAGGCAGGAAACCCTATACCGTTCCAGACAAATGGCTATCCAACATCTTCTTAAAGACTTCCAGTGTTGGGGCATTCACAACTTCTGGAGGCAAGCTGTTCCACTGATTAATTGTTCCAACTTTCAGGAAGTTTCTCTTCAGTTCTAAGTTGCTTCTCTCCTTGATTAAAGGGGCAGATTCTGAAGCACAATATAGCAATATCGCTTCCATCATTCTGACAAAAGCAAGAAAATCAGATCATCATTTCACTTGTGATCCCAAGTTGTTTTGTCTGCCTGAATGCTGCCAAAAACCAATTTAGGAAGCTTAATTTGTGTTTTGCAAATTCTTTCCCATCTGTTATAACATTGAATGGCAATCATCTCAATATATCTTAGTATAGGATTAATTTCAGTTTATTAATTTTTATTAATATCTACTTCTTGGGAAATTTCGGTGCCTACATGATACCCCTGGATCAGAGGTGGTATTCAGCCAGTTCTGACAGGTTCTGGAGAACCGGTAGCTGAAATTTTGAGTAGTTTGGAGAACCGGCAAATAGGCTGGCCTTGCCCCCGCTGCCTCCCAGCTGATCTTCTTTTGTTGCTCTGAACAGAAGAACAGAGCTGGAAAGCAGGTTAGTGGGGTGGGGAGGGAATGGGGATTTTGCAGTAATTTTCCCCAGGAGTGGGGAGGGAATTGGGATTTTGCAGTATCCTTCCCCTGCCACGCACACCAAGCCACGCCCACGAAATCGGCAGTAACATTTTTTGAATCCCACCACTGCCCTGGATCATGTCTTTATACTGGTGTAAATTTTAAAAATGGGTTGGTCATGGCTTTCTTTTAATGACTTTTAGTTCCATTAGTGACCCTTCTTCACTTGACATAAATTTCCAGCTTGAACTTTTCCAGTTTTCCATCAGGATATGGTTATAGTGTAGGAACATCCATACGGACGGAGTACAAGTGTCAGGAATATGACAACCAGTCAAACTTTGACCTATTTGGGTATTTCACGCATGTGAGGTATGTGGGTGTGTATGTATCAGTGGTGGATTTCTACCAGTTCAGACCGGTTTGGCCGAACCAGTAGTGGTTTGCGTCCTGGGTCACTGGAACTGGCAGCGACCCAGGCCTGCCACCCTTCCGAACCAATTCTCTGGCACCGCTGTGGGTGGCGCCATCTTGTTTTTGGGTTCTGCACATGGTCAGAACAATTTTAATTGCACTGTGCATGCTTGCACAGTGGGCATCATGCGTGCGCAGTGGGCATCAAGTGCACACACGAGCAAACACGCAGTACTGTAACTGTCAGATTAAGATGCAACACTATATAGGTCCATCTAGAAGTCAAGTTCCTACTGAAAACAGTGCAATTTATTCACAGGTGACTGTGTGTAGAATTGCATCATCTATTCACCTCCACAGACTAGTTGACGCACTACATCCCTGCCACCTACACAACTAGTTTCTTACCTTTGAATTTATTAAAAACAAGCATCACCAATTGTGCTATTTTATAAAAGTATTCTTCAAAACTGCTAGAATTTATCACCCATTTTACCATAACAGAGATTTGTATCTATATCATACATGCTAGATGACACGCTAGTACATTTTGTCTTTTAAATCTCTTAATGAGTGGACATTGTTAGTGGTTGTTTTCAATGGCACTTCTATTTTGGGGTCTTTAGATACGTCTGTTTAGTGTCAACCTCCGGTTAGACGTCAAGGAATGCAAAGAAGCCTTAGTCTTGCTTTTTAGAACAAAAGGGCAATGAAGGTAATATGATCACATCAACCAACCATACAAGATTTTTCCAATTAGCCATAAAAAGAAAAAAAGTAAGAAAAAACCCTCACCTTTAAACTGGGTAATCTTGTTTTCTGTCTTGAGGAGGAAACGAAAGCTTTCTGTAGAAAATAATGGAGAAATCTGAGATTTTACAGTATTATAATGTAAACTGCAGAAACTGCCAAAGCTAGTCTAGTGTTACACATCAAAATGATTTTGAAAAAAACATCTTGAAGTTGCAGCAACCTTAATTTGCTGACGTAAAAAGACTTTACAAAATATGATACAAAATAAACACAGGATTCATTTTGTGGCTTATATTTGAGAAAACTATTACTTATCGTAAAATTTGGATTTCAGTTGTGTCCTAGAGATTTTTAAATGGCTTTTGGTTTGGATAGTCTAAATTTCTGCACCCACCTAGCCACAGGGGGGAAATTAATTAATTTTAAAAAAAATAAAACACACCATGTGCTGTTGCTATTTGGCCTTTAAAGTTGTTATCCCAAGATTTAACAATGATGTACTATAGAAAAGTGGTATCTTTGATATCTAAAAGTCTATATTTTACAGCTTTCTGACTATTGCTATTGTTATACCTATAGCTGAAATCAACTTTTAGAAACTCAGGAATACTAGATGATACAAATGCCAAGAATAAGATTCTTTACACACCGTGCATGGTATAAATTTACTAAAAAAATATTGGTTCCAAATTGTAGAAATAAAAACTGAACCAATTAGAATTGTGGTGTGGTGCAGGCACTCCTGCAAATATCATCCTTGCTTGAAGAATTATCCAGGATGCAAGGGATCAACCTAAATACCATCTCATTAAGCAATGGGTTGCCTTTTGTTTCTGGAGGTTCAACAAAGGCACGCCCGCCATCATCTTGTTGAAACATGACTTGCCCAACACCAAAAGCAGTGTATACCGTAAATGATTATCTAAATAGACTTGATCTTCATCTTGCCCTGGCTTGTGGACATTAGCCAGGGATAGGAAGTTCATTTTTCTGTCATTTCAGAATCATTCTACAGTTCACAGCCAAAATTCTATACTTCTACATGATTCTTGTCTTTTCCAACTCTCGTTTAAAGCAGGGCTATCCCTGATTGGCTAAGAGATTGAACTGAAGTTTGGGCAAAACAATATTATGCAGCCAGATTAGCTGAGAGAATATCAAAGAAAATACAACATTGTGTTTTAAAAAAAAGATTGTAAAGCAGGGAGGTCTTCAAGTATATAGAACCTGTGGACTATTATTATTGATGGAGTGCCTTGCATTTCTCTGTAATGTTCATTATGATTGAGATGAATAAAACATACATTCCATCCTTATCACATGATTATTAGAATATTTGCTTGATTTGTGTCCCACTTTATTTCAATATTAGGGTGCTCCTCTGCATGAATCGCCCTATCCCAACTCCCTCCATTTGCAAGCCCGTTCAGAACAGAGTAGAGTACACTTCCTGGTATTCATCTCATCAAACTATCTTTCAGGAACTTGCTGGGAGGCAGGGAGGCCGCTTCTCCAGTTCTAAAGCTCTGCACTTTGAGTCATCCTTCCAGCCTTCTTCTGACACATGCATAGACAAGAATGGGTGTTACACATGGTTATAATCTTGATTTCTTCTCTCAGAGTGAAACTCAAAACACATTTCAGTTGACATTTGGAAAAGTTCGCCTGGGAAAGGAAGGGAGGAGGGTTTACAGGATTGATTTACTTCCAGAAAAAGGAGAACATCAATAATATTATTGTGCTACATTCATGCATTGCCTGTAATTGAAGGAGGATACGCGCACATTTCTGTGACTCTAAGCAGCCTTTTCTCTACTCACCCTCCTTAAATGAATTAAAGCATGCGTTGCTTAGTGCCTAGTAAGTAAATGTTTTTTAATTGGATTTTTTCCAACCAGGAAAAGCAATCAGGAAAACAGGAAAGTCTTTTAATTACAGCACAAGAACCTCTACTAACAGTATTTAACCCTGATAGTTTTTAAACAAGTTCAGCATTTATCTACATGAAAGTGCTTTTTTTTTCCTTTCAAAAATGTACCTGCTAAAAGCATTTCAGTATACGCCATGACACATACTGTGAGTTACAACATCCCTTTGGCCTTACTGGTATAGAAAACATCCCAATCAGGAAGCTAAATGAAGTTGTTTTAAAAATTCCAAAATAATAAAAATAACAAAATCACAAGATTTCATCCATGAAGCAAAATCCAATGTCATCTACAGTGCCCGTATCTCTCACACTCTATATTTTCTTGGTAGCTCAGGTAGGGAATTATGGTCTTTCACTGGAACTGATCAAAAGGTCTTCATTGTCTAAACTATCTAATATGTTTAATTTACTAGATAATCTATTACCTGTTGGGTCATTGTTTCAGAGATATTTCCTTACAGATTCTTCAGTGCTTGAGTTCCTTCAACAATGGCAGAGCTTTTAATATATTGGAAAAGGGCTTAAAATTCCAGGAGATATCCACAGATGGTATCTGCCTTGAAAGTAGCTCATGTTGAACTGTATAGCACAGTCAAAGATCAGCTGTTGATCTCAGTAAATGTTTTATGATATTTATAATTTTAATGTCATGAAAGGTTTTATAAAATTTGCCAAACTTTTTCACAGGCAGAGATGGTATTCTGCCCCCTACCCACTCCAGCTCTATGCCATCATTTAGGCACTTTTTAAAGCCAAAGTGCATGCGCGGAAGGCAGAGCGTGCATGCTCACATTTGCGAACCGATAGGGAAGGTAAGTGAATAACACCCCTGTCCATAGGTTCCCGAATTTTGGAGGCTAGCATTCTGTAAGCTACCGTAGTCCATTTGAGGTACCTTGGTTGAAAAGATTTTGCCCTATGATGCACTGTCTGTAACCAATTATAGGTTACAGAAACAAGAATTTTAACAATATATATTTACAAATGTTCATTTGTTGATAAGGAATCATGTTCTCATGGTCCTAAATCTTACCATTTCCCTCTTAAAAGTATTATGGGTTTCCAGATTAGGTGTTTGAACTTTTGAGAGGCTATCTAAAAATGGACTACATTATGATGTTACTACGGTAATTCCACTCCACCACCCCATGTCTTTTACAACTTGAGAAACTAGGGAAGGTCTCTTCTAAGCCTCTTGCCCTGCCTACTAGCCAATTGCGAGTGTATCATCTCTCATCTGACCATTCCCTGGCAGTGTCTTTTTGCCCAGTGATATTATCCACATCATTCCTTTCAGTGGTATAGCCTAAGTTACAGTTAAAATAACAAACATAATAAAATTTGTAATGAACTATTATAGAGAACTAATATATATTTTAGCTTGGTCAAATTGCATCAGAGATGGCCAGAAATTAATAAAAGAATAAGTAATTATTTTTATATGGAGTATTTGATACTAGTAAAAACCCTCAAATATTAGTAACAAAGCTTCAATGAAAACCCAAATAAATTTGCTGTTTCTTGTCACCTTTAGAGTCTTGCGTGTTTTCAGTTTGCTTGCCTCAGTGTTTTAAGTATTTTATTAGTTTGTACCATAACCTTGGACAGTACAAAAATACTTTTTAAATTAATAAAATACAACATTCTCCTTTTTTAGATAGGAATCTCTAGAATAAAAATAATAAAATCAGTAGTAGTCTTCCTAGTACATTGTTCCTTTAGCAGATTGTCATCTTAGAAAAGATAATAATAATAATAATAATAATAATAATAATAATAATAATAATAATAATAATAAATTTGAATTTATTAGCCGCTCCCTCTCTAGACAGGACTCGGGGCAGCGTAGAATAAAACATATAAAACATAAAACATATGTGCAAACACATAAACATCCAAATACACACATATACAAACACATACATGCACGGAGGAGGTAACAAATTACATCACATTTAGACAGTTAAAAGTCACCATTAAAATACCCCATTAGTAATACCACAATTTAAAATTTAAAAGGACTGTCAGGAGGAATAAGAAAAAATTTACGGTTGAGCCAGGCCAGATAATTGAAAGAGGTGGGTCTTCAGCTGTACACGGAAGGAGTGGAGATCGGAAGTAATCCTGATGTCACGGGGGAGGTCATTCCACAGTGCTGGGCCCATCACAGAGAAGGCTCTGCTCCTGGGTGTCACCCCCCGACACTGTTTAGCGGACGGCACCCGAAGAAGTCCCTCTCTGTGTGAGCGGATTGGTCGTAGGGATGTATGGGGCAGGATGCGATCCTGCATGTAACTAGGTCCTGTGCCATGAAGCGCTTTAAAGATCATAATCAAAACCTTGAAACGCACTCGGTAGACTACAGGAAGCCAGTGCAGCTCGCGCAGGAGAGGTGTTACAGGGGAGTATCTAGTCCTCCCCATAATCACCCGCGCGGCCGCGTTCTGGACCAACTGCAGTCTCCGAGTGCATCTCAGGGGAAGCCCCATGTAGAGAGCATTGCAGTAGTCCAGGCGAGACGTCACCAGCGCATGGGTGACTGTGCGTAGGGCATCCCGGTCCAATAAGGGGCGCAATTGGCGCATCAGGCAAACCTGATGGAACGCCCCCCTTGCCACGGCTGTTACATGGTCATCCATGGACAGCCGGGCATCCAGGAGGACGCCCAAATTGCGCACCCGTTCCATGGGGGCCAGTTGCTCGCCCCCAATGGCCAGAGATGGAAGCAACTGGTTGAACCGGGAGGCCGGAAGCCACAGCCACTCCGTCTTGGAAGGGTTGAGTTTTAGTCGGTTGCCATCCATCCAGACCCGTACGGCCTCCAAACACCGGGACATCATTTCAACGGCCTCGTTGGGGTGGTTCGGGGTGGAAATGTATAGCTGAGTATCATCAGCATACAGATGATATCCCACCCCAAAACCACGGATGATCTCGCCCAGCGGTTTCATGTATGTGTTGAACAGGAGAGGCGAGAGCACCGACCCCTGTGGCACCCCACATGTGAGGGGGCTCCGGGTCGATCTCTGCTCCCCTGCCAACACACGTTGCGTCCGGCCAGAGAGGTAGGAGCCAAACCACCGTAAAACGGTGCCCCTGACTCCCAGCCCCTCTAGCCGGTGCAACAGGATACCATGGTCGATGGTATCGAATGCCGCCAAGAGATCTAATAGGACCAGGATAGAGGAACAACCCCTATCTCTGGCCCTCCAGAGATCATCAACCAACGCGACCAAGGCCGTCTCCGTGCTGTGCCCGGGTCGGAAGCCGGACTGGCGCGGGTCTAGATAATCATTCTCTTCCAGGTGATGTGGAAACTGTTGTGCCACCACACTCTCTACAACCTTCGCTAAAAAGGGAAGGTTGGAGACTGGACGATAATTGACTAGATCCGTTGGGTCCAGGGAAGGCTTCTTGAGCAGGGGCCTCACAACCGCCTCTTTCAAGGCGGCCGGAAGAAACCCCTCACCCAACGAAGCGTTCACTAGGCCCAGGAGCCAGTCGCGCGTAACCTCCCAGGATGCCAGTACAAGCCAGGAGGGACACGGGTCCAATAAACATGTGGTAGGACGCAGACGTCCACGCAACCTGTCCAAATCCTCGATGGCAACCGAGTCAAACTCCTCCCAGAACGGTCCCTCAAGACTCGCCTCGGGCGTCTCCACTGGACCACTGAAAGGGGCCCATCCCATCCGGATTTGAGCGACTTTGTCCTGTAGATAATTCCCAAACTCCTCTGCTCTGCCCTGTAAAGGGGCTTCCCGCGGTCTCTCAAACAAGAGGGAGCGAGTCACCCGAAACAGGGCGGCAGGGCGGTTATCTGCGGACGCAATAAGAGCGGCACAATGTTGACGTTTGGCCCCTCTTAACGCCACAAGGTACGTCCTCAAAAGATGAAAAAAAATTAGAATATGTTTAAAAGAATGTAAGGGGCAGAGGTGGGTTGCTACCGGTTCTCACCAGTTCAGGCGAACCAGTAGTGGAAATTGCGACTGGGTTGCCAAACCGGTAGGGACGGCTGGCTTGCCATGCTCCCGAACTGGATCCCTGTTGTTGTTGTTTTGACATTTATAATGTTCTGCGCATGCGCAGACAAGTAACTGCAAATCGCGCACACACCAAACTGGCAGTAACACCAGCAGAAATCCACCCCTGGTATGGGGAGAGGAGGAATAGGTGAAGAAGCAAGTATTGCTCCTTTACGCAATATTAGGACTAGGAGGAGGAGGAGCTTCCTGGAGGATGGCGGTCAGCCTCTGAGCTCCGTGTTTTCACGGGGCTCTTTTTGACCGGGCTGGGTTGCTGCTGGTCCTCTAAATGAACTGGAGGACCACGAACCTACCCAATGACCACCCTGGCTTATTTCAGGACCCTAGTGGTCCCCCAGGGTGGCCAGACGGCACAGGAGAGGGGAAGAAAGAAAAGCGGCGTTTTTGAAAACTTGTAGTGAGCCGGGAAATGGCGGTCGGCGTGCAGGCGCGCCGGCTTACTCCGGGAGACTGCAGGCGTCGACGGCTGTTGGAGCTGGCATTTTGGCGGTTATGAACTATTCAAGATCTGTATGGCCGGCGTTTGCGGGCATATTTGTAAGCCACGACAGCTACGACAGCCCGAGGTGAGAGCAGCGACGCCCTGAGCGGCTAGCGATGGGGATGCGATGGCGCCCCACACGAGGGAAAGCGGAGGGAGACAATGGCGGCGGTGGCGGCCCGGAAGATTATCGGGGGCTCAAAACATCAGTTCCCCGACCCGTTGGACCCGCTGGGAGCCCCGAGCCTACCAGAAGCCCAGTGGAGGTCGTGTGAGGTTTAAGCTGGGCTTGAAACATCGGAGATCACCGGAGTCGTTGGAGGGCGCCAGAGGCCGGCGGAAGGTGTGGAGGGAAGAACAGAGGCCGGCTGAAACGGCGCGGAGGCGACGGAAGCGACGCTGGGGCTTGGGAAGGTTTGCGGGGAGCCGTCGCCCCCCCCTGCCCATTTTGCATAGATTTTGAGATCGGTTTAACCCCTTACCACGTGGGGCTTGGAAGGACTGCAGGGAGCTATTGCCGTCGCCCCCCCCCCTGCCCATTTTGCATAGATTTTGAGATTGGTTTAACCCCTTACCACCTGGGGCTTGGAAGGACTGCAGGGAGCTGTTGAACCCCCCCCCTGCCCGCTATGGATCATCCGCTCACCCTCTCTCGGATTTTTAAGAACTGCCTAACCCCCTACTATTGAGAACTGTAGATTATAGGCTCTACCTATTTTTAGCCACCCCCACCTATTTCTTTAGTCAACTCTCTCATCTTGTAATCTTGGTTGCCATTCTGTCATGATTTTCAATGGGTAGACTCATTCAACACTTCTAGCACTCAGAATCGATCTTTAGCCCGGTGTATTTATTTTCATGTATTCGAGGTCCAACCTTATTTTACTGCGGGAGTCCCCCCTCTCGCAGGCATGGCCCTCCGCCCTTACAAGGGCCCACCTCGAGGACGGATGCATTAATCCAGAGAGGTGGAGGAAGAGGAGGTTCAGGGGTTTTTTGTTTAAATGTTTGTTAAGTGTTTTAGGGGGATACAGGGTGGGGGGAGGGGGCAGCCAGACCAGGAATGGGGGCAGGGCCAGGCGAACAGGTGGGACTGGGGGGGAAGAGAGCGGAGTGGGGGAGGGGAATGAGAACGTCGTTCCGTTAGAGGGTTCCTACATTCCAACGGTCGTAGGAAGGGGTGGATGCGAGGACAGAAGAAGATCTTGTGGTCGGTTGGGAGACCGTGGGCGCTAGATACGCCCGGTCGTTTGTACCAACCCTCGCATTCTAGGTGGTCAGGGTTTACAGAACCAGGGCATGAGGCTGATGTTGTGTAACGCAAGGTCCGTGGTTAATAAGGCCCCCCTCATTTACGATCTGGTTTCTGAGGGGGAGCCGGACCTTGCAGGGATCACGGAAACCTGGTTGGGCCACGAGGGGGGCTTACCCCTCATGGAAATGTGCCCACCAGGATACCGTGTATTCCATCAGCCTCGTGCCCGGGGTAAGGGTGGCTGGGTAGCGGTAATTATACGGGAATGCCTGGCACCGAGAGAATTCACCGTACCTCAGATATCCAGGTGTGAGACTCTAGGTGTGAGATGGGGCCCAGGGAGTCAGTTGGGCCTGCTGATTGCATACTTGGCTCCTCGCTATGCATCAGCGGCCCTGCCAGAGCTCCTCGAGGTGATTGCGGAGGTGGCGGTTGAGACCCCCAGACTATTAGTTATGGGGGACTTCAACCTGCCATCGACGGGTGAATCATCCGAGGTAGCTCGGGAGTTCATGGCTTCCATGACAGCCTTGGACCTGACCCAAATAATTCAGGGCCCCACACACGAGGGAGGCCACACGCTGGACCTTGTTTTTATCTCTGGTCGGTGGAAGAGTGATCTGGGAATAGGGGAATTGGTTATTACTCCCCTGTCATGGTCAGATCATTCGCTTCTCCGTCTTGACTTCCCTTCCGCTACCCCCCATTGCGGGGAGGCGGAACCAGAAGATCTTAGATGGTTCCGCCCCAGGCGACTGATGGAACCTGATAGGTTCCAGATGGAGCTTGGGCCACTGACTGTAACCCTCACCCGCGCCCGGATGGAGGACCTGGTGGTCGCATGGAATAGTGCGGCGGCCGGGGCCTTGGACCGGGTTGTGCCCTTGCGGCCTCTCCGGTGGCAGCGAACCACCCTGGCCCCTTGGTTTACTGAGGAGCTGAGGGTGATGAAGCGCCACAAGAGACGCCTAGAGAGCAGATGGAGATCCTCTCGCGCCGAATCTGACCGAACACAGGTAAGAGCCCATTTACGGACCTACCTTGTGGCACTAAGGGTGGCTAAACGTCGATACTATGCCACTCTTATTGCGTCCGCAGAAAACCGCCCTGCCGCCCTGTTTCGGGTGACCTGCTCCCTCCTTTCACAGAGGCCACGGGAAGCCCCTTTGCAGGGTAGGGCAGAGGAATTTGGGGAATATCTGCAGGATAAAATCGATCGGATCCGGAGCGAATGGGTTTCCTTGAGTGATCTCGGGGAGACACCGGTGGAGAGTCTTGAGGTACCATGCTGGGAGGAGTTTGACTCTGTTGCCGCCGAGGATATGGACAGGTTACGCGGGCGACTGCGGGCCACCACATGTTTATTGGACCCGTGTCCCTCCTGGCTTGTACTGGCAGCCTGGGAGGTTACACGAGACTGGCTCCTGGGACTAGTGAACGCCTCGCTGAGGGAGGGGTTCCTACCAGCCGTCTTGAAAGAGGCGGTGGTGAGGCCCCTACTTAAGAGGCCTTCTCTGGACCCAGTAGAGTTAGCCAATTATCGTCCTGTCTCCAATCTTCCCTTTTTAGCGAAGGTTGTTGAGAGTGTGGTGGCGCAACAGTTCCCTCAGCACCTGGAGGAAACTGTCTATCTAGACCTGCACCAGTCCGGTTTCCGACCCGGGCACAGCACTGAGACGGCTTTGGTCGCGTTGGTGGATGATCTCTGGAGGGCGAAAGATGGGGGTTGCTCCTCCATCCTAGTCCTATTAGATCTCTCAGCGGCTTTCGATACCATCGACCATGGTATCTTATTGCGCCGGCTGAAGGGGATGGGGTGGGGGGCACCGTGTTGCGGTGGTTCTCCTCCTTCCTCTCCGGTCGGACGCAATGTGTGTTGACGGGGGAGCAGAGGTCGACCCTGAGGCCGCTCACGTGTGGGGTGCCACAGGGGTCGGTCCTCTCACCTCTCCTGTTCAACACATACATGAAACTGCTGGGTGAGATCATTCGAGGATTCGGGGTTGAGTGCCATCTGTATGCAGATGACACTCAGTTATACATCTCTACCCCGAACCACCCCAACGAAGCCGTCGAGGTGATGTCCCGGTGTCTGGATGCCATGCAGGTCTGGATGGGGGACAACAGACTCAAGCTCAACCCTTCCAAGGCGGAGTGGCCGTGGCTACCTGCGCCCCGCTTTAGCCAGTTTGCTCCATCTCTGGCCATCGAGGGGGAACAACTACCCCCGGTGGATAGGGCACGCAATTTGGGCGTCCTCCTAGACTCCCGGCTGTCGCTGGATGATCATGTGACGGCCGTGGCTGGGAGGGCGTTCCACCAGGTGCGCCTGGTGCGCCAATTGCGCCCCCTACTTGAGTGGGACGCCCTTCGCACAGTCACTCAGGCCCTGGTGACTTCCCGTCTTGATTACTGTAATGCTCTCTACATGGGGCTCCCCTTGAGATGCACCCAAAGGCTCCAGTTGGTTCAGAATGCAGCCGCGCAGACAATCTTGGGGAGTACCAGGTACTCCCATGTAACACCACTTCTGCGCGAGCTGCACTGGCTGCCTGTGGCTTTTCGAGTGCGTTTCAAGGTGTTGATTGTCATCTTCAAAGCGCTTCATGGCTCGGGACCTAGTTATTTGCGAGATCGCATTCTACCCCATACATCCCTACGACCAATCCGCTCACACAGGGAGGGTCTCCTCCGGGTACCCTCCGCTAGACAATGCGGGCGGGCGGTGCCCAGGAGTAGGGCCTTCTCTGTGATGGGCCCAACCCTCTGGAACAAACTCCCCCCTGACATGAGAACTACTGTTGATCTCCGCTCCTTCCGTAAGAAACTCAAGACCCACCTGTTCCGGCTAGCCGGCCTAGCCTAATCGTAATCATAAGTACAATCTATTACTGACCTTCCTGGATGGCTTTTTAATATTGTAAATTTTGGGGTTTTAATTTGGTTTTAGACTGTTTTTAACTTGAAATGAGTTCGGGTATTTTACAGACCGTATGTTTATGTTGGTTGTCTAATGTTTTGTTGTTCTTGCTTTGTTGTTTTATATGTATTGTCTGTACACCACCCCGAGTCCCTGCGGGGAGAGTGGGGCGGTATATAAATTTAATAAAACTCAAAAACTCAAACTCAAATATTATGGCTGACACCCCCATTTTAATTAGACTGTCAATTGCCTGATGTAAGCTCTAAGTCCTCAGCCAAAATGAAATCTGCAAAAGGATTATGTGATTGAGTTCATATAAAAATTATTCTGGGATATACACTATACATTAGACCACATATGTACTAAACTCCAGTAATTAAGTAAAATGATTAAGGTTAAAAAAAACCTAATTAATTCTTAAAGTGAAACTATAATAAATTATTTTGTTTAGTGGACTGACAAGTTCTCTAAACTTTAGGTATAAGACCCTTCAAGTTTTCCATTGACTGTACATCTTTTTACTGATTTCCTCACACATGTAATCACTTGAAGATTGCACCAATCATACCAATAATTGGTTTAATTATTATCAAGCCAGAATTTACATGGGCTAATTTCCTTTTAAGGTTTGTTCAGAAAGTCTCTGGATCTAAAATCATGACAGTAATGTTTTTAAAACCCCTAGACTACATCTCTTTTGTTGAAATTGAGGGCTTGTTGAAATTGAGGGCTATAAAAGAAAGATAGAAACATCACTGGAGGAATTGAGATGGAATTTTTTAAAAAAATTCTTGAGTTGAGAAGGAGTTACTACTAATCTACAATTTTGTTACTTTGGCTAGAAAATGTGACAAGTAAACTCTTACGTGTAAAAACTGGCAATTGTGTCGCATAATTCCTCCAGCAGTGCCAATTATCTTATGGAAATGCCTTTTATGTGTTGTTTTGGTACGCAACTGAGCAAAACATAGAATTAAAATATCCCTGTGTAATTTGTGTGGGGTGGAGATGAAAAACCAATTGCCACAAAGTGTTGATTAATAGACAAAGTATTAGCATTTCTCGATTTTCCTTCCTTCATATTATCACCCTATATCTTTCCGAGGAGTGAAATATTTTATAGAAAACAGACCAAAAAAAAAAAAGCTGAATCAGTAGATATTAACGGATAATGGGAAATATCTAGCAAAATAGACAGGGAAAAAAACTCATCAGCTTTCTTTGGATATTTGTGACACGTTATATTTATTGTGACTGCCCTTTTGTGAATAGGCAACTACTGGTAACCTGTGAGTATCAGTACCTACAACATTGTAATGTATCTTGTCCAAAAATATTGCCTCAGTGCAAAGAATTGTCAATAAAAGTTAGCTTTATCTATAACCTTTCACAACGGAGACCTGCTAACCAATCAATTCATTTCTGTGAAGTCTTACTATATTTCACATTGTTTCAAAATTGCATAGATGAATAACTGGAGTCCTTGGTGCTCTCTGAGCTTGATTATTTGCTTGGAGATGTTTCAATACCCAACTAGGTAAAATCATCAGTGCCAGTGCGAGTGAGTGTGGAATTTATTCTGTTTATATACAGTAGTTTTACCCTGCCAGGTTTGATGGGGTGTATGTGGTTGTCTCCTTAGTAGTTTCTTGATTATGGTTTTCTTGGTATTAATCACTGCTTACCTGACTGCTGATGGTCATTTTGTTTCCTTAACCTTTGCATTGTCTCTTTTGAAAAGTGTGCAAATATGGTTTATTTCAATGTGTCTATTGATGGGTGATTTGTCTGAATGCCAAGCTTCCAGATTTTCTTTTTTTGGATTTAACTCGGCCCAAGATGGTTTCCCAGTTAAAACTATGGTTGGGTGTCCATGTGTTGCAAGATTAAGGAGTTTTCATTGTGTCTTCCAACTGCCATTTAAATGTTGATGGATGCATTCTGCTAGTCTTCTGCCTGTCTGTCCTGCTTAGTGGCTGTTAACAGTCCTTACACTGTATGTTACATATGACTCCTGTTTTTAATTCTTGGGCTACTGTGTCTTACCTAAAATTTTTGGAGGGCTTTAGTTGGTTTGTGTGCAGTTGGTTTGTGTGCTACAGTGATGCTGTATGGTTGCAATAGCCTGTTTGTTGTTTGCACGTTTTTTTTAAATGTACATGTTCTCCTTTTCATAACTTATGTTGGTCGTTGGTACATTTAGTATGGGTTTTTTTGGTAGATTTTCATTTCTAATTTGCCATCATTTCCTCTGTTAAAGAGGATTCCAGAAAGGACAGTGTCTTGTTTTCTTCCTCCCTTGTGAATTTTAGTCCTTTGAAGATGCTGATTTGTTTCATGTGTTTTTTCTAATGGTTCCTTTTTTATTATGATAAAGGGGTTGTCTATATATCAGAACCATACTTTGGGTTGCATGTGTCGGAATGCTATAGTTTTCAGCTGCTGTATTATGGTCTACACTATGAATCCTGAGAGTAATAATCTCATAGATGTTCTTCTGATTTATTGGTTCGTTTGTCCATGAAACTGGAAGTAGGTATGGGGCAGCAGTTGATGAGGTTCATGGTTTTGGGAATAGTAATGCGTTTGGCTAGGTAGGGTGTGTTATGTAGTACAGCAGCCATGTTCACTAGTTCTGGATCAATACAATACAATACAATACAATAGTAGAGTTGGAAGGGACCTTGGAGGTCTTCTAGTCCAACCACCTGCCTAGGCAGGAAACCCTATACCGTTTCAGACAAATAGCTATCCAACATCTTCTTAAAGACTTCCAGTGTTGGGGCATTCACAACTTCTGGAGGCAAGCTGTTCCACTGATTAATTGTTCTCACTGTCAGGAAATTTCTCCTCAGTTCTAAGTTGCTTCTCTCCTTGATTAGTTTCCACCCATTGCTTCTTGTTCTACCCTCAGGTGCTTTGGAGAATAGTTTGCCTCCCTCTTCTTTGTGGCAACCTCTGAGATATTGGAACAATGCTATCATGTCTCCCCTAGTCCTTCTTTCTCTTAAGCTAAACATACCCAGTTCCTGCAACCGTTCTTCATATGTTTTAGTCTCCAGTCCCCTAATCATCTTTGTTGCTCTTCTCTGCACTCTTTCTAGAGTCTCCACATCTTTTTTATATCGTGGCGACCAGAACTGAATGCAGTATTCCAAGTGTGGCCTTACCAAGGCATTATAAAGTGGTATCAACACTTCACGTGATCTTGATTCTATCCCTCTGTTGATGCAGCCTAGAACTGTGTTGGCTTTTTTGGCAGCTGCTGCACACTGCTGGCTCATATTTAAATGGTTGTCCACTAGGACTCCAAGATCCCTTTCACAGTTACTACTACTGAGCAAGGTATCGCCTATACTGTACCTGTGCATTCCATTTTTGTTGCCTAAATGTAGAACCTTACTCTTTTCACCATTGAATTTCATTTTATTAGATAGTGCCCAATGTTCAAGTTTGTCAAGATCCTTCTGTATCTTAAGCCTATCTTCTGGAGTGTTGGCTATTCCTGCCAGCTTGGTGTCATTTGCAAATTTGATGAGTTCCCCATTTATTCCCTCATCCAAATCATTGATGAAGATGTTGAAGAGTACTGGGCCTAAAACAGAGCCTTGGGGTACTCCACTGCATACTTCCCTCCATGTAGATGCAGTTCCATTGAGGACTACACGTTGAGTGCGGTTGGTCAGCCAGTTACGAATCCAACTGGTGGTGATGCTGTCTAACCCACATTCTTCTACTTTATCTAGTAGTAGGTTATGGTCTACCTTATCAAAAGCCTTACTGAAGTCCAAGTAAACTATATCGACAGCATTCCTCTGGTATCAAGAGTGCTGTGACATCAATAGGTATATAGAAATAAACCATATTCATACACCACTCAAAAATGACAATTAAAAAAACTAAGGAAGAAACAAAAAGATCAGAACAAATCCTCTCATAAGGGACATCCAGATAACAGGGAACACATTGCACTGGTGTTGAATGGATTAGCCAGTGACGTTACCATTGCCCAGGGGCCCCAATTGGGGGCTCCTTTCATGTCCTCGTCAGGAGCTGGAGCAAAAGATGGGAGCAGTATCTGTGTCTCGAACATGGACTTGCTAACCTCTAACCTGGCATCCCAATTACCTGAGCCACTGTGCTCCTTGGAGAGCAGCGATTTACAGCAGGAAAACAATCAAGCATAAAACAAAACTCTAATCAAGGAACTACCAGAGAAAACCACACCTTCTACCACGAAAACTGGCAGAGCAAAAGGTATTGTATATAAACAGGGAACGAACTCCGACACTCGCTCACACTGATATTGCCTAGTTGGGTACTAAATCTGCAAGGAAACAACCAAGGATTCCAGAGTTTAACCCTGAGCTACATATATGTGGACTCTCTAGAAAGAGTGCAGAGAAGAGCAACAAAGATGATTAGGGGACTGGAGACTAAAACATATGAAGAACGGTTGCAGGAACTGAGTATGTCTAGCTTAAGAGAAGGAAGGACTAGGGGAGACATGATAGCAGTGTTCCAATATCTCAGGGGTTGCCACAAAGAAGAGGGAGTCAAACTATTCTCCAAGGCACCTGAGGGTAGAACAAGAAGCAATGGGTGGAAACTAATCAAGGAGAGAAGCAACTTAGAACTGAGGAGAAATTTCCTGACAGTTAGAACAATTAATCAGTGGAACAGCTTGCCTCCAGAAGTTGTGAATGCCCCAACACTGGAAGACTTTAAGATGATGTTGGATAGCCATTTATCTGAAATGGTATAAGGCACTTGTTGCTGAGAAAGCTCATGAAGCCTCCGAAGGCCTGGGGGGGGGGCTCTTTCCCCCCCCCCCCAGGCTCCTATAAAGCCTCTGGAGCCTGGGGAGGGCGAAAAATGGCTTTAAAAAAGGGTGAACTCAGCTGGCCAGTGCGCGCATGCGTGCCCTGACAAATGGCTCCGCGTGCCATCCGTGCCATAGGTTCGCCATCCCGGGTATAAGGTTTCCTGCCTAGGCAGGGGGTTGGACTAGAAGACCTCCAAGGTCCCTTCCAACTCTGCTATTGTATTGTATATATTCTATTTTACGGAGGTAAAAGCAGGCAATATTCCAGCTTCAAATACTTTCTCTCCTCACCATATTTAATTAGGCTGGGTATAATTTGGCTGAAATATGGTTAATCTATTGAATGGAAAAGTAGCTCCTTGTACATATTTCTGTATTTTTAGTGCAACTGATGTTGAGATTGTTGAATATTTTACATGTCCACTTGAACCTTTCAATAAGTTCAGGATTCACTATATGTAAATTTGAAAAATCATGAACTTACTAGAAAGCCCTTGTAAGTATTCATTTACAAAGGAATATTTATTTTAGAAGCAAACAAATAATATACAGCAATCTTTCTCATTTATTAACCACACAGGTTCATCAGGCTTCTTTCAGTCTGTTTTATTTCTTTTCTCATTTAAAATATAGCACTGAAGTTCTCATTACAGTACATATAAATATCCCTATAGTTTCTTAACACACTTTCCAGACATCATTAAAGTGCCTAATAGTGAAAACATTTCCCCTAAGAGTGTCTGTTTTTAAAAAGGATATCTTATTTAGATGTACATAGGTAATGATTTTATGGAAGTAATTCTGCTAACTGAAATAGACAAAACATTTTTCACTCATTGTGTTGAACTTAAAGCAATCATTTTACAAGATATTTTTCAAACACATTATTTGAGCAAGTTACAGAATATAAGCTAAACATTATTTTTATGCACCCATTTCTGCCCCCCAACTGTTTTCCGTGATCCAAGCTGTTGATTAAAAACCAACTGGTGCAAAGCTCTGGAAATGCATGCAAGTTAAAATTTGCTTAACACACATTTAATTTAAGGAGTCCAAGGACTAAGTGTTGCCTCTCTTTATGGTTCAGCCACAGTTTTAGGTGTGCAACTTTCTTCAGCAAGATTTGAGACTATGTCTTCTTTAGATCCAGGTTGTTCCATTTCTATTTTGATTTGCTCCTTGACATTTTCATTATTTATATCCTTAGCAAGATTTTCCACCATAGGATCAATCTCCATTTTTTCCAGTGACAGTGGACTACTTTCGTGGAAAGATGACTGATATTCATCTCCTTGAGTGGTCTCTGGAACATCCTCTGCTTTCTGTTCAAGTCTTTCCAATATATTCTGGACTTTTCTTACACCATCTCTCCTGGCCTGCCGAACATCTACACGACCCTCAGGGTCCACAGAGTCCAAGGCTAAGAGCTCTTTGGTCAAGTATTCTTCTATCCACAGGTACTTTTTATCATTTTTCTTTCCTTGAAAGGAATAAACTTCATGCTCTAGGTTCTGTACCCTATTTAGAATAGCTTCAACCTTCAAGACCCCTGGGTGTTTCTGAGGCTCTTCTGCTTCTGAAGTCTTCTCTGATTCATGTTCCTGTGGTAAAGATTTCTCTTCTATTGGAACAGCTTTAACAGGGCATGGAATCTTGTTATCAACATGTTCTACTGTAGGAAATGGTACCTGCTGGGGTGGCTTAGTATCTACATCTGGACGTATGACTTGAATGGGAGAAAATGGTACTTGCTGGGGTGCCTTAGTATCTACATCTGCACGTATGACTTGAATGGGGATACTTTGAACAGGACTTTCTGTTGCAGGTGAACCAGCCTTGTTTTTAAGCTTGGTATCAGATAGCAGAGGTGGCGGTGCTTCTTCGGTTGGCACTTGTTGCTGAGAAAGAGGAGAACAAGCGGCTTATTATTAGGAAACACAAATTAAGAACATGTACAGGGATCGAAACTCAGAAATAATTATAATGCTGAGTTCAACATTTCCAGAATCTTGGAAATCATTCAGTATGAGGTGATATATATACACATACACACATACACACACACACTCAGTATGAGGTGATACACACACACACACATATTTGTTTTCGTAGATTTTCATGGGTGTAGGTATGCTGGTTTTGTTGTATTCTGGTCTTTCCCCATGTAAGATTGAGATTGTCTTGGCAACATTTTAAGCCTAAGACAACAGCCTAAAGATGGCAAGTGAGATCTTGCTGAAACGTTGCCAAGACAATCTCAATCTTACACGGGAAAAGACCCGAATACAACAAAACCAGCATGAGGTGATACACACACACACACACACACACACACACACACACAGGTTTTGTTATATATTGTGAACCAAAGTAACAAGCCAGAATTCGGAGAATAACATTCCATGATGAAAAAGCAATAACAAAGAGAAAAGGCAACACATACAAAATCCTGTTGCTGAAAAGAAAATCAGAACAAAACAAACTGAAAAAATCTGTAGTAAACAGAATACTAGTAACATGTGTCCTATATGGGAAATATTCAAATACTAGTGACTACTTAATAGAGTTATATACCAAATCAAATGCTTTATAGAAGAAGTCTTAGGTTCAAATCCAATTATCTCTATGTAGCATTAGGAAAATGCTACCAATCAGGATTGACAATAATCAATACAGACTAGTATATCTGGCTCAGTATCAGATGGTTTACTTTAATCCTAGGCCTCAATAATAAAAGATTATTATTACAACTTTCAAAAGGTTCTCTTGAACAGAGAGAAGTAACAACAAAATATTCTCTTTATTATTCCTATTCTTATTCCCCTCATTCTTCCAAAGCCAGGATGCAAAAGTCTGCAGAATGAAAAGACTCATACAATGATTATGGTACAGAGATAATAATAAATTTCAATACAAATGGAATTTTAATTTTTCATGTAAACTCCTTAGTCAAGAAATGATTATGGCCTTTGTCACTACTCTTTAATATTATATGTGAGTAATGACTTCAACGTAGTTAGCTAAAGAGGGGCTTGCAGAAGTTGACTATACTTACTTGAGGTTTGACTGACTGAAGCCTGATTGGTGTTGGTGACTGGATTCTTCCAGGTGAACTTTCACGACTTGCTGAGCCTCGCTGTATCACTCTGAATGGAGACTGGTCCCGCTGTGGCTTCTGATCCAAATCATCAACTTGAATTTTATGGTACACTGGCTGATGAGATTGGTAGTCACTTGGCTGGACTGGGCAAGGCATCTTCTGTGCCTGATGATAGACTTGTGATGGCTGCCTTGGGACATTTCCTTCATGGATCACAGGGATGGGTATATATCCTCGAGGGAGCTGATGACTTCCTGAGCTATGCCTGCTGGAAGACTGAGGGGAAATTGTTGGCGATTCTGAAGATGGAGGCTGCTGGAGGAAAGGCGATTATCAGATTTAGTTGCCATGTTCCAAGAAACAAACATTTCAGATAAGGTTGTTAGTTTCTAATCATATGACTAAACTCAACTATTTAGTAATATCTTATTTATGCTGTTTTGAAAAGTTTACAGATAGATCATTGCTTCCAGTGTTTTAATATTATTTAAAATTAGCAAGAATCATAGTGAGGCAGCAGGTGCTGATGCCAACGGTTTCACTTCTGCTTATGTATTTTTCCAAAGGGTGCTTTCCACATTTTTATGTATACTATGCAATATTATCAAATATGGTATGTAACCTCCCTTGATACTCCCCCAAGTACCTCCTTTTCTCAGAAGTACACGCCTGTGTAACCCCCCCCCCTAAAATCAGGTGGGTACAAAACCCCTGTCCTGGGCCTAGCCAGGACAGTTCAGACTTTGCTGTGTTAACGCTCTGAACTCGGATGCATCAATAAACCTGTTTTCTCTCGAACCTTGTGGTCTCACGTCCCATTCCTGGCGAATTGAGGTCTTAGGCCCCAATCCGCCGCAACAATAGCACTATGCTGAAGCAATTTACTTAACAGTATATTTTAATCAGTAAAAATCTTCCTTAAGAAAAATATTCCTACTGTTTATAAATAAATATCCAATTTGTTAGGTGGTTAATTAAGTTGGAAGTGATTTAACATCATTGACTGAGAACATTTTGATTCAGCAGATTGCATTGCTATAAAGTATGGAATAACTTAAAGCATCATGCTACAATTTAATGTTTGACAGAATTTAGCAACCTGTTCAAACTTTGTCCCTCATAGCTTCTTATGAGAAGCAGGGGACAACAGGGGAGGTCCTGTTGGATCTAGTAGGTAACAAATTCCTTTCTCCTGAAAGTACTGATTCCAGCCTTATATAAAAAAGGCCTCAGTGAAATTAATTATGAAAAGGTAATTTCAGTGGATCCAGAAGATTGGAACAGGTTTGTAGCCTGTTTTGTGGATCCATTTTGTGAGCAAGGTCCTTAAGAAAGTAGTGCTTGGACACATCAGACATTCCTTGACAAAACAAATTTTCAACATCTATTTTAACCAGGGGTTTAAGAACTGGTTTGAATAATGAAGCTGCCTTGGTTACTCTGTGAACAGGAGAAAGATTCAGGGTTATGTTCTATTGATTCTTTGGATTTCTCAGATGTTTCTGACATGATAGTTTCGTTCTGCAGAGGATAACTAAAAGGAGATATGACAATTTTGCCATGGTTCCACTTATCCCTGGAAGACCATCACCAGAAAGTGGTGGGTATAATTCTGCTCAATCTCTTGTTAAATCATGGGATTTAACAGCATTCTATTGTATCTTCTACACAAACATTTACATAAACATTTAACAAGTGTATATTTAAAAGCATCATCTGCATGCTGATGAAATGCAGCTCCTTATCATTAGATGCAGATAGTCCTCACTTACCAAATGCAGTTAGAGAAGACTGGCAAAGCAATCGTAAAATGAAAAACTCATGACTTATTATGTCAGTTCATCACTTCTAGCTGTGACTGTTAAATTAATCACTGCAGATCATTAAGTCTAACATCATGTAATTGGGACTTGCAATTTCCTGCTGGCTTCCCCATTGACTTTGCTTGTCAGAAGCCAGCTTTGAAGCTCGCAAACAGCAATTATGTGACCACAAGACACTGTGCCCATTGTAAATGCACACTATTGCCAACAGCCAGATTGTGGTCGTGTAACATGGGGGGCATTGCAACAGACACAACTTTGAGGAACAGTTGCAAGTCACCTTGTCCAACACCATCTTAACTTGAAAGCTTGCTGAACAAGTGGTTGGTAAGCAGTACCTGGATAGAGGCGGCAGATGAAATATTAAAATATTATCTCTCTAGTTGAGATGGGTGGCACACAAATTTAATAAATAAATGCATAAATAAAACAATCCTTTTTATTTATTAATCATATTTATATAGTTGGCTCTTTCCTGGGCCAACAGGTTCTATGTACAATCATTCATGGCTTGGTCACTTCTCACTTGGGTGAGGGCAATTGTATATGAACTGTCCTTAAAAACCACTTGGAAATTACAATTGGTCTACCATATGACTACTCAAGTATTTAAAGGTGCATTTTGGTATTCCCATGTGGCATCTATGTTCTATGAGCTGCACTGGTTACCTGTGGGTTTCTGGTTACAATTCAAGGTGCAAAGGGATTCCTTTGCTTTGGAAAAGCACTGCAAACCTGCTTTTTCATGGTATTCATGGGCCAAGATATTTTTGATTCCAATGTATTATTTGATTGATTGATTGATCAAGACCCAGAACCAAAAAATAGAATAACAAAACAAAAGGATAATGGAATAACCAAGGCTAACCATTTCACCAACTATTTCAAAATCTTTCATTCATTCATTTCCAGGTTCATCTCATCTCATAATATAGTTCCTCTCAACGAAAGAACTATATCATCCAGACCTTATGGAAAGTCAATAGGATCAGGATCATTACAATCCTAGGATTATTGAACTGTTTTTTTAAAAAATTGTGTGCAATTTTATCCTTTTCGCATTCTGTTTGTTTTTACTGAGTTTTTGTAATCAGCCTCCTTGAGTATTTTTTTTAAATTTGTCACCTGAATAAATCTAAAAAATAATAACAACAAAATGAAGTTGGTCTAAATAAGACCAAAATGCTGTCAGCAGATGCTTTAACTGTCAGTGAGTGTTCAAGCTATAATCTGGAAAGGCACCTCCCGAAAGACCACATCTATAATTTGGGGAAAGTGTGACTGTATTGCATTTATAATAATGTGCAATGCTCTTTCTTCAAAAGTGATCTAAATGCAGCACTACAAATCAACACCTATTAACAAAATCCATTTGCATAACAGGATGTATAAGTCAATATGCAGAAGAAAAAAATAGGACCATTATATCATCGTCCTCGTAATGCAACAATTCTAGCATAAAACCTGCCACAGCACTTCTGTAAACTCACCTCAGATCCTGAGGACTGTATTTGGATTGGGGTTGTTGCACGTTGTGCACATGGCTTATCTGTCTGGGCAGCTTCTGCAAACCCTCTAGCTGGAGACTGTGAACGGATAAAGCTTCCTCTTGGAGATGATGGGGCCCGAACTTGGGTAGGAATGGTTTCTGCCTTGACACGCTGAATGCCAGGCTGATAGCCAGAATTGTATGAGTAATGCTGTCTGTTTTCGTCACCTTCGTGTACAACTGGAATTGGAATATAACCAGCCCGAAGCTTTGGATATCCCACATTTCCATCTCGGATTTGGGCTTGATTCACGCTATGTCGAGATGGGCCATTTGCTGATGCGCTTTCCTAGACAAACAAATTATACAATGCAGAGTTAGAAATTTAAGATTTTTAAAATTCAAGACATACCATTTCTAAGTTGTGCAATTCCATCAGGAGACTAAACATTGTGTTTGTTCATTGGTTTGATTTATGGCCTTGAAAGGTCAAAGTAGCCTGTACAGTGCTCCTCCTTATTTTTTCAGCAACAAAAAAACCCAGTTTTTTTTAATCAGTTGGACTGAGAGGGACTGGCTCAAAGTCATCCAATCAGCTTCTAGACAAAGGGTGGACTTGAACATCTACACCTACTATTATGTGATTGCAGATTAGGTGATTAAAATAAAACATATTTCACAGCTTTTCAGATGGGTTTCATGATAGCTCAAGGCAGATATTCCAAATAGAACTGACAATTTCTGGTCCATTACAAGTATGTTTTTACTCTATTATCCATATTTAACATTAACAAGTAATGATTACAGTATTTTAATACAGTTTTGAGAAAGATGTTTAGAAGGCAATAACTGGGTGATTTACAGTCTTAAGACTTTATACATTGCAGCAGTCATTTAAAAGGCAGAAAATTGTGCTAAAACACTTCAGACAAGCAATAGAGTATCCTTATTATATTATAGCTGTTCTCATTATTTTGTAAAGTTTAAAATTATACTCAAGAAACAAAATCTTGCATAGAAAGATTCTAGAATTAATTTTTTGAATCTCCAAGCCAAGCTAGAAGGTATATCTATCTGAATTACTGTCTGTCAGCTTCCAATAACTCTAAAATAAATCTCTGTATTCTACCAGCCCAGGGGCAACAGGAGATTGATGGTTTCTTTCTGAACTGAAGCTCTTTCCACCACTCATTTCTCAAGATTGGGCTCGAAATTACAGCATTACAAAATATCAAGGGGACATACAGGAAACTACAGCACAATTCTGTTTTAATTTGCAGATGAAATGGATGACCTTCCAAGCTGTTGTGCATTTAAAATACAGGAAACATTTGTCACATCCCAACATTAACTCAAAATTGCATGTTCTCCTCTGGCTTATGAAAAAGTCTGAAGTTGCAATAGCACTAAGGCAGCAATTATTACTGCAAGTGCACTGGGCTTTGGAAGCTCCCTCTAACTGCAGCAATCATTTTTAACTTGAAGATGAAGATTGACCCAAACCTTTATCAAAAATGGACAAAGACTGGAAACAAATAGAAAGGCAAAGTCCTGACAAAAAACAGTAGCCCAAAATGATTTGACTCACACATACAACTAGTCCTCAACTTACAACTGCAAGTGAGCCCAAAATTTGTTGCTAAGTAAAACATTCATTGATTTTTGCCCCATTTTATGACCTTTCTTGCCAGAGTTGTTAAGTGAATCCTGAATTTGTTAAGTAACTAACACAGTTAAGTGAATCTGGCTTCCCCATTTATTTTGTTCGTCAGAAGGTCACAAAAGTTGATCACAACCTCAGCAATTGTCATAAATATGAGTCAATTGCCGAACATCTGAATTTTTATCATGTGATATGAGGGTGATGAAAAACAGTCAAAAGTCACTTTTTTCAATGCCATTGTAACACTGAACGGTCACTAAGTGAATAGTTATAAGTCAAGGACTACCTGTAGCCTCCTACCTACACCACTATTAAAGGTTGCAGTCTCCTTTCCAATAAACCAGTAAATTATACTCTTCTGGATTAATTGTAACTGATTTTAATCAGTGAATGTTTCACAAAGAACTAAACAAATCTCTGTTAGACTGGAAGCAAAAAATCTTCAAAAGTTTTTTCCCCCAAAGAACCAGAAAAATAGAGGGAGGGAGGGAGAATGGATCAGATGGAAGAATACTAGAAACATTACAAAACATTGCTAGAATTGATAGTTGACTACAACAAATTGTTACTAATTGCTTAATGCAGATGTGTCAAACTCGGTCATGATGTATTGCGATGCTTTTTGCCTTTGCCAAGCTGGGGTGGCCATGGCCTGCGTGTGATGTATCTGGCCTGCGGGCCACCAGTTTGACACGCCTGGCTTAATGTTTTTGACATTAATTAAAAAGTACCGTATTTTTCAGAGTATAAGACGCACCTCTTCCCCCCCAAAAGAGGGTGAAAACTTGGGTGTGTCTGATACACTGAATGTAGAACAACACTTTGACCTCTGCCTCCCAGCAATTTACCTTGTTACAGCAAAGGGGAGGGGCTTGCGGGAGGCAGCAATAGGCTATAGCAATCCCTGCAGCCTGAAACAGCTGATGATAGGGAGAAACTGAAAGTGAAACTTGCTGTTTGCTCCACCAGGCAAATTGCAAGGAGGCAGAGGCAGATTTTTTTCCCCTTGTGCTAATCAGGCAGTTTGCTGCAAGGAGGTAAGTCAGTAACTATAAATGCCTATAGAATGTTCAAATTATTAGACTTATTTTTAAAGACTGCTTTATTATTGTTCTAGACAACTTAACAAAATGAAGACGTTTTTTAAAATAAATGCTTGATCTGCAAAAGCCCAGTGCTATTGTATCTTCTTTTAAATAGCAGAGAATAATTATACTTCCAGAAAGCACATCAATTTTAACAGCATCTGTACAAGTATAGTCTGAAATGTAACACTACAAACAGTGTATATTGTCTATGCTGTTTGTTGCAAGGAGGCAAATTGCTAGAAGGCAGAGGCAGATATTTCCCCCTTGTTTTCCTCCCCAAAAGCTAGGTGCATATTATACTTCGGAGTGTTTTATATTCCTAAAAATATGGTATTAACTATAATCCAGTTTTAAGCATTTAAACTAGCATAGTCTTCTCCAATTTAGTCACATTCAGATCAAGATTAACAGTTGTGTTTGCTAAGGATTATGGAAGACAGTAACAAATTCAGTAAAAAATGGAAGACAATAACAGTTTTGTTTAATAGAAGGTAAAAATAAGTGTGTTCGCTAGGGATTATGGAAGACAATAAAAAATCTAACAAATCTGTAGGATACTGGTCTGGAAGATAGACCAACATTAAACACAGTCATAATTTCTGCAAATTCATTTCACTAAACATAAGCCTTAGTGGAAGAATGTTTACATGAATATTTAAGGAACAGAGAGGTAAATGAACACAAAATTGTTAATCCTCTCTTTTGCAGTTTCTTTTGAAATTTCATTTCTGGTATCATTATATATATTCTCAGATATGGGAAGATATGGAAAGAAAAACCAAACCAAAACTTGCAAACATTAGGAATTTTTTTTTTAAAATGTGTATATTTTATGTGTCATATTTAAAAGAAAAAGTGGCTAGAATAGTCCTTGATAAAATTAACAGCATAGAAATATTTCAAACACTAAAATGAACAGGACACAAACAGGGGACAATGTTCTTTTTAATGCTATTTAAAGAACGTCATTGGCGAAGGAAACAGATGGATCCATTTAATATCAAAGTAAGGATTTATCAGCTGCAGTTATGTGAAAGTGTGGGGTGAAGTTTGGAAGGAAGGGTGGGTAGATCAAAAGAAAAAAGAAGTCAGAAAGAATGGAAGATAAAAGTTAAAAGCTTAAGTAAGTTTGTAATATGATATTTAGACTGTGAACAGGATAGAAACAGAACTTTATGCAAAAGATTCCCCTCCTAAGCCCTCTAATGAAGCTCTTCCTGCAGTGGTAATTCTATTTTGGGAATCACATTCTAAATGAATCTTCCAGTGAGATCAGGTAGCAACTACTGCTCTTGCTCACAAAATATCGTTCAATAATGCAAAGTTTAATAAATAAATAAAAGAAATACCATATAAGCAAATTTATATGGCTGCCCAACTAGCAAGAGGTGGACATTTGCCTGCTTTCGATATTAAAAACCCTCAAAATAAAAACCCATAACCCCCACACCTACAGCAATGATATCAATCCAAAATCTTCCTCAGAATATCAACTACCAATTACTATGAATTTACAGTATATGGAAATGCAGCAAGTGACCATTGTACCATCACATTATATAATTTGATACCATGTCAAGCTTTATTATTTATTTATTATTACTACTATGTAGAATTTTCATATTTTGATGCTGCTGAATATTTAAGAAAAAAAGTTAGGCCCAAATTTCTGTGCCTGACAAACAACACATACTAGAGTGATAGTAATGCTTGGTTTGCCCTCGGAGAGAACTTTGCTTAGCGACCAGGTAGCTTTTGATTTTAAGAAATGAATTGTGGTTACTGTATGCTTTTCCATTTTGTTTGGGTGTGTGCATTCCAACTCAGGAAAACGATTATAATTTAGATAACAATAAGCATACGCATTTGGGATCTTGAAAAAAAAATCCATTGAATTACTCTGATTTCTTTGCAATTTGTTGCCTTCCAGATGTTTTGGAATACAACTCCCATCGGCTTGTGTATGAGCAATTATTGCTGTGGGTCAGGAGGGCAGCTGTTGTAGAGTAGCTACCATATGTAACTCTGTAGAGCAGTTGGCAGCACAAGACACAGTCTGCAGTGAAGCAGAAAAATAGTAGCAAATGAGAGGGGGATCTCATTTTGCCACAAGGATTTGGGACATAGCAAGGACTTGTACACTGTATTTTCTTGTTCTCTTCTAGCTTTTCTTTTCATGTAAGAAATATTATAATTGATGTGAGAATGAAAGGAGCCTGGAATAATATAGCATACTTTACATGCGTAAACTATGACTATTTCCAGGGACTGGCTTATACAGCTTACTACTTGCCTATGTCTAACACTGTTTACACAGCAAGAACTCATTAAGCTAATTTATTAACCAAGGTTCTCTGGATTCTAAATTGGTACTTAGTTTTAGACTAGAAAATTGGAATTCACTCTTCCTAAAAAATACTGGCATTGCATATGCAGTCAGAATATGGGAGGAAAAAAAGTAAAAAAAAATATTTCCTGTTGTTTCAACTTTCAAGTACAAATTATTTTTAAAAATAGGATTGCAAAAATGAATAGTAGGCATTCACCAGGCAACGTGAAATAATTTTGGCATTTTTTTTTTGCCAAAATCAAAGTATATTACCCTATTTCCCCCAAAATAAGACATCTCCAGATAATAAGCCCAATTGGGCTTTTGAGCACGTGCCCTAAAATATGCCCTCCCCAAAAAATAAGCCCTCCCCCAAAATATTGCAACACAGCAGCAGCCACGCTCTCCGCCTCCTGTACCTTGAAAATAATAAGACCTTCCCGAAAATAAGGCCAAGTGCTTTTTTCGGGGGTGAAAGAAAATAAGACCGCGTCTTATTTTCATGGAAACACTGTAGAAATTTGGCATTAGAGAGCAATTAAAGAACAACCAAACACATTCAAAAGCTAGTCGGGTATAATGGGCTAGACTAGAGACTAAGAGGCAATAAATCTTAGTCCTCCCTTAGGTATGCAAACTGGCTAACTGGCCAATTACTCTCACCCCAACCACCCACCACATGGGTTGTTGTCATGGGGAAAGGAGTTAAGAGCATTATGTAGACTGCTTTGAGTTGTACAAAATAAAGGAAGGATATTATTACTGCTATTGTTGAAATTTAAAGTGTATCTGAAATGGAATGCAAGAAAGACTTTTGAGAGATGGGGCAAAGAAATGCTGCCTTGGGAAAGGCCAGATCTGAGAGGGCATATCCCCCGGCAGCTGCGTAATGGGCGTAGAAAAGAGGCATAGAAGGGACCCCACCCTTCCCCAAGCTTCTCAAGCTGTACAATATATGTTGGTATATTCGTATGTTTAAACCTGCAAGATTCTATTAATGTAGCCTTACAATAAAGTAGAATTAGCTCATCTGGTTGTGTTTCCCATCTGGTCTATCTGGGAAGACTTAATTAATCTTGCAAATCTGAAAGTTTGAATCTCCTGCCAATCTCTCACTATCTCCTTTACAGCCTGAGACACTAGGGAAGGCCCCTTCTGTACCTCTTTGTCCACCCATTATGCAGAAGACTTCCAAGGCCCTTCCAACTCTGATAGTCCTATTCAATTCAATTCTATTCTATTCATTCTTGGATGAGAATCACATATTTCTTACTTTGATCTCTTATAATTTGTAGCACATTCTTTTTCAATCTTCTGGTGCTACTTTACTCAATTTGATGTTATTACCATATCTAGCTTTTGAATGTAAATCTATTTACACTGGGATTGCAGAGAAGCTAGAATACAATAATTTATACACACACACACACACACACACACACATATATACATATTTATATACAAACATATATTCCTTATGTGTGATTATCTTGGGATTTATCACCTTTTTTGTACAGGCCTGAGCATAGTTCATTAACATTGGAAATAATCAGGCCTCACAAATGCAGGCAATCTAAGGCATGGGAAAAGGTGTGTGTGTCTGTTGTGTTTGTGATAACTCCCTTTTTTGGCAATTTTGAAAATTCCTCTGTTCCCCAAAATCAGTAGTACATTTCTTGTCATTCTTAAGTAGAACTGTAAATGTAAATCCAAAGACATTTAAAAAATAAATTACCAAAGTTATTGGTAATAGACAAATAAATATTCCAGGCCTGCTCACCTGTGACAAAACCTTACTCACTTTGTAATTCTTGCCCTCATCCTCTTTGGCTCTTAGCCCTCCCCAAAATATAAAAGTATCACCTTCACCAAAAGGTTGTTTAAGAATTTGCTAGCACTCCCCTCCTCCCTTCCAGCATCTCTGTGTGTTTTGTATATATAAAGGAAGTTAGGATTGAGTCTATTCCTATCCATTTAATGAAGGTATCTGCCTGAGGTCTAGTGATAAAAAAATAAACTGAAGAGATGCATGTTAGATAAACAGAATGTGCTAGAAGACTTGCTAGAGCAGAATTACAAGAAATATCTTGTTAAAAAAGAGACTATAGGGTTGCTATTATGAGGTCATCAGTACTGTGGATAAACAAAGTGCCTCCAGCACAAATTATCCAAGGGAGAAAGAAAAATCCTTCATACGATTTCACAGGAAAAAGTTGTAAAATAGACATGAAAATAAAAAATCTGCGGTCCCTGAAGTTAATGGCCATTACATAACCCCCATTGTCACATAATCAAAATTCAAACACTTGGCAACACACCCACACTTATGACCGCAGGGGCATTTCAATACCCACCACCTGCTTCTCTTCCCTACATCTATGTCCTTCTGGTCACCCTGGCTTGTAGGTGGCACTCCTCGGCAACAGCAGCAGGGCTGGTGCTGATGTAGAGATCCGAGGCCTTCAGAAGGCTCAGCCACCTGCTACTGCCTCCAAGCCTCTACTTCAGCCCTAGGGCGACCACTGCCACTGAGAAATGCCACCTCAAGTCCTACATCACAGCCAGCCCAGTCCCACAATGTAAAGACCCAGGTGTTCCTGCCACCCTGGACTCCACGGGTCCTGCTGCGCTCGGCGTGCCCGGCCTGAGCCTATGCGAGGAAGGTGCTGGCTGCACCAGGCTTTCTTCTGTAGACCGCTCACTGTGTTCTTCAAATCTCACACAGAATTATCCAAATAGCATGCCCCATTCTCGTGGCGCTTGGAAAGCCTTCAGAAAGCTTTGGAGGTCTTCCGAAGCTTCGTGAGAATGGAGGGCATGCCATCCTCAACGGTATATGCCCATTCTCACAACACTTGGAGAAGATACCTCATGTAGCCAGAAGCTGCATCATGAAGGAGCCAGGGGAGAAAAGCCCCATCAGCAGAAAAAGCAAGAAGATGGTGAACATCAGCTGGGGTGGAGCAGGGCAGGGCAGCGAGGGGGAGGGCAGGCTTGCTGGGCTGCAATTTTGTGCCGTGTTGTTTATGTTTCCCGGAGCATGGCAGATTTGTGCTACATTCTTTGGCATGATGGGTTTCCACGGCAGTTCCTGGGATCTACAGTGTAAAGCTGTCGAACCAGGCTGGGGCAGCTAAAACACTTCCATGGATGGCTACGACTTTGTACTGTGCTTCTTGCAGCCCCAGAGCTGCGACACAACAAGAAGCCCCCGAGACATAGCATGTTCTTTTCCCAGCACTCCTGTGCTCACACACCTGCACCCCGCACCCTCTTCCCTGGCCTCCACGAGATTGCATCACACACTGCAACAGCCCCCAACTCACATGTGGTCAGCGATGGGCTTCCCCCATTCCCCACTGCGGCACCTCTGTGCTCTTACCTGGGACTCCCTCTGCTTCCTGCTTAACAACCCATGTGTCTGGATAACAAGGAGTGCCAGGATTGCCATCACTACGCTATACAGTCACATGGCATCCTGCTTTATGATCTCATCACTTAGCAACAGAAATTCTGGTCTAAGTTGTGGTTGTAAGTTGAGGCCTTCCTGTGTGTGTGTGTGTGTGTAAAAAGCATAGCACGGATAATACTGAGAGTGCAGATTACAGAATACACATTATTCGAACATATAAGTACCTTGAAAAGCTGAGGGTTTCTGAGCCGAACCTTCCCAATGTTACAGCAATATCTAGGCCCGTTTTTGTCTCATCCCATTGCCTCATGCACTAAATATGAACTATTTTCCTGGCTTGGGTTGTGTTTGTATAAACAAATGGAACAGATAACCAGAACAGAAGGAGAGGAAGAAATGATAGTCCAACTCCCAGCTGACCCAGTAGCAGGTGTAACCTGGCGTAACCTGGCGTAACTTGCTTTTCTCTCCTAGTAGAAACTACTCAACTTGTTTAAAATTTGTTTTGGGTACTTTCAGTTCTGTATACTTGTTTTGTTATGGCTAAGCTGTTGTTTTATACTGTCTCACTATATTTAAATGCTTAAATATGCAGATTGGAGAATTCCATCAGTTTTTCTTAAAACACTTCAAGAAACTCAATTTTTATTTATTAATCTTCTTATTTCTTGCTATTAACTTTATGGAATCCTTTCTGCATCACTTTTATTTAAATCCATTCATTTTGTATCCATCTGAACTTACACAAATTAGTGGTTTTTTTGTTTGTTTTGTTTTTGCCCTTTTAAACACTGGCAATGAGTGCATTCTGGCAATGACAGGACGAATCTGCAAGAAATTCAGAAAAACTATGCACTTTCCTCTGATTAATTTCATTTAAATAATCAAAACAAAATTCAACTCTGCAGGGAGACAAGATCCTACTAGCACTGGCCCTGAACTTTCTAAAGCATGTGAAGCCATACACCCTCCATGCCTATAAATGGAAACTGGACTCAAAGACTGCATCAGAAGGTGATGAAAGCTGCAATAAAGAGCACTTGCATCATTGCTTGATCTTACTAAACTTAAAAGTAAGTCATTTTTAAAAAATCTATTAAGGAGTACCACAAAGAACGTTTTAGTTGAAGAGATACACAGAGGTGCATTATTTATGAAGCTTGTAAATAAAGATGCATCATGTGTACTCTTGAAAGCAAAACAGTGGGTCTATATATAATTTTATATTACAATATAAATCACAATACAGGTAGTCCTCAACTTACAACAGTTTGTTTAGTGACTGTTGAGAGATACATCACTGAAAACCGTTTTTCACACCTACAACCATTATATCATCCCCATGGTCATGTGATCAAAATTCAGCCGCTTGGCAACTGACTCATATTTATGAAGGTTGCACTGTCCCAGGGTCATGTGATCTCCTTTTGGGACCTTCTCAACAAGCAAATGGGGAAGCCACGCTCACTTAACAACTGTGTTATTAATTTAACAAGTGTGGTGATTCACTTAACAGCTATGGCAAGAATAGTAGTAAAATGGGGCAAAACTCACTTAACAAATATCTCACTGAGCAACAGAAATTTTAGGCTCAATTGTGATCGTAAGTCGAGGACTACCTATAATAATCTTATAATGCCAGGGTGCAAATCAATTACCGATCGTCCTAAAATTACAACCATTTGTTTAGTGACCATTTGAAGTTACAATGGCACTGAAAAATGTGTCTTATGACCATTTTTCCACACTTATGATTATTGCAACATCCCCATGCTCATGTGATCAAATTTCAGAGTCTTGGCAACTCAGATTTATTTATGACGTTTGCACTGTCTCAGATTTATGGGATCACCATTTGTAACCTTACAAGTAAACCCCACTAAGTAAAGTCAATGGGGAAGTCAGATTTACTTAACAACCATATGATTTACTTAGCAGCTGTGATTAAAAAGAAAGGTTGCAAAATGAAGTAAACTCATTTAACAACTGCCTTCCTTAGCGACAGAAATTTGGGATATAAATGAGGTTGCAAGTTGAGGACTACCTGTAGCTCAAACATCTCTTCAGAAGGGTGATTATTGATTTATGTTTCACCTTTCTTCCAACAACTTTAGGGAAAATATATAATACTCCTCCAATTGTATCTCTATTAACAATCATATGAGAGACAGGTTGGATAGAGAAAGAATAACTGGCTCATAGCCATTCAGTACAGTAAGCTTCCATTCTAGGATCTTGATCTCTCAAAATCTATCCTGATGTCTAAACTTTACACATCAGCATAATATAGTGTAAAGTGTAGATCTAAGGCCCGTTGTCATGGCTGGAACAAACCTGTGCCACAATAAAGTGTCCAGAGTTGGCTTAGGATGTAGAAAAGACAATGCATAAAACACAACGAGGAAAGCATTTAAACTTGAACAGTTTATGGATACTGCCTTATATTATATGAAAGGAAAAGTTGTTGAAAAGCAAAAGTTTCTTGTGGAACAGATTTACAAAATTTTACCAGGTCTACACGTGTAGATTTACCAAGTACTGAACCTTTTAATCAAATTAAATCTCTTACTGCAAAGATAACAAAATATATACAACTGAACTAGCAGAGAAATAGTTTTCCTAAACAAGTCTACATAAATGGAATCAAAAAGGGCAGACACTGTCATGTTTTAAATCTCACCATAAGAGTTGTGAAGAAACAAACATCTGAATAATATCCAACTGAATGCAATATGCTGAAAGGCTTTTCTTTAGAAGATCTAGATATGTATTTTAAAAGAAAATGAAAATAAAATAGAAATTACTATTTCATCTACTATAGTAAGGTGAATTTATCTGGATTCTTGTATTGTAAGAGATGTGTACACTCCTTTTTCTAACACTTATGAATCTTTATATAACTTAAATTCGTAGACAAACATTCAGACATGTTTGGCCTAAGTAAGAAACTGTACAAAGTGATGGGTGGAGGAAGGAAACACAATTATTGAACACAGTGGCTTTACTTAAATTGGATGCACAGCATTTTCTACTGATGTGCTGGGTGAACTCAATGCCACTTTATCCCATATTCTTCTGACAATCTATCGATTAGACGCCAATACAAGATTGAGGTTCAGAGGCATCCCAATCGACTGTTCAGATGAACAAAATGTGTGCAATATGCAAAACTTCAAAAGTGGCTAAGCCCTCAATGCCCGGCACTAATTTACCTCTCCCTTATTCCTCCTATGTTAAGCAGATCACTCTGTACAGTTGCTGATTTTCATGCTAGCTGCTGACTTTCAGTGAGAGATAAAGCCAGAGAACCTACTCCACCCATTATATCTTAACTTGTCTTGCATTAATAGTTTCTTGGGTCCTTAGACTAAAATAAACTATTTAATTATTTATTTAAGGAGTGTAAAGACACTCCCACCACCACCTGCCTTCCCAAAGGTTCAACCATTGGGGCAGAGCAATTTATCCTACATCAGGGGTGTCCAAACTTGGGAACTTTAAGACTTGTGGACTTCAACTCCAAGAATCCCCCAGCCAGCCATGCTGGCTGGGGGATTCTTGGAGTTGAAGTCCACAAGTCTTAAAGTTCCCAAGTTTGGACACCCCTGTCCTACATGCTCAGTTCAAAGACTGGAGCAGGCATCCCCAAACTTGGCAATTTTAAGACTTGTGGGCTTCACAAGTCTTAAAGTTGCCAAGTTTGAATACCTCTGGACTGGAGGATCTTCTATAAATGTGGCTGCAAGAGATCTTTTACAACGTGCTGCTTTTGACACTTTTCATATTTTAGGACCAGTCCATATTATACTTTGGAAAACAATGTGAGACTAGTGCTAAATAGAACCATTACATATGACTTGGTTTCAACTGATTGGTGACCATTTGAGTTAAATTACATTACATGATAAGCAATGATAGCTATGATAACCTGCAAAAAAAAAAAAGTCAAAATCACAACTTCCCACAACTAAAATCTTTGTAATGCTGCCAAAAGTGTTGCTAGTTTTCTAGATTCTTCAGGCAAAAGAGTTAATGCCAGAATTCAGCAGGTGCAGGAATTGTTCTTATAAACAGTGTAATTCCAGTGTAATGTTTTTCATGGCTTTAACCTTTTTGCCTGAGGAATAATTTTTTAAAAATCCAAAACTTGAAATTGACTTTTTGATTAGCCTAAAAAAAGGACTACATCTATAAAGGTTTTTTTTAATTAGGCAAAGGCCCAATTTTTATCATGTTTTATCATGTTAACATCATTTTAACATTTGTTTTAAATAAATTAAGATTTATATCACTTAAACTATAGTTCATTTGCAATTTAACAGCAATTTTAATGTATACAAATGACAGGAATATATTAGCTGTTCTTACTTTCAAGTAAGATTTTCTACCAAAACCACCAACAGACTATTTATTACAACCATGTGGAATCAGCGTAGCACACAAGCCATCTAAAGCCCTTCAAAACACCTTAAGTAAATAAAAAACTCAGCAGCCCCAGAAAAAAAAGTCATCTGTAACATATAGTGTAATGACTGCAACAAGCATTACACAGGACAAACAGGCAGAACACTGGCAGAACATATCCATGAAAGCCAACTGGCAGTCAGAAGACATGTTCTTAAAACTCTACTTTCGTAATATATGGACAAACCTGTCACTGCGTTAATTGGTTTGCCAACTTGTGCTTATATTCTGAGTTATACAGTAGACTGAGTTGTTTCTTATCTGACAATGATTAATGAGCATGTCTCATAATACGTCACACATTCTTTACTTTCCTTCTGATCTTCCGTTCGCCTGCCAAGAAGGTGGCCAACATAGCTCTTGCCAAAATGTAAGATTTAGATAGCAAGTTTTGTATTATTATTTTCTTTTATATTAAAGTTTTTTATTAGAACATGTTTTTGGGTTTTCTTTTCTGCTTATTCGGAAATATGCTGCTTGGAACATGGTCCACACCTCATTAGTTCAGGGTGGAACTCCCCCTGACAAAACTTAACCATAGTTTCAATTGGGAAATTGTGACCATCCTAGACCAAGCCAAATCCAAAGAAAATATTATGGCTAGGGAATTTCTAAAAGTCTGGCATGGTGACAAATTAGCCATCGACAGACATAAACAACCCTATAAACTATGCCAAAAAAGGAACAAAAAGACGTAAGCACCTTTCCACCCGCAATCAGCACCCAAATGACCATAGATTAACTTCAACATCAGACCAACATTCAAGAAAACAATATTCCAAACCAGGATCTGCCAAACAAGCCACTAGAATATAATCTGAGAGCAAACCCCACTCCTGACTAGCACTGATGAAGTTACCTAGTTTAGGTAATGAAACATCTGCAAGAAAACAACCAAGCTTAGAGAGAACCAAGGAGCCCATTTATAAAGTGACATTCATCTAAATTATTTTAAAGAATAATGGTTATTTTTTGCTATTCTATTTTATATCTTTCCAATTATCAACACTGTGCTACATTTAATATTCAGACAGGAAGCTCTTTTCCAGAACATCTAGAACCTTTCTTTGCAACTAAAGTTATTAGCAGTCAGTTTAGTTCAGGCAAGACATTTAAGTATCTTTAATTAAAAGTTTGAGGATTTGCCAGGGCCAACCCTACCATTAGGGAGATGATGATGTTTCCCTTAGGCAAGATGCTGAAGAGGGAATTGTCCTGAATTCTAAACTATTTAACATTTGTTGATACAATTCTTTGTATTACAAGACTTCATTTATGTCCCCTAAATCAAATAGGAAAAAGATGCCTAATGCAGCAGCCCCCCCCCCCAACCTTTTGGGCGCCAGGGACCAATTCTGCAGAGGGCAGTTTTTCTGCGGACTGGGAGGGCATGGTTTCTCATGCTATCTGAATCCCGCACATGGATGGATGAGGCTTTGCTTGCTTGTGTGACCCGATTCCTGGCGGGCCACAGACTGGTAGGGATTGGGGACCCCCACCTAATATATAGATAGTTGACAGAAACATATGTCTGCATAAATTGTGCCCCCCCCCCCATGCTACTTCCTATTCTGTGCTTATGAAGGTAGGAAGACAAAGATGTTATCCTTCTGTACTCAGGACAGGACAAGTCAAAGAATGAGATTCCCCAAATTCTATTTCTCCCCTACTCACCAGCAGAAAACAGCCACCTATCATTCTTTCTAATGTGGGGTGGGGCAAGTCTAGACAGATGCTTAGAATGGCAGGTTTCGCCACTGTTAAATTACCAGGGTGGATGGGTGCATGGGATGAAGAGGAAGATAGTATTTTCAATGCTTATATTTTGTGTGACCTATCTTCTATCAAGTTATTTCTCAACACGGTCCACATCTTCTGACAGAGGATTAAACCCATTCCCACAGATGCCCTGAGAGCTGACATAGAAAAGTAGTATTGAGGTAAAGGGAGAAGTAACAATGGAATGACAGTGCTTGAAGAATGTGACCAAAGAAACTAGTTCTAAAATTGTGGCAGCATCCAGAAGTATCAAGTACAAAGCCACAGAGTGCATGTAATGATATCAAAAACAAGAAAAAAGCAGGAGCAGGTAAAGTATCTCTCCCTCCACCCCTCTCTCTCTCACACATACAGCCGACCTGTGTTTTTGATCTTTTTTTTTTGAAGGAGCATAAAACATGTGATGAACCTAATGGAGACAGAACTAGCGTACCCCACTGGCAGAACTAAGTTTAAATTGATTTTATGGATTACAAGCACCCTTGGTTTTTTTTAAAAGGCCCAATACTTTCTCAGAATAGCATAATATCCATGTTTGTAAAAGGTTTTCCCCAAACCTGATAAAACTCCAGTTATAAACTCCAGTTAGGAATTTTTCAAGCAGATGCCTCCTGGAAATTAAGAATTAAGAATTACTCTCTAGTATCCCAAGAGAAATGGCCATGAAGAGCAGGTCCCAGGGTTTAAAAGAACGGCGGCCATGCCAATTGGAGTCTACAGGGATGAACTAGGTAGATTCCAACTCCTAACTATTTCAGCAACCATTAGCACTTTATAGTATGTCAGACCATATACACAGCCAAAACTATATTGGAAAAAAGGGAAAATATTACTATTAGAACTGCTCAAGTCACCCGAGCTATCATGAGGACCTGGAAGAAAAATGCAGTTACAAGGATGCTGATGAGGGAGTAAAGAAGACACTTCAATTAAACTACTTTATACAGACTAGCGAGAATGTCATATTTTCAGCAAAATATTTTGGGATAGGAAAGCCTATGAAGATTCTACAGAATAGCAAAATATATTAGAATGTTTTCTCCAAAAGAACTATAGATGAACTATGCAAAATATGTTACCTCTAAAGTAGTGATGGAAAACCTTTTGGGCTCAGCATGTCAAAAATTCAGAAAATGCCTAGCTTGATTCTCTGGCATGTCACAGTCCCTCTCCCCCAACAGAGGAGAAACAATTCTTTAATTTTTAAAAATATATATAATCCAATCGTGGTGCTATGTATTATACAAAAAAATTTCCAATAATTACAAAAATGAAGTACAAGTAGAACAAAGACATTTTTGAAGTTATGCTTTTGACAGTCATACTTGGGTGTTGGTGACGGCTGGCGTGTCACCCAAAATGGCGTGGTGTGTCATCTTGGACACATATGTCATACGTTCACCATCACTGCTCTAAAATGAACACAAACAATTATTTTAAAATCTAATCATTATTTTGCATTCGGTCCTTGATTTTCTCCATCTAATCATTGGATTGTTATATAACCAATAAGCATTTTGGCAGAAATGGAGCAATTTATGTTCCAAAAAACAGTAACAGGAAAAAACCAAGAATTTTAAAGAAGGAAAGGGTGAAGTATTTTAATAAGTATCCTCCTTTTTCTACCTTTCCTTTGGAAATTAGAAAGGGAATCTTCGTAAGGAAACTTTGCCCAGGATGTCTTAGAATCCATATCATAAAAACCACTTGAAAAACTGGTATCTACAAAAAAATAACATTAAGGATAGCAACCTAAATCGAGCCCTCATTATATACCAAGACAAGTCTATGAAAACCGTACTGTTGAGAGGGGGGGGGGGGGACCGAAACTTTCGTCGTCTTTGTAGTACAGCCAGGCTAATTGCGTTCGCCTCTTTACAGATCGAGACGCACTTCGCCAACTTTAAATAAACGTTCGCAACGGCGAAGTATCAAATGATTTCGCGCACCAAAAAAAAAAGGGGGGGGGGAACGACTGCAGTGCGTCAGAGACAAAAGCCAGCTCTTAGCCTCACTGCATAGCCATGTAGTCGGGTGGGGGAAAGGCAGCGAGGACAGACTTTTCCTGGCACTGCCCCGCTGCATCTTATTGCTCCCAGCGCCCCAGGGAAGTACTCGGCTCCTGTCCTTCAAACGGCGCCACCCAGGAGTTGCAGGCAGAGCCCATCCACTCACCCACCCCCGCCATTCCCACCTCCCCCGTTTCCCCTGCCCCCCACTGAAGGCCTTTCAACTTTATCTCTGGAGTCACCACAACAATGCCATATACTGAGGAAAACTCTCGCGCCCGACACGGGCCGTCCCCCAACCCCCACCCCACCCGGGCCGCTCGACGAAAGGAACGTCCCTCCTCACGTACACACACCCAAGTCTGGAGAGCGGAGATAGTGCGCCTTGTCCTTTAGACCCAAGCCCTGGGCGCCCGAGAGAAGACGACTCGGCTTTCCTCTTGACCTTCCCAAAACTAGGATTGCAAGGAACATGCGTCCCTTCTCCCCTTCCCACCAGAAACTACCGTGTCCCGTGAACTCTTCCCTCTTGTCCCCAACAAGCACGCGAGGTATGGAGCGCAGCAAGCGGGACAAACTATTAAAAGTCATGGGAAGGACGTCTATGGGGATTCTCAGTCACGGGAAGGACACAAGCCCGAATTACCCGACCTCTACCTTGGCTCCGTCCCTTAACGAGACGGTAGGACAGGAGCCTAAGAGCGAGGGCTCCGCGTCCTCAGTCAACCTCCCTCCACTCCACGGTGCCAACTAACCCCGGCTTTCCCACGCCAAGAAAAATCCGCGTAACCCGTGGCGGTACCTTCAGGCAATCCTCCTGTAGGCGCGGGTCGTTCCAGGTGGTGGTGCGGCTGTTATGATCCACAAAGAAAGGCCAGCCGGTCTGAGGGTCTATCTTCACCTCCCAGCCTGGAGGCAAAGGCTCCCGCTCGCCGCCTCCGGCCTCCACCTGCATCCGCGTGGGAGACTGAGCAGCTGCGCTCATTGCTGCGCGCAAGAGAGAAGGAGGCGAGGCGCAAAGAGGCTGGAGGAAGGAGGCAACGCGGGGAAAAATTGCCAGCCGCCGCTTAGGTCATCCGCTGGAGTTAAGCGAGGCAACTCTTGCCGGCCGGGCACCTTTATCCAGAGGGAGGAGACATAGAAGGGGGTGGAAGTATCTGGAAATAGCAGCTCCGCGCCAAAGAGGAGGGGAAGGTGGAGGAGCAGGAGACGGAGGAGGAGAGACGCGGGGCAGCTGCCTGGCTGGAAACTTCTGGGCGCCTCCAGCGCCTTTTGATAGCCGGGGCGGGAGCTCCTAGTTTGAGTCACTCTTCCTCGCCGTCATTATTCAGCAGTAAATCAGTTAAGACCTTCGCTCCGCCTGCTGGGCGGCGAGTTGAAAATCGTCCTCATTATGAAAACTTGCGTTCCCTTAAGTGAGCTGTTTCTGAAATTCAAGGAGGGTTTCCCTACCCTGAGCCTGCATTTGTCGCTTATCCCTTTTGGGAGAGGAAACTGGACTTTCTTGGGTTAAAAAAAAAACACGTTTCGCTTCTCTTCCAAGAAGTTTCTTCAGTTCAGTTCTTCAGAAGTGAAGAAATGTCTTGGATGAGAAGTGAAACGTTTTCAAAGAAAACAACCGAGAAAGTTCAACTGCCTTTTGGAAAAGCACCTTTGGGACAACCATGACCTAGAATTGAGGATCTCCATAGACATTTGTCTCTGACGTGTCTTAAAGAGGCCTACGGACCTGGAAAAAACAAGCGAGTCTGCTCCCTTACTGGCGTTTTAAAAATAGTTTAAAATAGCCCCGGAGGATTAAACCTCTTGTCTTAGTGACCGACCCAGATTGGAACCTGCAAATAGTTTATATTACAGTTATGGCCTGGCAGCATAGCTGCCCATGTGAAAGGATGAAGTAACTTGCAACAAGTGTTTCAGAATAATGACTGCTGCTTATATTAGAAATGCTGCAATCCTAAAAATATTTTCATTGGATTAAACTGAAATGGTGGTATCGGGTATCTTCATTTTCATCAGTGGCACTTGCACTGCGCAAAGTTCTGTACAGACTTTTTCAATTATTGAAACAGCATATAGTTTTACCAACCCATACCAGTACTGTATTGTACTAGCTGTACCCAGCAAAGTTACATTTCTGCAAAAAGAAATAATAAATGCATGTCACAGACGAGACTGCCTAGCTCAGATTTTGGGCAAGAAGCCACCATGACTCTGACTCAACAAAACAGCTGCAGTAGCGTTAGGCAAGGTCTTGCCTTAATGAGAAGGAAAATTTGCTTTCTTCTCTAGGCAAAGAATTGCATCCTCCATATCCCAAAATCATCAGAGAATGATGACATCATAAATCTAATACTTTTCCACTATAACTGCATGTTTTAATATTGCCAGGCAGTTTTAGCTAGTGGAAGAGTTCGTTTTCCAGTTTCCCTTACTATACCTATTAGAAATTGGAGTTGCCCATCTGAATGCAATCAGTCTTGATAACTTACCCAGCATGGGAACATCTCCTAAATTTAGGTGTAGAATAGATAACTAGTGGGTGGTTTTGTTTGGAGCTGGTATTTTTATATGACATTTCCTTACTATGTTCATGTCATTCCCAGCCCACTGGGATTTCTTGACTTGTTTCAGTTTGAAGTTATTCTGGCTGTCACACATTCCCTTGCTGTCTTGTGCAGTATAGGTAGTCCTCGATTTACAACAGTGTGCTTAGTGACCATTCAAAGTTACAATGAGACTGAAAATTGATTTGTGGACATTTTTCACATGGCCATTGCAGCATCCCCAAGGTCATGTGATCAAGATGCTTGGCAACTGGTTCATGTTTATGACCGTTGTGGTGTCCCAAGGTCATGTGATCCCCTTTTGCGATCTGACCTTAAAAATTGAGGTAAGACAGGTAATAAAATGAGGCAAAACTCATTAACAAATGTCTCAACATCAGAAATTTTGGGGTCAATTGTGGTCATATGTTGAGGACTACCTATATCTCTTTTGCTGGACCTCTTGCTCTGTCTCGTGCTCCCGTCACTTTTTGTCTCTCGTTCTCCTCTTTGCTCTTGTCTTTCTCCTACCCACTTCACCTCCATTTTCCTCTTCTTTGCCTGCATTACTATCAGCTATGCTATTTTTGGACATGGATTCAGTGTTCCTGAAAAGAGTGTTAGAGTGCCTGTTCAGAAATTGCCCAGCTCACCGGCAAAAAGGGCCTTGCTCAGGGCAATGTTTGTTAAAGCCTTTTCTATGTCTCTTATCTCTTGTTAGGCTACTTCTGAACCCAGGTCCTTTTGTCAAACAAATAAACCTAAATCCACATCCAAACCTAGCCCAGTTGAGAATCACAAATGCAGGATGATACAAGAGAAAGTTCTTTCCCCAATTCTGTGCCTTTTTTTTCTATATTACTTGTTCTTGATTTTCTCTCCCGCCCCCCAGCCTCTCTGTCTCTCTGTCATTACATTACCTGGTAGACCTGATCCAAAGAGCTAAAGTGCAATAATTGCATTGTAGCTAAAAGACTGGATAAAAAAGAAAATTTATACCAGTAATTAATTAAACTAACTAAACTACTCATGGACTTTGGGCTGCGTACAAGCAAAATGGGCATGGCCAATGCAGCACTACATTATGAGTTTATTCAGACTTGCAAGATTGATGTCTTGCTTTCAAGGTGGACCAGACTAAAAAACCAAAGTTATGAATGGTAATACTATTTTTGTTATGGCTACATTCACAAACTTGCAAGTCTGAATATACTTTCCTCCTCCCTCCCTTTATCTTCATGAATGCTGGGGAGTGTTCAGTCTGAAATGCTTTCTCAAATTACATTTCCTGCCCTGGACTCAGATTTCTTTTGACTTGATTGCAGCTCTTTCTCCTATTCCTCAAGGTTATTCCTTTTTCCCATTCTCCATCCAGATCCTAATAGCTTCAAGACATCAGGCATCCCCTCATTTAATTTGGAGTGGCAATATAAAACGGTATCAGCAGGCTACTTCTACTGACTGCTGTCTGCCTGCAATTTGGTAGTTCGAATGTCACCAGCTCAAGGTTAACTCAGCCTTCCATCCTTCCGAGGTCGGTAAAATGAGGACCATGATTGTTGGGGGCAATATGCTGACTCTGTAAGCCGCTTAGAGATGGCTGTAAAGCATTGTAAACCGGTATATAAGTAAGTGCTATTGCTATCTGCCACAAATGTATGATATCTCACTGCAAACCAGGATAGAACCTCTCCTAGTAGTTTTATGTAGATGTTAATCAGGATGAAGAAATGACCCAAACCCTAGACAGACTATAATGAAGTTTACAAAGGCCAGATCTCTGCCCAATGCAACCACTGGCTAGATCTTTCTCTCTAGATATCCTCCCCATGAATCGTGTATGCTGCATATATTATTTATAATCTGATCAAATTTTAAAACAATAATATAAAAAGTCACATAGATCAAGTAAAATAAGTTAATGAAACACAAAATTAAATAACGGATGTGCATAAATCCAAACAGTAAAATAGTAAAAAGTTATAAGCAATAAGGCAGTAACTGAGGTTAGAACGGTAGAGTTTTGGTTCCCCAAACAATGGTAACATCACCTTCATATCTGCTTCTTGAAGTTCATCACTCTTCCCCAATATTTAAAGGACTGCCTTTCAATCAGACTGGAGTAGACCAGGGGTTCCCAAACCTTGGTCCGTGGACCGCTACTGATCCATGGACTGTAGGAAACCAGTCCATGCAAGTGGTGCGTAAGTACACAAAGCTCCATATGCGCATTTGTGGGATTAAGTTGTGCACACAAAATTAGCCCTTCCCCATTGCTGCCAACCAGTGCTGCCACTGCTGGTCCCCTGAACCAGAAAGGTTAGAGACTGGTGAGTTAGAGGAATTTTGATTATTTAGCACCAAAACATCATGTGTTTCGCAGCTAAGTCATACAATACAGTTTTCTTCCCAATAGTACAAAAGTGTTTTCCCTTATTCCACATTTGAAGTTGAAGACTTTCTTCTGGGTAAATTGGCTTCTTTCAACACTGTATCGCCCTGCCAATACTCACAATGTAGTAGTGTACTATTAGTTCCATCCCTTTCCTTTTAATCAAACAAGAAAAGTATCCTTGGCAGGAGCTCCTTCAGGTATTGTTTTCAGGGTCATTGGAACTAGTAAACCCTTTCATTATGTCAAAGGAGTAATTCCTTGGCCCAGTAATCCCTTGGCGCAGAAGCCAAAGAAACAAACCAAATAGTTATGAATAAATGTACTCGGTGATATTAAAGCTTTACACAAATAACATTTCTTTTAAATAAATAACAAACAGAATCATCGTTCCTTCATTAAAACAGAATCATAAACTTTCTCAAATAGAAATGACACTAGAATCTTAAAATTCCTTCTTTCTAAGTAGTATTGCTTATTCCATATTCTCTGTTTTTGATATGGCACTGTTATCAGATTGGTCTACTATAGATTTATGAATTGTTACTAACTCAAGTTGTTTTTAATAGATAACAGCTCAGTGCCTGACCAGACCTAGAGATTAGAATATGTAGTTACTTAATACCTTTATAGTTTGCTTCCATTCTTGAATTCAAGGCAATATTTGTGGGCTTTCTAGAAGGTTATCTCACTCCATTCCTGCCAAATACTTTTCAGATTCAAGCTATGTTGTTATCTCACGAAAAGGTAAGCATGCTCTAATACAATCCAGCTCTAAGTACCTGTGATCCTAACTGCTCTATTGGTGAAGTTAAACTCTGTTTGTATTAGCATAGTTCAGTAAATGAATGATATTTAATCATTTAGTAAAATACAAAATTCAGTCACTTCAAGTCAAAATTCTGTAATATATGTTACAGAATATATATTATATATTCTGTAATATATATTATGATTGTGGATGGACAACATAGTCCATCCACAATCGGCAACCATAAACCATAAAAATAATTGGCATCCACAATCGGCAACCATAAACCATAAAAATAATCTACCAAATGCCCAGTTCAATATTATAACTCTCCCTTGCTTACAAAATTCTATCAGTAAAGGTGCAAAACTTAGAGATCTGCTGAACAGATTGGTTAGTAGAAATGATTGAAGGGAAAGGAGATAATGCTAATTTAGAGAAGAGCTTGTGTTACAATGTCCCTGTCCTTTTTTCCATCCTTTCGAAATCCTAAAACAAACCCACATGCCTATTTGCTTTTACATTTATTCCAACAGCGCCATCAGAGACCCAAACTAGTAGAAACAGAAAGGTAAAAGTGCCTTCAATGCTCTTCCTCTAATATGTGCCACAATCTGTCAGTAGTGCCCCTCTGGATTCTATATAGGACAAACACGCCAAACTTTGCCCAAGGCAATGGGGATAAGACTAACATCAAGATTCAAAACAAGGACAAGTGATATCAGAGGTTTTTAATCTCTAATATTTGTTTTCACAGATCTCAAAGTTGGTCTTTTGGAACAAAGAAACTGCATCAGGATTGTTAGAACAAGAGACTGCCAAAATCACAGATATTGAACTGCATGCAGGTGCCTCAGACAACTGTAATTGCTAATCGAGAAGATAGTCCTAATTTGCCTCCCCTGTAATCTGCATAACTGCCTTTTCTTCCCCACTTTGCCTGATCTCTGTTTTAAATTGTAACCACTCCATGCATCTGATGAAGTCAGCTTTAGTTCACAAAAGTTTAGGCCATTTAATAAAATTCGTTGCTCTGAAAAGGTGCTATTATATTCCTCGTATTAATGCACTACAATAAGACGAGCACACACACACCAGTATATTCTATACTGACCTTTAAACACTTAATATGCAGTTATTATAGCTGTTGAAATATAAACAACCACAAAAGCAACTCCTTATTCTGGCAACACTTGTCAGAATATTTCAGAGGTCTCTCTTTTGTAACCCTATCCACCAAAAGAGCTGGCTAACTATATTTTTAGCTCGTCTAGGCAAAGATACTGTCAAGAGAAACCAGTGGAAGAGAAACAATACAATGTACAACTCTGATATGATCACCTTCCACAGCTTTTAAAGCAGGTTTTTATCTGCTATAAATTACTTTTTTTGATAATTTTATTTCTTTCCAAAGTCAAAATCCAAAATCCAAAAAGTAAATAGACAAAAAATGTGTATAAAACAAAATATCAAACATACAAATAAAATGTCCTCCATGGGTTGAATACTGATAAATATATTTCAACAATATATTTTTTGCCTCTTGCAAATGGGTCTACAATTTATGAATTTGTACATCTAAATTTGTTATATTACTATATAACAAAAAATATTACAAATATCAAAATCTGTTATCAATCAGCCAACTTGACCTACCATTTATTTACTGTAAGCAGCCAGTAATCCCAACAACAATGCTAAGGTTCAGAGCCCTCTATTAATGATCTATTATTGTATTTAACTGGCAGAAATCCACAAAAGGTTTCTAATCTCCCATAAACCTACTGCAACCATTATCTCTGATCCATCTAGGATCAAACACCATTGATTGATGCTTAACAGTAAAAATAACTTCCATTGATTGTCTTTATTTTTCTTTAAAAATATAACTGTGATCTTTCCAAACAACTGCATCTCACTCAGACATGGTATTCAGCAGGTTCTGACCAGTCCTGGAGAACCGGTAGCAGAAATTTTGAGTAGTTCAGAGAACTGGCAAATACCACCTCTGACTGGCCCCGCCCCCATCTATTCTCTGCCTCACAAGTCCCAGCTGATTGGAAGAGAATGTGGATTTTGCAGGAACATACCCCTGGAATGGGGTGCGAATGGAGATTTTACAGTATCCTTCCCCTGCCACGCCCACCAAGCCATGCGCTCCCACAAGTCATGCCATGCCTACTAAGCCCCACCCGCAGAACCAATAGTAAACAGTTTTGAATCCCACCACTGATCTCACTCCTCAAAATCATAAGCCTTCATTGGGAATATCTCTGCAGCACATGTTGTTCAGTAGATTGTCCTACAAATTAGGAACTCAATATCTCTTAACAATTTTCTTTTAGTTGCATATAGTAAGTGTATTATCATGGGTATAGGGTCTCCTTCTTGAGCAGGGGGGTGGACTGGAAGACCTCCAAGGCCCTTCCAGCTCTATTCTGAATTGAAACTCCATTTACTTTCCTAAGAAAGTCCAGTTCATCACTTACCCATTCGATCATGGCTGTTATAATTGAATCTTTTGAGTTAAAGCCCCCTTCAGCTTTCTCTATCAAGCCTCTAATTCTCAAACAAACCTACTCTTTCAAATCTGTTAACAATAAATTAGTTTCTGGCCCACCTGGTTGTGTGTCTGATTTAACTGCTGTTAACTGTGTCTGGACATCATCTTTAAATTGATTTAAGATTGTTATTAATTCACCAAACCTTTAATATAAATTTTCATTTAGAACTTGTAAGTTAAAGTTCAGTGCGCCATTTTCTGGAGTACCCTCTGCCATAAATTATTTTTCTAAGACTAGGTAGCAAAGCTTAACAAAAGGAGGCCTACTCCATCAGTTTACTGGGAAATTTATGGGTCAACTGGCTAATAACAGTATTTACAACCTAGAAACTCTTAACTTTGTTTTATTTGTAAGGGAAAAAAACAAGATGAAAAATTATTTCAACTTTTATCAATTAAAAGGAGTCATATCTCCATATAATAAAATCATTATTTATTATATATTCAGCCATTACTGTGATGCAGTTCTACCAAATCTAATGCTTACATGATACAGCAAATGGCTTTTTTCCTCTCAGATGAGAAGAGAACTTATCTTTCCATTTCAAGCCTTTTCTCTAGGCATTTCCCCCCTCAATTCCAAGGTCTATGATAGTTTATTTATATTCAGTGGTAGTCATGCTGTATATCTTTCATAAGGTTTAGCATCAAATCACAAAGCAAAATAAAAGGGAAAACCTTGATTTATGAAGTTTTATCCATGCGAATGCTTATTGCATATGCCTTATTAATTTCATTTTTATTCTGATTCGGTAAATAAAGAAATTCATTGAAATTGTGGCCCTTTGGTAGATTGGTCATCAGCAATTTGCTAAAATAAATGCCTGCAAAGGGCTGGAAACAGGAAGCCATTATATTTGCCTATAGAAAGGAAAGTTTTGCCTTCCTTCCCACCCCTTATGTTAACTGTGAATAAGGAAAAGATTTATTTTACATTCACTGATGAGAACAAATGCTGTACAAGTACTTGATTGAAGTGTCAAATGACTGCAGTCACTGCTGAAAATCTACCATGTGTATGAAGATGCTTTTTGTTTGATGAATTTAATCCTTTCTTACAAGATTAAATGAAACAGGATTTTTTTCTCATTTCCTTCCTGATTTAGTTATCTTTTTTCCTTGCCCAAACTCCATCCAGATTTATTTTTCCCATTCTCTTCCCTTTACAAATTTTCTTTTACCCTATTTCATTCCTGTTTTTCCTTCATTCACTAGTGTTATTTCTGCTGGAATGAAAGAAGTATGTATAATATGTATGTAGTATAAAACTGGTTTGTGAATGAGACAATAGTTGATATATGCAGATAAAAATCAATTATATAAATTATGTGAGTTGTTTTACAGACAATTTTAATTGATGGTTAATATAAATATTACTTCAAGCCTTGGCCACAGATACAAAATTATGTAAACATTTTTTTTGCAGCTTTGTTTTTAAAAAACCAGCACATTTAGAGAAAATTGAAATATATATTTAATAGTCATGTTTACACCTTTATCCAGCTAAGTTTATTCTCTCTGGTATTTTAAAAACATTCAGTGCCTAGTCAAGAATACTGTAAAACCACTCTATATAAAAAATCAGCAAAAGAGAAGTTGGTAAGAAAATTAGCCAGTAAATCCTTTTTCCTTTACTGGTGAAAATAGCAGCTTCTCCAAAGGCAGAAATACATCTTGCACTTCATTTATGAGCTGATTCTTTTCTTTCCCCTATATATATAGGATAGAATATTGATACTCTAAATTAAAATATTTAGATTACAAATATTAAAAATTGCAAAATAAGAAAAAATATGTACACCTTGTTTTATTGCATTTATTCTACATTTAAAGAAAAACATTAAGTTATTTTACTCTTTCCAAAATTGTTAAACATTTCTAATTTTTGAAAACAAAATTAAAGATTGAGAATAAAATAGCATTTACTGATTTATTTGTCGTCGTCCCCCTGAGTATTTCCCAAACCTCCCCTTTTTGGAGTATGGCTTCTAGAAATTAATATTGGGGGTGGTGTGTGCACACACCATACACATAGACACACCCACACATCCAACCCATCCACACGAACTACAAATACACTGGATAATACTTCCACTACTCAGATTTACTAATGAGGATTCTTATGCTTGGTTTTAACTGGAGTTAAGAAATAGGAGAATCTATATATTATTCAACTCTTTTCTCCATCTATTCTTTCTTTGGTATGAAGGGCCTTAAATTCAGGATCATCGTTCTTTCAGATATATAACATAATACTAGGTGGATAGGAGACAGACACTTGAAGAAAAAAATGAAGCAGGAAGTAAAACAACAAAATGAAAAACAACAAGAGAAAAGAAAGCAGAATGTTAGGAAAGTACTGAAATATATGGCTCAAGACTTGAAGAGAGGAACAGCTGTATGTTTCTGGCAGTCAGAGCTGGAAAGAAGTAGGATACTTGGCAGGCAGGAGAGACTATGCCAGGCTTATGAAGGAAGCCAAGCAATGGCTCTCTGCAAGCAATTTGCAGACTGGTTGAAGAAGCTGAATGCAAAGCATTCAGTTGAGAAACAAAGCTCAGGAGAAACTTTGGAAAAAGTGTAGGCATAAGCAAGACTACTAGAAAGTAAGGAATGACTAAGGAAGGATATTTCTGGAGTTTGATTATCTATGGAAGTAGCAATATATAAAATTCATGTACTGAAATGACTAAATCATCTAAAGCTTTGTCAGTAGCGCTGTAGTATTTATCATAGTAACAGAACCTGCATTTGTGTTGTGATATTTGTAGAAGAAATTATTTGCCAATCCCATATGGACAACGAATACGATTGCTTTGCTGCTTTGGCAGAAATAGGATGATGGTGTGGATCAGTGACGTGCGGTGACGTTTATGACTGGTGAGGCTGGTGACGTCATCAAACCACGTGGTTGCTCCGATCGCAGGGGCGCAGCCCAAACGGAGAAATTTCTTCAGCTCCAGCCTCAATCAGCGCAGCCGCGGTCCCCTTCATCTTGCCTCAGGAAGGAGGGGAATGGGACCACGTGTGCAGGGGAAGGGGATTGCGGCTCTGCTAATCTGAGGCTGTGTGCTGAGGAGCCGCCTGCACACGTGGTCCCATTCCCCTTGCAAGGATCCCGGGCTCGCCCAATGCAAAAAATGCCTGGGTACCGTGTTTCCCCGAAAATACAACCTGTCCTGCGCTCACTGACCTAGCGTTATCCCGAAAGCGCCAAGTTACAGGAGCCGGGGGTGGGGGGAGCGCTCACGTTGCTTGCCGCCTTCGGTATACCGCTAGGTTGGGGAGTGGCGTTCTGTCCGGCCAGAGGGGAGAGTTGCCGGGAAACTCTCCAGCCGGGAAAAGCGCCATTCACTGACCTCAGCAGCCGCCCCGCAAATCCCCTCTCCAGCCGGGAAAAGCGCCATTCACTGACCTCAGCAGCCGCCCCGCAAATCCCCTCTCCAGCCGGGAAAAGCGCCATTCACTGACCTCAGCAGCCGCCCCGCAAATCCCCTCTCCAGCCGGGAAAAGCGCCATTCACTGACCTCAGCAGCCGCCCCGCAAATCCCCTCTCCAGCCGGGAAAAGCGCCATTCACTGACCTCAGCAGCCGCCCCGCAAATCCCCTCTCCAGCCGGGAAAAGCGCCATTCACCAAGCCCTTGCGCAGCTGTCCCAGGCGACCGCTGCTGGCTGCTGCTGCCCGCCGCCGCCCCGCTCCGCTCCGTGCATAACTTCCAAACTCCAAAACTTCCAGCATCGGCCGCTCTAGGAGTGCTCTCTATGGTGGGCCGGCTGCTGGACAGAGAGTTTTCCGGACAGTCTTCCAGCAGCCGGCCCACCATAGAGAGCACTCCTAGAGCGGGCGATGCTGGAAGTTTTGGAGTTTGGAAGTTATGCACGGAGCGGAGCGGCGGGGCGGCGGGCGGCGGCGGGCAGCAGCAGCCAGCGGCGGTCGCCTGGGAGAGCTGCGCAAGGGCTTGGTGAATGGCGCTTTTCCCAGCTGGAGAGGGGATTTGCCGGGCAACTGCTCAGGTCAGTGAATGGCGCTTTTCCCGGCTAGAGAGGGGATTTTCCGGGCAGCTGCTCGTGAGCATAGTTACCTCATGGCTACTTCGCCCCTGAGGCTGTGCCCGGCTCTTCGGGAGCCAGTTCACAAGAGAGCAGCCGCCCGGCAACTCTCCCCTCTGGCCGGACAGAACGCCACTCCCCAACCTAGCGGTATATTGAAGGCGGCAAGCAACGTGAGCACTCCCCCCACCCCCGGCTCCTGTAACTTGGTGCTTTCGGGATAACGCTAGGTCAGTGAGCGCAGGACAGGTATTTTCGGGGAAACATGGTACCTAGGCATTTTTTGCATTGGGCGAGCCTGTGATCCTTGCAAGGGAAATGGGACCACGTGTGCAGGAGGCTCCTCAGCACACAGCCTCAGATTAGCAGAGCCGCGATCCCCTTCCCCTGCACACGTGGTCCCATTCCCCTCCTTCCTGAGGCAAGATGAAGGGGACCGCGGCTGCGCTGATTGAGGCTGGAGCTGAGGAGCCTCCTGCACACGTGGTCCCATTCCCCTTGCAAGGATCCTGGGCTCGCCCGATGTAAAAAATGTAGAGATCGGCACACTTGGGGCTGCTGCTGAGATGTCCAGGGAGGCTAAACCAAGCCGCGCGCCTCTCCCAGCCACTTTCACGGCTTCCTGGAGTAATTCTTTTTTATTTTCATGACGAGAGTGGTGAGGCTCCGCCTCCCCTGCCTCCCCTGACTGCACGTCACTGGTGTGGATAGATCTTTGCTCTGAACCAACATGCTCAGTATCACAGAACGACTCAGATTTTTTTTTTAAAAAAAACAAGCATTCTATAAATGAATTCTTCTTTTAAAATCACTCCAGGCATTCATTCAGGATGCATAAAAGTTAATTTTGTATTACTGTACTGTAATAAAATAATAGTTTACCACTTTTTTGATAAAAGGATGTTGCGTGCCGGATTGGGAAAGCAAAATACATAGCTTGAAAGTACTATGTTTAAAAGAAAAAGGTAAATAAGAATATGAAAATTCATAAAGTGATAGATCCTTGCTTCAAGGATAGGCTACTTATTTTTTTTTAAAGAGAAGCCATGTGAGAGTTCTTCCAGTTAAATGATCAACAGAAGAGAACAGTATGCTTTTAATGAGAAAGAGAAGCAATAAACACAATTACACAAAATGGCAAACAAATGCTAATTGCAGTTGGATTGCTAGATGAAATGCTAACTTTAAAGTAACATATTACAGCTTGGGAAGTGGAGTAGCAATGATTTTTATGTAGAAAAATAGCATTTTGGAAGGCTTTCTTGTCCATTAAGCTGAGGAACAAATGCCTATTTATTGAATGAATATCCATTGTCATAATGACTCTTAAAATCCTATTTAATATACTATTTGGCAGATACTCAGTTACTGAAATTAGTATGACAATATTTCAGCTGCTATGGCCCGGTGCTTGCTTGGATAATTTGCAAAGCAAATCACGATCCATTGCAATATTCTGAATCAGTTTGACTAGATTAAAAAAATAAAGAGACTGTCATTCTAATTCTTCTATCATCTGACTATTACATAGTAAGCTATTATTTAAATGCACACATACAATATATGGACAATTTGCAAGACACAGAAATTTCCGTTTTGTTACCACAAAAGGAACAGATACACTGTCTATTACCACAACTCACTGATAGACTGTGGAAGACATGTTTTCATTTTGTTAAGTGAAAAACAAATTACATTGTTGTTATATATTATATAATAATATATATAAGGTCAACACCTCAATTTCAATGATAACTGCTTGCATTTATACTGTATAGTTTGGAACTGAAGCATTGTTAAAAAATACAGGCAGTCTTCAACTTATGACCATAATTGAGCCCACAATTTGTGTTCCTAAGGGAGAAATTTGTTAAGTGAGTTTTGCCCCGTTTTATGACTTTTTTACCACATTTGTTGTGAATCACTGCAGTAGTTAAATTAGTAACATGGTTAAATGAATCTGGTTTCCCCATTAATTTGCTTGTAAGAAAGTCACAAAAGGGATCACATGATTCCAGGACACCTGCAACTGTCATAAATATGAGTCAGTTGCCAAGCATCCAAATATAAATCATGTGACCATGGGGAGGCTGCAACAGTCATAAGTGTGAAAAATGGTCATGTCATTTTTTTCAGTGATGTAACTTCGAACGGTCAATAAATGAACTGTTGTAAGTCGAGAACTATCTTTAGTCTTTATTTAAACAGAGAAGGGAAATAGTTCCATGTTTTCCTCGTATATGCAAGGTCTAGATCAAACCTGCATAACCTGTGGAAGAGAAAAGGCCATATTGATACATTAAAAATCAAGCAGGCTGTAAAGCAATACCTGGTGCCCAAATCAGCTGTTTGACAGCACAAGAGTTCACAGGGGTGAAGCTTGGAGACACTCAGCAGCTTGCGTTTTGGGGCAGCAGCAGTGTATTGCTTTTTTTTTTAAATGCTGGTGCGGCCCTGAAAATGTATTCCATAGGTATTGTTAGGAAGTAAAAATACCAAGAGATTTCAATCCAATGATTTGATCTGCATAGAGATCATCTAGGACAGGGGTGTCAAACTCAATTTCATTGAGGGCCACATCAGCATTGTGCTTGACCTTGGGAGGCGGGGTGGGGGTGGCCAGCTGTACATCACTTGTGTCAGGGGCGCCTGTGGTGGCCCGAGAGCTCTGCCAGCGAAAGTGGGCTGTTTCCAGGGTGGCCCTGTGGGTCAGATCTAAGTATCCTGTAGGCCAGATCCGATCCCCAGGCCTTGATTTTGACACTCATGATCTCTCTATTGATTCAAATAAGAATGTTACATGAGGCCACATATCTTGTAACAATTAGGTTGTTGTACTTTTCTCATGAATTACATTTTTTTCTTATTTCCATAACAGAGAATAACCATTACTGAATGATACCTCATTAGAACATCTCAGACAGAAGAAGTCCTGATCATAGGCAGAGATTTAAAAAAAAATTACAAAAGTATCAATGTAAGAAAAACAGCTGAAGTGGTGATCTTTTATACATTGTGATTCTCTACTTTAGATTATTGTGTAATTTAACAGCAAGATAATCTTTTCTTATATTAATGAAGTCACAGCTACTCATGAAAAATATAGATAAAGCCATGCCTTTATTGTTGCAGAGATTAAATCTTAAAATAACAAAAGTATAGATGCCTCAGCATTGAATGCTGGGAGGCAAGACTTTGATAAAGTACAATTGTCCTGAAAACATTTATTGAAGTCAAGGACAGCAATTAGCCTTAAAATAAATATTGAGGGAAGAATTTGAAGTTGACATTTTATTCTTATTGGATTGAATGAGAGATTGATTTAATAGGAAAATGACTAACAATACCACACAAATACAGCATTTATATTTTAAACCATCTTTTATAATATATTTCACTCATAAAACAATTATATTATAAATGTAATAAAGCTAAATGATACAAAATTATAAAATCAAAATTTAAAAAAATAGATTGAAAATAAAAGCTTGGGATTCTGAGGAATTCAACTGATGTGCCATCACTGAAAAAAAATCTGTTTCCCTTTGCAACTCATCTACCTACCTCCCCCCAATACACACATACACATTTGTATTTTTATATGCGGGAAACACATTATGGAAAAAGTCAAACATCATCTCCATGGCTATGTATTATCCATACAATGTCTGTATATCAGTGCACATTTAAGATTCTTCTCTGCTGACTTTATAGCTATGCTCACAACATGGAAAAGAAGGGGAGAGGACATGGTGTGGTCAGATATTTTCCATGCATCTAATTAAAGTCCCTGCTTGATGTAGAACATACAACAAAAGCATCAAGTATTAACCTCTGTTTGAAGATCTCCCACAAAAACCAGCACCCATTTCTTTTTTAAAAATTGTTTTACTATGACAGTTCTTGTCCAATTGATCCTTAAACTTTTGTGTTACAGTCATTCAGATATTTGAAGTATAATCATATTGCAGTCCTTCAGACTAAGCCTCTCCAATTCTTTCAAGCTATTTTCATTGGATTTGTTGTATTACCTTTGATGCTTTCCTCTGAACATTTTGATCAATAATCTCGGCAGGCAAAATTATCCACAATACTCCCAATCTGCATCTAATCTTATTACAAAGTTCCTTATTACAAATGAGGATCAGAAGGGAAATATTTTGGGTTAGGGTAAACATTTAGAGAATTGATCTATGCTTACTCAGCGGAAGACTGTGAGTAAGCATAACCACCTGGCTACAGATTTCAAGGGAAACTATTTTGTGAACAATTGACCACACGTGTTTAAGGAAGGCTATAATAAACTCTAAATGAAACACTGGGAAAATAGGTTGTAAGACCTGCTAGCATGGAAAAAGTTTGGTTGCGCCTTCCCGTTACTCCGCCTGAGCGCCGATTCTACCGCATTTCAGACGAGTCCAAAAGGAGAACAGGCATTATTACAGTTTCAGAATCCAACACAACCGATTCTAAGTGAAGGGATTCAAGAGACACTTCGAAGTTCCCCTCTCAACTATTCTACTGTCTTCTTTCCAACCTGCCTGCCTGGCCAACGCTGCCAGCTCCCCCTGCCGTTCATACGGAACACGGCTTCTCTTTCCCCACCCCTGGCGTGAACCAGGAAGCAAAACGCTTGTGTTTAACTCCAATGCAATGTGACTCGGAGACCTTACCAACTTTCAGGTACGTGGACTTCAACTCCCAGAATGCTCCTCCCAGCCAGCAGGAAATTCTGGGAGTTGAACTTCAGACTGCTGAAAGCCGTCAAAGTTAAGAAACGCGGCTCCAACATTCCCTTTCTATCGTGACGCCGAGGAAGGTGGGAGAAAGAGAGAGAGAGAGCGAGCGAGCGAGCTGGGTTGCGCTGCGCTTGCGCACTGCACGATTTCCTGAGTGGTTGGCCACCGCGGCCATTTTGTGGACCCTTTGGTTCAACGCCCCCCCTCCCCTCCCTCCGCGTTCTATTGACTCCTACCTTGGGGGCTGCCGAGGCCTAAGATAAAACGGGAGGCCTGGAGCGGCTCGCTTGCTTTTGGTTTTTGTTTTAATCGTGTCTCGGGAGTCTCCCTCCGCTTCCCCGCCCCCCCTTCGGTGCAGCATCCTGGCTGTGCCTGGGAGCAGCTTTCCTGTAGCATGATGGAAGACGACGGACAGCCCAAGACCCTGTGAGTGGGACGGGGAATGGGTTAGCCGCTCGGTAGGTGGGTCAAGAAGCGATGACAGGAGGGGGATCTGCAGGGAGGATTCTCTGAAGGAGCGTTTGGAGGGAGAGGGGTGAAGAAAGCGGGACTCGGGATATGGGGCCGGGGGGAATCGCGGCACGAAAAGGAAATATAAACATCGCCTCAGTTTACAGGAAAGACACAGGTGATGGAGGAGTTGGAGATTCCCCACAAAACGTCGTCATCAGGGCGGCTGATAAATTGTGAAGGATATAAACCCAGAGTAGACTTGGAGGGTGGGGTGTTCTTGGTAAAGGGGGAGGTTTGTGGAAGGTGTTTTTTTTTTAACGAAATGTGTAGGTCAGTAGCTTAGTATATTTAAATTGCACCGGCCGTTTGGTAAATGTTGGTGTGCCTGAAACCTAGAAAGCCTTTTCTGTGGGATGGTTACCAGGAGGGCCCTTGGCTTTTGCCCATTGGCAGGGCTTGTGGCATAGATTTGTAGATTTGGCATTCCCTCTGGCAGTAGAAAAGTTTTGGAAAGTAATCCTGACTTGCAGTGAGGGGCCTCCATAAGATAGGAAATACATTGCCAGTTAAAGAAAGCTGGAAAAGACCAGAGGAAAATGGATATATGTTTGAGTAGATATGTAATTTAAAAATTTATAAGACTGCTTAACTCAGACAGTGTGATTCTAGGCTGTGTCACCTACAACAAAAATCGTCATCATACAACCAGCACTTAGTATATAAATATACAATCTAACAATGTGAAATATGACAACCAAGCAAAGACCATAATAAACCTTAGAGTGGAGCTTCCACTCAAATGACCCTAAATCCCTGAGGAAGAGCCAGGTCTTAAGAGCTTTCCTAAAGACAAGGACAGTGGGAGGTCTGTCCTATACAGGTGGTCCTCAACATATGACCATAATGGAGCCCAAAATTTCTATTGCTAAGTGAGACATTTGTTAAGGAGTTTTGCCCCGTTTTACAACGTTCCTGCCACAGTTAAGTGAATCGCTGCAGAGTTGTTACATTAGTAACACGGTTTTTAAGTGAATCTGGCTTCCCCATTGACTTTGCTTGTTGGAAGGTCACAAAAGGTGATCACATCAGCTTGGGTCTGTGCAACTGCCATAAATATAAGTCAGTTGCCAGGTGTTTGAATTTTGATCATATGACCTTGAGTGTACTGTACCAGCTGTAAGTGTGAAAAACAGTCATAAGTCACTTAGTCCTTCGAATGATCACTAAACAAACGGTCGTGAGGACTACCTGTATTGGGCGCGTGGTGGTGGATCATTCCAGAGGGCAGGGGCAACCACAGAAAAAGCATGCTTTAAGTCCCATGAAGTGACAGAAGCAACCTGGAGCATGTGGAACAGGAAGATGGAGAACGTAATCCCTCAAGTAATGTTAGTAAGATATAATATTTAATAATGACATGAAGAAATTGCCAGGCTTGGAGGGCCTTAGTTGAAGGAGGTTATGCTCAACAAAAATATTAGTATGTAAAAAGCATCCCAGAAGTCAGAATAATACAACATGATAGTAGTGATGCTTTATCATAAAAAAAAAAATCAAAATCCTAAGGGGCCATTTTGTAAGGCCAATTGAAGATTTACAAAATAATGCAAGCTTTTGAATTGTATTGGCTTAGATAAGAAGAACTAGGAAACAAGGGAAGTATGTAATTGATTTTTAAGTCATTTTTGTTCTGGGTTACATGCTCAGGTGAAACAGCGATGAGCCTCCAGACAAAATCAGAGGCAGAACAGCATTAGGTTAAGCTTGGGGAGAAAGTGTAACAAATTGTCAGTTTGCTGTTTAAGAAAGTATACTTTAGCTGTTAAGCTTATAATTGTTTTACCTACAACCTACACAGCTGATAAGAGACAGAGAACCTAGCTTGATAATATTTATTATTAACAAAACTGATAAAAAAGTGTTTGTTACTAAGTTTGTGTTGTTGAAAATGAATAAAGAGCACATTTTAGTGGAGTAAAAAAAGTGAAAATTTTAATTTAAGGATTCTTGAGGATATATAAAGAGTAAAAAGAAAAAGGTACAGAGAAAAAAGAAAAAGATATTAAAGAAAATAGTTAATTATAAAGAAATAACTTCATCATCATCATGACAAGAACAAAAAAAATTCAGTAACTTATCACTTTGGAGAGTACCTTGCTACAAAAGATCTCTTCTTCCCATAATCTCATCTCTTATTTGTAGACTAATTTTAAAATCTTTTCATTCAGCCCTAATCAGCAAAAGTCCCCTAAGGGTTAGCAAAAACAATAACATAGTTTAACCTTGATAAACTAGCTTATTTCCCCCCTCACTTTGAATAATCCTGATATCCCTTTAAATAATGCCCTATAACTTGCTTTTTTTTCATTTTCTCTTCTCAGAAATTACTTCAAAACTTGAACAAAACTTTTGTAAATCCAAAATAGGAAAGTTATGCAACTTGCTCTTCTGCTTTGTTTTTTGTATATCCCTTTTAATTGTTAAGACATTAGCTGGCTTCATTTCTATAGCCAATGTAACATGCAACATAATGGGGTCCATGCTATTAACTCAAATACCAGTTTCAGATGTTTTGTTCTGTTATGATTCAAAATGCAGCTGTTCCACATAGAAAAAGTATTTTGCATATTCCATTCTGTTTCAGTTGCTATAAATGTCTTGTTTCTTAGATTTGGGATATTTTCAGTTGTCCTAGTGTCAGAGTCAGTATAGAAGGTGGACTAATGGTATTCCTGTTGCTGCAAAAGGAAGAATATGGGGGAGGAATTTGGGGCAAAACAGTAGGCATTTAAGGAACTAATGTCACAAGCCATTTTGGATGTAACTACTAATAGAAAAAGACTAACTGGAGTCTTGAAAGCAAATTGGACTCCTCAACTGATATTTGATGCTTCTGCAGGTGGTGACTGCTGATAAGTAATTGGTTGTCTGCCGGTATCTGAGATAACCTCCTCATCTTATTCCAGTTTAGTTTCAAATTTGATTCACCAATAGTCTGATGTTGATTTTAGTTAGAAACAGAAAGGCATCTCCCCAGTCCCCCATTCCCTGCTTTTCAAAACAGATTTCTTTTGAATTAAAAAGAACTTAGTTAATATTCCAGAGCAGAATATATAGTAACACACTCCACCCACACCGTATTACTGCTACTTGGACATTGAATTGGTACAACAACTTGTCTCTCTTACAATAATCCTCTGCTTCCCCAATAGACTTTCTCAACCTGTAACTTGGGGATGCCAGACTTCCCCAACTATAACTAGAGGATGTCCTTTTATTTCAATCTCCATTCTGCTTTGGCAGAAACTCACCTACTGCCCAAAAATGGCCAGTGCCTATAAGATATTAAGAAACTTGGGTTACATTCAATGCATTCATATGTTGGAGAAGTCATAGTGCAACTAGTCCATGGCTCAGTTCCTGAGAGGCTACACATGGGCTTATTTAGTCTCTGTGCACTTGAATTCCAGTAGGATTCATCCATCAGTCCTCCAATGGCTTCCCACCTATTCTCAATCCAACTGACTCAACATATTTTATGCATGTCCAGTCATAATGTTCCTGGATCTAGTGTCTGACCCAGCTGGGTCAAATGGTGCACTGTCTGAAAAGCTTCTGGACTCATCACACATATAGCATGGAGGTGATGTTATGGCCAGCAAGCTGTATAGAAGAAAAAGGCTATAATCATAATGCCATTACTTGAATGATAACTACTATCTTTTTTGTAGGAAAGTTGGATTTTGTGTTCTTGTGTTAATGTGTGTGGCGTTAATAAATAAATGTAAATAAAAATAGATGGAATGCCACAGGTGTGTGCTTATGAATGTACTTTCACCACTTTGCTTAAATTCGTACACAAGTGATGTACGGTAACTACAAAAAGTACACATTGCTTTGATCTGCTGTTTAAGGGTATGTACTCAATGTAGTGTATATGCATTTGACTCCTGATGGTGTTGTGATTCAGGATATTTTAATTTATGCAGTGAATGTTTTCATCTTCAAAATCATTCTAAAAACTTCACTGTCAACAAGAACATGTAGAAAGTGCACATACCTAAATAAATTCAGTAGGTCAGTGTTTTTACCAACAAATTCTATGCTGATGGCATAGTACTTTCGTTGTTAGTTCTTTTATATTTTTTGATTGAATGCATTTGAAAAGCAAAGTTTATCTGATGTTGGAAAGTGGAGTTTTTGCATTAGTGTTATGGTATCATTCATACTCATTGCACTGTATTGCATTATCTGGTGCCTTTTTATGGAGACTTCAGAGAACATTTCAGTATGCAAAAATAATTTAGCTGGTTAGCTTGCTAAGCTTAGATGTGTGAACATACTTGCATTAACAGCATAGAGTCCATGCTGTTAATGCAAGGCATAGTGTATTTGCAATTTTGTTGCAAAGGTATTTTTTAATTTATTTATTTTGACCTATTTGCTTTAAGGTTTTTTTTAACCACTTCAAGCATAAAGATTGCTGAGAAGAGTGCATGACCCATGAGTAATCTTTTATTGTGCTCAGTGTTGTAAATGTAATGCACTACAATGTAGTATAGACTTATTTATAGAATGTAAATGCTATATGCTGGATATTTTGTGCTTCCCAAAGTGAAGCCCTAGGCCTAAGGAAAAAATGATAAAGCTTTTTTAGAAACAGTCCATGTTCCTGTCAGACTTAGCTTTGGTATAACAATAGAAATTTGGAAGGGAAAGTATATTTAAACTGATTTTAAAAAATCTTTAATGGATTGGCATTAATTTAGTACTTTTATTCTAAAGTGTCCATCTGTCCTGGATGAATTAATTAATTGAAAGGTTATATGTTATGTGAGAGACCAAAAGCACAGAGCCATCCTTGTCATGCTCCTTTTCAGTTAAAATACTGATATTCCTCTGGCAAATACTGCTTCAGATTTCAAGAAAGGCTATGCCATATTTAGGCTAAAATGTAAATGCTCATTAGTTGATAACAAAAAATGAAATAAGCAGATAAGAATGAATAAATATTCATTGCAGCTGTTTGATTGTGGTAATGCATATGAACCACACATTTCAAATCCTTATGATAGCTACATGGCTGTGCCTGTACATATCTGTATATATAGCCAAAGAACAGTAGACAGAATACTTCAAGAGCTTGGAAAAAGGTATGGCTGCTTTAGTAATTCATAACAGGCATTTCTTGCGCACTCCTGCACATTCCTAAGGAACTGTATTATAGGACTTTTGCAGCCCAAATATTGGCCAATCCTATGCTAATTTAAGTCCATAAAATTAAAAAACCACTTTTATTGTAGAATATGTTTTTATTGTTTTTATAGACTACAGGTTCAAAATAATCTTTGCAATTCAGCAAATTATTATTCAGTTTCTTACTCAGTGAATTAAAAATTGAATGTAGTATTTTCTCTCTTATTCTAAATGTATGGTTTGACTTCAGGAGTTTATTCAATTTATTTCTGAATATCTGTCTCCCATTTTCTTTTCCTTCCCAAGCTCATGCATGAAGCTCCATTTGTGTGAGTGGTGGGTGCTCGCACGGAACCATCCATTCTTCCCTGATCCACCAAGCCAGTTGGGGAACGCTGATGTACAGCAGTTGTGTCAAATAAGAGCCCTGGTGGTGTAGTAGTTAAATGCAATATTGCACACTAATTCTGCCCACAGCCTAGAGTTTGATCCTGATGGATTCAGTGCTGACCCATCCTTCCATCCTTCTGAGATCTATAAAATAAGACCAGATTGTTGGGGGCAATATGCAAACCACTCAGAAAATGCTGTAAAGCACTATAAAGCAGAAAATGACTCTGCTTTTGTGCTATTGCTGTTGCTAACTAGAAATGAGGGTCATTAAACCAGCTATAAAGGCTGCATTTTGACTTATTTTATTTTATTATTAAAACATTAAAATCAGGTCAGAACTAGGCATAACTATTACATAAAAAGAAAGGTATGTTTTACAAAATTTGACTTTGTTTTCAATGTTTGTGTGTGTGAATGTATATGGACGGGGAAAATCTATATGGTTGCTACCATAGGAATCAGAACCAACTTAATAGTAGTCTCTCTGTGTGTGCGTACATATTTACCAATTCCACTCTGAGCTTCCTCCTAACCTATTGCAAAATTATTGCACAAATCCTCACTACCATGTGCAATGTTCCCTCTAACTTCTGACATCCCATATGCAGAAAATACAGGTAGTCCTCGACTTACAACGATTCATTTAGTGACCGTTCAAAGTTACAACGGCAATGAAAAAGTGACTTATGACTATTTTTCATAGTTAAGACCTTTGCAGCCTCCCCATAATCATGTGATCAAATTTCAAATACTTTGAACTGTTTCATATTTCTGACCATTGCTGTGCCAAGGTCATGTGATCCCTTTTTGTGAACTTCTGACAAGCAAATCAATGAGGAAACCAGAATCACGTAACAGCCAGGTTACTAATTATCAACTGCAGTGGTTAACAACTTTGGCAAAAAGGTCATAAAATGAGGCAAAACTCACTTAACAAATGTCTCACTTAACAGCAGAAATTTTGGGCTCAATTGTGGTCGTAAGTTAAGGACTACCTAGTTGTTCTATGAGCTTTTTCCAAACCAAATACTGCACATATTTGTGCATCTCAATATGAGACTATAAGTAAATTGTAGATATTTGTAATCGTTAAAATGTTTACATATTTCTTAAAGTATAAACCAGAAAGTTTAACAGTAGGTCACATTTCCCCTTGAAAGTTGTGTGTCTCCATAATTTCGGATTCCTGGCAGCTGCTCCCTGCACTTCTCTTGGCAGTCTTTTTCAGAAGTGATGTGGCAGTTCTTTTCTTCCTAGGAATGAGACAACCCCAAACTGGCTTTGTACTAAAGACAGAAGGACTAGCACTATCTCCTTCTTGGCTGATACTTCAACCATTATACCAAACTCCATGCATACATGCTTACAAATGATAACATCACCTTACTAGTCACTACTAACTGCAGTCAGTATTTTGTAACCATTTAAATTTCATTCCTTCTTTCCCATTTGCAATTTGATATAATGAAGTAAAAATTTAGAAAAAGGGAAGAAAAGCATCAAGCACTTAAATTTCCCCCTTTCGTTATCCCCATTCTTTTCTTTTTATATTTAAGAACTTATTTAAATTTTATATTACAGTATTGGTTTTAAAATTGAGATTAGTTGAAAATAAGATCCATGGTGGCGTAGTAGTTAGAGTGCAGTATTGCCGGCTAGATCTGCCGACTGCCAGCAGTTCAATTCTCACTGGCTCAAGGTTTGGTTGGAGTCTGGAGTTTGATCATGATGGGTTCAAGATTGACTCAGCCTTCCATCCTTCCAAGGTCGGTAAAATGAGGAACCAGATTATTGGGGGCATTAGGCTGACTCTGTAAACTGCTTAGAGAGGGCTGTAAAGCATTATGAAGTGGTATATACTGTAAATCTAAGTGCTACTGCTATTGCTATTAGTATGAAATTAACAATGATCAGGGACATTGGGCAACCTGAAATCCTACAGATATAAATTTAAACCTTTTTTGGAGGGAGGAGGGCAATGAATTCAACTTGTTTCAGAGGAAAAAGAAAGTTTAAACTTGGTTTGGAGGAGGAGTGGAATTTTGAAGGGAGGAAAATAAGTTAATTCAAACTGTTTGAGGGAAAGGCACTCTTTCATGGTGGCCATGAATGTCTGCCTGCTTGCTCTGAGGCAGGAAGGCAAATGGCCAAGCTTGCTGCTTTAGCTTAATTGCTGAAGTAGGGTCCTTTGGTGCTGCTGTAGTGTAGTGCTCCTATTCCAGCGACGGCGAACCTTTTTTGGCTCGCGTGCCACAAGTGGGAGCGCAGGAGGATCGTGTGCGGGCGTGCCACACCCATAATGCAATGCGCGACCCCCCAGTGCGCATGCTCGCACAACAGGCGCAACCCCCCCCCCCATTTTTACATGCTTTTTTCACGCTCCCCAGGCTCCAGAGGCTTTATAGGAGCCTGGGGAGGGCGAAAAGTGACTTCCGGTTTGCTTGGAGGATCATTTTAAGCGTTCTGAAGGCTTCAGGGACAGTCCAGAGGCTTCCCTGACGCCTTCGGAGCGCTCAAAACGACCCCCATGCCTTGCTCTTTTAACATGATGCTCGGAGGGTCATTTTAAGCGTTCAGGGAAGCCTCTGGACGGTCCCTGAACCTCCGGAGGGCCTCTGGGGGGGCGGGGGGGCTCTTTTCGCCCTGCCCAGGCTCCTATAAAGCCTCTGGAGCCTGGGGAGGGCGAAAAAAATGGCTTTTAAAAACGGTGAACTCAGCTGGCCAGCGTGCACGTGCTGACATGTGCCAGCTGACAGGGCAGCGCCTCGCGTGCCCTGACAAATGGCTCCGCGTGCCACCTGTGGCACACGTGCCATAGGTTTGCCATCACTGTCCTATTCAGTTCACACCATGGCAGTGCTAAGCAATTCTCACTGTTGCAGTTAAGGCAAGGTGATGAAATTTGGCAGGACTTTTCACAAATCATGAGCCCCTGGTTATATGGTGGTTGGTGACTAAATGTATTACTTATTTATTTGTAATGTATTTATAAGTATTATGGCATGTTTATAAAATTGATTTTTTATACTTGCAGAATATCCTGGCAAGGCATAAATTAATGACATTAATATTACCTTTTGTTTTCTATAGCTATGTAGGAAATCTTTCCAGAGATGTGACCGAAGTCCTTATACTTCAATTATTCAGCCAAATTGGACCTTGCAAAAGCTGTAAAATGATAACAGAGGTAATATGTTCTCACAATCTAATTTATATGAAATCCTTTAACATTTCACATAAAAGTAGTTACTAATTCTGCTTTTAAAAAAATAAAGTAAGATTGAAGGATGAAATGACAATTTAAATGTTTAATTAAGGAGGACTCCTATGCAAGCATTGACTAGGATTATAGCCTTAGTTAATTAATTTAACTGACAATTTTTGATTAGAAAAAGGTTCTTGTATAACTTAAAATATATGCTTATTGAGTCTTCTCAGCCCCTCAGAAAGATTGCTGTAAAATCTCTAGTAATATATTTGTTTAGTTTAACTACAACTATTCTTTGAATGAAGGCTGGAATGAATACTCTTTCTGCAAAATAATTCAAGCTGTATACATTATTTAAATATTACTTCGATTGCAACGTTTTCTTTGTGACAGAAAAAAGATAAGAGTCTAAGCAATTTCTTATTACTATTAATGAATATCAGTCATTACATAGACTACTATGAATATCAGTCATTACATAGAAAAGTAGTTGGGTTGCAACTATGTTTTTATGTATCTTTATTTGAATAATTTATATTTTGTTAATACTTTCAGATGAACATCTGAATGAAACATGTTTTACTAGGATTTAGCCTTGCTTTGTTACAGTCCCATGGATGACCAAAATATTTCTTTTTAGAGAGGATGGAACTTCAGAAAGAGAAAATCAATATTCTGTATTGGACAATTGAAATTGACTTGACTGTTGGATTCATTTAGTGATTTTCAACAAGTTATATCTTTCATTATTAAAAAATAAAACTATTTTGATGTTACTAAAAAACTAGAATATGGATTTTGAAGTCACCTGCATAAATATTTACATAAATGATAGAAATTAGTATTTTCATTATGAAATATTTACAATCTACATCCCCCCTCCCAGTTTTCATTAAATAGAGATTTTGTGGGAATATAGGACCATTTAAAATTAGGTTCTTTTTAAGTGCTAAGAAATTAGGGCTATAAAACCTGGAAGTATATTCCTTCTTTTTTATTTTAATAGCTCCAGGGAAGGGATCTATTGCAAGTACTAGAACCTTTTTTAAACCTGAAAGTCTATTTCTAAATGGGTTGAAGTTACAACAGAAACAATACTGGAATTTGCAATTTTGAAAATAATCATTTTGACCAACTTTTCTAGTTCACTAGCCATTGACTGGTTCTGAAATCATAATGTTCATTTTTAGCTAAGTGTGATGTCTTAACTTTTATCATAGTTGTCTCACTATTGATAACAATCTGCTTTGTGTACACAGTATATCAAAGGAAATATATTCCTGATTTTAATTCAAAATTCATATTCTGATTTTTTTAATGGCAGATCCAAGGGCCTTTTTATATATTATCAATAAAACAAAATGGTGCAATAGATAGTTCATTAGAAATTTAGACCAAAATACTTTTGTTGGTACATGAATTGTGTTGTTTCCAGATTAGTCAAAATTGTTCTATGTAATATTTCTCTGGAGGTTGGGTGTATAGACTGTAATATTTATTTTTGTGTTTTAAATATTAAAGATTTATTTATTTCTTAGCAACTACCCATAGGTAACTGGTAACATTTATTTTGCATTTTTTATTTATTAAATATAATATATCTACTTATGTAGATGTACTATATCTATATAACCTGGTTCATTAAAATATGAAACTAAAAATCAAATAATTTTAAATGATTTGCTGCATTTTGCTCTAATTTTCTAACCCACATTCTTGCTTTTAATGCCTTGTGAAATCTGAAACGATCACACACATCCTCCCAAATCTGGGCTTTGAAATTGGTAAGTACCTGGAGCTGAATATGTTTACAAAGGAAATAGCTCCAGTTATCAATAAGCCTCCTTTTCCTTCAAAACTTACACAATTCTATTTGTAAAATTTACAGGAAGGAATGAACCATTTTAGAAGCACACATATATATAACCTAACATAGTAGATGTAATCTTATCCCAACTGTCTTCTAGATCCAGTTCGATAGAAGCTGTCAGCATTAGTTTTGACAAGTTCAGAGGCTAATTTGTTGATAATTAATTCCAGTTAGGACCACAAGCTGCAGTTAAAACGTCTTGATTCTAAGTGTGTAATCCATCATGTCATCTAAACAGTGTGATGAATTTTCAAGAAAGGCTGTTCTGAATTGAACCTGCATTTTCATACATGATGACCTCTAGATGTAGTTCTGTGGATGCTATAATTTGAGATATTCTTTTGACAGAATAGACAACAATTCTTACAGCTACTTTGTAAGCACTTATGGTAATATTTTCTTTTCTAGCTTTAAGTAATATATTTTCCTGGATTTTCTTCTCAGCAACCCGATAGCAGAAGAGTCAACTCTTCTGTTGGATTTTCTGTTTTGCAGCATACAAGCAATGACCCTTATTGCTTTGTGGAATTTTATGAACACAGGGATGCAGCTGCTGCATTAGCTGCTATGAATGGGAGAAAAATTTTGGGAAAGGTACGTTGCAAAAGAAAAAAGAATGACATGTAGCAAATTAAGTAAATAGGTTATGATTCATGGCAAGGATTTTTTTGTCCCGTTTTTTAATTAGAAATACTTTGAAACAATGTTTCTATAGAGAGAAACACTCATTTTGTTGGAATTGATCCTGTACATCCTCTTCATTGACATAAGAATTATGCCAGTACTGATAATTTTTTTCATTATTTTTAGGAAGTAAAAGTTAACTGGGCAACAACACCAAGTAGCCAAAAAAAAGATACTTCAAGTAAGTAAATGTTCTGAAGCAACACTATCTAAGCCATGTATTTAATTGGATTCAGTGGTGGGTTTCAATTTTTTTTACTACCGGTTCTGTGGGTGTGGCTTGGTGGACATGGCAGGGCAAGGATATGGTAAAATCTCCATTCCTCCCAATTAGCTGGGATTTGGGAGGCAGAGAATAAATGAAGGTGGGACCAGTCAGAGGTGGTATTTACCGTTTCTCCGAACTACTCAAAATTTTCGCTACCAGTTCTCCAGAACTGGTCAGAACCTGCTGAATACCATCTCTGTATTCATTGCTTTACTTTGGTAGTATAAGAAAGTTAAACTTTTTGCATATAGAAGCAATGCATTTCTAATTTTTTCCTCCAGATCATTTTCATGTGTTTGTGGGAGATTTAAGTCCAGAAATAACAACAGAAGATATTAAGTCAGCATTTGCTCCTTTTGGTAAAATATCGTAAGTACTATACTTTTTACCTTAAATCATTAATACAAATAGAATTAAAACGCAAGATTGTTCTTCTCTTAAGTCACTGTCATTTATTAGGCAAAGATTATTTACATAATGGCATGTGAATGGTGTAGAATTATCTTGTCCATTTATTGTATTATATTATTCCACACAAATATGAACAAGGTTTCTGCATCAGTTCTGTTAAAAAGCTGTGTGGTTTTCACACTTGCAAATCCATATGCATTTTTATGGGCCGGGGTGTATTGTGGGCAAATGAAGGCAAACCTGTTGATTTTTGTGGCTTATAGAACATTGTCTGATAGAAGCTGGAAGTGTCTTATAATTATATACAGTAGGTAGTGTTGGACTGTGTAAGTTCATAGCCAGTTGTAAAACTTCATTTCATGCATTTTTGAAATGTAGCACTACATTTAGGATTTTTACATTTGAAAATTAAAATTCATATCTTTTGATAAACTTTTGATAAAGTAGTCTTGTTTTAAGGATACATTAATTATGCCAGTCATAAGTATCTTTCTCTGTTGACAGTAGAACTTTGGGACTAAATTTCCAAATATCTATAGCTTTGTAAATGAACATTTTAAATTTTGAAAGTGTTCCTTCAAGTGCTATAGTATGTGTGTTTGTTTTATTATTTAATCTAATTTCTTGAAAAGCTTTCTTCTATTGTTTTCTTTGTCTTTTTAACAACATCAATACAAAACCTGAACATCTTGTGTTACTTTACAGGAATGTATTTCTGCTATAAAGCATATTTTCTCTATGTTTTCTCATATTTTCAAATGCAACAAAATCTTATTTTGTCTGTTTGATTTACTTTGCTTTTTATCTCAATGTGGTAAGTACTGGTACTGTTTACAAGCCAATATTAAAAGATTTAATACAGGTTGCTATTTCTCAATTTTGACTTATACCTGAGACCTGCAGTTTTTCTAAAGTCCAAGTCACAATTAAAAGTAATAGCATTCTGATTATTTTGCAGAATTGCTCATAAGAATGGACAGGATCTTGAAGCTAACTGCAAGGAACTGTGCACACTGGAACTCAGTTGTAGATTTTTTTTCTCATTTCTATTTATTCTTATTATACATTATTTATATATACATATCTTAGTATTTACATTTTAACATTCTATATTCAGTGCAGTTCTATATTTCCAATCATTTTAACTTACTCACTAAAAATTATGTGTAAAATTTGTTGTCTTCATATTGGTGAACTTAGCATTGTTGTTAGTTATATTCGCCTTTCTTAAATTTCTGAAAATGTCAATTTTTCAAAATTTACAGCTGCCCAAACTCCAAAATGATGGTAGAGAATTGACCAAGAAAAATAAAGAAATCTGTTAACAGGCCATGTATGCCTTTTAATTCCTATTTTTTTCCTCTTTTTCAATTTTTTAATATTTCATATTTTATATCACTAGGCAGAGGGCATTTATTTAGAAAATGCATGGTAAACATAGTTAGAAATGTTACAGTAATTTATAGTTCAGTAAACCTTAGAAGACCCTAGTCAATAGATAATTAGAAAAGGAAATTCTGTTCCTTTTAAAATTTCAAATTTGAACGATTTAGTTGTAGAAAGTGCAGGATATATTGATAGGTTGCATGTTTATTACATGTTATTTTTTATTTTTGTCCTACTGCTTTTTTCTAACAGGAAAATAAGTATTAGGCAGAATTAGGAATGGTTATAGTTAGGAGTTACTGAGTTTATATTAGGGAAAACTATGCTCACAATACAGTGTGTGTGGTTCCTTTTAGTTTTTATTTTGAATATCTATAATATTTCCTCATATAACTGTGCTTCTCTTCCCAGGGATGCACGGGTAGTTAAAGATATGACAACAGGAAAATCAAAAGGCTATGGTTTTGTATCATTTTATAATAAATTGGTGAGTACATTGAGCAATATAAATCATTGCTTCATACTTTGTGAACTAATTTATGAAGGATGCAATACAAGCAGGCAGACATTTATAGGATACTAGTTCATAGCCCACTTTTATAACCCGTTGGTTTTGTGAAAGGCAGAACTTTTTATAGCTATAATTATATGGTTGAGTAATGTTATATCGATCCTTTAAACAAGAGATCAAAAATATGCCTATTTTTAACTTTACTAGTAATAGAGTGCAGATATCTTTTGCAGGGCAGTTACTTCTTATGGAAATAAGTAGAGCTGTATTGAGACCTACATGGTATACTGTCAGTCTCTACCTAAAAGTGTCTTAAATGTATTGAGTTCTTCAAATGTGAGGTGGAATATTTGTGGCCTTCCAGATGTTGCTGAACTAGAATTCTCAGCAACCCAACCAATATGGACAATAGTAGGAACTATTGGAAACTCAAATTCAGCAGCATCTGGAAGCCACAGGGCCTATCTTTTTCATTCAGTGTACTAATTCCGTTATTGTTCATTAATTTTTGGAAAAGCTATTAGTACCTACATTGATCAATTATATATTTTCTGAGCAAAAGACAAAGCAACAAAATAGAATGTATGTTTTAATTCTCTTATTTCAAATTTATGTGTCTGTTTTTTTTTTTAAATTAGGATGCAGAAAATGCAATTGTGCATATGGGAGGCCAGTGGTTAGGAGGTCGTCAGATCAGAACTAACTGGGCAACACGAAAGCCACCTGCTCCTAAAACTACACAAGAAAGTAAGTGAATTTGGGCAAGAATGAAATTCTATTTTTAATTATATGAACAGAGTGATTTCTAATAGATTACCTCTGTCTATATAAATATCTGAGAGCAATATTGAATATGGATATTTAATACTTTGCATCTCATCTTGATATTACAAATGTATGTACAGTTCCATAAATAGTTTTGGTAATATTTGCTTTTGTGCATATATTGTTAGTTTGTTTATATGCTTTTCCATTTCATTATTGTGAGTTTGGACAGGTAATGGGAAATTAAAACTAAGAAACAATTAAAGAATTGCAACCATTGTCAATTAATATATCATGTGGTAGAAATCCAAACAGATATTTTCATTTGCAATTGTTAAGAAATAAAAAATAACCAATCCATAGGACTCACGCCAGCCCAAACACCTGAGGAACAACCAGGTGCTTCCCTTAGCTCCATGCTTTACAAAAGGCCATCTAGATATCTGCATGTTGGTGGAGAATGTGTGTGGATGCCCGTGCACAAGTATTATGCTAGGACAGAAGAGATCCACAAAATGGCAATACAATTAAAAGGGCCCCAAGAATGCCCAAAACTTGTTGATTTTGGCAGGCACGGAGAAACAAAAACAATAACTAGGTTCCAATCTCTCTAGGTAATAACCAGCGTCTTGAATTGCAACAAGAAGTTAGCATGAGTAGATCCTCCTAAATCAGCACTGGTCAAAATTGATGCACAAGATAAACCTATGGAAAGACTATCTCAGTCTTTGCTCCTACTTGCTCCTTAAGTAGAAACTACTATCCATCAGAATCTGTGAATTGCACTCCAACTGTGGGGAATGCAACCCCATTTAGAGTTAATGATGAAAAGTATCTTGATCTGATACCCCACCCCCCAATCTTCAAACACCAAGAGATAACCTTAATATTGTCGCTTGGTTAATGTTGGACATATTGGTTATTATAAGCATACTAATGATACTTGCTATATGTTGATGGATGACCTCATCCAGCAGCTTCATGTATATGTCAGATAGGAGCAAGAGGTATCGCACAAAATAGGAATATTGGTTGATCTCTCTCTGCCATCTCCCCCACTCACAAACATACTGATTGGAACCAGTTCTGGAGAAAGGGAACCAATATAACTCCACGCTTCTACTCTCACTCCTGGGGCAGTTCAGAAATGTACTGAAGGCCAGAATGGATGTACTGTCTCCAGCCTAGGATCGCCAAACTCACCAACAGATGTGATCAGTGCTATGTGACTGCTATAACCAGATTTGAACCCAGCTAAAAAGGTCCAAATAATCCATTTCTTCCAGAGCTCTCTGAACCACAAGCTGGTCATCTTTTCAGTGACCTTCCCTAAAGAAGGAAAGATGGAGGCTATATAAAAATTATCCAGTTCCATTGGGTCTAATGGTATCTTCTTGAGAAAATGAACATCATCTTTCACACCATTCTTGCATTAACTATTGCTTGAACTCAACTGCCTCACTTTTTGGAGGCCTGGACCAAGTAGATGAGTTATAAATCAGAAATACTGTGATGGGGTCAGTTTAAAGCTTTGAGGACCCAGGCCATTTCATCAGGATTAAGAGATTTAAACTACTCTCAGATAACTGGCAAGACCATCCTCAAGCAGCTCCATAGACCTCTATAGGTAGAGGATAAGTAAAACCAAGCAAACATCCAATCTGGCAGATGCCTAGAATAGTTTTCATAGTGATTCTGCAAATATTCCCATTGTTCTTCCTTAACAAAGAGGAACTGGCTCACCTTAAATGCAGCTGTCAGTCAGCCCTTCATCTACAAGACAAAGGCACATCCCTGCCCAATATTTTGCCACTCTTATTGCCATGAGATAAAAGTTCTTTCTCAGCAAAGTTTTGATTTTGTTTCTTATGTCATCTTTAAACATTTTCAGTGTTTTGTTAATAAATATATTTAAAATGATATTATTGAAAATTGAATGAACTACCAAATCATGATTTTATGACTTGAAAAGTGTTGAATTTAGGGTCTTTCTAATTTATAGTAGGCTGCGATATTGTGACATATTGTATGTTCATTAATGGAAATAACAGAAAAAAGTTGTTTCTTGCAGACAACACAAAACAATTGAGATTTGAGGATGTAGTAAATCAGTCAAGCCCCAAAAACTGTACTGTCTATTGTGGAGGAATTGCCTCTGGATTAACAGGTGAGAGTCACATTCATCTTTGCAAAGATTTTAATGAACTACTAAATAGTCACATGACTAACACAAGTGTTAATGTTTTTAGATCAGTTGATGAGACAAACATTCTCCCCTTTTGGACAAATTGTGGAAACCAGAGCTTTTCCAGTTAAAGGCTATTCTTTTGTGAGGTAGGACAATTATCATTATTTCCTCTGAACTTAACATAGTACCATCTTGGCAACAAGCCAACATAACTGTATTTTAGCTATTATATCTGGATTACTTTCATTGTATTTCTATAACGTAGTCCTTAATTTATGACCATAAAGAGCCGTGGTGGTGCAGTGGTTAGAATGCAGTACTGCAGGCTACTTCTGCTCTCAGCTGACTGCAGTTCGGCAGTTCAATTCTCACCAGCCTTCCATCCTTCTGAGGTTGGTAAAATGAGAACCCAGATTGTTGGGGGCAATATGCTGAGTTTGTAAACTACTTAGAAAGGGCTGTAAAGCACTGTGAATATAAGTCTAAGTGTTATTGCTTTTGCTGTAATTGGCACCAGAATGTTGGTTGCTGAGTGAAACAGACATTTATCATGTGACCACTTCACTCTACTACTGCAATCCCAGGTCCTATGGTTGCAGTGGTTAAGTAACCTCACGGGTTGTTAAGCAGGAATAGTCCAAGATAAGGAGCACAGGGGTTAATTAGAGGGTTGGGGAGGCTTCACATGATTTGGCGAATGACATTTCTGCATCACTATGAGTATGGAGCCTGCTTGGACAGTGGCACGAGGGGACCTCAGTAGGATAGTCACACCTTCAGTACTGGAGAAAAACAAAAGGCATAAGTGGGATCATTGCATGTGTTAGTGGAGAAGGGAGAAGGCTGAAGCCTGGTGAGCAAAGGAGCAGGCTAGGACTCCTGAGCCTGGTTAATCAGGGACCAGGTGGAGGTCCAATAGGCCATGGTAGTTTGATATGGGAGAAGATGCAGGCAGACAAGGGCATTTGTAGGACTCCTGTGGTCATAAATGTGCACGGACTGCCAAGCGTCCTAATTTTCAGCATGTAACCATAAGGGCGTTGTAACATACATAGCTTTGGGCATATGTTGCAAATCCCTTTGTTTGACACTGTTGTAATTTTGAACAATCACTGAACAAAGTCAAGGACTACCTCTAACATCAATAATTATGTCAGAGGTTGTTTGATGTTGCGGGGGCAGCCCGTGTCTGCACTCTATTATGTTTGCGTCTGGGGTATAAGCTTAAGGCTAGGAACTGTACTGTTTTGTTCATCTGGAAACCATATTTTTGTAAAATATTTACAAAAGAAAGTACAGAAACTATCCAATGTCATATATGTTAAAAAGAAATGTAGCCTTAAATATTATGGAATTATATTAAGAAGTTCTCAAAGTCAATGGCATACCTAATTATTTTTTAAAGAATTTAAATACATTGCTTCCTTAAAGACTGAACCTAATCTCCCTGGATGATTACCAACAGATAACGACATACACTGAAGCAATAACTCCTTCACTCTTGAAATGTATTTGATATATTCTTTGAGAAAAGACATCTTGCTGTTAAGTTCCATGAATATTGATAGTACATATGCCAGATTTAGTGATAAACAATTGGCCGATAGCCTTTTAACTGTACTAGATCTTCTGAAAAAGTAAACTGTTGATAAATGAACTACTTCATTCTTGTTAAACCAATGCGATAAGGTTAGAGCAGGATAATATAATAATATCTTACTTCAGACCATTTTTTTGGCCTCAGGTTTTCAACTCATGAAAGTGCAGCGCATGCAATTGTTTCAGTCAATGGAACTACAATTGAAGGCCATGTTGTTAAGTGCTATTGGGGCAAAGAAACACCGGATACAACAAAAGACTTCCAGCAGGTAATGGATAGATTGCATTAAAGTGTTGTATTTGCGATATCCTCTGTTGTGTGCATTTGTCCAAATCTGTGAAATCAGTTAATGGAATCTTATGCATTAAAATCCCACATGGAATTTAATTTTAGACATAGAACTTATACCACTTTTGGCTTTTTCTCCAGTTTTTTTCATAAGCACATATTAATTAATATTGTTTATATAAAACAAATTGTTTAAATTCATAGGTGGAGTACAGTCAATGGGGGCAATGGAGTCAAGTTTATGGGAATCCACAGCAATATGGGCAGTATATGACAAATGGATGGCAAGTGCCATCTTACGGAATGTATGGTCAAGCATGGAATCAACAAGGGTTTGGCGTTGAGTAAGTACTTCTGCTCAGAAATTGATGCTTGCATATGTCATTTTCCTGGGATGGGAACTCTTGATATTCGCTTGTTCATCATTAAGACAACTTTTTTTTTCTAAAGTAGTGGTTTGTTACTTTAAAAAAAAATAGAAAAAACAAAAGGAACAAAACACAAAAATAATGTACATTATAAAAAGTTCATAATAAATGCTTTAAAATAAGTTTTTAATTTTAAAAGATTTAAGTAGTAGTTCTAGTATTTTGTGTATCTGAGAAATTGAAAATGCTGCTGGTCCAAATAATGCTGTTACAGATGTAGCTATAATATTGTCACTAAGTTACATCTGTGCTTAGAGACAGATATTTGTCTGTTAGCACAGTGTATAATAAAATTCATCTCTATCATGTTTCTAAAGTAAAGTGTTAATTTTTATCTAAGTATGAATTTCTGGAGGGAGATTGATTAATTATAATGCTATGTGAGTGAGCAGCAGTGAACCATAGATTTACACAAGCACAATCATATGCAACCATAACCTAAGCAAAATGGGTTGCACTAGCTTAATACACACTTTTCAAATAAGTTTCACTGAGTTATGTTCTGTTCAGTTGAATCAAAGATGTAAATGCAAATCAGGACCTCTTAGTGTATCTGATTGTCAAAGCTTAATGTGGCTATTAATAATTTGAATTTTCATAATTAAATTTGTAATAATGAAGTAAACACTTTTGAGTTGCAATTTATCACACTACCTTGAATTTAATCCCTATCTATACATTATCCAGTACACCAGTCTACCTTTCAATTGCTATTCTAAATAAATTGTTTACCAAAGACAATAGAAAAATGTCTGCTAATTACTGTATTTTCCGGAGTATAAGACGCACCGGAGTATAAGATGCACCAAGGTTTTGAAGAGGCTAATTTAAAAAAAGTTTTTGCACTCTGCAAAACTCCCCAAAACGCCCCGTTTTTCGTGAAAACGGACCCCTGTTTCCCCCCCTTCCTCCAAAGGGCATGAATAGTCTTTAGGAGGATTGTAGAGTGCTGGGGGGGGGGGTGAGCAAAAAATGGCCGGTTTTTCGCCCCCAAAAGGGCATGGATAGCCTTTAGGAGGCTTATAAAATGCTCCTGGGAGCTGGGGGGCAACATTGAGCAAATAACACCCATTTTTTGCTCATTTCTGCCCTCCCCAGCCCCCAGGAGCTCTCTGAAAGCCTCCTAAAAGCTATGCATGGCCATTTTGGTGAAGGGGGCGGGGTTTTGGGAGGCAAAAAATGCTGTATTCAGTGTATAAGATGCACCCAGATTTTCAGCCTCTTTTTTGAGGGAAAAAGGTACGTCTTATACTCCAAAAAATACGATAGTTTGTTTTGCGAGGTAGTTGTGGGTAATGATGTATATATTCATTAAAACAAGTAATATTTCTGTCATGATTAAAGGTTTACAAGGGGTTAATTTTCATCATCTAGCAATGGGTATTATTGTAGTTAAAATTGAAACAGATGAGAATAATTACAATTTTCTTTTCCTCTTAACTAGTCAAACACCACCTGCAACCTGGATGAGTGGATTTGCTCCTCAGCCTGCCCAGGGACAAGCTGCTCCGGTAATACCTAATCAGGCTGGTTATGGTATGGCAAGTTACCAAACACAGTGAGCTTAGAACTCTGCTTAGAAGTGTGATTTCAAGACAGGTTTCATTTTCCAGTGATTTTTCTGAAGCCTGAAATACAGACACTGGGGAGAAGAGGGAAAGGAGGCAAAACGGGAGGGGGCCAAGACAGAGAAAGAAACAAAGAATATTTATTTTGAAGAATGAAAATGTTTGGACCTTTAACACAGCATTTGCTTTGATGAAGGACACAAATATCTTCAATTTATGCCTTTTTAAGTTTTGTTCATGATGGATATGAACAGGTTTTCTTTATGTACAAAATTTAAAATAAAGTCATTAAAAACAATTCTGACTGCACAATTTGGTATGTTGGGAAGAAATGCTTAACATTGTGGTTCTTAGATCCATTCCATTTTCTTTTGTCTTCAGCATTTTATATCAGGTTTTGAAAAAAAATACGTTAAAGATGCTTTTAATTGAACATTAAATCCTGATCTTTTTCTGTGGACCAAAGATTGCATCAAGGCAACAATATATTCTTCGTTAATTTCAGAGCCGCCATTCAGAAGAAATATTCATGGAAATATTTTTAAGTTAATTTTGAAATATTTGAAGAATCTGGTGTAAATATTTTGGTTTGGTCTGATCAACATTATCTGTAGTACTATCAGATATTTCTGTTCACACCCAGAAGAAAACTACAGCTTTTCAAATTTAATTTACTTGAAGCACAGATTTGCTTTTACTTTAGAGGTGCCTTTTTAATTTTGTTTTTTAAGTATCATATATGCCCCTTACCTGCAGTGTTTAGTATGCTCTGAAATAGAAGAAGCAATTTTATACAGTAAGTTATTTTATTCTGCTGCTTTTTTGCAGTGCAGTAAAATAAATGAACCATACACTTTCACAACTAGCTACTACATAGAGTGAAAAATATTCAGAAAGTCTTATTTTTAAATTGATAAATAACTCCTTTTGTCACCAGAAAACAGATTATTTTACTTTATGCTTACTATGTAAATAATGAGGCTACTATAAGTACCTGAATGTTTTAAAAATGACACTTTTTTTAAAATGTAGGAATATTTAATCAAAATATTTTTAATTAGATTGAGGAATTTTTAAAGTAAGGCATTTTAATAATGTCATATATGTTTAACAGAACTGCGTTTGGAATAGTGAACAATTTGAAGTATGAATTAAGTGTATTTGTTTTTTAATTATTTTGGCTTGCATTTCACAAATTTGCATTGAAGCTAGGTTATTTGTGGATTAAATATTATTGGGATAAATAATGAAGTTGGTAAAATGTTACATAAGGTTACTTTTTACTTTGTGGCTACACTGATACATAAAGTTTAAGTTGAAAGTGAATGAAGACAGGTTACAGAACTATCTGTGACAGCTAGGTGGTGCAAATGACTCATCTTTGAATTATAACACTTGAGATGAATAATACGTGCCATTGCATCTTGCTGGATCTAGGCCAAAATATGTATGAGTATATATGTTTGGTTGGCTTCTGAATAGAAAAGTGTTGTTTAATAGATCACTATTAAATATATACTACATTACAGACCTAGCAGATATTGAAAAAAATTCCAAGTGGGAGAAAGGTTGGTTAAACTAATCTCTCTTTCTTTTTGGATAAGTGATCATAGCGTTCTTATCACAAATGTTTTTGTTACGTGCAATTTATTGATCTATGCTTTGGTTAAAATATTTTTAGGAATTCTGAATTTCTATATTTGCTTTGAGGATAGGAAGATTAAAATAGTATTCACGCACATCCTACTAAGTCTGGGTTATGATCTTTGACAATTTTAACCAAATAATAATTTTTGTTGGTATACATAAAATGTTAACAATGTTTTGTTTCAGACTGTGGACAATCCAATCTTTTCCAGGTTGGTTAGTTTCCCAGTGGAACAAAATTGAATACGGCTTGAGTGTTCTGCATAAAACATAACTCTTTAACAGTTTGATTTCTACATCATATAGGAACAGTGGAAATCTGGAACAAGATGAGCCTCATTTTTCAGTTGAGGACCCCCATTTGACTAATTTCAACATACAGCAAAGTTGGTCAGAGTATTTTTTTAAAGAAGAGTTTAAATAAATCAACAATTTAGGATATGTTTTTCCCTCATTCTGTGAAGCTTAGCAAGAGGTAAAGCCCAGAGCCCAATGGGCAAGGCTGTAGACAAAGCACAAGCAGTTATTTTTGGAAAGCAGAGTTTAGAGCAAATTGTGCTCAACAAGCTTCATGGCTGTACCACCATCAGAGCTCACTTGTGCATTTAATTATTGAAACCAAATGGTATGTTTAATTTCAGTTGAATTTAATTTTATTCATGGAGGAATCATCATTCAGTTATTTTATCCAGGTCATTGTATCACAGATTATAAAAATGTTTGACCTAAATATTAAAAAGTAATGTTTTTTTCAAATTTACTTTGACCCATATTAGAGTCATGAGATGAGAAAAGCTATGTAGTTTTCTTAGCAACATTATAAAGTGATTTGCCAGTTCTTTTTTCTAAGATTTTATCTAGCCTACAGTTCACAGTTGTCCTGATGGATTGCCATCTAAGTATCAGCAAGGTCCATTTTTTCAAGATCAATCAAGTTCAGCTTTATTCTGTCAAAACAGCTACCAAAAAAAAGAAGAAGCGCAAGACATACATTCATTTTATTTTTTCATAAGTTTTTTTTTAAAGTTGTAAACATACCTATGAGGCAAGACTAGCCAAACTTACATGGACAGTGAGTAGGCTTTTTAGGTATCTTAAGAGTCATCATTTGTCATCCCAAATGCCAAAGCAAAAGTGACTCAGCCGTTGCCTGAATGCCTATTAGAATTTTTGACACCCCCCTCCCCCAATGAGTTGGTCTAAACTTTTTCTGGTCCTCAGTGTATATGAAAGGCATCATTAGTTTTGGAATCTGGTTTAGACACAATTGAGTTTCTAGCTAGGATATATTAATTGCCAAGACCAAATTGATTTTTCCAGTTCTTCTGATAGATAGGTACCAGTTAATTTTTACATTGATATGATTTGATTTTTATTCATTTTATTTGAGGAAAAACACCATAATACTCTGTTTATTAAGCACATGCATCAATGAAGAATGGGTATAGGTAATGATGAAATGATACAATGTGTTTTCGTTCAACAATCCTTTGATTCACTTTTATCTTTTCTTTGTTAAGTAAAAATAAATTTGGCAAATTGTATGTGTATATTACCTGATCAAAATTCTAATCTCTGATAGAGTGGCATAATAAACTAAATTTTTCTTCAGTTATTAAAATTCACTGAGTGACTTTGCCCAGTCTTTCTCAACCCAACTGACCTCACAGGATTATTGTTGGGAGAAATTGGAAGAGGAAATACTAAGCACACTTAAGATCCTGATGACAGATGGAATATGAATCAAATAAATGAATAAATATATGCTACAGTGTATACATATAAGCTTCTGCTACTTACTAAGTACTAGGAACAGTTTTTTTGAGGAATTATGTTTCATATCAGCCATCCAGAATTGTTTCTATATGTCTCTATTTAAATGAAACATTTGTGTCAGGTTCAGCAACAATACCTTCTATTTCAAACTATATAACTACTGTTTTTTTCTGTCCCTATTGTCACCTCACATCTTAGCAATGGCAACTGAGAGAGAACTGGTCTTTGAAACTTCATGGCTCTTCTAGATAAAAAAAGCTAGTCATAGGATTCAAATGTTCAATCTTATTGAACATTTATTTGTTTGTTTATTTGTTAAATTTATTTGCTCCCTATCTCACCGTGGGGCTAAGCAACAGAAATGGCACTATTTGTTTGAATGTGGAATAAAACCAATATGCTTTGTTTAGAGGACAAGACAAAATTTTAAACAAGGGAATGTTGTCAACTTGAAAAACAGTTTGTGTTTGAAGCTTAACATGGTTTACATATCCCTAGCAGTTGCTTTGAAAAACTTGAAAATGTTTGGATTTCATTTTTCAAATTGAATATAGCAATAAACCAAAAATATTTATTTTATTAGACATATGGTTCCATCCTGACTCTGAGAGGCATATAATATCAGAAGTGTTCCATTAAACATTTTTCCGACTGTTTTAGCATGACACTATTTTATGCTTTCAGCTAAGGCCCTGTTAGCTATTTTTTTAATTAGAGATCTCTTCAAATTCAGAATAATTGTTTTATTGTACAGGTTACTTGATAGGTTTGTAGGATGCACTGTGGTGCAGGACACCGAGAAAAAGGGGAAGCTTACTGAAAATCAGATCATGTCATTGCTGAGCAGAGTCAGTATATGTGTGTGTGTGTTTATACACCCCACACACACACACATATAAAAAAGAAAAGAAAAAAAAAACCTCCTCCCTTTTCCAGCACCTTAAAGCTACAGGACATAAAATTAATTTTGAAGGAACCAGGTTAATCTCCAAAACAGAACACTTCAACAAGAGAATAATTATGGAAGCTATCGAAATAGAGAAACACCCCCACAACATGAATAAATGTGACGATACCTCCCGCCTACCAGACATCTGGAAACCAGCCCTAGTCAACAAATGAGCCCTACCCACCACCCAGGCAGTTACAACACGAAACAACAATGTACACACAGCCAGCACCAATCAGCACCAATCTACCAATCATGATACAACCACACAACCAATCATTTCACTTACTGAAACAAAGCCAGCACTCCACACACACACACCAAGATTTATAGAAAGACGGCAGCTCCGACCACACTTTAAGCCCAAAACCCAGCCTGAAGATGACTGTATATCTATGTACAATCAATTTACCTGCAAGACTTATTTTCAGGGTTACTTAGAAAAGGAGTGAGGTCACCTTACTGCCATCTTCCATAACTAGGTTCTTTAAAACCTGTTAATTTTTATTTATAATGTTCTTGGATTTTAATTTAGCCACATTTCTATACATAATATACAGAAATATTTAAGCACTTCTGACAGTTTTATACTTAAAGAATTGAAAAGAGCAGTACTGTACTTACAATGTTATGGGATTTTAACAAAAATCTTATGCACAATGTACAAAATCAAGTTTGATATTTAAAAGTTGAACATGCCTATAGCAAACCTCTTTTGAAGGTTATAAAAACAATTACTCGTATGTTATACCATGACTGTAATACTATAGTGATGAAAACATGTTCATGGAGCAACTGATGCTAAAATTGTAATCAACATCCATAGAAAATGTCTTAATCAAGCAAATACAATACATCAGTTTTCTGCATTCCATATAATTTACAGATTACTTTTCAGTATGTTAAAAACAAAGTATAGTTCTCAGCAATCTTAAACATTTAGAGTCCATAATTATGTCATTTGGCCAGAGTATAGAAGATAGAAGTACTTTGCTTTTTATCCAGGTAGATATACATTCTGTTTAATTTGAATTTTCTGCTAAATTCTCCATTTTTGCTCAAAGAAAAAGAAAGGTATCTAATTACCTGGTAAGTACCATAGGGTGCAGAT